>NC_064638.1:787026519-787652233 GCF_023864345.2 Schistocerca serialis cubense | reverse complement strand
TTTCTTTCCTTATATGGTCTTCCTTGGAGACGACACCAACCTTCCTGCCAGGCCTCATTTCTGATGTGTGTAGTTTTCATATATTATATTTTTTGAGGAATCCATGACTGAGTATCATGTAGTAGTTTAGATATTAACTCCAGCTTCATAAAATTTTAATTTCGTTGTCTTGCGTATTTTGTTTACCATTCCGCATAGTAATTGATATTTTTTCAACTTATTTTCTGTATCCGTCCATATCTCTGCTTACATCACATCATAAGGAATTAAAGCTGGCGACCTGCTTAAGTGGGTATTATCTATCACTATTTTTGAGTGGGTGGGGTAGTTCCAATGAAGAGCAATGAGTTTAGTTTTCTATACTGATATGAAAAGGGTATATTTTCCCACTTATTAGTGTAGTTTATACACTCATTTTTGTAGCATCTCTTCAGTTTCTTCCAAAATTGTTACATCATCTGCGATTGTTGAGATGACAAAATTGCGAACAGAACAGATATCACCTCCTGTCTGCATGTATAAATCTTGAACCTAATTACATATTCTGTTGTTTGTGATACGTAGTACTAAGAACTGCGAGTACTCCAAACAGTCTCTTCTATGTCTTATTTCCTAAAGAAAAAGTGTTACTGATGGACGTAAAAAGTTAAGTGTTTCAACATTTTTATTGTGTTCCTGTACAAATTTAACCTCAACTCCTGGGACACGTACATTGCCATCTCTAGAAGGTCAATCTTCACAACTGAGAACCTGATTTTTTATGTACTTTATATAGGACTGTTTACAGCTCGTCACAGAACAATTTTCTTCCTGTTTTCTTCCCTTCTTCAGGTGCATATATATTTGAAATGACTAAATATAATCTGACACGTGAAAATTTACATGTGGCAATTGTTACATTAATGAATATACTTTATTCTTTCCCATTTGTTACTTATTATGATTGATACCCCTCAATTCGCTAGCGTGGTTTGCGATGCTTTCCTGTATATCATTACTGTGTAGTAATGGCGATATATTGTGCCTTATAATTTCTTTGTTCGTTCTGTTACAATAGCTATAGCAGTTTGCATCCTATCTGTGATACTTAACCGTCTATCACTGACTTGCCTAGCGCGTCTCAAGATCAATCCATCTGAGGCTGTATATTGTGAAGAGAGTGGGTATGTATGAAATACGCTGGCCGCATTACATGCACTGTAGAGGCTAAGTTTGGTAAAGAGGCTCCTGGGTCAAAACTTCCAGCTCGTCGATTAGTGATTATTATTCAGATTTGTGTATTGATTTGTCTGATGATTTAGCTAGAACTAAAAAAAAATCTCTATTGCTCCACGGTACCCAGAGAAATAAGCGGCAGCGGGGTATGCATTAATGCATTAGAAAACGGCCACCGTATTGCATTCGACGAGACATCTATTATCACACGTACTAACAGTTTTTGGGATTGCATAATAAAAGAGTCGATAGAAATAAAAATTTGTGACAACATGCTCAATAATGAGGGCAGCCTGCAGCTAACCACAGCGTGGGACCCGGCCATCTGAAGGTTGAAGCGGGCGCGGCGGTCGCACAACGTAAACATTACCACGTATGGTGCCGGAGCGGGCACCAGTGACGTCACGAAAGGCGTCGCAGCTATATAAGGACGGCTGCAACAATCAGAAGACAGTCACCGCTTGACGATGGCCGTGGAGCACTCGTCCGAAAGCTCGTGGATTTTAAACCACTTGACGCAGCTAGAAACCCGAAAAACCTTTATTAGTAAATTTGAAGATGAAGTTGACCGTGTGAGCTGCAGGTTCTCCCTGGGATCCCAAAACACATTTGACTACTTATATGAAACTTCCTGGCAGATTAAAACTGTGTGCCTGACCTCTTCGTTCCGCGGGCAAGTGCTCTTTCGACTGAGGTACACAAGCACGGCCCACGACCCGTTCTCACAGCTTCAAACCTCGCCTCCTAGCTTCCAAACTTTACAGAAGCTTTTCTGGTAACCAGCACTCTTGGAAGAAAGGATATTGCGGTGACATCGTTCGCAAAAGAGCTTCTGTGAAGTTTGGAAGGTAGGAGACGAGGTACTCGTAGGTTTGAAGCTGTGAGGAGAGCTCGTCAATCGTGCTTGGGTAGCTCAGTCGGTAAAGCACTTGCCCGCGAAAGGCAAAGGTCCAGAGTTCGAATCTCGGTCGTGCACACAGTTTTAATTTGCCATGAAGTTTCATATCAGCGCACAATCCGCTGTAGAGTGAAAATATTCTATATGACTGCTTAGTTTACGCAGGTCATACCGGTACACGAACTTCCTACTTAATGATCACCGAAATGAAACTCCGGCATACCTGTAATTGCTTTAAGTAAATTTCGTTACCTTATATTAGTTTTTTAGAATTTAAATCTTCCTTGTACAGTCATAAGTTACTCTTCTCTCTATAAACGAGAATATTTTAGCATAAAAATTTTCTATACTCTGAACCAGTTTTTCTGACTACCGTGTCTTTGTCTACTTCTTATTTTCCTGCAGCCATTTCGCTTTGGCTTCCAGGAGCTTCCTTTTTATTTCATTCGTCAGTGATCTATAATCTATATTGGTGCACTTCTCTCTTTTCTTCAACGTTTTCTTGTATTTCCTTCTTACATCGATTGGTTAACGTGTTTTTCCGTAACCTAAGATTTCTTCACCATTACCCTCTTTGTACTTATTTCTCGGTCTGATTTCTATAATTGCCGTTTTTAATAATGTTCATTCCTCTACAAGTGGTGTGCTTACTGCCGTATTCGTTAATAGTAACACAAGTTTCCTGTACCCGCGTATTTAAAATATAGTTGCGTCTTCTGACATCTCAACAAGAAATAATTTATTATCTTTGTTCATTCCGCGACTCTTAGCAGCACAGAATACTCACGGGCCTGATGCCGATTATTAGCGTTCGCACTCGCAGAAAAATGTAACAGTCTTTTTACACAATTTTATTACAAAACAACACTTTCGATCAGTGATTTGTCTTTTCCTCTCCACGGGATGCAAGCTGCCTTTTATATGCAGTCTCATGATATGCTACATCGTGTCGTACTACCATTCCTAGGTAGACCTCTCTTCTCAGGCTCCAGGCTGTGCTTCCACTGATGTCTTCTGTCTCTTCTACTTCTGTCCTACTTTACTTTTTGTGCTCTCATTGCTTCGTTCATCATGTGTAATTTCCCTTCCTTTGCAGCAAATTCTTTAACTTCGTCTACGACGAGGCCACCCACTTTTATCTTAAGTACTCTGTTGGCACTGCTAAATACGTTCGTTTATCTTTTGTTCACTCTCAATCCATGCTCTGTACTCAAAAACGTTTCATTCCATACAACAATTCTAGTAATTCAACTTTATTTTCCGTCAGAATAGCAATGTCATCAGCTTATCTTATCATTAATATCCTTTCACCCTGAACTTTAATCCCACTCTCAAACTTTTCCATTACTTCCGTGGTTGTTTCTCTCTCGTATAACTTCAACAATAGTGGCGCATTACTGTCTCCTTGTGTCTAACTCTTTCCGATGCCAGCAATCCGTTCTTGGTTTTTCAGTCTCAATTTTCACCGATTGTTCTTGTACATACTGTAGGTTACCCCCCTCCTTATCCTATAGCTTATTCCTATTTTTCTCAGCATTTCGAATATGTTGCAGCTTTTGACACTGTCGCCCGCTTTTTTCCAGATCGACAAATCATATGAACGTGTCTTGAGTGCTGTTAAGCATCGCAACCATTAATAAGCACAACGTCAGGTCTCCCGAAATCCAAATAAGAAGTCATCTAATGGACCCGTCCCCAATCTTCCGTTCTATTGTTCATAAATTTTGTCAGCAGCATCGATGCCTGAGCTATTAAGCTGACTGTGCGATAGTTTCCTGACTTATGTCACATACATATTGTGGGGCGGCGGGTGGAATAACAGAATAAATGTTTTGTATTTATGCTGTTTGCCGTTCTCAACACTGGCTCGCTAACTACAATATTGGCAACTAGAAAGTGATTAGCAAAACGTGAAGACTGTAATTAGAATTCCTAGTGCCCACTTCATCTGAGAAATACATTTATAGCTACAGCTTATAGCTCTGAGGAATTAGGAGATTGTCTGGGATTCATAAGCAAAAACCATTCTCTCAAAAATGTTCACTATATTCTGAAAGTCACAGACCAAAAAGAATCCATACAATCCAACTACCAGAGCAGTTCAGAGTCTAATGCGCTGATGCCACTATAACTGTTCAAATTAAATGTTTAAGTGAATGCTCGCCATAATTTGGTGATAATATTCATCAAACGCCACGCTAATAATGGTAGAATGTCTCTCCTACGGCGGCACGTGAAAATATGACATACGCAAACTAAAGATAGATCATTAACATCATCCCAAATTTAACACTCCACTCGAAAACGATTTCATGGTTACGCGTGTCCCGAGTAACTTATTACTGCATCCGAGGCTGTTTATATCAACGATACCGACACCACGCGACTCCTGGCACAGGTGGTGCGCTAATCAGCATCTGGAGAGAACTGGGGCCTTTCTTTTCTCGCGCAGCGTTCTTACAAATTAAAGCCGCGGTGCGGACGGCTAAGGGAGCGCCTGATCAAATCTCCTCTCCCGACTAGCCGCTGGGCTACTAATGCACCACTTTAAGTTATCGAATAAATCATTGCTTCCTTTCCTGAAGGCCGATGAAGCTTTCAATTTAATTATGCAATCAGCACACAATTAAGTAATCATAATAATAGTCTGACGTGGCTAAGTCAAATATTTTGGGTGAGAGAATTAATTTAATTGCACTACATGCAGTAGACGAGCTCTGAACTTGCTCTTTGGAGATACGCTACAGCTATAGTTTTATAGTTATTCTGTTGAAACTTCTCACATTTTTATGATTATAGCGGATCTCCCTTCTACTTATATTTAAACATCCTAGCTTTATTTGTTCACCTACTTAATCTATCTTGCTTCCTTAATTTCTAAGACAAAAACCAGAAAATCATGAATTTCAACTAAAATTTTAATTTGTGAGATCCAGAATATTGTTTCTACTAAATTATTATGCAAAAGGAATCTAAATATAAATTTTTAAGTTCCTAGCTCTTTTCTGTTGCGCCAATGATTTTTACAGAAAAACATCCAGATTTCGAAAATGGTTGAAGTTATTGAACTGATATGCAACACATATTGATTTTGTATTACTCCTGACATGCTAGAAAGGTTATTTACTTGATTTTTAAAGTATTGCGCAACATTTATGACGTCAGAGCTAGTTACAGCGGACTGGCTGGCACGCAACGGAAAGACTGATGGAATTTTATAAGGCGTGAGTAGGCTGCTTCCCTACATCACCCTCTACTTAATTTTTTTGAATGTAAATGAAATAAAATTAATTACAAAAAGGGAAGCAAGAGTACAGCTTAACTCCCTATGAAAAATTAAAATTGATATGTAAACATATAGAAATATTAAAAGAAAACTTATTACCTACTTCAATTATTTAAATTGCTGGCATGCTCACTGACTCTTAAGCAACATTATCACTCAAAATTTAAGCAAAATCAATGAAAGACTTTGGCAGACATATTGCCTTAGACAGACAAACACATAAAAATATGTAAAATAATGAAAATCTTAAATCCATTAAATTGTCTGTAAATATTTTTACATACAGAAATTTAAAGAAAATAACACAGTTATTCATGATACATAAACAGATAATTATATCATAGCAGTCTTTTCTGAACCTGAAAGAATATTTCACAAATCATGACAATTTCATTTTTACATATGTTGTTTCCGCTTTGGCTGGCGTTCCACACTTCCATTCACAAGGGTAGAGGGGGGGAAGTTGCTATGGTGTGCGTCCTTCACGTCCACTCTAAGTCACATGGGGAAAGGGGAGGGGTCACTATGAGTGGTGTCCAAGTCACTCCACGCTTTCACGCCACTACCAGGCTGCCATTATCTGGTTTGTCCTGTAGAACAAACAAAAAGTTTGCTTCAGACTCTGTTCATTTAAAATCTAAGGGTGGGGCACAATGAAATGGGGATATATATACAGTTTATCTTTCAATATGTTGCTGGAACACAGAACTTTTTCAACTTTACTCTCGCGGTTACTTAACTGTCATGAAATCGGTAAACAAATGGCTCAAACCACCGTTAGTCACGTACTAGAGAAAATTTATGCTCAAGGCATACAATCATAAATCCTATTTAATCTCAATTTATTATTTCTGGGTCAGAAGACTGAACCAATGCTCGGTACATTCTTGATACATTTGTATTTTATTTACTTAGCTGACTCATCTTCGATTACCTTATTCTTAGAGATAGTATGAGTATATTTGATTAGTAGTTGTCTTCTCAGCTTCTTTGTATATGTGACTAACTTGTGGTAATAGTACAGTTCTGAGTGTTCAAAACACACTACGTTTAGTTGACTACTAAATCCACCTATTGGTCTTCTGCTGCTGTGTCAATTCCACATCTGCAATTATGTATTTACTTACTTTGCTAGTGTATGAATTTAAGTAATATTCACTCCATTAAAATTTAAAGCGTAGGATAGCACGTTTATTTCATATCTATAGTGTATTGCAGCTGATCAGTTTGCTCATGTGGCAATCCATTTCCACTCGATCGGACGCTGAAACCACAGGTAGTCTCTCTCGACCTACCACTAAAGTGCATTAAGTAATTATGAACGAGCGTAATGCTAAATTCCTTAAACCTATAGGACACTATGAGCTGCTCTGTCTCACCTAACATAAGGGTACCTATGGTTACATTCACGCCTCCAACTCATAACCTCAATACATGTAGGTGTGTCCTGTCACACTCAACACCAAAATAATGCCCAGCTCCAACCTTATAAATACTTCAGGGACGTGTCCTTCACGTCTCAACCACAAACACTATTCAGTTCTATTACACTGCCATTCCTTGCTACACAAGTTGAGTTCATTTTTACAACTTATCTGTCTATTTTTCATAACAGTAAGCACTCTCTCTTACTATTTATTAGTTAGCTCTAATGCATACACTAGGTCTCATTGCCACTTCAGATCCTGCTTATAAACGAACTTGTATATCTTTTTTTTAAAATATTATTGTTGGTCCATTTCCAATAAAACAATACTTTGTACTTACAATATTACGAGGGTTCTATACATACTTGTTACTCAAATACATTTGTATCTTAATTACGTCATACTTCTCTATTGCTTATGTCACTGTTAGGTTTGTCATATTATGTATTTTCTTCACTAATCGGTGGATAGAATGGTTACAGAACTCATGGCTTGATAGCCATGACAGAAAATTTTAGTATTGCATAGAAGGAGTCGAAACTTTGGTAGATAGGAAAGATGAAGAATGAGTGAGACCTGAAAAGGAAAGAAGATCTCACACAGCTGGGACTGCACAGCTGCCACACTGTGTAGAGGTTACAAAACAACCTCCTCCCTACAGAATTCATTAGCTTAATGCTGGCTTGATAGTCATACCGGAAAATTTAATGTGTTGGAAAGAAGAGGTCGAAATTTTAGGTGGATAGGAGAGATGAAGAGAGAGTGAAATCTTAAATGGGAAAGAAGATCTCACACAGCTGGGACTGCACAGCTGCTACACTGTGTAGAGGTTACAGAACAACCTCCTCCCTACAGAAATTTTTGCAATAACTCGTCCATGTTCTGCGGTCTATCACTTTCCCTAACCACTATTTCATTCAACCAACGAGCGTCCAAGACCAATCTGACACTCCCGTCTCTTTTTGGTACAACAACAAGAGGATTATTATACTCACTGACCGCTTTTTCAATAACATCCCACTCTAGCATTCTCTGTATCTCCTTTCGAACCACCTCCTTCCTAGCTACATGTATTTGGTATGGCTTCCTGAAAAACACTTGGCCAGGTTTCACCTTTAATTAACATTCATAACCTTTGACCACGCCAGGTCGGTTTGAAAATATCTTATGATGCCTTTTTAAAACCTGTCTCAGTTCTTCCTTCTGATTAGCTGAAATTTTATCGATTTCCTGTAATTTAGCTTCTATTTTGTCCAAAATAATGGCTTCTTCTTCTTCTGTGCTTAGCTTACTTTTACTAAGATTAACACCTTCGTCCCAATATCTCCTATTTTTCAGAACTCGTATAGGCAGCTCCAAAGTTTCGTCATTAGTTACTACATGTTTATCAATAAATGGTACCGTAATTACTCCGGTTATCGGCAAGACCAATTTTAACTGGCTTGTTTCAAAGTCAACAACACTCTGATATTTCGACAAGAAATCTATGTCAATTAAAACCTCAGTACTAAGATTGTTTACAATTAATCATGGATGATCAATTAAATTACCATTAATATCAAAGGGCAGTAAAGCTTCTTGCTTTACCGTTTTTGA
Source organism: Schistocerca serialis cubense (assembly GCF_023864345.2). Classification (NCBI taxonomy): domain Eukaryota; kingdom Metazoa; phylum Arthropoda; class Insecta; order Orthoptera; family Acrididae; genus Schistocerca; species Schistocerca serialis. Next base: position 787,643,811 of record NC_064638.1, on the reverse strand, counting down.
CACCTTGCCAGTAGCACCAATTATTCTTAGTCCTGATACCCTCATTACTGTAAGCTTGTCTTTACCAGGTAATGCATCAAAGAAGGACTGAGATATCAACTCACCTCACTTCCACTGTCTAAGAGACAACGTACATTGATTCCCAACATATTCACTATTATTATAGGGTGGCTTATTCTAGATTGTGCAGGTGGTTCCTCAAACTCATCCAATAGTTCCTTTTGGATTTGTCTCCAACTAAAGTGATCGACATCTGTCTTCATTACAGTTAGGTCAAAGTGTGTAGGGGTTTCCTGAATTACATTTTCAGCTGCCTTTTCCAGTTGGTCTATTAATTTCAAATCGAAACACCGCACGACTTCATTACATTTAGTTTGCTGAACATGACCCAAATTACTGTAGTCTGAGCGATTCTTCGCCTCCAGACCGGGCATAACACTAGTTACACCTAAACCACTTTCACTATTATCGTCGGGTTCCTTCTCCAGTGACAACTGGCCACAGCTAATGGGTTCATCGACCCCCAGCAGGCTATCCTCTACATTCTCACTTACCTCCTGTCCTAAAACTATTAGTACAGTATCAAAATCCTGCACAGGCACTTTAGATAAGAGCACATCATCCTCATCGTAAATATAAGCATGAATTTCTTCTGCTTCTTCACCTGACAATTCAGTATTTTGTAGCTCTTCCCTACCGTTACACTGCTGCGCCTTCTCTTTCTCTTCCCACTTAGAAAGCGTCTCTAACACGGTATCTATCAAACACTGTGAGTGGTTTAATATTTCTGCAGTATCATTGGATGCTACCGACCCATCATCCGAATCCTCAGTTTGAGTATTCTGATCTGTCATACTAATTACTGTAATTACTGACTTAGGAAAAGCAACCGCCTGGTGAGCGCCAGTACCCTCATAGACGGGAACTAGTTTTCCAGCCTCTGCCTACTATTGTTACCTTTATTTGCATTATAGTTAACTGGCACAGCATTGCTTTCAGCACTGTTGTTTACTTGCACATTTTTGTTAGGAACAAAATTACTATCATTTGGATGCCATTGTTGGTTCTGGTAATTATTTCTCCAACTCCTACCTTTCTTAGGATGGCGAACACCTACTGTTCTGATGTTTACATTACCATTCTGCTCGTTCTTAAAATTACTACTAGTGTTATTAGCATTTCTGTTATTACGTGCTTGCTCCACATTGGCAGCCACACGCTCTACACGTTCCAAATATTCAATGAAATGATCCAGATTGTCTCTAGGGGCAGATATAATTCTAGTTCGCCAATACCATGGCAGTTTGGCTTCAAGACCTAGTATTATCATTTCAGGTTTTAGCTTTTCCGCCAAATGTGACAAACGTGAGATCCATAACCTGGCAAACTCTTTAATATATTCCTTGCCAGCATTGAAGCGTTTTCCACTCCAAAATTCTCTCAACACTTCATTTTGCTTATTGCTAGACCAATACTCATTAATGAAAGCTGTTTTAAATTCCGCTAATGTTTTACACTTCAACATAACATCAGCTGACCAACGCATGGCGTCACCCGTTAAATGGCTTCTAATAAATGAGATTTTCTCTCGTTCAGACCAAGTTGGTGGAATCACTACCTCAAAATCGTTCCAGAAATCTAGCGGGTGGATTTTTTTATCTGGATCGAACCGCAAGAACTGCCGACACCCGATAAAAGCGGCGTTTACAGCTACAACTTGTTGCATACTACCATTACCAGAAGTTACTGAAGCTACTTTACTCTCAATGATAGCAATGTTAGTACTAATATTTTCTACTCTCATTTCAACATTATCTACTCTTTGCACAATATGAGTAGTATCAGTTTTGATTGCGTCTGCTTCTCCTTGACATATGTTTACTTTTATATTAACATCTTTAAACCTATCTGAGCACAGTTCAGATTCTGCCTCGATCTTTTCTGTTAACTTGTGCTCCAGTTTCGCATCTTCCATTTGGAAGTCTTTGCGAACCTCAGCAACTTCAGATTTTACTGTTTTATACATCTCAGATAACAGTTGAGCAACCTTTTTCTTAAAATCCTCATGGTTGTAATCAATTTTATAATTTAAACTGTCCAGATCCTCTTTCAACTTATTGCAGCCAGTCTTGAAGTAAGTTTCTAATTCAGCTTTATTGGATTCTAATTTATTGCCCATTGCCTCAAACTGTATATTAAAATTGGTTTGGCTGGCCACAATCCTGTTATTTACCTCAATCATATCAGATTTTAACTCAGCTGTCATTCTAGCATTACTGGCTGACATTTTTGCATTACTGGCAGCTATTGCTTGTAATATTACATTTAAATCAATAGCCCCAGTATCTTTCGGTTGCTCACTAGCTGGCTTTTTATCACACTCAGGTGACGAAAAACTAGCTCCAACACCAGAATCATCAAAACTAAATGAAATATCTGATTGATCAGTCACATCTAACTTCTCCTTTTTAAACTCTACCATCTCTGATGACTGTTTCATATTTAATTCATCAAAGAAACTATCATCCAATAACTTAACACTTTCTGATTTCTGCTTTACTACAGGAGTCTCTACTACTGAATCATTGCCCTTTTTCACACTACTGTCAGGAGACACTAGTTCGGATTTCACTTAAACATTACTATTTTCATGCATATTACACTTGAACCGTTGTCTGGATTTACAGTTCCTTCAACAGACATAGGTCCTGATGTAGGTTTAACTTCTGTTTCTTTTTGCGGTTCCATCGCCGACAGTCTTTTAGTGCAGGTTAGTAAAAGTTTTAACAGCTTTTCACTTAACTTAGTTCCTTCTGCACGACGAATGGCGTTGCCGGCGCGGCGTACCAGGATTACTGATGCGACGCGGAGCGTTGAACTGCAGACGGCACCTCAACAACTGCTGTGTTGTGGGCATAGTCCGCAACAGCAGACGCGGCTCCGGTCGCTCCGACGGCTGACTGCGGTGTAGCGAGAGTGATTTCTCGCGATGCCAGCAGTGCAGCTAGACTCAGCGCCAGCTCCGTCAATCCAGATGCGTTGTTAATCCAATTGCGTCGTCCACATGCACACATAACACTGTCTATCACTGTTCCATTGCTCAGTTGCGTGTCGCATTTCACTTCTGAATCTGAACATTTAAAAATAACTTTCACTTTTACTCAGTTTGCTTCCCGGCCGATTAGCAACATATGTGGGGCGGCAGGTGGAATAATAGAATAAATGTTTTATATTTATGCTGTTTGCTGTTCTCAACACTGGTTCGCTAACTACAATATTGGCAACCAGAAAGTGATTAGCAAAACGTGAAGACTGTAATTAGAATTCCTAGTGCCCACTTCATCTGAGAAATACATTTAAAGATACAGCTTATAGCTCTGAGGAATTAGGAGATTGTCTGGGATTCATAATCAAAAACCATTCTCTCTAAAATGTTCACTATATTCTGAAAGTCACAGACCAAAAAGAATCCACACAATCCAACTACCAGAGCAGTTCAGAGTCTAATGCGCTGATGCCACTATAACTGTTCAAATTAAATGTTTAAGTGAATGCTCGCCATAATTTGATGATAATGTTCATCAAACGCCACGCTAATAATGGTAGAATGTCTGTCCTAAGGCGGCATGTGAAAATACGACATATGCGAACTAAAGATAGATCATTAACATCATCCCAAATTTAACACTCCACTCGAAAACGATTTCATGGTTACACGTATCCCGAGTAACTTATTACTGCATCCGAGCTGTTTATATCAACGATACCAACACGATGCGACTCCCGGCACAGGTGGTGCGCTAATCAGCGTCTGGAGAGAACTGGGGCCTTTCTTTTCTCGGGCAGCGTTCTTACAAATTAAAGCCGCGGTGCGGACGGCTAAGGGAACGCCTGATCAAATCTCCTCTCCCGACTAGCCACTGGGCTACTAATGCACCACTTTAAGTTATCGAATAAATCATTGCTTCCTTTGCTGATGGTCGACGAAGCTTTCAATTTAATTATGCAATCAGCACACAAGTAAGTTATCATAATAAAAGTCTGACGTGGCTAAGTCAAATATTTTGGGCGAGAGAATTAAATTAATTAGACTACACGCAGTAGACGAGCTCTGAACTTGCTCTTTGGAGATACGCTATAGTTATAGTTTTATAGTTACTCTGTTGAAACTTCTCACATATTTATGATTATAGTGGATCTCCCTTCTACTTAAATTTAAACATCTTAGCTTTATTTATTTGCCTACTTAATCTATCTTGCTTCCTTAATTTCTAAGACAAAAACCAGAAAATCATGAATTTCAACTAAAATTTTAATTTGTGAGATCCAGAATACTGTTTCTACTAAATTATAATGCAAAAGGAATCTAAATATAAGTTTTTAAGTTCCTAGCTCTTTTCTGTTGCGTCAATGATTTTTACAGAAAAACATCCAAATTTCGAAAATGGTTGAAGTTATTGAACTGATACGCAACACATATTGATTTTGTATTACTCCTGACATGCTAGAAATGTTTCAGGTTATTTACTTGATTTTTAAAGTATTGCGCAACATTTATGACGTCAGAGCTAGTTACAGCGGACTGGCTGGCACACAATGGAAAGACTGATGTGAATTTTATAAGGTGTGAGTAGGCTGCTTCCCTACAATATCTTCGGGAATTTGTGGATAATACGTGGCTCCAGTCTTATAAAATTCTGCAAATGAACTTGAGTAGAGTTTGCCAATTCAACCAACGGTTTTAAAGATTGCAAACGTGTGTTATCTCACCTATATCATTTATTTTATCGCAAGCCTTCCAGAACTTCGTTAAACGCTCTAATATTGGATCCCTATGTGTTCCATTTTGACTTCTATTACTTCTTCTACCGCATTATCGAGAAGACCTCCCTCTCGTAGAGACCTACAGTGTACTGTTTCCACCTATCCTCCTTGCGTTTAACAATGGAACAGAATACCTCTTGCATCCTTAATCCTAACGACCTTATATACTATTTCACCGTATATTGTTTTGACTTTTCCATATTCTAAATCACTGATTTTCATGATCGTATGTTTGTCTATTTCTTCTCATTTTCCTGCAGCCATTTCGCTTTGGTTTCCTGGAGCTTCTTTTTTATGTCATTCTTCAGTGATCGATATTGGTGTACCCCTCTCTTTACTTGTATCCTTTTTGCAGTTCCTTCTTTTATCGCTGAATTAACGTATGTCTTCCATAACCAAAGATTTCTTCACCGCTACCTTCTTTGTGTCTGTTCGTCTGATCTCTATGATTACCGTTTTTAATGATGTTCATTCCTCTACAAGTGGTTTGCCTACTGTGGTATTCGTTATCGCTGAATATTCATCCTTAGAGAACTACAAATGCGTCTCATCAGTAAGGCGGGTGCCAGGTTGAGATTCATTGGGAGAGTCCTTAGAAAATGTAGTCCATCAACAAAGGAGGTGGCTTATAAATCACTCGTTCGACCAATACTTGAGTGTTGCTCATCAGTGTGGGGTCCGTACCAGGTCGGGTTGACAGAGGAGATAGAGAAGATCCAGGGTTATTTGGTAAGCGTGATAACGTTACGGAGATGTTTAGCAAACTCATGTGGCAGACTCTACAAGAGAGGCGCTCTTCATCGCGGTGTAGCTTGCTGTCCAGGTTTCGAGAGGGTGCGTTTCTGGATGAGGTACGAATATATTGCTTCCCCCTACTTATACCTCCCGAGGAGATCAAGAATGTAAAATTAGAGAGATTTGGGCTTACACGGAGGCTTTCCAGCAGTCGTTCTTCCCGCGAACCATACGCGACTGGAATAGGAAACGGAGGTAATGACAGTGGCACGTAAAGTGTCCCCCGCCACACATCGTTAGGTGGCTTGCGGAGTATAAACGTAGATATACTTCAGTATCCCATTACTTTATTTATTGATTCTTATGAGAAAATCTCTACAGTCTAATCTTCATGAGTAAATTGTGATTCGTGTCTATCTAGTATGTACCTTTGGGAGCACCTCACAAACCAACATCTGATTTCAGAATGTCTGTGAGACCAAGATGTGTTCCACGTGGAACCTTCCCGTGTATACGGGATTTTTACAAGCACACTTCCATCTCTTGTGATTTCTCAGTAGTGTTTTCGTTATTACTACCAAAAATTTATAAATTTAGGGCAGAACACAGTCTTCCTCCTTTCCCATTCCTACTACCTAGCCCATACTTTGCCATAATTCTCTAACGTGTTTTATCCCCTTGCTACCACTTTCCAAGCACTAATGATAATTAGATTGACGACATATCACTTTACATAATGAATTTTCCATGCAATATCTTCATAAAGTTGACTGTATTAGCCTATGGTTGTGATATCGACATGTATTCCAGAGGTAAAGTTGTTTCCGTTTGTTTCTTGACGACTCTGATAGAAGAAACTGTCACTGAAATGTTCACAGTAGCTCACTCTCTGATCTGCCTTACAGTTCATACAAAATCCTGCTCCCATTATTCAATTTTATGCTGTTGTTGATATTACCATATAATCGTCTGACTAGCAATAGTTATTTTCTTTGCATTTCGCTTCACTGACTTCCACAACATGTAAATTTGATTGTTCCACTCTTTTTGGAAATATTCTAGCTTCCATACCACGTTAAACCTTTTGACATTTTACGTTCCGATTCGAAGAATGTTGGGCCTACCCTTCGATTGGTTATTCATTCTTTGTCTTATGTCATCTTGCCCCACGCAGCCCCTCCAGGACACCCGAATGGAGGACTAATCGCGAATCTTCTGACAATGAAGAGACCATGGTGTCACTTTCTGAATTAGAGACCAGGCCTCGTGCGGAAAACCGCAACTATGTTTAAAGGAATTGATTCCATATCCTTTTACATATTCATGCCATTGATCATTGCTGATTCTTATGCCTCTTAGTGTCACTTTACCACTGCACTGGCAAAAGGATACTCTAAATCTCTTTCCTCTCCTCTGTCCTCTTCGAGAAGCCCATTGGTACAAAGATAGCCATTACTTATTACTACCAGTCTTCGGTCGCCATTGCTCATGATTTTCATTCGAAAATTTATGAGTGAGTGGGGTCGAACTCTGGGTCCAGGACGTTTGTGCTGCTAATGAAAGTAGCTTCCCACAGACCATAGTTCATAGTCCCTATCCACATCAAAGACGGGGTACATCTACACTACAGAAACGCCCGAGATGTATGAAACTGCACTAAAAAACACTCAGAGAAATCTAAATAAGTAATTCGCCTCTAGCCAGCAGTTGATAATATAATGCACAAACGAACGGTATGTGTGCTCCAAAGAGATTCATGTTATATTTGGAAGGAGAGACAGCATTGGTCGTATATTTTTGTTTATTATCGCAAAATCGATTTTCGGTCACTTAGTGACCATCTTCAGTGCTGTAATATATAACTTTAATTAGTAAACACTGGTGTCAATAAGCTTCAGTGCTGTAATTTATAACTTAAATTAGTAAACACTGGTGTCAATAAGCTTACGGCGATCACATAGACTAAGTCTATGTGATCGCCGTAAGCATATTGACACCAGTGCTTACTAATTTAAGTTATATATTACAGCACTGAAGACGGTCACTAAGTGATTTTGCGGTTTTGCGATAATAAACAAAAATATACGACCAATGCTGTCTCTCCTTCCAAATATACCCATTATCTGGTCGTAGTGCACAGGACACTATGGAGTCGCCAATCAATAGATTCATGTTATTTCACATGTCTCTGTCTTCTACTAAGCTGAACATAAAAACTCTGGGTTAATTTTAATTACGCACCGAAGAATAAGGTTTAAGTTGATGCCACTTGTATGTTGTCAGTTTATGCAGTTGACGATATGGATCTTCCTGATGCAACTAGGTCCCTCACGCGCTCGCTCGTTAGCAGGAAGTATGCACATGGTGTTGGAGATCTGTCATTTTCCACTGCTCCGATAATATGCCGAAAATTATACTTTCTTACGAGTACAGATCACCAACACACAGGCTTCCTACATTCAAAATCACTTTGTAGCACTGAACTACCTCAACGTTGGATTGTACGCAAGGGATGTACTGAAATCGCATTACGCCATTGATTTCCACGGTCGTCTGAACTCCTAGTATGTGATTTATTTTCCTTGAGGTTCGTGAAGCGGTATGTGTACGCACCTCCTTTCCCACAACTTTAGGTTAACTGAGAATGCCGCATAGCAACGGTAGTGGACACAGTAACTCCAAACGTGCTCGTAAATGTATGGGACGAGTTTGATTGTCGTCTACATGTGCATAGCGACGTTCAGTGTATGACACGTACAATATTTATGAAATGTAAATGATAGCTTTCATATAAAACGTAACTGTAAATGAGTACCATGGGTGTAAGTGCACGTATGTGACAGAAACAACTTGTAAAATCGATGGTTTTTTTAAAAATAAATAGCTTGTAGTTCAATGTGTAAGTTAGAGATAATCTCAAGTTTTTTTTCATTATTCAGGAAGAAGAAGCCAAAGAAAAAAATGCGGATATGTCTATGCGTCGCTGCTTCCCTGATTTTAGCTGCTGCAACAGGGCATGTACTTCACATGAAAATAATTATTAATCAGTAAAATTTAGATAGTTTACGAACGAGAAATTGAAATAACTCAAAACTGATTTTACATCTCTGATCGCATTTAACAAGCAAGAAGTTTTTGTATTTTTTCTGTACTGTAATATGGGGTCCCCACATCATGACGAAGACACATTACAGCATATTTCCACATGCTACGTTTTCGATTCACAACGGATTTTACATGCTTATTTTACTTGTACAAGTATGGTAAATTCGAACCTCTGTATCTTGAAACGGATAAAGAAATCTACAAAATTTTCAGAGTTGTTCGAGTAATTGTCCGAGGAATATATCGTAAAATTTCAGCCTTTTGCTGTGCATAGTCGTGTTGGAGCCCTCGGCCGGGTTTGGTGCACAGGAAACGGCGAATACACAGTACAAAAATTCAACTTATTGGGTTTCCCGAGGAACCTCCTAATGTTGCATCCACAAATCCCATCAAGCCTACTGTCGACCGATCAGATGCAAAAATAACCAACGATTTGGTCAATTTAAAGTAGGAGGAACTGTGAAATACTCATACTTTGATCCTGTAACGTAGGATAGTGATACTAATACGATCCTTCTGTTGGGTATTCAAATGCTCCCTGCCCCAAGGGCTATCCAAAATACTTGAACCTAGCGTTTTATCATGAATGAAACCTGACGGATATGCACCGGAAAATGACGTTTTTATGGGTTGGGTATTGGAATATATTAGGTACGCATGCTGTCACATGCATAACGGGAACCTTGGCAGAGAGATGAATATTTTGCCAGCATTCTGTTTGTAGAAAGAATTACTGCAGAATAATACATTTCGAAATATACCGATGACTAATGGGAAACCACTGAAAGAAGTAATGCAGCAAAGTCTTTAAGTTTTATGCGTAGCTTTCTCTGGCCTCAGCGGTAGAGTTGTGGAATAAAATTCACTGCAGTTATCACAATAATGAACTTCTGTGTGTTTCATAACGAGCATCTCCGAATGAAAGATCACCTGCAGTTCTCAGTTTAAAGCTGCCTAACGATATTCGCTCACGGAACTGCGCACCCGTCCCCCCTGCGGGCCTGGCCGGCCATTAAGATTGCCAGATACAGCGAGCGGCCGCGTTCTCAGAAACCTTCGCCCCTGCGGTCCCGCAACCACGCAGCCCACGTCACGGCAGCTGGCGTGCCGCCGCGCAGTTAGGCAGCCCGTGGGCCGCGACCCAGTTACCGGCTGTCGACGCCTAGGCGCAGGGCAGCTTGGCAAGTACGCTCTCTCTCTCTCTCTCTCTCTCTCTCTCTCTCTCTCTCTCTCTGTCACTGAACACCTAAATTCTAGGAAATATCTTGTAGCAATTCTCATGAAACGTGGAAATTGGTAGGGCAACGTAATGATTCGTGTTTTCGGTAATTTAGCACTGAGTCTACAATAATGAAATATTGCACAAGTGATGTTATTTCGAAATTAGGGTGTGTCCATTTAGTTTACTTCTAGCAAGGGGTAGAGGGTCATGACCGGCTATTTTCTGATTCGACAGTGGAAATAGTGGGGCAAATTAGTGAGAAAGTTTTACTTTCTGAAAATGTTACTATTTCAATGAAAAGTTACATGCCATGAAGAAACTGTTTGTGTTCCAATCATCGACAAGTGCTGTTTCAACACCAAACAAGAGCTCAAGTGGTGCTGATGGAATTTCAAACAGAATTGTGAATAGTTGTGCCAGTTTAATAAGCATTGTCCTTAGTGATATATGCAATGCCTCACTGGCACCAGGAATTTTTCCAGACGGGTTATATAATGCAATTCTTAAACCTCTTCATAACGAAGGTGATAACGTAGACTTAAACAAACATCGTCCAATTTCCTGTGCCGACCTCTTCATCTCCGAGTAGCACTTGCTACCTGCGTCCTCAATTATGTCCATTCCACTTGACTGTGTTTTCCTGGAAGATTCCGTGGAAAGCCTGCTCATTCCTTACCTTATCAGTCCACACAATTTTCAGCTTTCATCCACAGCATCAGATGTCAAATGGTTCCATTGTCTTCTGCCTCGATTTACCACAGTCCATGTTTCACTACCATACAATACTGCACTCCAAATGTATCTCTGAAAAACTTCTACCTCAAATTGTAGCCTATGTTTGATACTAGTAGACGTCTCTGGGCCAGGGATGACCTCCTTGCCAGTGTAGTCTGCTTTTCATTTCCGATCTCTGTCTTCCTCTACAGTTCTTGCCCTCTGCAGCTCCCTCTAGTACCGTGGAAGTCATTCCCTAATGTTTTAGCAGAGGTCCTATCATCCTGTCCCTTCTCCTTGTCAGTGTTTCCCACAAATTCCTTTCTTCTCTGATTCTGCGCAGAACCTCCTCATTCCTTACCTGATCAGTCCACCTAATTTTCAACATTCGTTTGTAGCACCACATCTCAAATGCTTCGATTGTCTTCTGTTCCGGTTTTCACACAGCCTATGTTTCACTACTATACAATTCTGTGCCAGACGTACATTTTCAGAAATTTCTTCCTATTCAGAGACATACGAATCACCAATTAGCTTCTGTCTTATCGAAAACAAAGTTGAAACTCATATGTCTCCACGAAAATGTAATTCTATCACAGCTACAAACTATCAGTTTGCGCTCTTGTGGTTTTTATATTTCTTGCGACTCAACAAAATCGACATTTTACAAACCTAAAATCAATTTTCAGCCAGCCAGCGCTCGTCTTCAGATAGTCAAAAGGTAAATACAAAAATAAAATGTTCATCATTTCGTTAGCTAAGGACAATTCTGAACGCCGGGTAGTAGGACGTTCCAAGCTCCGCCCCCGCATACTGAAGCTCCTTGACACTGCGCTTTGGGAAATACGCAGAATAGTGACATTAGAGCAGCGTCGTGGGTATTGACACCATCACAGAACACACTACCCTGAGCTGCCAGGCCTGGTCCCGTCACCAGCCTGCCCCAGAACATGGTTTCAACCCATGTCTACGCTCTCAACACCAAGTCCGTGATAACTGAAGTAAACAGGACGTTAGGAGTGCAGCTACTGTAAACACAAAACCAGTCGTTGATGAACCGTGCGTTGTCCTTTACAAGGGATTAACAAACGTTACCGATAATCTTCGAGGGTGTACAGTTGTTGTTTTGAGAAACCAATGCAGGATCCGGGAACGTCATCCAACGATGCTTCAGAGCGCCGACGTAATACGAATTAACGCCTTCTGAATGAAACGCGAGTTTGTACGGGACTAATGGCAATGGATCTGCCTGAATTCATTACGTTAGATGTCGTCCAACATGTCTACGCATTTGACAGAAACACAGTAGGGCATACAAATTCAAGTTTACAGTTAAAGTGTCGCCTAGCTGCAAGCGTTTCCCTATGTAAGTTGGACGTTCTGACGTATACATACACGTGTTTCTGTCTTAGGTTTATTCTTCTAGGCACCATCTTCAAAACGTTGGTTTAGTTTAGTGAGCAGTCCCCCTTCATGGTAGCGGCAGAGGCTGAGGGTTGACGCCCTTCTCGTGGAGGCTCCACCAATCTCGTCTCCATGTCGCTGTCTGGAGAGGATATGTGACTTTCATGATGTCGTGGTAGCTGATTTTGTCGCTAGTAATGCATACCAGTCGAATATTGTCCACAGTGTATACCTACTTATCTCCAAATGCAACGATGTGAAATGCCCAAATCTGCAAGTACCGATCAACGTTAATACTCCACCTGAACGGCTGCAGTCCATTGCGTGGATCGCCGCTCCATAATTTCTATAAGATTACTCAAAATATCAAGCACTCAACAACTTTCGTTGTAAAGCATCCTTCGCTGTTACACTATTTCGCAAATGATCCTCACACAGCACTATACAGTACATCATAACTATATTTTCTTAGTCTTATATTACAAAATTACTGGGTTTTACCATCAACATTTGAAACGAACTCTTTATCAGAAAATTATGTCAACAGTTGTATGTGATACAGCATACAGACATCTGTTTTGAGATAAGTGCATAGTTAGGCAATAGAATTTGTCAAATTTGGCTGTAGCGATGTGCGACAGATTAATAGCTTTCCGAGACGCAGCACGTTTCTCGGACAGTTACTCGTGAGGCTTATGTAAGTGTGACCTGAGGAGCTGTAATTCACGCTTAACGTAGACAGGCTATGATGACAAGCTCGATATGCCGAATGTCATGCACTGGCAATATTGCTCTGACTTGTTAGCGAAGACGATGTAAGACAAACTCTAGGCAACAATTACCGGAAGAATTAAAGCCGGTGACTGCTATTTATCGTCTCATTTTTCTCTGCTATGGGTCCTTTTGAAAGGGTAACTTTGTTGTGTTTCCAGCGCTATACACCATGAAGATACAGGTCTTGATTGTAAGTGTGGAATCTTCCTACAAAGTAACTGCACAAGTCAGATGTCCCATAATATACGCCTGCAGGCAACTAAAATAGAAACTAACAGATGACCCGTTGTTGTCTCGGATCTGTTTTAGACCATCTTTAGACCTCACACCACGATGGTAGATGGTGGCTGCGAACGGAACAGACGCTACGCCTATCAATGAACAGTTACTTTTCAGACATGTTTACCTACGCAATGAGAAAAGTGGTTTGAATCGGACTCATAGAACATTCCAAATTACAAATTCCTCGTTGCTTTTTAAAGACTCCTCGTAAAGCAAGAATTACGTCGTCTGAACGTAGCCTTCAAAGAAAAGTTCTGTCCCTTGCTAACAACACAAATTAATAATAAGCCTTAAACTACAGAATAATTGCAATATATAGTGCCCAAAATTTTATCGGAATATACCCATTGTTTTAGGAGATGCTAGTAGACAAACATGCCTTCAGATAAGCAGGCTTTCGGTTCTGTATTTGTAGTATGTATATGTATCGCCACTTTTGTCCCTACATCAATATAATTTATTCTACAATATTGTGTACCGAGAGAAGGTAATCGTCTTTTGTATTCCGTATTGCATTAACTCATTTATCAAAAAACAAATGCTGCCTGGAATTGTCTTCACACTTCGTCACCCTAGAATTAACGGGCTCCATGGCAGAGCTGGGACCATTTTTTAGAAGCGCCATAGTAGTTTCAGACGGGCTATATGTGTCGGAATGGGACGTGACAGTGGATGTCTGACTGCGCTGACAGCTCTACTCTCAGAACTCACTCTAACAACGGTTTCAAGAACATCAGTGGAGAAAGGAATTTAAGCGACATAAGAATTTTAGTAAGAGGACATTTTTCACAAGGATATATTTCGCCCTTGTCGGTGTATAAGCTGCAGTGCATCTTTGTGTCAAGTTGAAATCGTTTCAGTAGTCACAAGTACTCATTTCCATGGGTGGCGGATCTTCGAGCAGTTTGGCTTCCATAATCAAAAGCAAGGAGGGACATATTTATTTTATTTTTGTTACTTGACAGGAGATCTGAAATACGGTTCACTGAGAAGCTGTGGTCGCTTACGCTGGTAGCTGGGGAGTGGTGAGACACGATGTATCCATGAGATATTGACGTCCACTGAGACACTAGGCAGAGATTAAGCAAACAAACACCCTGTAAGAGCACGGAACTACTGTCTTCAGGTTAATATCAACTACACTGGTGGAAAAATCTCGCGATACCAAAAAATTTAATTTAGAACAATGAAATTTCGTAAATACATCTGTTAGGTATGATTTTTAAGTCACTAACATTGTAGAATTACAAGTTAATGTGAGCGTGTGATAAGGCATTGCAGATGTGAAATGTTGGTACATTAATAACCGGTGTTACCGCCAGAGTCTTCATTGCAAGCATTCAAACGTGCTTTTATTGTATTGTAGACGTACCGGCTGTGGGATGGAGATCCATCCATATCTGTTGCAATTGGTGACACGATCGGACAGATCATGTATGACGTCCGATGAAGTCCCATACGTGCTGGCTTGGAGATGGATCTCAAGTTCCAGCAGGTCAAGACAACAAGTCGACAATCTGTAGAGAATGTTCCGTTACAACAGCGGTACATGGGCGAGCGTTATCCTGTTAAAAACCACCACCGCGTGGCTGCACAACAGATCGAAACACCAGATAGTGGTACAGATTTGCAGGCCGGGTGTGCGGATAAGCTAGATATTGCTATCGTAGTCATACGGAATCACACCCCAGACCATAACTCTAGGTGTACATCAAGGGTGTCTAGCACGCAGACGGATTGACTGTGGGCCCTCCTCAACTGGCATCCTTCTAAACAACACGCGGCCATTGCTAGCACCGAAGCAGAACCAGCTTTCACAAGAAATCAAACCAGAACATACTGCAGTCTAGCTTTCCGATGAGCTCTCACTTTACACCACTGAAGTCGGAGTTTGAGATGGTTTGGAGTCAGAGGAATCTACACTACAGGGCGTCTGGCTCGGAGCTTCTCTTGAAGTAACCGATCTGTAACAGTTAGTTCTGCCACTGTGGTGCCAACTGCTGTTTAAACTGCTGCTGCAGATGCAAAATGATGTGCCAGAACCAGTCACCGAATATGATGGCCTTCCCTTTCGGTAATGTCACGTGGCCGTCCGGAGTCCGGTCTTCTTAAGACCGTACATTCCCGTGACCACCTCTGGAAGAAATCATGTACAGCGGCTTCATTCCTGCCAAGTCTTTCTGCAATGTCTCATAGTCCTACTACACGACCTCGTTCAAAGTCTGTGAGAAGTTGAAAATGTCGTCTTTGTTGCCTTAAATACATTCCTGACTGACAACTCGCTTCATTCAGTCTTAGAGGTCACTAACGTTCACGATCTATACGCCATGTATTTACAGAATACCTGACTTGAATCCTCGTACTGACGCTACTAGTGTCATCCCTAAGCGACTGGTGAGAAATTTTGAATAGACTTCATCTTTCAGATGTAAAAACGCTCCAATCAACTTTCGTTTATGTCGCAAAACTAGTTTTTGGTATTGTGATTTCTTTTTGCGTCAGTGTATTCATTAATGGGAAAGGAACGGTAGATAACCAGATTTAATGAAGACTCAAAAACGGATCATAGTGGCAGCAGAAACAGCACAAAGTGAAAATAATTGCGATTGAAAGATGGGTTTTCAGAAATACTGGTAAACACGAGAGATCAGCTCAATATTACACGTACAGAGCTTTAACATTGTCCGCAATGTTTTTGCACAAGCTAATTAGTCTACGTCAACTCTTTTCCGGAAACTTTCACTAAGCGCATAACGTAAATGGCAGTTAAAAAAATGAAGGCCTCGTAATAAAGTATCTATATTTGGAATTTTTACATGTCCAGCAGCAATCACGGCAGATCGGAATTAAATGTACACCGACACTGGTGTTTTGTTTACTTTCCTGGCGGTGGCTGTAAGCGGCAGAATTTTTTTCCCGCAATTTATTTGGCACTGCGCTAACAGCGGCGTTATCGGATTCATCGTGCCGCGTCACTTGATCGCTCGCCCAGGAAGGTTTGGGGGGAGGGGGAGGGGAACGGGGGGGGGGGAGGGGATGCGGGGTGTAGGGTGGGGCTGGCGGGATGCCGCCGAATATTTCCGTGCGTCAGGCGATAAATCAGGCGCAGCAGGCGCACTCTATCCGCGCAGCGCGAGCCACGGCCGACCAGCGCAGTACGTCACCCACGCTCCACGTGCCGGAATTAACACGGCCGGGGTACCTGACGACGCTGTCCGGCAGTCACCTGGAGCCACACATACAAGGTGTCCTATGAATGCTGCAGCTGTAAAAATACCGTAGGCTACCGTAGACTATCGCAAGTAAGCGCAGACTGTGGTAGATTTCCTTCTAACGCTGGTCTGTTAATACCGAAAACGCGTTACTTATGTTACGTGCGTTGCACATCTGTCTGGCCTTACCTCATTTTGATCGATTTGTTCGCGTATGTGATCAGTGTCTTATTACGTTTCCCCACAATCCGGAAGTGCTGAACCGCCTAGAAGCTGCCTGAGGATGCACACTAAAGCCCCAAAGAAATTGATATAGGCATGTGTATTCAAATACAGACATATGTAAACGGGCAGAAGAATATGGTGCTGCAGTCGGCAAAGCCCATACAAGACAAAAAATGTCTGGCGCAGTTGTTAGATCGGTTACTACTGCTACAACGGTAGGTTTTGAAGATTTAAGTTAGTCTGAACGTGGTGTATAGTCGGCACACGAGCAATGGGACATAGCTTCTCCGAGGCAGCGATGAAGTGGGGATTTTCCCGCACAACAATTTCACGAGTGTACCGCGCTTATCATGAACCCGGTAGAACATCAAATCTCCGACATCGCTGCGGCAGGAAAAAGATCCTGCAAGAACGGGACCAATGGCGAGACAAGAGAATCGTTCAACGTGATAGAAGTGCAACTCTTCCGCAAATTTCTGCTGATTTCAATGCTGAGGCATCGACAAGTGTCAGCGTGCGGGCCATTCAATGAAAGATCATCGATGTGGGCTATCGGGGACGAAGACCCACTCGTGTACCCTTGATTACTGCACCAAACAAATCTTTACGTCCCACCTTGGTCCCTCAACACCCACATTGGTTCAAAATGGTTCAAATGGCTCTGAGCACTATAGGACTTAACATCTGAGGTCATCAGTGTCCTAGAACTAAGAATTACTTAAACCTAACTAACCTATGGGCAACACACACACCCATGTCCGAGGCAGGATTCGAACCTGCGACCGTAGCGGTCGCGCGGTTCCTGACTTAAGCGCCTAGAACCGCTCGGCCACACCGACCGACCGATATTGGACTGATGATGACTGGAAACATGTTGCCTGGTCGGATGAACCTCGTTTCAAATTGTATCGAGCGGATGGACGTGTACGGGTATAGAGACAAAGACATGAATCCACGGACCATGCATGTCAGCAGGGGACTTTTCAAGCTGGTGGAGGCTCTTAATAGTGTGGGTTGTGTGCAGTTGGAGTGATGCGTCTAGCTACGGCTCTGACAGGTGACACGTACGTAAGCATCCTGTCTGATCACCTGCATCCATTCATGTCCGTTGTGCATTCCGACTGACTTATTCAATTCCAGCAGGAGAATGCTACACCCTACAAGTCCAGAATTGCTACAGAGTGGCTTCACGAACACTCCTCTCAGTTTAAACACTTACGCTAGCCACCAAACTTCCTAGATGTGAACATCATTGAGCATATGTGGAATGCCTTGCAAAGTGCTGTTCAGAATAGATCTCCACCCCCTCGTAGTCTTACGGATTTTTGGACAGCCCTGCTGGATTCATGGTGTCAGTTCCCTCCAACACTACTTCAGACATTAGTTGAGTCCATCCCACGTCGTGTTGCGGCTCCTCTGCGTGGTCGTCGGGGCCCTGCACGATGTTAGATAGGTATACCAGTTTCTTTAGCTCTCCAGTGTAGAAAGGGTCACGTAACCCACATGGTTATCCTCTTTACTGTTGCTTAAAAATATACAGCATGTGTAGCAAAATGGAAATTATCAATATTTAATTCAGGTCTGATACGAAAACACTTGACTTTTAGCGTGAAACAGAGGGATGATGTAGTAAAAATACAAATACAACACACATTTGTCACGTAGTGCTAGAAAACGCAATTTCCCCCCAAAAAAAAGATGAAATAAGAAAAACACAAAACAAAAACATATCAAATATCGGTTCAATACTTCGTCGAGCTTGTATAAAACATGATTCTCTGAGTCATATAGTGTGAGAGAACACATTTACTCATAGAGGTTTAAAGCATATCATCAGGTCCATTTCTTTTTATTTTTTTATTTGAGTCATGAATCTTCTGACTAGTTAGATACAGGGCCCACCCCGAATTCCTCTCATGTGCGAACCTCTTCATCAAAGGGTCGCTTCAGCACCGAATTACTCAATTATTTTTTAGATGTTTTCCAGTCTCTGTCTTCCTCTACAATTTTTGCTCTCCAGAGTTCCCTGTGGTACCGTGGAAGTTACTCACTGATGTCTTAAAGCATGTCCTACCTTATTGTCCCTTCTTTTTGTCATGGTTCTCCATATGTTCCTTTCTTCGTCGATTCTGCAGATAACCTCCTCTGCTTGCCTTAACAATCTACCTAATTTTCAAAATTCTTCTGTAGCACCATACCACAACCACTTCGATTCTCTTCTGTTTCAGTTTTCCCACAGGTCATGGTCACTACCGTACACTACTGTGCTCCAAACAAATATTTCCAGAAAGTTGTTCCTTATATTAGGACCTATGACACTAGCAGACTTCTTTTAGTCAGAAAGGGTTTCTTACGTTTTGGTTGCTTGGTTTGTGGGATTAAAGGGACCAGGCTGCTACGGTCATCGGTCCCCTTACGTTTTACTAGTCTGCTTTTTATGTTCTCCATGCTTCGTCCATCATGGGTCATTTTGCTTCAAAGGTAGCAGACTTAACTTCGCCTGCTTCATGTTTACTAGTTTTGATGGTAAGATCCTCGCTATTCTCATTTATGCTACGAGGAGGATCTATGTGAATTAATATGACAGTAATGTGATGAATGAAGACTTTGGCGTAACCTGTGGCATAGTCCCAAGTGGTCGCACGTTCTTTCTCCTGGTGTGTTAAGGCTTGTACGCCATCACACAAAGCGTGATGATGGAAACACTACATAGAAAGGAGCATGTGACAGCTGGAGACTGTACCACAGGTTATCCCAAAGTCGTCACACATCACATAACTGCCTTATTAATTCACATAAGACCACCTGGTGGTAGAGGTTTAAACAACCATACCGTTTCGTGGAAATAAATAAATATTTAAAATAATAGTTAATTTGTGGCTTCATTTGATATCAATGAAAAATGCAAATGTGCGTGTGGCTAAGGCCTCCCGACATGTAGAATGGTCGCCTGGTGCAAGTCGTTTTAATTGAAGTAACTTCAGCGACTTGAGCGTCGATGACTAATACAACACATCATTCAGGTCCCGAGTGGAGAAAAGTCTCCAACTCGGCCGGGACTTGAATCCAATCTATGATGATGCCATTCTGCCCCGCTGCCCACTCAGCTATGGAGGTGGACAATCGATATCAGCAACAGCCACAGTAAAGCCTAACCAATCATGTTCTTATTTAAAGTTACGTTTTTGAGTTATCTTCAATATTTTGTCAATATTTTATAGCCACGACCTTGCCTCTAGCCAAACCGTAAATTTTTATATGCAGCCTGGTTTGGAAATTTCAACATGGAAATTAAAGTTGTCCTACATAAGGAAAATAAGTCCCAAATTTCTTTTTGCTTCAGAGCTGGAGCGAGAAATTTTTCTGCTAAATCTTGGAAATGTTTTAAATACAACATTCAAACAACATCACGTTGTTCTTATTATTCTAACAACTAACCATCGTATAAACGCGGTGAAAAGATTCCTCGCTGTTCAGCAAGGTCTGGTCGCCACGCTCTCCCTCATACTCATGAAGGACTTAGTCATCGATGACACTGAAAGTTGTTTCATCGCCCGTCAATACTTGAGGGCCAAGCTCATCAGCATGACAGTACTGATCGCGTTCTTCAAATTATGAAAATTCTTCCATCAGCCCAGTCAGTTAGGACACAAATTAATGGATTGATGGCTCTTCAGGAGCCGTATAGGCTCATCCAAAAAGAAAGTTTCGTAGAGCTTCTAAATCCCTAACTTTTGCCTTACTCATCGGCTTTCTGCGAAAGATTGAATGTTCACTGTCAAACACATTCGTAAATTTTCTAATTGCACCAGTGCTCCGTTGAATATCTGATATTGTTCCATTTACAGCTCCATATCTCTGAGGCAATCTTCATCCATTAGCATCTTTCTACAACTGCATTCTATTAAGCTAATTGGAAGTACTAAAATACTGTTTAGCTACTATGGTATAACTTGACGATTTCGCTAATGCTGCCAGAACCGGGGAAAACTATTCGTTTGTCTCCGAGCTCTACCGACGACTAGTTTTCTCAAGATGCAAGTATCACGAAATGCTTGTGTCTACAAGCACTTGCTGAGGAGTTTAAATCAGAGCAAAAACTCATTCAAGTTTACTTCTTCAAGATACTTGGGAAAATTTGTTTCATGAACTTGCTTCTATTGCTTGTTGCATAAGTGCCGTTATTCTTGAAAACCAGAGCAGTCGCCACTGTTGTTGTGCTATTATTAATGAAAAAACAGTGACGAAATACAAAAATGAAAAAGATATTACAGGGGTACATAGTGATGATACAAAGAAACACTATTCAATTAACTAAAACCAGAGGACTTCTCTTAATTAAAAACCTTGAGGATATCGTGTGTAGATTGCGAACATCTCTTATCTATTTTGTAATCAAATATTCGATAATGGGAAACAAAAGTGCGGCATGGTATCTCGCGAAAAGAGTGCCTTTTAATTACTTTTCAGTTTTTGCGAGCAGTATTTACGATTATTATCACAGATTTGATGCATTTATATTTGCGATGACATAAAAAAGGCAGATAACATTTTAATGATGTTTTTACTGCCATCAGCTTGCCCTTCTAGTGAAACAAATGTAGCACTTCGCTAGCTGGTGAGGCCAATTATGTGTGTTTATGTTTTTGTTCATATGTTACATTCGTTTCGGCCCTTCTGTCTTTGTACCTTTCTCCTTTTTGACACTGATATTTTCGCACTGGTACCGAACGCACAAAATCGTTTGGCAATACTTGCAGCAAAAGGCAAGAAACTAGAACGAATGTTCACCCTGCAGAGGAGTGTGTACTGATTTGAAACTTCGTAACAAATTAAAACTGTGTGCCGGACCGGGACTTGAACCTGGGAACCCGATCTGGCTCTCAGTTTCAATTTATCTGGAAACTTCATGTAAGAAATTGTTTCTGCTAACTCGCAAACTTCTTGAAGCTGACAAAACTAACGGACGTCGACGGGAGGAGGGGAAGGGGGGGGGGGGAGGTAATAATGGAAATGTCCATCGATTAAGTTATTATCAGTACCACGTCCTCAAGAGACGATGATGATGATTTTGAATCAAACAGAAATGACAGTGATCTTCAGTGAACATCATTTTGACAGTTTGTAAACTCCCCCTCACTTATCGACCTTAATGACTGTGAAAAATTAAACCGCGTGTACCTAATGGAAATTTGGGAAAATCAATCGTCACCGAAGTTAATTTGTCGGTAAAGAGGGAGGAAAGGGTTACATCTAAATGAAAGGAAAAATGCAAATCAAATTGGTGGAAATTAATTTTGAAAAAAGGGTAAATTTAATAAAGAATGTAAATGTGCGGTCGTTACGTTAACAATTAATTGGCGTTAATTAGATATTTGAGATTTGGAGGAAATTACGGTCGCCAGTCCTTTGGAAAACTACTATAATAACTGAAAATGAAAGATTAATGCACATATATTTAGCACTAAAAGCGTGGCAACTGAAGGTTGACATGTGTTGTGTGAAAACTGAATGTTTGTCAGATGTAATAAATTTCGCTACAGCCTGACTTAATTTAGCAAAAGAATTAATAAAACCGGAAAATTGAAAGTTAATTTAGTGACTGAAATTAATAGTGAACTTTGTTTCTGAAGCACTACGAAATTCAGTATAATAAGGTTAGTCTTTGGCTACCTCAACAATCATTTCGAAAGCTACTTGAATCTACGAACTTGAATTAAATGATTCTGAACAATTAATAATAGTAAAATTTAGTACGTACCAAACTGAGCTGCAGTCACAGGTAAGCTAAAATATGGTAACAAAACTCTCACTCTTAATTTCTGCTTGTGTAATCTAAATATTGTTGCCAGCTATGAATGCTTTAACTGAACTTTGAAATTAAAGCAGTGAAATGGAATGATATTACTTTAATTCTGGCGTTTGAATTTCAACGACACTCGGGTTCATTCCGGAAAAGAAAGGGAGCCTGCTTGGTAATGCAATTGGGACAATGAGCAACAAAGGTTCATGCTAAGTTGCTGTATTTTAGTGATGATAATTTGAAAAGCTGAGGTCTGCCATACAGTTCTAAAACTTTACGTGCTTTTAGTCTTTCTTGTTGGTTGATTGAAGGTTTGCAGTCGTCGATCGGGGAGGTGGCGACAGTCACTCATTGTCGGCCGTCGTTGTTGCAGAAGCTGGATGTTGGCGCGCCTTCTTCTCGACACGGTCATCAGGCGAAACGGGCTCTTGATGTGCGCCAGCTAATGCTTCCCGTCCGCGACACCGTGTCAGAAACTATCATAGCAAGTCGAGCGCAATTACATGCTGCCAAACCCCGAAAGCGTGGCAACTCGCGGAAGCGTCACACAACACACCAGCTCCACCGCCCTACTCTCGCCAGACTCTGCTCTGCCCGCGCTCCACGCGGCAGAGTTAACACTACCAAAGATCCTAAACTCTTCGGTTCTCCACACGACCTATCGATGTAATCGTTATCATAGTTTTCCCCAGGCCCGACCCAGCGTAAAAATACAAATAATATTTACAAAACAAACCAATTATACATCGACATAAATTCATAAATACATGTATAGTCAAATAGTAAAACAATTACAATATATAAAGACACAGAAATGTCATACCTACAGGTAACAAAATAAAGGAAAAAATTTATAGTACAACAGATGGAAATAGGGAGGATATGCATTTCCGGCGTTACAGGTTCTTTTGGGCACAATCAATTGCACTTTGTAAAAATTACTGCTGTGCTGTTTTTAATGAATGCAATGTGCAATCAGGCTCCAAAAATCAATTTTTAACCTTCGATTCGTGGTGTCGTAAGTTGCACATTCACCTACTTTCATTTTTTATTGTTTTTGATTAATAAATAATACTTAAGTTGTACGTGAAAATCTCGAGCACAAATATTTCAACAAATTAGTTGTTTTCCGACCCGTTGGAAGTGTCACTTAAGCGAGCAATATTTCCGCGAGTGACATCTCCAGTTTCGTGTTAAGCACGGAATACACGTGGTGGTGTAAGCACCGCTGCCAGCAGCTGACGCCGCCTTCCTCTCGGCGCTCCTCCCCCCTCGGTAGCCACAACGCGGGTGCGCGGCCGTTGCCGACGGCCACATCGGTCGTCAGCTTGTCGTAGACAAAGAGTACCTTCAGTCGCCACTATCAATGGCACAATTCTAGCACGATCTGTCACATGCGATGAATCACACGTTTAAAACAGATACGCAGTAATGACAGTTCGTAGGGAGAGGGAAACGCGAAACTGGCCAGCCGACAGCCAGCACCAATTCTACATGGCACACACACCAATTTCAGTTCGGTGACTGGAACGGCTTCGGTTACTCGATGTTTCAGTTGATAGGTATTCGGCTAATCGACGCCCTAATGTAAAATCAACAGACGCAAAATCATCTTCATAGGTCCTCACGATAAACAGAAACCATACAGACATCAGGTCACTGAATTGAAGTAAAGACGAAAAGAAAATAAACGCAGAAAAATACGGTATCGAATGTGCAACAACGGAAACCACTGAAAAATTCCTACGAAAGAAAATGGTGAGCTGTTTACCGAACGTCCAATACAGCTTAAGGGAAAACAGAATCCTAAAAGCTAGAAAGTGGAGAGTGAAGTGAAACCAAGCATTTTGGACTACAACCTCTGCCAGCCGATTAGGGAAAAACTTGTCGACTTCAGGATACAGTGAGGGCAATAGAATTTATTACTCCATGACCACACTGAATGGACATTTCACTAGAGTGATATCCAAGTATTTCTACGCCTGTGCGATATATTGACTACAATTTCATCCTTATGTGAGGTTATTTTCGTTACCGAAAAATTCGATCACCACGATGAAGAACGGTGCGTGTACTTGACGGCTATTGGCTGTGTCTAACGTTACTGGAATTTTCCAGGTATAGAGACTGCAACAAATGCCCAGAGGACGTGTCCCCAAAACTTTGAGAAAAGTCAATCAAAGGCGGCCAAAAAAATAAATCACAGATACAGAATTAATTTAATTTATTGATACACAATTAAAACAATATTCTCTTCCAGTAGTCAGTTTATAACCAGTGAGTAAACCAAAACAAATCTTCTTGAGAATAAACACTGAACAACGACTGAGGCAGAACGCCGGCCTAGTCACAATGAATCAAAAGGAGTTGTACTAAGTATCTTGGCACCAATTGTGCCAGAATCAGAGTCCCGAAGGGATGCATCGAAGTCTTAGTCCAGAAACTAAGTTCGAAGAAGCCACTGAAGAATCAAAATAGATATGACTTACAAGTCCAAAGATTGGTTTTCACGTAAGAGCTACGTCTTCTTCAGTGTAGTCACATTGGAAGATCCAGGACACAAGGAAGTGGACTACGATGACGGCATAGCGATAGCTCCGGAGTGACCTCCTGATGAAATGCAACTGCATTTGGCACTTGGCCCAGGAAGACCATTCGGAGTGAACTGACTTTTCAAGGCCCGTGCGCTTGACTGAATATACCCTCAGCCGCCTGGATACAGCTGGCCCTATTTATGGTGACATGGCTAGTGTAAGGAAAAGATCTGTGAGGTCGGCGAACTCTGACAGCGCTTGGGTTATCGTCTGGTGGATGTACATGGCCAAAGTTGTGTATCGCCTGCAAGGAAGGCGACTGCCCGTGTAGCCTTGTTGTAATATGGGTTGCTGACAGAGTGGATGCAGACCCCGCAGTACAGCAAAATCATCGCCACGAGTGACGTGGGAGCGGCATTCCGATGTATCGCATGATCAGTTGGCTGTAGTGTGTATGACTACTACAGAAGGGGATGGACTCACGCGGCGTGGAAAAAAAAAAAAAAAAAAAAAGAAAGAAAGAAAGTTCATACGTTTCCCAGAAAGTCTACGTCACGAGAAGATCGAAGGATTGTTCGACTGTTTCTGGCGAACAGACGAATTACAAGAGATTAAACGTGGCCAGAGGCTACAGGAAGGAAACCATGGGGAACAGTTTACTGGAGGCTTGCCTGAGTTCTCAAGTTATGATGCGTCGTCAATGGCTAGCAGCCCGAAACAGACACAAAGACTTGGGTGAAGTAGGACCAAGGCCAGGTAGGCACTCTGTGGTGTTCAGCGCTGACTCGCTTAAGTCTGTGGCTGTCAGATCGACGCCAGTGTGTCCATAGACGACCACGCGAAGGGCCACAGGAACCAGCGTTTCTCGAAACCCGTATCTCTCCAGCTCTTGGAATTATGGTGGAGGGAGAGATTGCACACGATAAAACTGATTTTATTGTTGAAGTTAGGTAGAATATCCTAAGATATGCGGCTGTAACCGTAACACCACCAAATGGCTTATTTTATCAGGATAATGCCAGATATTACATTACAGTTCATACGACAAACACTTGAGGAATGTACAATCAGCAAAGGCAAACTAAGCCCCACTTCGGGAATTCTCGGCGTCTATAAACACGTCACAAATTGTGGCAACACTTTCGCTCCGTTAATGTTCCTGTTGGGTTACTGCCGCAACACATTAATACCAGAGAGACGTACTGCACACAACATTGGAAATTGTATCAGTCTACATCATACACGGAAGTAGAGGATGTCGACAGTGATCGCGAAACATATAGTGATTTGACAGATGGCATTAGCTGCGTCCGAATGCAGTGTTAGCGTCGCTGTGCAGGCGGCTCTCTGCGGAAGTGTCCGGTCTTCACTTGTTGACTCATAGTTTGGTTCCGTCATCGGCTTAATACTTTTTATGTCCACACCGTGGTTGCTGCCAACGACATTTATTTGGTAGCTCCTTTTATCCTATTGTGTACAACATTGGTATGTATTCGAATAAGTGTAGCAAAGTTTTGCCTTTTCGAAGATCGCCTTTTAAACCTACGAGACAGTAACTAAGCAAACATGAAAGTGGTAATGACATACATACTTATAAATTACGCACTCAAATGTAGGTCAGCAGCAATCGTTTCGCCATTTTATTCGGGGCACTGATTTTTAGTATCACACTCACTGTCGAAAACACACTCACTGTCGAAAAAAATCGGGTTGCAATCAAACTGCCGAACAGAAGATTTTGTCTAATGCATAAACCTATTCTCAGAATCAGCAGGCAGAACGGGAAAGAGATGCAGTAGAGAAATCATTTGGCTGAAATTATTGAGTAGGAAAGAATAAATGTTTGGCAATGAGCTCAAACTTTTGCGCTCTAAGTAAAACTGCCTGGAAAAAGTTGTGGGTCTGAACAAGACGTTAAAATTCTGCAGACAATATTTGATGAAATCTGGCTGGATGTGTATAAATACCTGAAAGACAGAAAATTTCTCGAAACAAGCCTCAAAAGGCCCAGCGGTACTCACCGGTAGGCGTCACTGGATGCAGTAATGGAAGGGTAAGTAGTCAGCGCACAGCTGTCAGCTTTCGTGATCGGAGCTGCTACTTCTCAGTCAGGTAGCTCACTGATTGGCCTCACAAGAGCTGAGTGCAGCCCGTTCGCCAATGGCGCTCGGCAGACCTGGGCGGTCACCCATCCAAGGGCTAGCCGAGGACGACAGCGTCTAACTTCAGTGATCTGATCGGAATTGGTGTGACAACTGCGACAAGGCCGTTGGTGCCGCAAGGAATAAGCTGGTATGAAACTGCACGACCTTCCAAAAACAGGACGAACACAGAACATTATATTCCAACGTGACGGAATTTTCTTTAAAATTGTAAGAATATGAAACGTCTACAGCCGTCGTTATGACTTTATTTATTGTGTAGCTACCAGTTTCGGCCCTTCAATGCGCCATTTTTAAGTCATAGTTGATGCTGAAGAGGTTATCACGACCCATATATATGCTGCATCAGTGGTCAACGTAACTGGTTTACGCAGACTATCTTTAACTGTGAAGTCAGCACTCCAACCATCAGCTGCCCTACGGTTGATGATTGGAGTGGTGACTTTTGAATTAAAATCTGCCCTCCCTAAATTTATTATTATATAGGCATTCTATTTAATTCGCTCCTGGCGGTTACTGCTAGATATTCTGCGGATTTTACTGTTTCTGATGATTTATCGGAAACTGTTAATCGAACACTAATGGAGCTGTTAATGTGTAATTTTACAAACTGCTGCACCAATTCCCGAACATATGCATTTATTCTTTCATTTAGCTACAATCTTCTGGTCGGCCGGAGTGGCCGTGCGGTTCTAGGCACTACAGTCTGGAACCGCGAGACCGCTACGGTCGCAGGTTCTAATCCTGCCTTGGGCATGGGTATGTCTGATGTCCTTAGGTTAGTTAGGTTTAAGTAGTTCTAAGTTCTAGGGGACTGATGACCACAGATGTTAAGTCCCATAGTGCTCAGAGCCATTTGAACCATGATGCAATAAATGCATTTAGAAGCAGTAGTCGAAACCCCTAAGTCCTTAAACATATGCCTACAGTATGATAGTAGGAGATCACCCCATTTTTGAGCAAAAACTACTTCCTTGCTTAAATATGAGCTATCCAAGAACCTTATTCCATATGACATTATTGAATGAAAATACGCTAAATATGTCATTTTATTTGTTGACCTCTTCCCAAGATTCTATGTGCCATTTGGCTGAACTAAGTTGTTTCAGGAGTTACAAAATGTCATTTGGGCCATGTCGTTTGTCCAGTGTCATTTGGCCAGTTTAAATTCTTATCAGGAAGGACACGTAAGAGTTTTGAAGTCTGCAATCTAGTTATTACTTTCCCACCATATGGTGCCCTCTTCACTGATGTAGTACCTCCATATGTGCAGAACTGAATATTTTGTATCTTTTTTAAGTTGAGAGTGAGACCATTCGGAGAAATTCACTCCTGATTCAATTTAAGAACATTATTTACCATTTCTTCTGTAGCTGTATGAATGAGTGGATTGATTACAGTACCAGTCCCATCTGCAAAAGGGACTGGTTACAATACTAGTGTCATCCACAAAAAGAACAAGTTCTTCATGTCGACTACGTATCTGAATAGCAACAGACCTGAGACTGAGCATTGGGAAACTCCATAAAAACCGTCCCCAATCAGAAACATCTTCCCCCTTTCCGTTGGGTGAATTACTAAGTACCATTTTCTACATTGTTTTGGTTAGATATGACATAATCCAGTGCTTCTTTACACCATCAGTTTCGTAGAAACTTAGCTTATCGTGGATAATAGTGACACATTGAAATATCCGTATCGATTAAACCAATATTTGTGAATTATACCTAAAGCATTCTTGGTTAAAACCGAATCTGTTTACAATTACATTAAAATGTGATGACTTTCGGGATACTTCTAGGGATTGCCAGGCGTATAAAAATGGATTTATTCAACATGGCCTTCATAATACAATCGTTTCAGCCCCTGAACATAGTACGGAAGTATTCATGAATAAGAATTACATATTTAACCACTGATGAAAGTCTTGAACGAACTTTATACCAAAGCTGATCGTTACATTCCGATCTTTTCTTCTTTACTTTCAGTCAACGTTTAACAGGGCAAATCACGATGAATTGTACTTTCCCTTTTAGTTACTAAATGAGACCATTAACCTCCTGCATACGAAAGTGGATACTACATGAACCCAACGTAACTATTTTAATTTTTGTAGCTGTTCTAAACAAATTATATTTTTCAGGATGTGTCACTTTGTTGAACAAAAGCATACCATAGTTGAATATTTAAGTAAATTTATCTATATTCCAAATAATAATGGAAATATTTGTTGGGTTCCTTTGGTATCCCATTCAGGATTACGCATGGTAAGAAACATACATGTATAAATGCACGTATTGGGAAGTTATTTTGGCACAAGTGCGAAATGAATGTTTAGAATTTTAATGCATGTTATGTGTAACAATATTCAAGCAAGTATTTTTCTCTGTTAGTCATTTCCTACATTTCTGCGGCTATAGCATGCTGTACTGCAAAAAGAACATGTCGGAAAATCTAAAGTTACAGAAAAAAATAATTTACGCAATGAAGGCGATCTAGAAGTAGTAATGCAAATAAAAGAAGTAGAATGAAAACCAGGAGATAGTGATGTTGAATGTGTCTGTTCCGAAATAGAGCACAATCTAAAGAAATGGACTTCGTTGAAGCAGTCATTAAAGGAAAGGACAACGGAGGAGTGATCGATGACATGGAAGTATTGCAAAATCCTATATACACAGGAAGAAATGAAATTATACGGCAGTCACTGCACAAACAGCCAAGGGTCACAATGACATTCCTGTTGTTATTTACATGTAAAATAGTGGAAACTGTTTAAAATACTCAAACTGAAAAACAGACACAGTTTATAATTTATGAAATGCCACCAATAATTCTAAGAAACGTAAATGGATCCGAACAATTGAAACAGAAATGGTCCGTTCCATACGGCTCCTTGTAACTATGGGAGCACTAAAAGCTAAGAGAGAACCACTTTCCATGGTATGGTCCACCGACCCCATGGACTAAAGCAAACTATCCTCATATTCATTCAGAGAAATAAGATTTTTGAACTTCTTTCTTACATCAATTCGGCTACGTTACCACAAGAGGGTATTGGAGATAAATGAAATAACTTTGAAATGATAATTAAATGGACACGCTAGCTGCAAACAGGCGTTGATGTACTTCATTGGGGACATGTTGAAAATGTGTGCCACGACCGGGACTCGAACCCGGGACCTCCTGCTTACATGGCAGACGCTCTATCCATCTTTTTTTTTTTTAAAGTCTTGCGGTTCCAGACTGCAGCGCCTTTTTTTAATTTGTTTTTTATTTTTTTTAAATTTTTTTTATTATTATTAATTTTTTGCGGGCAAATGCTCTACCAACTTTTTTTGTTTTTTTTTCTTTTTTTTTTTTTTGTTTGTATCCAATGTCAGGCTTACCACCTTTGCTGACATACATGTTGTTGTACTATCGCATAAAGAGTGTCTACAAAGTCCATATGTTGACAAATAGTGGCTAATTACAAAATTAATTAATTAAGGAAATGAATAAAACTGGAAATGCCCAAATGAAAGACATGAAGACATTGCGGATAGTACAAATAGAAAAGAAACATTCTCCTGTAGCAATGAAATGAAATTCGTGTCGGGGGCGACACCTGCTCACGACCCGACGTTCGATAGAGCAAGAGAGCCATCTATCGACTCGTTCTCCAGACGTTGGTGTAAGACTGGGTCGTATTCTCGAAATTAACTAAGGGTCCGTAAGTGTGATCGATGTCTATCTCGGCTTCTTCGTCTATCTCATCTCCCACCTGTCACACCCCATCTGGCCGGCGGGTCGGTAAATGTAAGTCGCAAGTAATTAGCGAAGTCTTGCCTATATTTCTTATGCTGTTGCAGCTTCGTGTGTCCATCTAGGAGAAAATGCCAAAAATCAATTTTGTCCTTTTCCGATTCGTTATACACGTAGCCCACCACCATTCCCCGCACCCATGTCACTGCATTGGTTTTTTTGGACCGGGAAATAAGATTCTTGGGGGGAAAAAAGTGTGTCTGATGAAATTGTGTGAGGGGCGGGGCGTAACAGGAACGCCAATATCTGTTGTGCCAAGTGCCACACTGGAGCCGTCCCACTACATGCTAAACGATGTTCATCAGTGTCCACTGTTGCGCAGCCTAAACATAGTGGAGTGTCTGCCAAATGAATCGCGTGCCGCCGTTGATTCGTTGCGAACTTCCTATTTATCACCACATACCATGTTGAGCGTACCGACGTTGGGAGGTAAACGTTCCGTACAACGCACCATATCTGTCGCCAGTTCTTGTCTGGGTACTTCTTTTCCAGGGTATTCCTGGGGCACCGGCGCAGTAAGAGTTGGTATACGTCTCGCGTCGTCGGTAGTCGTGTTGTTGGGAAGGAATCTCTGACATAGCTAAACTCCAAAAAAATAGACTTGAAATGTGACAGCTTCGGTGAAATATGGCCCACATCGACTGGGGGCAGCATTGAAGTGGGCGCTAGTACATCGGCCAACGCACCCGAGATATTGCGAAATTGACCGCTCCACTGTCGGAACATCGTACTGACGAATAACGCCCGTGCCTTTTCATATACGTTAACTAGACCAAGTCCACCCTCTCCAGGTGGTAGCGTAAGCGTTGTGTATCGGATCTTAAACAGGTGTCCCACACTCACGTAGGTTCCGAAAGTTGCTAGTATCCGTGACGCCATTGTGCGCGTTAAAGGCAGGGCATGCGCTACGTGAGTGAGTCTCGGTGCTAGGTATACGTTAACATAGGTCACCCTCTGAATCATATCCAACGCTCTTAATTTCTGTAACAGCACCATTGTCCGCATCAGCTTCAATCCCCCGTGAGATCTCATGGGGAGCGTGCAAGGGATAAGTTCCTGCATACGCACTATCCTCTGTGCCCGCGGTGGCTCAGATGGATAGAGCGTCTGCCATACAAGCAGGAGATCCCGGGTTCGAGTCCCGGTCGGGGCACACATTTTCAACATGTCCTCAATGAAGTACATCAACGCCTGTTTGCAGCTAGGGTGTCCATTTAATTATCATTTCATTTCTAGCAAAACTGCATGGTCATCCACGGTAACTGTTCTTTCGGGAACAGATACTAGCGTCATATACAGAAATAACTTTGTCCATTTAGAGAAATATTTACCATTTCTGCACAGTAATGATGTTTACATTTTTGCCCAAGTAATCATTTGACAGTGGATCTTGGGAATTGTCCGGTTGGGGTTTACATGAAATCAAAACCAAGTAGATACAGCGCAAAAATTTGGTCCCTCTGCGATGTTCAATCTCCGTGTGCTTTCAGGTGACAGGTACAAACAAGGAAAAGGAGTTACGGGAAAAAAGTAGGTGATGGACGTTACATCTTCCTTAGGAAATTGATACGATTTTACGATGGACAAGTTTTTCTACCAGAGTTATACTTGCATATGAATTTTTGATACAGGGGCTACGTTTCACTGGTACTTTTCAAAGATTACGGTCTGCTTTGTGGGAATCGTGGCAAAGGGACGTCAGATGAGAGATTACCATTTTGTGGGAATCCAACAAAATTTTCTTACAAGAAACCTAGCAGAGGACGACAGATGAAAGTTAACTGTGCTATTGTGGAGGAAATAAAACTATGCTTTTGCCTGTACTTGCCTAAAGCCCCCGGCAACGCTCGTATTTCTGCTTTACGCAGCCCTCGTGATTTGTGGATTTTCTTGTTTCTATACTGGTCCACAACCAGGCGGAATCCGACACCTGACAGTGACATTAATAAAAGAGATACTCATTCCAACTAGCTCTGAATACGGATAATTGGCGGAGGGGTAGACTAGAGCGATACCTAGAGAACGGAGCGTGTCCTATGTTGCACATTACTCAGCAAGGGGCTGAAGGGCTCACACGCTGATTGTGGGTCCCTGCGTTTTGTTATTTTTAAAACTCTTTTCCTTCTATATACGAATTCTCTTAAATTGACTTCATTGTGATTTTAGGGTATGTTAAAGATTGATAATTATTGATAACCTATTTATTTTAAACATAATCAATTGACTTTACAGAAATTACAGTAATTATTCCACTTCACAGAGATTAATTATTTTTACAACTTATAGCTTGGCTATCTTGCATGCTAATCTGCGCTCACATTATTGTTTTACGGGCAAGACGGAACTGCGTTTGGCCAAATGTGTACCACCAAATTCTACCATTACTTTACACAGAACATCCACTAGTTAAGAGGAAGATAACGGACAAACTGGGGACCAGACACATTGACACAGGGGTCGAAGGAGTTTAGCGGTGCGATATCAGTTTTTTCGCTATTTGAAACTCGTGCCCACCGGCAACGAACGATCGACGACTTGGAACTACAGTACATCTAACCACAAAGGGAGTGGAAACGACAATTAATTACGATGTGAGCGTTCGATGTTATAATTAGGCTACCCAATGATCAAACACTTTCGCTGTTACTAGCATGGGGCAGACCACGTGTTGTAAGACCCCCTTCGTACAAAGAAACCTTTTTACAGTTCAAGTTTTCGACCAAAATAAATCACACGAGTTTGAATATACTTCTTTGCACTCGATTTGCGCGATAGAATTTATGCATTGGAACTACTGATGAGACTTTGTAGATTACGACACCACGTGGCTTTGTACAAAGGATGGGAGTCTAGTCTGTTTCCACACAAAATTTCCAAAATAAACGCGAAAACAATCATTACGTACATTCATTTCCCCCTCATAATCTGAAGCTGGAAATAAAATAGAATTAGTTCAAATATTCAAATATCTTTCTTCCTGTGAACACCGAGACAGGCGCATGGATTCACGTCTGGTCACTTACCCGTCTTCTGTAGAACTCCTAGAATATGCCGAGCACCCGGAGGTCTTTCGGGGCCCCGGTGTAGGGGTGGTCGAACCACTTGGCTGTGAACAACCTCTCCACCCCAAATCTTACGATATTGGAACGTCTTTGACTTCGAACTGCCTGTGCTGTATCTCTGATCCCCTATCCAGGAGAAAGGTTGGCATTACTATGCTACAGAACCCCTTCTACTGTTTCCCAACTAGTATTTGGCCACGCTTTATGAAAAGGTGGGAGGAGGATTAGGAATGTCCACGTGCACGATTTGCATTCAACTACAAGTAAAACATGATACACGATATATATAAATATGTATGATGAAGAATCACACATTTTCCATCCGTCCATATGGGGTCCCGCTGCACCCGCGGCCGGCCGCTTCGTGCAATAAATTGGCGGCGGAGGCACCTCCGTTTGTATTCCCGGTGTGAGCGAGCAACGAAACCTGCTGCTTATGGAGCGGTAACTACTGTACCGTTTCACTCTTAGATAAAACAAGCCTGAAATATCATCCAAACTTCAGCCAGTGCCACTAAAACCACAACTTTCATCTATATTTGCATTAAATGAAAATGTAACCCCAGTATCATACGCGCCTAAAAAGAGTGAGACTGTAGTCCTTTTTGAGTTCTGAACAACAGGGTAATAATTGCGACACAGAAAAGGAGGAGATGGAACCCGATATTATTCTATACTACGAGAGCTATTCGGAAAGTAGGGAACGATAGGTCGCGAAATGGAAACCACAGTGAAAATATAAACTGTTTTATTTGTAACGGTTAGCTACACCTTCCAGCTACGTCTCTACACAGTCGCCGCTGTCTCAGACATCCGTTGTGGTGTTGTACCAACTTTTCAATTCCCTCGTTATAGAAGACAGCCGCCAGTGCTTTTCGACATTTTTCTAGTCTAGACTGTCTGTGCCAAAATATTGTGTTCATAGCCAGCGGTTCATTTGAGCAGAGGTGAACCTCAGCGGTTGCCAATTACGGGCTGTACTTGGGTGATGAAACACTTCCCATCGGAAACGCTGCAGGAGCATCTCCATTGCCCGTGCAGACTGCGGCCAAGAATTGTCGTGTACAACGTACCGCATGACAGTTATGTTATGTGTATTGCATAGCTCCAACCGAAATCTTTCTCCAGGGTCTCATTCTTGGCGGGAGCCGCTAATTTCTAGTGATGTTTACGTTTTTACTGTGAGCCCAGAACTAAAAAAAGTGACGTGATGTGATCGACGGGGGTACTGGACACAGTGCCCAACTCATTTGTGCAGAGCTTCATCAGATTTGCACTATATTTTTCATATCACGACTGACCGTTCCTTACTTTCCGAATAACCCTTGTACGTTAAAATTAAAAGTTCTGTTGACACAATGCACAAATTATATATGAATATTCATGTAATATCACTACTAAGCGACGGCCATTTGTGCTGCTCTTGAATGTAATGTATGCATGAGCCACAAATGGTTACGTTATTGGAAGACAAAATATCCTCACTGAAAGGAAAATATTCCCATAGTGCAGAAAGTGGTTCTCATTTAGCTATAGGTCCCCCCATAGTTACTAGCAGCCGAATGAAACCGAGCATTTCTATTTCAACTGAAGGAGAAAATGTTTGTTAGGTCTAAGTCAAGTACTTATAAAGTCTCACGTGAGGCAAAGAATGCTTCAGCTGAATAGAATGCACGCAAACACGAGAACAGCTGTGGAGGAATTATTGTTTGGGGAATATGCAAGCGCAGTGACACACCTTTACAAGGGCTTCCACTGTTGGCAGTCTCAAACTGTGTCTTAAGAAAACGAAACAGGAAGTGTATAATAAAATTTGGCCAGTGGTATCCTTTCGTGTGTAGCGAACATGCAGTTCTGAATAAGGAAAAAGTATGCAAGAAGTACACTGATTCAGACTTCAACGTGTATTACCATCAACAGATACTACATTTAGAAAAATAATTTGTTAAATAATGCACAGGATGTGTTACTAGCACACTTGAAGCAAGAATTTCTTTTCAATACATTGTTAGTGTAAAGGATTATTCGATTTCCATTACTGTGTAATTGCATGTGATTTCTTTTGTTTTTGTACACGTACCATGTCTACTAATAACACATTTTGCTTTCGTAACTCCCTTGGTATACCGCGTTATATTTTAATCCTTTCTAAGAAGACAAATGAGTTCTCAGAACATTCATATGTTTAAAGCATAAAACTTGTGAAGTTCTCAATGAAGTTCTTAATGAATTTCTAATTTGTTTCACTGCTACATTATTTACAGATAGGAAATACAGTTTAACACACTGCATTATATTTAAACATGAGACGGGAGTCAATACTCGTTATACAGCGAGCGTGGCCCAATTTTGAGGCCAGTAATATAAACCTCCACTTGAGCGCTGGCTGTCTGGAGAGGTCGTCTGCCGCTGTTGTGGGAGGATTGCCTGTAAGAATGATGCGAAAGTAAACGAGTGGCGCGGTGAGTAAGCCCATC
This sequence comes from Schistocerca serialis cubense, assembly GCF_023864345.2. Lineage (NCBI taxonomy): Eukaryota > Metazoa > Arthropoda > Insecta > Orthoptera > Acrididae > Schistocerca > Schistocerca serialis. The sequence continues at coordinate 787,607,475 of NC_064638.1, read as the reverse complement.
CATCACCAGGCGGCAGCAGCGGCGGCACCGGCGCTCGCCCGGGGCATTAGGCCGGCCAGCCAGCGACCGCCTGATGACTTGTCTCGTCTCGTCCCAGCCTCCAAACGCCGCGCTGTGTTCGGTTATCGATACGTACCTTTCTGCAGGCTGTTTAAGCCAGCAGCTCCACGTGCATCATTATTACCGAGTGCGAACCCAAATTGATATTGCCTGTATTCACGCACTGAAGCTTATAGACCATAGAAAAGAATTTCCTCGCTGATCGATTTCTGTATCCCGACGAGAAAGAGTGTCAGTGACACTATCCCTGATATACACTACGGGACACTCAGCATGGAAAAGAAGATTTGTTTGTTTGCCCCTTACAAACAAAGGCAAAACCAGCAACTGGTACTAAAAGAATATAAATGAGGAAAAGGTAGGTGAAATTACGTTAATTACGTAACAAAGTAAATACTAGCAATGAAAACTAGTTGTTTTAAAAAAAGTCTCAAATTACTCTAATTCTAAGTGAAAATCGACTGAATACAGGTATCAGCTCGCAGTACGTTTGTACACCAAAGCGTAATCTCACGGTCTAGTTCTCCCTAACACATTGCTTGATGAACAATATCCGGACGCCTATTAGTGGACATTAACAGTGGGTGTGCCCAACCTCCGCCTTCATGGGGCTTTGCTGGGAACGCTTTTCATAAAACAATGGCTTAGCTTCAGCATATTTCAATCATTCAAGAGTGACGAATCACGCTATACCCTGTAGCAAAATGCTGAAAGGGCTTCTCAAGAACAAAAACCAGAGAATATAATAATGCTGAATGAAGAGCTGGAACGAAGTGCACGTTCTAACACATCCCACACATGTTCAATTGCGTTCAGGTTTCAACTAATGGCAGGCCAGTCCATTTCACAGATATTATTCTCCACATCCCTTTACCTCACTTTTACTGCTTTATTATAGTGTGTATTGTCATGATGATCCAAACAGCCATCGACTCAGGACTGTTCCTCTACTGTATCAGCACACATTGCTGTAAAATATGCCCATGCCTTTCCACGGATGTTATTTTCTTAAACACAATGAAAGGACCATACCTTAACCTTAAAAAACATTCCCCTAGCCGAACACCACCTCCTCTGTTCTTCAGTGTTGCCACTAGACATGTTTGTTGTTGTTGTGGTCTTCAGTCCTGAGACTGGTTTGATGCAGCTCTCCATGCTACCCCATCCTGGGCAAGCTTCTTCATCTCCCAGTACTTACTGCAACCCACATCCTTCTGAATCTGCTTAGTGTATTCATCTCTTGGTCTCCCTCTACGGTTTTTACCCTCCATGCAGCCCTCCAATGCTAAATTTGTGATCCCTTGATGCCTCAAAACATTTCCTACTAACTGGTCCCTTCTTTTTGTCAAGTTGTGCCACGTACTCCTCTTCTTCCCAATTCTATTCAATACTTCATCATTTCATATGTGATCTACCCATCTAATCTTCAGCATTCTTCTGTAGCACCACATTTCGAAAGCTTCTATTCTCTTCTTGTCCAAACTATTTATCGTCCATATTTCACGTCCATACATGGCTACACTCCATACAAATACTTTCAGAAACGACTTCCTGACACTTAAATCCATACTCGATGTTAACTAATTTATCTTCTTCAGAAACACTTTCCTTGCCATTGCCAGTCTACATTTTATAGCCTCTCTACTTCGACCATCATCAGTTATTTTGCTCCCCAAATAGCAAAACTCCTTTACTACTTTAAGTGCCTCATTTCCTAATCTAATTCCCTCAGCATCACCCGACTTAATTCGACTACATTCCATTATCCTCGTTTTGCTTTTGTTGATGTTCATCTTATATCCACCTTTCAAGACACTGTCCATTCCGTTCAACTGCTCTTCCAAGTCCTTTGCTGTCTCTGATAGAATTACAATGTCATCGGCGAACCTCAAAGTTTTTATTTCTTCTCCATGGATTTTAATACCTACTCCGAATTTTTCTTTTGTTTCTCTTACTGCTTGCTCAATATACAGATTGAATAACATTGTGGAGAGGCTACAACCCTGTCTCACTCCCTTCCCAACCACTAATTCCCTTTCGTGCGCTTCCACTCTTGTAACTGCCCTCTGCTCTCTGTACAAATTGTAAATAGCCCTTCGCTCCCTGCATTTTACCCCTGCCACCTTTAGAATTTGAAAGAGAGTATTCCAGTCAACATTGTCAAAAGCTCTCTCTAAGTCTACAAATGCTATAAACGTAGGTTTGCATTTCCTTAATCTGTCTTCTAAGATAAGTCGTAAGGTCAGTATTGCCTCACGTGTTCCAACATTTCTACGGAATCCAAACTGATCTTCCCCGCGGTCGGCTTCTACTAGTTTTTCCATTCGTTTGTAAGGAATTCGCGTTAGTATTTTGCAGCTTTGACTTATTAAACTGACAGTTCGGTAATTTTCACATCTGTCAACTTCTGCTTTCCTTGGGATTGGAATTATTATGTTCTTCTTGAAGTCTGAGGGTATTTCGCCTGTGTCATACATCTTGCTGAACAGATGGTAGAGTTTTGTCAGGACTGGCTCTCCCAAGGCCATCAGTAGTTCTAATGGAATGTTGTCTACTCCCGGGGCCTTGTTTCGACTCAGGTCTTTCAGTGCTTTGTCAATCTCTTCACGCAGTATCATATCTCCCATTTCATCTTCAACTACATCCTCTTCCATTTCCATAATATTGTCCTCAAGTACATCGCCCTTGTACAGACCCTCTATATGCTCCTTACACCTTTCTGCTTTCCCTTCATTGCTTAGAACTGGGTTTCGATCTGAGCCCTTGATATTCATACAACTGGTTCTCTTTTCTCCAAAGGTCTCTTTAATTTTCCTGTAGGCAGTATCTCTCTTACCCCTAGTGAGATAAGCCTCTACATCCTTACATTTGTCCTCGAGCCATCCCTGATTAGCCATTTTGCACTTCCTGTCGATCTCGTTTTTGAGACGTCTGTATTCCTTTTTGCCTGCTTCATTTACTGCATTTTTATATTTTCTCCTTTCGTCAATTAAGTTCAATATTTCTTCTGTTACCCAAGGAGTTCTACTAGCCCTCGTCTTTTTACCTACTTGATCCTCTGCCTTCACTACTTCATCCCTGAGAGCTATCCATTCTTCTTCTACCGTTCTTCTTTCCCCCATTCCTGTCAATTGTTCCCTTATGCTCTCCCTGAAACTCTGTACAACCTCTGGTTCTTTCGGTTTATCCAGGTCCCATCTCCTAAAATTCCCACCTTTTTGCAGTTTCTTCAGTTTTAATCTACAGTTCATAACCAATAGATTGTGGCCAGAGTCCACATATGCCCCTGGGAATGTCTTTCAATTTAAAACCTGGTTCCTAAATCTCTGTCTTACCATTATATAGTCTATCCGATACCTTCTCGTATCTCCAGGATTATTCCACGTATACAACCTTCTTTCATGATTCTTGAACCAAGTGTTAGCTATGATTAAGTTAAGCTCTGTGCAAAACTCTACCAGGCGGCTGCCTCTTTCATTTCTTAGCCCCAATCCATATTCACCTACTATGTTTCCTTCTCTCCCTTTTCCTACTCTCGAATTCCAGTCACCCATGACTATTAAATTTTCGTCTCCCTTTACTACCTGAATAATTTCTTTTATCTCATCATACATTTCTTCAATTTCTTCATCATCAGCGGAGCTAGTTGGCATATAAACTTGTACTACTGTAGTAGGCGTGGGCTTCGTATCTATCTTGGCCACAATAATGCGTTCACTATGCTGTTTGTAGTAGCTTACCCGCACACCTATTTTTTTTATTCATTATTAAACCTACTCCTGCATTACCCCTATTTGATTTTGTATTTATAACCCTGCATTCACCTGACCAAAGGTCTTGTTCCTCCTGCCACCGAACTTCACTAATTCCCACTATATCTAACTTTAATCTATCCATTTCCCTTTTTAAATTTTCTAATCTACCGGCCCGGTTAAGGTATCTGACATTCCACGCTCCGATCCACAGAACGCCACTTTTCTTTTTCCTGATAACGACGTCCTCTTGAGTAGTCCCCGCCAGGAGATCCGAATGGGGGACTATTTTACCTCGGGAATATTTTACCCAAGAGGACGCCATCATCATTTAACCATACAGTAAAGCTGCATGCCCTCGGGAAAAATTACGGCTGTAGTTTCCTCTTGCTATTAGCCGTTCGCAGTACCAGCACAGCACGGCCGTTTTGGTTAATGTTGCAAGGCCAGGTCAGTCAATCATCCAGACTGTTGCCCCTGCAACTACTGAAAAGGCTGCTGCCCCTCTTCAGGAACCACACGTTTGTCTGGCCTCTCAACGGATACCCCTCCGTTGTGGTTGCACCTACGGTACGGCCATCTGTATCGCTGAGGCACGCAAGCCTCACCACCAACGCCAAGGTCCATGGTTCATGGGGAAGCCACTAGACATAATGACACGCAATATTATCCAGGTTTTCGCTAAATCCAAATGTCTTACTACTGGAAATAGCGTGGTTCGTCACTCCTGAATGATTGATATATGCTGAAGTTAAGCCTTTGTTTATGATCTCGCGTCCGTCGGCCGTCGTAATTTAATTATTATTTACTACAGAAATTTATTGGTACCGGTGATTGTTGCCGACTTACCTGGTGGGCCTTAATCAAAATGGTATTTCATTCAATTTTGCCGGCCGGTGTGGCCGTGCGGTCCTAGGCGCGTCAGTCTGGAACCGAGTGACCGCTGTGGAGAAAAATGTGTAATATGTTAATAGCGGGCGAGTTTTTCGCTTCCGTTAAATTTTATAAGTCAATATCGCCACGTAATGGCGTCGATGGCTGCATCGACCGCTGCGATTGTTGCACTGTAAACTACTCGAATGCAGGTTAATTCAGGGAAGGCGGACATGAAATCGGGATCACCTCTTAGAAATTAAAAGTGCACAATAACATTAAATCAATATATTACTTGCTTAATTAGTACAAATATGCTTACATCTGCCAGCACTCACAAGATGTCCGTCTAAACGCAACCAAGACAAGAGAAGAATTGAAGACGACTAAACAATTAACAAAAGAGCGTATCTTGTCGTCTCTTTCGATCATTTTGCTATATTTCTTTGCCCTCGAAACTTATATAGAGAAATTATTATAATACGGGTACATGAGAAAAATGTTTATTATTCAATTTTTAAATGTCTCTTCTTTATAAATACTGTTTTAAAGTCTTTTCTTATAATTTCACTGGGGACGCTATAAAGATAATAAGATTCAGAAATACAGTCAAATTTTCATCCATTTTCACTTTTCACAGAATTCTGAAAAATCTTACAAAATCTAATATACAGTCGGCTTCTTAACCACCTGAAAAGAACTAATGTATTGTCAAAGTAACAGTTCTGATTTCTAAAGGGTTCCAATACTGACAGGATAATCTACACACAGCGAGAGAGTACTTAATTTGTTAGACAATACTTACATGCTGCTGGCATTTTTTGTGGTCTGCTAATTGCACTTGACCATGTAAATCACAAAATGCTTTTAAGTAAATTATAGTATTTTGGTGTAACAGGAAATGCTGCAAAATGGTTAAAATCCTATATTTCTGACGGGAAACAAAACTGCCGATATTAAAAGAACGGGTATTAAGCTATCAGGCATTATCCAAGCAAACCTAATTACCAAATGTCCCTCAGAAGATGCAATCTTAAGGCCCCAATTTTTTTATTTATTCTTATTTTTTTTTTTGTTATGCAATGACCTGTCATCCGTAACATTACCATATGCTAAGTTTCTTTTGACTGTTGATGATACAGAGATTGCAATAAATAGCGACTCTGGTATAGTCGTAGACAGATTTGTTAATTAAATGTTCGTGGACATTAATAAGTGATTCCTAGCAAGTTCTTTGTCACTAAACTTTAAAGAATCACACCATACGCAGTTTACAACTTACAAGAGGTTCCGTGCCAGTATGTGCCTAATATATGACGACAGACACATAGAAGAAGGTGACAATTCTTAAAATTAAAGCTCGATACAAAATTCAACTGGAAGGAGCCTATCACAGACCTGCTGAAGCGCCAACACAAATCCCTATTTGCAATGCGAATGTTGACAGACGTAGGTTATATAAGGATAAAGGAGCTAGGATACTATCCTTACTGTCATTCCATAAATTCAAACGAGATTGGGTTTTTGCATAACTCATCAAGACAAGCCAAAATTTTCCGGGTCCAGAAAGGCGTAACAGTTATTTGTGGTCTGTTTAGGAAACTAGGGATACTACTACTGCGCCCAAATATGTTTGCTCCATAGTGAAATATGTCATTAAAATACGTTTCTTTTTTAAAACCAACAGCTGAATTCATGGATTCAGTAATTGGAATAAGAATAATCGTTACAAAGATTTTAGGTTATTTACGTTGGTTCATAAAGTTATCCATTATTCAGGAATACACATTTCCAATAACTTTCCAGCAGCCGTTGAAAGTTTAACTATCAATTAAATTCAGTTTAAGAGGAGTTCAAAGGATTTACTGTTGGCCAACCCCTTCTAATAGACTGATTAACCGGTTATGGAACCAACTGATGGGTATATGTTGCTGACTATGTGAATTAATGCTATTCTGTCTGTCAATAAATGAGCGGTATCTGATCTGTCTGGTCCCGGGTTAGTTGTGGTTCTTCCTTCGTGTTTCCACTTAACAATCACACCAGTGACGTTTCACGAGAGCTTCTTTAGAAGGGTGGAAACGTATTTGTTGTCAGTTACTTAGGTGACATCCAACAACTAGTCCGCGTTCGAAGTCTGTGAGCCCTCCTGACTGACCCGTTTTGCTGTTATTGCTTTTGTACTGACAGGTCAGCCTCTTGAGACATTAGTGGTCAACGCCGCATTTCATAGGGCGTCCGGATACTTTTGATCACTTAGTGTACTTGCTGTTGGTTGCCAGATGCACTACCTGCCATTATATTACATATATTTTCTTTTCTACAGAATAGTTCCTTCCTTTCATTCAGTTGTATTGCCATAATACGTATCACGGTTACTGCCTTGCACACTGTGTGGACGATAAAGTCTTTGTATCACCTCGCATGTTGCGTCCACCTGGAAGCGTACTCGTGGGTCTCGCTGGCTCCCGCAACCCTCTCAGGCTGCTTCCAGAACGTGGCATCACATATATGTTTCCTATTTACACCTGAAAAACGTAGGGAGCAGTGACTGGGAGTGGCCCGCCTTGGGTTCACCGCTTATCTGCATCCACATGTTCTTCGGAAGTTATGCCACCTGATGCACATTATTATTTAGAAATTATAAAGTCTGTCCCAGAAGGGATGGCAGGTATTCAGAGATATGACAGAAACAATCGTTCGAAGCAAAATAAGTCTAGTAAACAAGGGCTCTACAATGCAGACCTTAAGATCTATGAGCACTTGTTCAGTAGAGGAGATATATTTTATAGTATCGAAGATGACAAAGTGGTCATAGCTCTTAAGAGGTACACTTTACAGCCCATGTTTACTGCACTTTATCTGTTGTTTTGATCGATATTCCCATGTCAGAAAATATTGACTGTAAAGAGCTTGCAATATAAGCGATTTGTTTCACAGTATCGAAGATCAAGTTGTGTGCATAGCTCGTAAGATTAGTATTTTAGAGCCTATGTTTACTAGAGCTTTGCTTCGAATGATGGTTCCTGTCACTATCTCTGAATATTGAGACACACTGTATAAAGCATTATTTTGAAGATACATTTATTTTTTAGTGCAGTGTATCGAATATTAACTATAATTTGTATTGTACGGTGGATTAAAAATGAAGAACTATGAAGGCAACATCCGCCTTTGGTGTATTCGAACAGTGTTTTAACTCCTTCTCCACGAAATGTAGCTTAGATTTCTTTTTCTTTCTCTGTTTCTTTTTTTGTGGGAGTTTACTAATACACAGCGTCACCGATTCCGATCCGGTCCAACTGTCTCAGTGGACAAGTGAGAGGGGACTCAAAGCAACAGCTGAGTAACAGCCTAGCACAGCACGTTGAAGGTGTGGCGGTGAAACTTTAAGTTCCGTGCCACCCTCCCGAGTGTGGAAGTACAGAGGAGGGGTGCAGTAATGCGCCAACTCTATGGTAAAAAAAAAGAAGTGGCTGGACGAGAACAGACCACTGCTAGTGACTGCAGGAAAACGGACGGGAAAACGTGGTCGTATTGGGCCTATCGTCAGTCATAGCCCGAATCCGAGTCCTCCAGGATGGTGAGAGGAACGGGGTGTCGGTGTCAGCGCCGTGGAACTGTTGTGCCGATGGTTTGGAGTCCTGCGACTGTGTCACGGAGGGCGTCCACTTTACTGTATAGTTGGCGAGCCTTACGATGAATGGTCGTCTTGAGAAGGGCTGAATTTGTCTCCTCGTGCAGCGGGACAATCCTGGTGAGTGGAGGGGCGTGAAGACTCCACCTGAGAACTTTATTCTGTAAGCGCTGGAGCGCCAACATCCGGGACTTACTAATCATGGCCAACGCAGAGGAACCATACGTTAGTGAGGGTAGGACAACGGAGTGATGCAGCTCTCGGCTGGAAAAGAGCGGGTACAAGGCCTTTTCCAACTTTAACCAAAAAAATGTTCAAATGTGTGTGAAATCTTATGGTATTTAACTACTAAGGTCATCAGTCCCTAAGCTTACACACTACTTAACCTACAAGTATCCTAAGGACAAGCACACACACCCATGTTCGAGGGAGGACTCGAACCTCTGCCGGGACCGGCCGCCAACTTTAACCCTTTATGGGTGACGTATTCTGCTTGGCGGTGGAAGAAAAGTTTCTTATCCAATCAGACCCCGAGATACTTGGTAGCTTGGGCACACGGGACCCGGACGCCTCCGATTCAGATGCTGTTTTGGAGTACAGGGCGCCGTTTAGTGAAATACACAGCCATGGTTTTGGTGGCATTGAGGGCCATGTTATTGCAGCGACACCAGGTGACTGTGTGCAGTGAGTTGATCAGGATTGCGGCCGGTCGTACAAAGTGCCGTTCATCAGCGTATTGCGCCAAATGGCAGTGTCGGAGGAAGGGCATGTCATTGACATAGATATTAAAAAGAAGAGGGGACAGCACAGAGCCCTGAGGGGTAACCATTGACATGTGGCGTAAACTGGAGCGCTTTCCCCGCTGAGCAACGAGGAAGGTCCTCTGGTGAAGGTAATCAACCACAATCTTAATGTCAATGTCAGGCATGGGCGTTTTCATCAGCATCTTATACACCAGGTTGTCCTGCCAGATCTTATCATAAGCATTTTGCACATCCAAGAAGACCGCTGTCGTCGACATGCTGGAATTAAAACCCTAGCTGATGTGTTCCGTGATCCAGAGAACTTGCAGGTCAGCGGACAGGTGGGAGGTAAACCCAAACTGTTCGGGACGGATCGTCTCGGCTGCCGCCAGAGGCTGGTAAATGTAGTGGAATATGAGAGACTTCAGGACCTTTGTCAAGGTGTTCAAAAGGCTGATGGGCCTGTTGTTGATAGATACTGTAGGGTCTTTAGAAGGCTTTGGTATCGCAACAAGCTTCACCTGCTTCCATTGTGGAGGGAAAAGGCCACTCTGAAGACAACAGTTCAACAACCTGGTGAAGAGGACTAGGGGCTTTCGCTGTAGCCGACAGAGATGTTCGTTGACGTACCCATCCAGGCCGGGGGCCGAATTACCTCGTTTCCTCCAGAGGATTCGGAGCACTTCTGCTGTGGACGAAAGGCGAGGGGCTATAGGTGGTGGTCTGTGTTGGAAGGCAGCTACAGCCCTAAGGACATCTTGGTCATTCTGGAGTTCATCTGGTGTGGGATCCAGGACGATAAACTGGGTTTGGGCCTCAAAGGCATCAGCCAGGGTTTCCACCACACGGACAGTATCATACATGAGACCAGCAGCTGTCTGGATGGGGTGATGTGATTTCAAGATGGTACGACGCAGGGCTCGGACGACAGCCCAGTCTGATTTATGGTGGAGGAGAAAGGTGGACATCCGATCCTCCCAATGTTCCGACTTCCAACCAGCTAAGTGGCGACCGAACTCCTGTTGGAGCTGCTTCATGCGACGCTTGTCCTGAGCATCATGGTATTGCTTTCACTGGCGGCGGCAGGGGTTCTTATGGATTTTCAGTTCACGTAAAAGTGGAAGTAAATCGTCCAGGGGGGTGAGTGCGCTAGGAACGTGGGAAGTAGAGACTTCTACGGCTCGGTGGATTTTTGCAGTTAGGTAGTCAGTCGCATGTATAAGATTGGCAGTGGTCGTCAGTGTAGGTCCAGTCAGATGCTGTTGTTGAGGATCCTTGCAAATTTGGCCCAATCAGTAACCGTGACAGTAGAACGAACATCAAAGGACAATGCATACATCGGTAAGATGTAGAAAGACCGGGTCATGGTCAGAAGTTAGGTCATGTACTGTTTCCAGAGAAAACTGTGCAGCAACATGTTTAAAAATGGCCACATCCAAAACTTCCGGCTGGCAGTTCCAGCGGACTGGTATGTGTTTAGGAGTGTGTGAGCCATAGACAGACAGTGCCAGGGTATCTTCCAGCTCAAGGAGGAGGAGACCCTTGGGATTGGCGACACGAGAATGCCACATTGGATGTTTGGCATTGAGATCAGCCCCAATCATTTGTCAAATGACGTCAGCTTTCGGAGGTCTGCCTCAAGGAATGGTTGGTAAGGGCTCAAATAAGCTGCAGCAAATGTGATAGCCCCAAGGAGGGTGGAGACAATGATAGCTGTGGCCTCTATGCAGTCTAGTGGCTGAAGAGCCTCTTGGTTGTGGACCAACGCCCTACAGAGGAACACGGCTGTCTCCACGATGGCGATTGAGCCTGTCAGACCGATAGCAGACCATGTTGCGTAGGCGAAACTCGTCGGTCGGCTTAAGGTATGTTTCAGTAACAAGGAGAATATCCAGATGGTAGTCATGTATGAAGATGTTGAGTTCAGTCTTCATCCGTTTGATACCATTGGCATTAAGGATGCAGATGACGAGATCCCTAGGGGGATGGTGGTCGTGTAGGTAGCTTAGAAGTACCGTCTACAATTTTAGATACTGCTTTCTGCTGCTCTTGGACGGTAACAACGAGCAGAATCTGACAAATTGTAGGCTGACACTAGTTGTCAGTTCATCGTTTGATATTACTGAAGTTCGATCATGTAAGACGTTCCGCGGGAATTCATGGAGGAGTACAGGGTGAACATTAACAAAACTGAAAAACAGGAAAAACATATTCCTGACTGTAAATGGAAGAGGAAGTGTCCAATTAGTATGTGTCCGGAAATGTGTCATTGTCACGGTAGATGGCGATGACTAATGACAGTTCCTCTGACCACGCACCATGTGTTCCTTGTGTGTAGCAGGTGATAGGTATAGTAATGGTTCTCATGCAGGATACACGTAATCGTACTTTGGCTTGCACCATGTTGGCGAGTCGCTTACATAGAGCTCGTTGTAGGGTTCGTCTCAATATCCTCTAGAACGAATACTCGAGATCTGGTGTACGCACAATCCACCACCTCCCTGAGCGTTCGTTGGGCTGAAAGGACCCATGATCACACAGAAGCTCGAGAAGGGCTTTAAATGTTGTGTGATGTGGTTAGTGTCTGGGAGGGTACTTGTTTTGGTGCAGCCGTGCTGCCTCTCGACCATTTCCATCTTCCTGACCGTACACTTCCATCACCTCGGCTTCTTCCTGACATGAATACCAGACCATTCTGGTGCTTAGAGTATGCTGCGCCAATCACGCAGCCTGCAACACACAGTGAACACACGGCACGTGGCCAGAGGAACTGTCATTCGTCAGCGCCGTCTACCGTGGAATCGATGCATTTTCAGACACGTGTTCATGGGACCTTTCCTCATACATTTACAGTCAGGAATCCATCGCAGTCAGGAATCCATCGGTTTATTAATGATCATCCTGTACAAAAACGTCAGAACAAGTATACGAACAACAGACGACCTCTACAAATGTGTTCTGTCGCTAGATTTTGAATCTTTAACTGACATGACATACGACATTGTGATGCGCCAACCGTTATGTCCTAGGTTACACAGGTTAAATATTCGAGTTAAATCTCGACTGCATACAGTGACGCAAAGGGTAAGTGCTATATCATGAGCACCATTATCGAAAGCTTGACAATGCTACTTATGTATTTTCATGCCTGGGGGACATGTTATCTGAAATATCGTCCTTATGCGAGACTATTATCAGTATTTTTAGTATAGAAATAAATCATTTTTGGAAATGAAGTATTGTCTGAGCGCATGATGGAAACTGGATGTGTCTGAAAGTACTGAAACTATTCAGGCGAAGATTCAACACACAATGACCAGTGTACTCACAGATGCAAACTATCACCATCGTTCAGAAAGGATGAATCAATGACATGAAGGTTATGGTGGCATCATACCGACAGATTACATAGACAGTTGGAGGCACCATAATGTCTGCAGAAAGAGTGGTGATGGGTTTACTCAGGACATCAGTACAACAAGTAGATACGGGTCTTGCCGGAAGAACAGCACCAAGAGAAGATAGCAGCATTGTTCAACTGGCTATGACGAACAGATGAATGACAACAGCCGAAATCTGGGCAATGGTTATACACTGAAGAGCCAAAGAAACTGATACACCTGCTTAATACCCTACAGGGCCTCCGCAGACACGCAAAAGTGCCGCAGCACCACGTACCATGGACTCCATTAATTCTGAAGTAGTGCTTGGGGGAAATGACGCCATGAATCCTACAGGGCTGTCCATAAATTCTTAAGAATACGAGCTGCTGGCGATCTCATCTAAACGGAACGTTGCAAGACATCCCAGATATGCTCAATAATGTCCATGTCTGGAGTGTATGGTGACCAGCCGAAAAACTCAGAAGAGTGGGCCTGGATCCACTCTGTTTCAATTCTGGACGTTTGGAGTATCCTGCTGTAATTGCTCAAGTTCGTCGGAATGCACAATGAATATGAATGGTTACAGGTGACCTGACAGGATGCTCACGTACGTGTCACCGCTCACAGACGTATCTAGACGTATCGGGGGTCCCATATGACAGTAACTGCACACGCCCCACGCCATTACAGAGTCTCCACCAGCTTGAAGAGTCCCCTGCTGACTTGCACGGTCCATGGATTCATGGGGCTGTCTCCATACCCGTACTCGTCCGTCTGCTTGATACAATTTGAAATGAGACTCGTCCGATTATGCAGTATGTTTCCAGTCATAAAGAGTCCAATTTCGGTGTCGATGTGCCCAGGCGAGGCGTAATCCTTTGTTTCGTACAGTCGTCAAGGTTACACGAGTGGGCCTTCGGCTCCGAAAGCCTATATCAATGATATTTCGGTGAATGGTTCGCACGCTGACACTTGTTGATGGTCCAGCACTGAAATCTCAGCCATTTGAGGAAGGGTTCCACTTTTGTCATTTTGAACGATTCTTTTCAGTCGTCGTTGGTCCCTTTCTTGCAAGATCTTCTTCCGGCCGCAGAGATGTCGGAGATTTGATGTGCCTGATATTCACGACACTCTCGTGAAATGGTCCTACGGGAAAAGACCCACTTCATCTCCATCACAGATATGGTGTGTCCCATCGCTCGTGCGGCGACTGTAACACCACGTTGAAACGCACTTAAAGTTTGATAACCTGCCATAGTAGCAGCGGTAACCGATCTAACAATTGCGCTAGACACTTGTCTTATAAGGCATTGCCGACCGCAGCGTCGTATTCTGGCCGTTTTCATATCTCTGTATTCGAATACGCATGCATATGCCAGTTTTCTTCGTATTTGTTGAAGGGAGACTTATTGCTCGTACTAGCATAAATGTTAATCACTAATGTTATACCATTCATGACCTGATAAGCAAATGGTATATTCCTGCATCCGGTCGCTGTGGCCGAGCGGTTCGAGGCGCTTCAATCTGGAACCGCGCTTCTGTTACGGTCGCAGGTTCGAATCCTGCCTCGGGGGTGGATGTGTGTGATGTCCTTAGGTTAGTTAGGTTTAAGTAGTTCTAAGTCTAGGGGACTGATGACCTCAGATGCTTAGAGCCATATGTTCCTGCAGGACAGTAGGTTTCTCATTCATACCACACCACCATAAGGAATGTAATGGCCTGTTACCCTTAGGACATGTCAGGAGTGTCATGGGAAGACGTATACTTTCATACCAGACTCCAGACAGCAGTCTCTATGCACTGACACAGCATGTGTTTCAGACATAGCAAGAAATCCCTCAAGACTAGAAGCGAAGGCTGTTTTCTGCTTTGTTACAACGAATACAAGAGTTTGAAACTTCCTGGGAGATTAAAACTGTGTGCCGGACCGAGACTCGAACTCGGGACCTTTGCCTTTCGCGGGCAAGTGCTCTACCAACTGAGCTACCCACGCACGACTCACGCCCCGTCCTCATAGCTTTAATTCCGCCAGTACCTCGTCTCCTCTAAACACAAGAGTTTGTTTGTTCATGTGGTGGTCACACCGCATACTGATGTCGACGACGGACATCAATTTCAAATATAGAGAAAGCTTCATCGTTTAATACCAGTTACGAGAAGTTTCATAAATATCAGAGTGATACGTGAAGCTCTAAACCTTTTTTTCCGTCGGTGTCTTAATTTTTGTTCCTTTCTGAGTAAAAGTCTCTATGTTAAAGACGTGAAGAGAGAGAAATATGAACACGTGACTAACACATGAGGTTAGAAATTATGATTTAGCCCTAATGTCTTAAGAGACTGTAAGTTTCGTTAATATTACTGTTACACGCATGGCGCAGGGGAGTTTTGGAGTTGCTGTTGGTTAGCGGGAACAGTTGCACGCGAACTTGCGGACTTCGCGAGAGCGAAACACGCGCGACCGTAGTCGGTGCGGCGAGGGAGATCTGCGCCTGATGTGGCTGCTCGGCAATCACGTAACGCAATTTTGATTACGTCTCTATGGAAACGCCTCACCGTTACTGCCGACTGTGGCTTTCAGGCGCTACTCACGGCAACCTCGCGCCTGAATGCTGGCTACACGGCCGCCGGCTGTTAGGGCCCTTCCTTTAGCTTACACACGCAGCGAAGTGCGTTACGGAATATAGTGCTTCACGGTACCGGTAACACACTAGTTCGAAACATATGTTCTTCAGTCTTTCATGAGTTCTTATATACCTTGTCATTTTTCTGCAGTTGGTACCGTATTAAGACTCTTTAGTCAGACGTTCTTCTACATCTACGTTACTACTCTGCAATTCAAACTATGTATTAAGCGACATTTAAATGACCTTCAGACTGTTGCTCGAGCTTTACTCTCTCTAATAACACAAACAAATGAACACCTGAATCTCTATGCGTGAGCTATGCTTTTCTTATTTTGTTAACATGGTCACTTCCTCCTAAAATGCCGAACATATATTTTGACATTCGGAGGAGAAAGCTGGAGATATAAATTTCGTTAAAATATATCGCTGCAGCGTAAATTGCTTTCACTTTGTTATAGCCACCTCAACTCATTTATTGTATCTGTGACACTCTCTCCCCTATTCGCTATAATATAAAACGAATTGCCCTGCTTTGAACTTCTTTGATGATTTGCTCCGTCAATCCTGTCTGTCAAGGACGTGTGAGGTATCGTGTACCAGAAGTTTGATGTACTTTTTTAATACTGATGTGAACTACCTCAGCCTTTTTACTGTCTATGATCAACTACCCCTTTTCGTACCATGCAGATGCATTGTTCAAATCATTTTGCAATCCCTTTTGATATTCAGAGACTTTTCTAGACCGCATACGACAGCATCATACGCAAACAATGTGAGATGGCTGCTCAGACTCCTGAATCAGCTATATAGATAAAGATCCGCAGAGGGCCTACATCAAGTTCTTGGGGAACCCCAGTACGTTTTGCTTGATAATGGGAGCAAGACACAACAGAAATTAAGACACATTCATAGTATTTGTCTAATTATAAGACGCTTCCGACACCTGCGAGATGATGCAAGATGTTTGAAATTTTCAGACGAATAGCCGCTATACAATAAGACGGGAAATATACAAGCTGTACGGATGACAAGAGGATAAAAAGAAGAGTGAAAGATCAAAAAATAAGTTCTCGAATTAAAAAAATGTATAAAACAGGGACGCAGTCCTTCCTCTCTTCTGTTCAGTCATTATATCGAAAAACCAATAGCGAAAAAGAACATACAAAGATTTGGAAGTGGGATTGAAATTCAGTATGAAACGACACCAATGTCAAGATCCACCGCTGATACTGATATCCGCAGTAGAAGAATGATTGTAGTACACGTTGAGTGGAAGGAACAGTGCAATGAGCTTAGAATACATATTGAGGGTAATTTAGTGAAACTAGCAGAAGTGACATTAATTATAAATTAACTACCAAACTTTAATACTACAAGATAGACGACATGAATAAAATCTGCTGCCATCGAAGCAAAATTACATGACGGACAAAGCAAGAAGTTACAAAAAAAACCGAGTACCAAAGGCAAGTAGTGCGTTCCACGGGGAAAGTAGGTGACTAGTATTAAACATCGGGCTTAAATTAAGGAACAAGTTTCCGTTAATATACGTCTGGAGCACAGAGTGGTTTGGCGTGGGAAAACCAGGAGAGAAGAGAAGCGAAGCGTTTGAAATGTAGTGTTATAGAGGCCGTTGAATAGAAATCTCAGCACACACAGCCTAATTGCCATATTAATCCTCACAAACCCACTTGGGAGCAGAAATGAGAATAGTTAGAGGCTTATCACCAAAACTGGTAATCACAAAGTATACAAAATTAAGGACTCCGCTAACGTGGAAACAAAGCAACCCACGACGGACGAAGCAAGGTGGTCACAAAAAGATATTAGTACAGGTAAATAAGGCAATCCTGGTCAAATGAGATGTTTTACTATCAAACAGAGGCTTTACCATGAGGAAAGAACTTCTGGGAATAAACATTTGGAGTACGTTTAACCAGTCGTAAGGCTCAGGCCCCCCACACCCCTCTGCAACATCAGACAAGAACGGAAAGTTGGTGCTATCAATAACACTGGAGACGGTGACTAGGTTGTTATGTGGGTGGAGATGGACCATTAGTTTGAAAATTGTACCATTTAATTATTAGTCCCAAGTGATTTACGGAAGCACTGAAAAACCTGAGAAGTATACCCACTGTTCTTCTCTATTTAACAAAACTGAAATAGCCTTGACACAACGCTATGAAACGACTACTAACTAGGTAAAAGCGTAGTTACGGGTGGCTACTGACAGCATATGAAAACGCTCCAGGGCTCCCTGATAGATTTAAAAAAAACTAAAATTCGTGCTACTCTGCCCTGTAGTAGTTTAAAATAGACATGCCTGCCGATAACATCTTACCTGCCAATAACATGCATCTGGTTGAAGCACACTGTGCTGTAAGCGATAGAGAAAAACTTTTTGTTATTGTTTGATCATCTCGCCAGACAATGAAGTTGCAATCAGTGAACAACATCCTGTTCGTAGTCACATAAGAGTCACTTCCTTTGTTGATAACGTTTGTCAATCGAAAGGTCGTTGTGTTTTGCTACTTCCAACCAATTATTGTCCAACTAAGATCTTCCTAATCGAAAATCAGTAATCCCATGCTGGAAGATGACACAGCACATCAGGCAGCATCCTCTACAATGGGGATTTCCTAAAAACACTTATTTTTTGCGTCATACTTTTTCAGAGATTTACCAATATATTCATCACTTTTCTTCGGGAAACCGTGTTTATACTATGAAACGATACGATACTGTTTTTAACAGTGCTGCCAATACTAATATGTAATTTAACCTTCATAAAACACCAATCCACAGCCTCCTATTAAAAAAATATCCATTTCATTAGATCTTGAAGTAATGCACGTAAACATTTCAACATTTTCAACTGGCGTAGATTACATTTAAAAAAGTCAAATAAAATACGTACCATGTGAGTTTATATATATATATATATATATATATATATATATATATATACGGAAAATTGCAGATTCTATAATGAGATGTTGTTGTTGTTGTTGTGGTCTTCAGTCCTGAGACTGGTTTGATGCAGCTCTCCATGCTACTCTATCCTGTGCAAGCTTTTTCATCTCCCAGTACCTACTGCAACCTACATCCTTCTGAATCTGCTTAGTGTATTCATCTCTTGGTCTCCCTCTACGATTTTTACCCTCCACGCTGCCCTCCAATACTAAATTGGTGATCTCTTCATGCCTCAGAACATGTCCTACCAACCGATCCCTTCTTCTGGTCAAGTTGTGCCACAAACTTCTCTTCTCCCCAATCCTATTCAATACATCCTCATTAGTTATGTGATCTACCCATCTAATCTTCAGCATTCTTCTGTAGCACCACATTTCGAAAGCTTCTATTCTCTTCTTGTCCAAACTATTTATCGTCCATGTTTCACTTCCATACATGGCTACACTCCATACAAATACTTTCAGAAATGACTTCCTGCCACTTAAATCTATGCTCGAAGTTAACAAATTTCTCTTCTTCAGAAACGCTTTCCTTGCCATTGCCAGTCTACATTTTATATCCTCTCTACTTCGACCATCATCAGTTATTTTGCTCCCCAAATAGCAAAACTCCTTTACTACTGTAAGTGTCTCATTTCCTAATCTAATTCCCTCAGCATCACCCGACTTAATTAGACTACATTCCATTATCCTTGTTTTGCTTTTGTTGATGTTCATCTTATATCCTCCTTTCAAGACACTGTCCTTTCCATTAATCTGCTCTTCGAAGTCCTTTGCTGTCTCTGACAGAATTACAATGTCATCGGCGAACCTCAAAGTTTTTATTTCTTTTCCATGAGTTTAATACCTACTCCGAATTTTTCTTTTGCTTCCTGTACTGCTTGCTCAATATACAAATTGAACAACATCGGGGAGAGGCTACAACCCTGTCTTACTCCCTTCCCAAACACTGCTTCCCATTCATGTCCCTCGACTCTTATAACTGCCATCTGGTTTCTGTACAAATTGTAAATAGCCTTTCGCTCCCTGTATTTTACCCCTGCCACCTTTAGAATTTGAAAGAGAGTATTCCAGTCAACATTGTCAAAAGCTTTCTCTAAGTCTACAACTGCTAGAAACGTAGGTTTGCCTTTCCTTAATCTTTCTTCTAAGATAAGTCGTAAGGTCAGTATTGCCTCACGTGTTCCAGTGTTTCTACGGAATCCAAACTGATCTTCCCCGAGGTTGGCTTCTACTAGTTTTTCCATTCGTCTGTAAAGAATTCGTGTTAGTACTTTGCAGCTGTGACTTATTAAACTGATAGTTTGGTAACTTTCACATCCGTCAACACCTGCTTTCTTTGGGATTGGAATTATTATGTTCTTCTTGAAGTCTGAGGGTATTTCGCCTGTATCATACATCTTGCTCACCAGATGGTAGAGTTTTGTCAGGACTGGCTCTCCCAAGGCCGTCAGTAGTTCCAATGGAATGTTGTCTATTCCGGGGGCCTTGTTTCGACTCAGGTCTTTCAGTGCTCTGTCAAACTCTTCACGCAGTATCATATTTCCCATTTCATCTTCATCTACATCCTCTTCCGTTTCCATAATATTGTCATCAAGTATATCGCCCTTGTATATAGACCCTCTATATGCTCCTTCCACCTTTCTTCTTTGCCTTCTTTGCTTAGAACTGGGTTTCCATCTGAGCTCTTGATATTCATACAAGTCGTTCTCTTATCTCCAAAGGTCTCTTTAATTTTCCTGTAGGCAGTATCTATCTTACCCCTAGTGAGATAGGCCTCTACATCCTTACATTTGTCCTCTAGCCATCCCTGCTTAGCCATTATAATGAGATAAAAATTTGAAAATGTGAAAAAATATTTCCTTCTATCTCCTCTTTAAGTGGTCATGGGCACAAACTGCATAGTAATATAAATTATTGTCCAAGAAAAGTTCAACTAGGTTGTACTAAACTCAGCAACAGAATGGTTTCAGCTCTCAGGAAGGGCAATGCTAGCCATTAGAATTGCAATACGACGAAGGCCACATGCAGAAAACTTCAAACTGGCATCAAGTGCACTACATGAGGACACGCTAGCATCAGCATTTCATCATAAGCGTGCAAAACAAGTCGTAACTAACGCCATGAACATTTTGTATACAGGGTTTTAAAAAAGTGTCAAATATTTTGAGAGGTGACAGTATTCAACAAAACTAGAGAAAAGAATTCCAATCAACAAAGACACTAAAATGCATACATTATGAACTATGAGCAATTGTTCATTCTCAAAACTGTGAAACGCATCTCTTCTGCTGCAAGTTTTTTGCTTTCTCTATTTTGTGAGGAGATTTTACGGACAGAAAAAGTTTCCAGTAAATATGGGCTTGAAATGCACGCCTTAAGAGCTAAGACAACTTGTTCAATGGAAGAAATATGATTCATAGTAGTGAAGATGAAAGTCCGTTCATAGCTCTTAAAGTATGCATTTTAGGACCTATGTTTACTGTAGTTTTTTTCTTGTTTTGGTCTGTACCACCTCTTCTCAAAATAATGAAAGCATATGCTAGACGGACCGACTGGGACCGACCAACCGCCGGGTCGTTTTCTGTCAACAGTTTCATTGGGTGCGGTATGGAGGGGCACGTAGCCAATACAGCGCTATCCCGCTAGTCGTCGGGCCTGACCATGGAACCGCTACCAGTCGGTCGAGTAGCTCCTCAGTTGTCCTCACGGGGCTAAGTGCATCTCGTACCAGCCTGCTCACCAAGGAAAAATCACTGGCAGTAGTCAGAGATGGACGTGGGCCGTCAATATTACAGTCAGCCACTCTGACCACTCAGGTACGGAAGCGGGCGGGAAACAAAGAGAATGCAGCAGAAGAGATATGTTTAACTGTGTCGAACATCAACAAGCGCTTATGGCTCTTAAGATATGGATTTTAGAGCCCATGTTTTCTGGATCTTATTTTTCTAACACTCTGTATGTAATAACAGCTGACACCGAGAATTTTTGATTCCAAAAACAGATTTTAATTTTATTTGTGTGTTATATCTTGTATAAGAAACTTCTATTACCACGTTTCGCAATTGGACTGTAGCAGGATCATGGCCTGTCGAACATTTCGTATATCGTTTAAGAAAATGCTGCTCGTGTTCCTCAGGATCCCACGGCGGTCAACCAAATATGGAATCTATGGGTTCGGTTTCGTCATAGTCAACAGCGTGAGAGATATCAGCGGCGTCTCGATACTGGCACGTATGTACCCTCCCTGACAAAAGTGTATCTCGCTGAAGGGGAGGAGGAAACAAAACTTCACAAATTGATAGGATATGTAATGCTACTGCAGTGATAAAAAAATCGAGTTAAATTTACAAAGCTTTACATTTGTCAACGTCGCAATTTCTTGCGATCGTCCCACCGGAGGACTAATAAGTGCAAACCCCATCTGCTGCATCTGACGACGTTCAAATTTCGTCGAATGGGTTTAGTGATTCCACTTCGTTTGCCGTCACGCTACATTCCAAATGGGTCAGAACACCTTGAATGTTTTTGAAGGCTGGCCGGGGTGGCCGAGCGGTTCTAGGCGCTACAGTCTGGAACTGTGCGACCGCTAAGGTCGCAGGTTCGAATCCTGCCTCGAGCATGGATGTCTGTGATGTCCTTAAGTTAGTTAGGTTTAAGTAGTTCTAAGCTCTAGAGGACTGATGACCTCAGAAGTTAAGTCCCACAGTGCTCAGAGCACGTTGTCCTTAGACAAGTGTTGAACCGTCCGGGGGTTTAACAGTGTCAGTAGTCATCAACAACATCGTTCTCTCCCACATCGCACTCCAAACTGTGATTTTCGACCTCGCAATGTGTAAATGAACGCCCCACAGGAAGGATGGTCTCATTAACGCTATTTATGTTATTTCCTGATAACTTTTCGAGTCGCTTCTGGGAGACAGAGTTTCTGAAATGTTTCTCTCAGTCAAACATAAGAAAACTGCGCGATTTCAAAGCTGGGCGTCACAGTTCTGACCTCCACTGCAGAGATCCTAAGAGAAGGTGTGACATATGGGTGACGGGGATGTGGGGAAATTTCACTGTATGACACGTCCACGGGGGCGTTGGACATAAGTGTGGCTAAATTTGGTGCCAATCTGGCATCATTAACCCACCTTAAACCTCACATGAACTACTGAGCTCTGGTCTTTCTATCGCGTGTGTGGACGCCTTGCTGTTTGAATGGTGGCCGAGACGGAGAGTCACGTCGCAGGGCGCCACACTCTCTCCCATTATAGAAAAAGTTTCTAGGCACCTTTGGGCTAAATTTATCATTAATGCGTCGTAATTGTGGAAAATAACGGGGTTTCAAAAGTAAGGGCGCTTTAACTATGTTTCGCATTGTCTATTTAAAACTGCTAATAACATTAACTTGCAAATATACTGGAGCGCCAAAGAAGCTGATATAGGCTTGCGCATTCGAATACAGAGATATGTGAATAGACAGAAGACGGCGTTGCTGTCGGCAACGCCTATATAAGACAAGAAGTGTGTGGCATAGTTGTTAGATCGGTTACTGTTGCTACAATGGCAGGTTATCAAGATATAAGTGTGTTTAAACGCGATGTTATAGTCGGCGCACGAGCTATGGGACACAGCATCTCCGAGGCAGCGATGAAGAGGAGATTTTCCCGTACGACCGTTTCACTAATGTACTGCGAATTTCAAAAACATCAAATGTGCAACATCGCTGCAGCCGGAGAAAGACCCTGCAAGAACGGGACCAACGACGACTGAAGAGGATGGTTTAATGTGACGGAAGTGCAACCCTTCCGCAGTTTGCTGCAGATTTCAATGCTGGCCGAGCACCAAGTGTCAGTGTGCCAACCATTCAACGAATCATCACCGATATGGGTTTTCGGAGCCAAAGACCCACTGGTGTACCCTTGGTGACTGCACGACACAAAGGTTTACGCCTCGACTGGGCCCGTCAACACCGACACTGTACTGTTGATGTCTAGAAACATGTTGTCTGGTCGCACGAGTCTCGTTTCAAATTGCATCGAGCACATGCACGTTTACAGGTATGGAGACATCCTCATGAATCCATTGACCCTGCATGTCATAAGGGGCTGTTCAAGCTGGTGGAGGTTCCCTAATGGTGCAGGGCGTGTGCATTTGGAGTAGTATGGGACCCCTGATAAGTCTAGATATGACTCTGACCGACGATGCGTACGTAATCACTCCTCCTGATCACCTGCATCCATTCAAGGAAATTGTGCATTCTGACGGACTTCGGCAATTTCAGCAGGACTATGCGATACGCTACACATCAAGAATTGCTACAGAGTAGCTCCGGGAAACGTCTTCTGAGTGTAAATACTTCCGCTGGCTACCATATTCCGCAGAATGAACACTGTTGAGCATATCTGGAATGCCTTGCAACGTGCTGTTCAGAACAGATCTGTACTCTTACGGATTTATGGACAGCCTTGCAGGATTTATGGTGTTAGTTTCTTCAGCACTACTTCAGACACTAATCGAGTCCATGCCACGTCAGGTTACTGCACTTCTGCATGCTTGCGTAGGACCTACACGATATTAGGCTTGTGTACCAGTTTCTTTCACTCTTCAGTGTATAACTGCTAGTACTCGTATGTTGGTAGGTGCTGTACTGTTACTCATGGACAGCCTATAAACCTCTGAAATACGGCTTTTAATACACTAGGAGGTCTCCATTTAATACTACAGTAACTTACTGCCACCACTCACAATAACAGCCTGCGCAAACAGTTCTTGCTTCCTCGCTCGCCACCGTTTCATGAAAGTAGTTCAGTACAGGACTGGGGATTCTATTGAACGATCAGGATGGGCCAAATGCAACGAGGCCGCAGAAGTGTTATAGTTGTGAATAACTTACGTATTCAATGGCCAGTCACCCGTCCTTCCTCTTTTAGAAATTGGAGAATCTGAAACAAAAGAAAGGAGAGACGAATAAAATTATTCACAGTTACAGCTTGTTCGTGGCTTTTGGCCCAACCTGTGTATACTGCTACCTTCACCTCCGCCATTCTGTATGATGACTGTCGTTAATAATAGTAATAATACTGGATAGGTCCTACAGTAAAGCAGTAGCAGTTACTATCCCATTCTTTTGTTAATTACGTGGTTTAGTTGTTGTGAAGTGAATAATGAAGGAATTTCTGGTTCATTGCGGAAACTACCTACAGCTAGGAGAAGAGGCGCTTTCATGAGATGCTGTAGTATACGCTGATGAGCCAAATATTATGGCTACTGCCCACCGCGAGGCTGAAAGCCTCGTGGTGGTGTATCGAGCACGTGACGCAGTAAGGAAAGAATGTAAGTGCAAGAGAGACGAATGGGCAGTCGTTACAGCGAAGATACGCGCCGTTAACGCAGGATTCCACTTGAGAAAGGGCACACTGTTATGGTCCTGCGGCTGGAAACGATAATCTCTGAAACGTCGAAGCTGTTCGCTGTCATGAGCACCTGCGGAAAGTGACTGAAGGCTAATTAAATAACTAGTAGGACGTATGGTATTGGACGACCACGTCTCATCACAAGACTTAGAGGTCGGAGCATCCCCCATTGTGTAATCCAAGGAAGGCAGCTATCTGTGGCATATCTGGCGACACAGTGCAATGCTGGGGTAGGCAGAAGTGTTCCGCAGCTCGAGGTTCCAAGGCCATTGTTGAACATGGAGCTCCACAACACATATGAGCCCGATGTGTTCCTGTGTATCACCAACGACATCGTCAGTTACGATTGAAATGGGCGCAGCATCACTGAGTTTTCACAGTGGATCAATAGAAATATGTCCAATGAATCGCGTTTGTTGTTACACCATGGCGATGGTTGGAGGCTTACACGCCGTTATCCAGGCGAATGGCTGTACGAAATATGCACTGTGTCACAGACGGAGGCCGGTGAGGGCAGAATTATGCTATGGGGCAGATCAGTTGGGTTTCCATGGAATATGTGCTAGTAACTGATGGCATCATAACATATGTGAACTACGTAAACGTTATTGCGGACCACCAGCATCGGTTCCGGCTTGAAATCTCCTGGTACGGTGATGACATCTTCCAGCAGGATAACCGCCCGTGCTGCAAGGCCAGAATCATTTTACAGTGGTTTGATGGGCATTGTAGTGCACTCACATTGATGTCTCAGTCAACAAATGTGCCTGATTTGTACCCACCGAAACACAAATCAGGCTGCGTGCCCGTAAACCACCATCCCGTAATTTGCCGGAATTTCTTGACCTTGTGCGAAGACATCTGGTTCCACATACTTCTGAAATTCTGTCAAGGACTTGCAGAATCCATGCCAAGAAGAATCTCTGTTGAAGCCTATTTGAAAAATGAAAAAAAAAACACACTGTTAAACAAGTGGCTATAGTGTTGTGGCTCATCAGTGTATGTGATGCACGTCTCAAGTTTGCTATCGTATTTATGGTAAAAAGTACAAGATATGCATGTATTGGGTGGATATGTGAAGAAGACGTTCTTCATATCTTCTTGTCACAGTCTGTAACCTTCACCACACGGTGCCACATGTTAATACTAGTACTAAGAAAAAAGTAATTATTGGTAACTTACATAATCAGAGTTAAATTCTTACGAAATGGAGATAAGAGAAATGTTCCTTTAAAAATGATTAAGGTTTGTGACTGAACCATAATCAGACCGTTTGTTTTTGGCCCTCAGAATACTTTACTTTAGCCCTCAATGGGTAATCACCCCCAGATTGGGAACCACTGGGGTAAAACTTATAGTGCGCAGACCAGATAACCTGTAGGTTATGGCAATGTGACAAAGGTTAGCCCTATAGCCTGTCTATCGAAATATTCATGGTGTGTTAATGTATGTTGCTATCCTTCAATAAAGACAACGACGTGAAATTATTATGAAATAATGAAGTTTGCAGAGCTACCTTCATGTACCATTAAAAACCAAACAAATGTTAACCGGAAAAGTCTGTTATGAAACTTCTGTTGTGTGCTATTGTGTTGTATAAGTGAATCTTCACTATGGCACGTGGACGTACACACTGCATAACGGGCGATCAAAATGTTTCCGTCCAGAATCGATATGTCAATCAGGCACAATTACGGTGATCATTGACGCAGTAATTCCAACGACGCACGAAGTCGAAGATATCCGTTTGGTAAAACACCGTGGCCTGGTGAGTGAAGAAGTCCGTAACTGGCTGTTCCACATTGTTGTCAGACAGGGAACGTCGATTCTTCAAGGGCTTTTTAAGTTAACGAGGGTTTGATAAGTGCGTGGGAAGAGATCAGGACTACAGAACGGGTGCTCGAGTATCTCCCACTTGAGTTGGCTTAACTCAGACGTCACGAAATTCGCGATACAGGGCCGTGCGGTATCGTGAAGTAGCGGCACTACTTTGCCGAACATTTCACAACGGTGGTGGTCGACAGACATGCTACTCCATACACATTGTTTACCCTACGATGGATGTCTGCCTAAGTTTGTCATTCAGCAGTCGAGAAAAGAATAACAGGGCATTGGTCTTGTTTTGGACGCAATTGTTAATAACGTCTCCATAATTCATATTTCCGCGTTCACTGTACGCACGTCAGAAGGGGACAAACATCACACTAACCTTTTCACTAGGTGTCGATGCTTATAAGAGTGGTCACCAATCTTTTGTGTTACAGGAGTTTTTGCACTTAGAAATAATTGATAAAAAAAATATTCAATATTCTGCGCCTTTTCTGAGATAATTAGCATTGAAATTAGCAAATTAGGCCGTTGCGCGAACAAATTCAAGAGACTCCTGGTACAATTAGTGTCACTTGTTCCCATAGTGTAGATGAGATTTTCCCAAACTGTACTCCGCAGAACGGGAAGTGAATAACTCCTCGGTGAAAAACTATTGAGAATATGGCGTTTTATTTTTCGGTATTTTGACGATATAATTATTGTTACTGCATTCAATATGTATACTGCATTCATGACCTAAT
The DNA here is from genome assembly GCF_023864345.2 of Schistocerca serialis cubense. Lineage (NCBI taxonomy): Eukaryota > Metazoa > Arthropoda > Insecta > Orthoptera > Acrididae > Schistocerca > Schistocerca serialis. The sequence goes on along the minus strand of NC_064638.1, from coordinate 787,580,460 downwards.
GTTTTCTGCGTGGACATAACTGTACCACCAAGTGAGCAACACATGATATTATAGACTAACCATTTTGTGTCCATGCACCCACACTTCAACATCTGACCTGCTGGCCAGGGAAAAATAAGCAGTAATGACTTGTTCTTGCCGTATGTACTTGGAGGTACGACACAACCTAAAAAAACTACGATTTGTAATAGCTACAGTTATTAGTGTGCAAATTACGTAAATACTGATGCAATGTTGTTCAGTACACTGTCTGCAATCACCAATAGAAATGTCTGCACATATACGCTTAATAAATGAACTACACTACTGCCCATCAAAATTGCTACACCAAGAAGAAATGCAGATGACAAACGGGTAGTCATTGGATAAATATATTATACTAGAACTGACATGTGATTACATTTTCACGCAATTTGGGTGCATAGACCCTGAGAAATCAGTACCCAGAACAACCGCCTCTGGCCTTAATAATGGCCTTGATACGCCTGGGCAGTGAGTCAAACAGAGCTTGGACGGCGTGTACAGGTACAGCTGCCAATGCAGCTTCAAAACGATATCACAGTTCATAAACAGTGGTGACTGGCGTATTGTGACGAGCCAGTTGCTCGGCCACCATTGACCAGACGTTTTCAATTGGTGAGAGATCTGGAGAATGTTCTGGCCAGGGCAGCAGTCGAACATTTTCTGTGTCCAGAAATAAAGCCCGTACAGGACCTGCAAAAAGTGGTCGTGCATTATCCTGCTGAAATGTAGGGTTTCGCAGGGATCGAATGAAGGGTAGAGGCAAGGGTCGTAACACATCTGAAATGTAACGTCCACTGTTCAAAGTGCCGTCAATGCGAACAAGAGGTGACCGAGACGTGTAACCAATGGCACCCCATACCATCACGCCGGATGATACGCCAGTATGGCGATGACGAATACACGCTTCCAATGTGAGTTCACCGCGATGTCACCAAACACGGATGTGACCATCATGACGCTGTAAATAGAACCTGGATTCATTCGAAAAAATGACGTTTTGCCATTCGTGAACCCAGGTTCGTCGTTGAGTACACCATCGCAGGCACTCCTGTCTGTGATGCAGCGTCGAGGGTAACCGCAGCCACGGTCTCCGAGCTGATAGTCCATGCTGCTGCAAACGTCGTCGAACTGTTCGTGCAGATGGATGTTGTCTTGCAAACGTTCCCGTCTGTTGACCCAGGAATCGAGACGTGGCTGCACGATCCGTTACAGCCATGCGGAAAAGATGCCTGTCATCTCGACTGCTAGTGATACGAGGCCGTTGGGATCCAGCAAGGCGTTCCGCATTACCCTCCTGAACCCACCGATTCCATGTTCTGCTAACAGTCATTGGATCTCGACCAACGCGAGCAGCAGTGTCGCGATACGATAAACGGCAAGTCGGAAACGTGATGGTACGCATTTCTCCTCCTTACACGAGGCATGACAACAACGTTTCACCAGGCAACGCCGGTCAACTGCTGTTAGTGTATGAGAAATCGGTTGGAAACTTTTCTCATTTCAGCAGGTTGTAGGTGTCGACACCGGCGCCAACCTTGTGTGAATGCTCTGAAAAGTTAATCATTTGCATATCACAGCATCTTCTTCCTGTCGGTTAAATTTCGCGTCTGTAGCACGTCATCTTCGTGGTGTAGCAACTTTAATGGCCAGTAGTGTACATATAAAACTTCCTGGCAGATGAAAACTGTGTGCCGGACGGAGACCCGACCTCGAGACCTATGTCTTTTGCGTGTAAGTGCTCATTCTTATATAGCATAGAGTTTAATAAAAGCGATGCTCAAGGTTTGTGTAGGTACTGTCATTACCACAAGTCCTTGATTATACTAGGCATTTCGTTTACTCGCTTTCCTTTCTACGTTGATATGGTCCTCTTATAGCCGACAACAGACACAACTGACGAACTTTTAGCTAAACTGGCAACGTCGTGGACTGGCGAGTTGAGTCTCCGAGCGTAGACAGGCGGAGAGCTTGGAGAGTATATCACTGGAGCCGCTGGCAAGTTTGTAGTGAATACAGAGAGCTCATTTATGATTCTGAGCGGGAATCTGAGCGTACACGCAGCGCGCGGCGTGGGACGACTGGGCGTGGGTGGCGGCAGGTCGCGGACTTGCGGCTCCCCCGCTGCCCTACTGGCACGCAGCGACCACTGGCGCGGCAGCTGGAGCACGCAGCGAGGCGGTCGCGCGTGACGTGGCCGTTGCCGCGGTAACGACGTAATTTTGGTTCTCAGGCGGAAGTATTGATTGAGCAGCATGTGCCACCGGCGCTTTATAAATAGCCGGTGCCCGTCCGCGTGAGCCGCTAATTGCTCAGCTCGTGCCCGCGGGCAGGCCGCGCCTCGCCTCAGGGCGCGCTCGCCCTGTCCCGAGTAGCGCGCCGGCGATCCGGACTCGCTCATTCCCGAGCTTGTCGCCAACTAATTACGTTACCCTGGCGACGAGCTGGCCGTTCGTGCTACTGCCGCAATAAACAATACTTGTATACTTGTGGTGCATTCTAGATGTCGCACATTTGAGAAGCGAAGATAATGACAAGCAATTTAGTCTTATTCTGGTCCCCAACTGCATTCTGCACTGCTACCCTTTAAAACTGGATAACTGGGAAGACTATCAAACAACGAGGATTAACTGGCTGTGCGTATACGGTTTGTACTAACAGTGCATACTACGTAATTTGTGGCTTATAGGATGAGTAATTTAGCACGCAGAGGTGGCACCTCTGGTAGCAATATCGCCTGTAACTCGTCAGGACATGGAGTCGATCTGATACTGGATGACAGCTATTTGTGTGTCGTTCCATCCCACTTCACCTCAATGCCAACGTTCTCTAGTCTCACTGACAGGTAAGTGGAGACATAGCAGTCCTTACGGAACCCATGAGAGAACGTTTCCAGTGGGCGGGAGCTCCAATAGCGTGCTGACCAGCGTAACAACCGAACATCCTCCGTCGAGAAGTAAGTCAGGACATTACAAGCTACTGTAACTGGTACTTTTTTCTTTTCATATCAAGGCTACGTAACGCATTTTCATTCTTTGACTCCATATGTACCAAAAATTATGAGACATATAAAAGGCAAAGTCCTGACTGACTGACTCTCTGACTCATCATCGACCAGCCAAAACAACTAAGGATAAAACTTGAAATTTGCAGAAGGTGTTAATCTGATATTGTAGGCGTCGTTTAAGAAGGGGATTACCGAAATTCAACTCTTAAGAGGGAGAAATAGGGAATGACAGGTTTTCTGAAAACGTGCTGCTATTAAGGCAATTTTAAATCTAAACGTACGAAAATTGTTTTCAGGTTTCTCCCTTAGAAATAAAGAAACTCGTATTTCAGCAGCTTTTGAAATTTATCACCTATGGTGGTAAATGTAAATGTCGTGCGATTAGGGCCTCCCGTCGGGTAGACCGTTCCCCGGGTGCAAGTATTTATATTTGACGCCACTTCGGCGACTTGCGCATCGATGGGGCTGAAATGATGATGTTTAGGATAACACAACACCCTGTCCCTGAGCGGAGAAAATCTCCGACCCAGCCGGGAATCGAAACCGTGCCATTAGGATTGACATTCTGTCGCGTTGACCACTCAGCTACCGGGGACGGACTCCTATGGTAGTGAAACAGTAGGTGAAAGCTTCTTTGAAAATAAATAATTATTAAAGAGCTACTAAACTGTTTCTAAAGCTACATCTATGAGAACTGGCATTTGACTCCTCCATTAGAATTTAAAAAAAAATTGTTTCGGTGTACTTGGAAATTCAATCCAGAAGTGGAAGAAATTAATGACCAAATGTTTTGTGAAATATTCCATTATAAAAGCATCATGAAAGCAAATCTGAATTTGGCTTCTCAGTAAGCAATAAAAACAAGTTTCACTGTGTTTGGAAATTCAACTCCAATAGCAAAGGAAAATTTTTATGAAAATATTACATTATGCGGCATTTTTAAAGCTAAATCTACGAAAAATATGTATTAGGCTTCACTGTTACAAATAAAAAATTATGTGTTTCACTGTTTTTGGAAATTCAACCCCACGGGAGTCGAACAGGAAGTAAAATATCTTACGAAAATTTTTCATCGTGAAAGCACTTTTGCAGCTAAATCTATGAAAACTGGTATTTGGATCGCAAGTAAAAAATGAGAGACATATGTGTTTCACTGTTTTTGGAAATTAAACACTTTCGTAGGTAAAATAGGGGATAACAGTTTTCTTAAAGAAATATTTCCTTATCCAAAAAATTTAAAGCTAAATGTATAAAAATTGGAATTTCACTTCTGGGTTAGACATAAGGAAAAATATTTTAAGGAACGAAAGTTTCTACGAAAACTCCACCACAAGAATGCTAAAGGCATGGTGAAGGAAAACCTTGGACTCCAGCTACCAGAATCACATTTTGGCTAGCGAAGTACGTTCGGAAATTAACATGCTTCTATGGTCGTAAATAGCGTGAAAAGTTTAGACCGTGTTGCAGTTTTTGAATGACAAAAAATTCGACTAAACAAAACGAAAAACTTTTTGATGTCCGTATAGTCTACACGAGCGAATATACATGTAAATATTTACACATAATTGATCGCTTTTCTTCACTTTGTGTTCAAAGAAATTTGGTTTAGAGGAGAATTTTTTATCTTGGAATACTTTTCCTACTCGCTCCCACCCAGTCCCGTAGTAGAAGTTTAACATATTATCTTATTCCATTTTACAGTTTTAAATATGGCTGTTATTCAACAATTGTATACTAGTTTCGACGTAGGATTACACAGCCAACCGGTTGCGCATTTAATAGTCTATCTATTACATTATTATTCTGCTACACAGCCATAATTGATAAGTGAAACATAATTCAGTAGATATGATTTGAAAACTAGTTACAAGTTACATACAATCTGAAACGGCATCTATGGAAACTAACACAAATTTCTAATTTTAAGACAGGCAAAACCTACGACATTTAAGAAATTCAGTTCATTTGCAAATTTCACACGTTCAAAAATAAAAGACCTTCTACTGTTTCAAGGTAAAAGACAGCGCACAGCCTATGAAGTGTGGCTTAACCATTCACACATTATACGCGTATTACCATTTTTAAAAATAGTTACATTCTGAACATACAGAATTTTAGTCCTCGTAGTGTATTCTACAGCACCTAAATGTGCAGAATGTAAAATATTACAAAATCTGTGTGAAGCATAATTTGATGTCTCGTAACAATAAAACAGTAGAAAATACCGAAAACTGCTTCTGTAACTCTGTAGTACTCATTCCTTAATGTGACACTAAAATCGGTCACTAAACTGAAACATCAACGATGACTCTTCACGTGTTCCTTAGTACGGGATCCTTGAGGTGCAACGCCCTCTCCTACGTTATAAACTGGTTGTAGTATTTCATGTAACTTTAATTGTATGTAATTTGTGAGTAAATAAGTTTGGGACAGTAAAAAAAAAGTTTATCAATTATAAATTATTGTTAATGAGGAAATAACAACTGAATCCATTGCTGGAACTCGATAAAGTTAAGATGGTCAGCGGTAATTTCGTGGAAGGGGAAGCGGTTTTCACTGCAAAACCTTAGAAAATTGTATGTGGATGAGAGAATTACATAGGGGCTGACGTGTAGTCGATTTTAACTCCTCTCTTTGTCTTCGCAATCTACAGTTTTAACATAGGGACATGTGCCCTAGTTTTTTTTATACCTAAAGCAAAACAACGACAACAACCAAAAGAGAGTGAGTGCAAGAGGAACGCAAAGTTTTGAGAAAAACTAGAATATCAGCATAGTTCCAGATATGAATGCAGTTCCGGAAAAGAATACAACGTGGTATTTACGACGAAGAAGAGGAAACGCTACACACAAAGATTACAAGCAACAATATTTAAGACAAAAGATTTATCAGGAACTCAACGCAGAAGAAAAAGATAATATCGGCACTGAATGTACGTGAAGAATCATACGGCATCTTCAACGGATGCTAGTACACCCTACATAATTAGAAGGTGGAAATGAAATAGTTAAAGCACTACATCGCTTGAGAGACTTAGTGAAATTCTCAACTGCGACGGTAAATCGTAGAGTCTTATAAAAGTTGACTATTTAGTGATTTTAGTATTCGAAGTATCTGGACTAACATCGAATTATTTGTTGTAAATTAGTTCTTGAGAGTATCTAAGAGTACTTCAGTGGAAAAGTAAAAGTTTAAATAAAAGTGATGCTACTCAGCAAAAACACGTAGTTGCGTGGCTGTTCATTGTTCAGTGTTAGAAACTGTGTGTAGATTAACTCCAGCACAACCCACTCTCACGCCCTTTCCAAGTATACTTCAAGAAAATTTGACAGAGATAATTTTTTCACATTTTAACGGTGCATCAAAGCAGAAATTTGTTTTATATTTCTATTAATAAATTCTTGTCCTTTACCCAAGAATCGTCGAACATCGGCAACAAGCCATATCAAATATTGTCAGCAACAGTAGTGGTACTCGTGTGGACTACTAAAATACTCCAGGGATTTATCTCTGTTGAGCGTCCCTTTGCATCTCTTTAAACATGCATCTTGCAGCAGATTTTCACGTGAACGTTAGTAAAAATTAAAAGACAATGAAAACCAAAGTAGTTGGTTGAAAGAACAACACGCGATGAGCTAAATATATCTTAATCTCAACTCAGACTTAAATTTTTCGGCAGTCTCAAGTTGACTGTGGAACCATACAAGCTTGACTATGAATTACCACTCTAAACAGCTACTACAGCAGATCACATTGAATTACGTAGTCGTTTTGAATGTGTACTGGGCTATCAAATGGCTTTCATATGAGGACTTTGCTAAAGCACATAGGCAGTGTAGATCTAATCCCATTCAGGTATACGGGATGGTCACAAACAGTCTGCAAATATTTTAAGGGGGTGAAGGGTAGGTGGCGCTGAGAAATAGCTGTTAAGAAAAATAAAATGAAACTATATGATTCCAGAGAACTTCTCAAGGCTCAAACATGTACGATGTATATACGCAATCTGAAGCGGGAAATGAAAATTTGTTCTAACCCCGGGATTCGAAACCAGGCCTCCTACTGACTAGGCCGATGCACTAACCATTACGCCACCGTGGCACGAAAGCTGTGCGTAACTGCACGAACCACCCTAGCATGATTCGCTAGTAAATCCAAATTATCACCATCCACTCCTCAGCCTACTTGTTGTTTGATATTTGAAAAGGTCTCTGTAACCATATAGTTTCATTTGATTGAAGCACCTATGCGTGGGTTTCAGGCCAGATGCCCTGTTCTTTCGATACTCAGGTGCTACTTCAATATAGTTAGAAAGTATCTGCAACTCTATTCGAGTTGAAGGGAAATACTAAGAGGGCTGAGGCGTGAATGGGTATTTGGATTCAGGATGGAGGCGTGCTAGGGTAGTCCTTGCAGTTGTGCAAAGCTACCGTGCCAGGGTGACGTAGTGGTTAGTGCATCGGCCTAGTGAGCAGGAGACCTGGACTCAAAACCTGGCTTTGGTACAAACTTTCAATGTTTCGCTTCAACCTGCATATACACATTCTAGGAAATATATTCGATACGTAGCGCCTTTTCCGAGCTAATTAGCATTGAAGTAAGGCAATCAGGCCGTTGTGTGCACAAATTCATGCGGTCCGCCAGAGACGGTATCGCCAAAAGTATTCTTCATTTGGTTTCTTAAAAGTAAAGAAGAAAACGATACAAAAATTGTACCTGGGACGGTAGTAATGATCGAATCCAATATATCTGTCTCTGTCTCTGACAGAATTACATTGTCATCGGCAAACCTCAAAGTTTTTATTTCTTCTCCGTGGATTTTAATTACTACTGCAAATTTTTACTTTGTTTCCTTCACTGCTTGCAAAATATACAGACTAAATAACATCGGGGATAGGATACAACCCCGTCTCACTCCCTCCCCAAACCACTGCTTCCCTTTTATGCCCCTCGACTCGTACAACTGTCATCTCGTTTCTGTACAAGTGGTAAATAGCCTTTGGTTCCCTGTATTTGACCCCTGTCACCTTCATAATTTGAGAGAGATTATTCCAGTCAAAACTGTCAAAAGCTTTCTCTCAGTCTACAAAAGCTAGAAAAGTAGGTTTGCCTTTCCTTAATCTATCTTCTCAGATACGTCGTAGGGTCAGTATTGCACCGCGTGTTCCAACATTTCTACAGAATCCAAATTGATCTTCTCCAAGTCGGTTACTACCAGTTTTTCCATTCTTCTCTACAGAATCTGTGCTAGTATTTTGCAGGCGTGATTTATTAAACTGATAGTAAGGTAATTTTCACACCTGCCAACACCTGCTTTCTTTGTGCTTAGAATTATTATATTCTACTGGAAGTCTGAAGGTATTTCGCCCGTCTCTTACATCTTGCTCACCAGATGGTAGAGTTTTATCATGGTTGGCTCTCCCAAGGTTATCAGAAGATCTAATGGAATGTTGTCTACTCTCAGGGCCTTGTTTCCACTTAGATTTTTCAGTGCTCCGTCAAATTCTTCACGTAGTATCATATCTCCCATTTCATCTTCATCTACATCTTCTTCCATCTCTGTAATACTGCTCTCAAGTACATCGCCCTTGTGTAGACCCTCTGTATCCTCCTTCCACCTTTCGGCTTTCCCTTCTTTCCTTAGAACTGGTTGTCCATCTGAGCTCTTGATATTCGTACAGGTGGTTCTTTTTTCTCCAAAGGTCTCTTTAATTTTCCTGTAGGCTGTATCTATCCTACGCCTAACGATTGATGCTTCTATATCCTTACATTTGTCAACTAGCCATCCCTGCTTAGCTATTTTGCATTTCCTGTCTATCTCATTTTTGAGACGTTTGTATTCCTTTGCGCCTGCTTCATTTACTGCATTTTCATCTCCTTTCATCACTTAAATTCAATATCTCTTGTGTTATCCAAGGATTTCTACTAGTCCTCGTCTTTTTACCTACTTGATACGCTGCTGCCTTCACTATTTCATTTCTCCAAGCTACCCATTCTTCTTTTACTGTATTTCTATCCTCCGTTCTTGGCAATCGTTCTCTAACGCACTCTCTGAAATTCCTTATAACCTCTGGTTCTTTCAGTTTATTCACGTCCAATCTCCTTAAAATGCCACTTTTTTCCAGTTTCTTCAGTTTTAATCTAAATTTTATAACCAATAAATTGTGGTCAGTGTCCCCATCTGCTCCTGGAAATGTCTTACAATTTAAAATCTGGTTCCTAAATCTGTCTAACCATTATATAATTTATCCGAAATCTTCCAGTGTCTCCAGGCCTCTTCCACGTATACAAATTTCTGTCATGACTCTTAAACCAAGTGTCAGCTATGATTAAGTTACGTTTTGCGCAAAATTCTACCAGACGGCTTCCTCTTTCATTCCTTACCCCCATTCCATATTCACCTACTACTTTTCCTTCTCTTCCTTTTCCCACTATCGAATTCCAGTACTGTATGACTATTGTATTTTCATCTTCCTTCACTATCTGAATAATGTCTCTTATCGCATCATAGATTTCTTCAATCTCTTGATCATCGGTGTGGCTAGTTGACAAATAAACTTGTACTACTGTGGTAGACGTGAGCTTCGTATCTATCTTTGCTACAATAATGCGTTCACTATGCTCTTGGTAGTAGCTTACCCGTGCTCATATCTTTTTATTCATTATTAAACTTACTCCTGCATTAACTGTATTCGATTTTGTTTTTATAAACCTGTATTCACCTGACCAGAAGTCTTGTATCCCTGAGGCATGCAAGCCTCCACCAACGGCAAGGTCCATGGTTTATGGAGAGGGTGGGGGGATATTCACTGGACACTCGTTAAATGGTCTTACGGGAAAATCCCCGCTTCATATTCATATTCTCTAGATGGCTGTGTTGTTGTTGTGGTCTTCATTCCTGAGACTGGTTTGATGCGGCTCAAAAATGGTTCAAAGGGCTCTGAGCACTATGGGACTCAACTGCTGAGGTCATTAGTCCCCTAGAACTTAGAACTAGTTAAACCTAACTAACCTAAGGACATCACAAACATCCATGCCCGAGGCAGGATTCGAACCTGCGACCGTAGCGGTCTTGCGGTTCCAGACTGCAGCGCCTTTAACCGCACGGCCACTTCAGCCGGCTTGATGCAGCTCTCCATGCTACTCAATCCTGTGCAAGCTTCTTCATCTCCCAGTACCTACTGCAACCTGCATCCTTCTGTATCTGTTTAGTTTATTCATCTCTTGGTCTCCCTCTACGATTTTTACCCTCCACGCTGCCCTCCAATACTAAGGGTGATCCCGTGATGCCTCAGAAAATGTCCTACCAACCGATCCCTTCTTCTAGTCAAGTTGTGCCACAAATTCCTCTTCTCCCCTATCCTATTCAATACCTCCTCATTAGTTATATGATCTACCCAGCTAATCTTCAGCCTTCTTCTGTAGCACCACATTTCGAAAGCTTCTATTATCTTCTTGTCAAAACTAGTTATCGTCCATGTTTCACTTCCATAGATGGCTACACTCCATACAAATACTTTCAGAAACGACTTCCTGACACTTAAATCTATACTCGATGTTAAGAAATCCCTCTTCTTCAGAAACGCTTTCCTTGCCATTGCCAGTCTACATTTTATATCCTCTCTACTTTGACCATCATAAGTTATTTTGCTCCCCAAATAGCAAAACTCCTTTACTACTTTAAATGTCTTATTTCCTAATCTAATTCCCTCAGCATCAATTATTAAAATTTATTTATAGTATTCTTCTAAAAAGTTGCAGAAATGGAGGATAAGGTACACAAATCGCTCCTAGCGCATAAACGTAAGTTGACTTGACCAGAAGGATACACAAATATCGTGCTTTTTGGTCGTAGGGACATAACGGCGATGTTATTCTGTGCCCTGTTTTCGTCCGTTGGGGTATACATGGTGGAGACGAAATGAACAATAATATGATGATTTTGTTTGCAGTGGACGGACTTCGTATGTTTTTTGTCTTAAGCATGGAATGTAGCACCGAACTTTTACCAGATATCTCTCTTCCTCGTACAGAAAACATCTGCAGATTTATAAGCTACGTCACCTAATTTTAGACCCACAAATGTCTCACAAAACGCACTTTCATTAGATCCTATCAGATCCTGAGTTTTGGTCATTTTCACCCTTCCAGTGCCACTTTATAAGAATGAGACCTCACTCTCAATTTCCATACAAACTCACGACTATCCTCACTCTCTTTCACGATCCAGTAGGAGGGGACGAGCCGACCAGCAGGAAGCAACCCTAGCGCCCCCAGTGTCTGACTCGCCATAAACGCGAACTGTTGACTCAAAGAAGGAGGCCAGTGCAGCACTGACGTAAAAGCAGCACGTCGATTGCCAATTAACCTCAACAACACGGTCAGCTTCGATCCATTTCTACTGCCTAATCCTCACCGAGCAAGGTCGCACACTTATTAACCCTTGAGCGTGTCCGTGCATTGTTCTTATGTGAACAGGTGTGCAGCGTCCTGTGTACTCCACACAAGTCTCTCACATAGTGATCACTTCAACGAAGCCCTGTTACATTTTAGTATCAGTGTTTCACTTTTATTTCTAGTTGTGAAATTGACAATTTTTGTGACAGGTGTCTTGCTTCTAGAAGAATTATGTGTAGGTATCCATAATATATAAAGGTGTGCTAACTTCACGAGCAAAAGTATTTTTGTTTCATTATTTAAATTAAATGGTTTTTTTTGTTAGGACTCATACTTCCTAGCTTATTACCATAAACAGATACGTTTTGTTTTACTTTGCTTTTACTGCGGATTTCCTTTCCTCTAACCTGCGTTTTCATATGCAATAAATCTCATTTGCAAGCCTAAAATTATCTTCACTACGATCATCATCAAGGTCGTATTCTTGTTCAACCTATCAACCATGTTCGCTATAGTCAGTGCTTCATATTCTTCATCAGAAGTGTCACCATCCTCATCTGAATATACTATTTCAACAACGGAATTCGTGTTGGACAGTTCATAAATCTTGCCTGTTGTGATGTTTCTACGTCACCTGAACAGGAAAAACATCTCTTGTACTTTATAGACCACTTTCATACAAAACCAACATAAAACAATAGTTGTCTTAATGGACGCGGGAAAACTAAATCATAGTAGTTTTACTTATGTGATGAGGTGCTCGCTGTGTTTTGCACGCTAAACGTGACTTACTCATTTTTAAGCTTCTCACAGACGCACAGCAGGTAATTGACAGAGGAAAAAACCTAATAGCACGGTAGCCGAGGCAGTAATGGAGGAACAGCTGTTTACTCTCACTCAAAAGAGGGTCGTAAACTCTCAAATATTAAAGTTAATTCGCATTTGGCGCACTTTATTCGCCATAGCTCTCGCTGGAGGGTTAAAGACAGTCAAGTTGTGGAGCACAGCGGACTATATGTGAGTTTTGCCAAAGATGTCAAGGTATTGCGTGACTTTCCTAAATCGCTTAAGGCAAAAATCCTTTGACTTTTCTCATAATTCCACTAACTTTCCTTCCTTATCCAACTTAGTACTACAATACCACCACCTCTGCTTCCAATATTATTAGACATCTTTCTAACCATGCTCTTTTCTTATAGTGCCTTCCTGGAATGTTCTGTAGGGTTTACATTTGCACCTTTCCTGAAAATCTTACACTCCAGTAGCGAATGTTTACACTCATCTGCCGTCGAATACCACACTTGTTATTCGTCCTGGCCTTGTCCTTCAACCCATGATATGGTCTCCATTTGAGTAAAACACCTACCGTTCGCCATCCACATAAGTATATCATCATGTGGAGCATAGAACCTGTAATGAAAACTGTCAGTTGAAATATTAGTGATAAACTAACTCTCTGGCTAATCAAATATTACCAGTGTTTCCTCTTAAGGCTGCAGCACATGAATACCAGGCACAAAGACAGTAATTTCCACGATAATGGTCAGAGGATTTATGAAATTTAGCCGACCGGAGGAACATTTAGTAAACACCGTGTCTCCCCTAAAAAGATGTTTCAACTGGGCACATGCCCACACGTGAGAGTTTCTCCACAATGTCATGGCGGCAAGGCGACAGCAATGGAGGAAGATTATGGTTGGGCTACCTGACAGCGAGGAGGTCATTGAGTCAAAGACCTGACCAGTGGAATGACTCGAAAGCAATTCACTTCAAGAGACGCTTCTTCCATTTGCTAAGGTGATTTCAGGAAACGACAGAGAACAATTGGGATGACCTAATGGGTGCTTGACCAACAATCCTGTCGAATTCGAGTACTCCACGCGACACCTCCCTCGGTAGGTAGGGTGGAATATCTGGGGGCGGTATGAGTGCTTCATCAATTAACTTTATAAATTAGAGGCTAAATATAACGCAGCAGTCGGAAAACATTCCTTATTCTCGCGTTATACCGCAACCGTGGTATACAAAGAGTGACATGTGGAATACAAAGTTACACATGGATGCAAAAACATATACAGCAACGTTATATTGTATTATACACTGGACAGTATGTACATTTAAGAAAATTAAAAGTAAAACATTAAAAAAAACTGCCGAAATATAGCAGTCAGACAACTTCACTCAAAAGGCGACCAAATTAAACACTACAGTGGTTCAAAATAAAATACTGTACTACACTATGGTATGCATGATACGCTACAAAACACGCAACTATTTACATCACTGTGTACAAGTTATTGTACATTCATTTCCTCTCTGCTTTAAAGAAGTCAGTCAGCCTGGACATTTCACGCTTTGTCTTTTGGACATATTGTTTTATGTTCATCAGGTGGAACAAGAGAATATGGTTTGGTTTCCTATGTCGCTTCATCCACGTTATTTCTGTGTTTGTATTATACAGCACTTCACGTGTGTAGGAAATATCTCCTATGAATTCTCTCCTTATTCTTCTTCTTATTCTTCCTCTTCCCCTTCTTCATCTTCGAGGACTTTACCATTTTCATTTCGTACAGCATCAATAATGTTTTTGTCGGCTACGTCCTCTGAAACAGGGTCCCCGATCTCGACGATTACCCAGTACTGCAAGTCCTTATGACCAATATTGCAGTGCAGAACATCGCATCCAGATTGAATGTCACTGTTGTTGACACCTGTGTCACCGTATTTTTCATGTGTTTCGTTTTGTTCAGTGGAATCCTTGTTCCAGCAGTTCCTAGCAATGGTCAGACTGATGCTTTGCCACGCGAGGTCTACTGAATACGCAACATCCTTCACATAACCTATTGACTTTTGGCTTCTGTCTCGTGATCATCGGCCGATGTTTATTTCAGGATTTTCCTGAAATTTCGCCAGCAACAGTGACTCGCATAGTTAAAGGTATAGCCTCCACTGCTGGTGGCGGACTGGAGTCGAGCACAAGACCGAAGGTGGTACGTACCTGTAGAGCCAGTATCTGGTGGCTTTTCCGTACAGTACGCTCCCGTTTATCTTGGAGCTTTCTTCTTTCCTGTTATTATTCAGTTTGAAGTTGGGAAGCATCCTTATCTATCTCGTGAGATTTTTTTAAAAGTATATGTCTACTTTTAATTTAAATTCTTATCTTTTAGATCAATGGCAAGATCAATGTGTAGGAGTATGTAATAGATAAGAAAAATGAGCGATAGATAATCCCAGATTACGCCAGAAATCATCGCAGAGTGCCACACAGAGCATCCCAGAGTAGCCCAGAGAGCATCCCAGAGTGCCCCAGAGAGCATCCCAGAGTATGTAATAGATAAGAAAAATGAGCGATAGATAATCCCAGATTACGCCAGAAATCATCGCAGAGTGCCACACAGAGCATCCCAGAGTAGCCCAGAGAGCATCCCAGAGTGCCCCAGAGAGCATCCCAGAGTATGTAATAGATAAGAAAAATGAGCGATAGATAATCCCAGATTACGCCAGAAATCATCGCAGAGTGCCACACAGAGCATCCCAGAATAGCCGAGAGAGCATCCCAGAGTGCCCCAGAGAGCATCCCAGAGTGCCCCAGAGAGCATCCCAGAGTATGTAATAGATAAGAAAAATGAGCGGTAGATAATCCCAGATTACGCCAGAAACCATCGCAGAGTGCCACACAGAGCATCCCAGAGTAGCCTAGAGAGCATCCCAGAGTGCCCCAGAGAGCATCCCAGAGTATGTAATAGATAAGAAAAATGAGCGATAGATAATCCCAGATTACGCCAGAAATCATCGCAGAGTGCCACACAGAGCATCCCAGAGTAGCCCAGAGAGCATCCCGAGTGCCCCAGAGAGCATCCCAGAGTGCCCCAGAGAGCATCCCAGAGTGCCCCAGAGAGCATCCCAGAGTGCCCCAGAGAGCATCCCAGAGTAGCCCAGAGAGCATCCCAGAGTAGCCCAGAGAGCATCCCAGAGTGCCCCAGAGAGCATCCCAGAGTAGCCCAGAGAGCATCCCAGAGTGCCCCAGAGAGCATCCCAGAGTGCCCCAGAGAGCATCCCAGAGTAGCCCAGAGAGCATCCCAGAGTGCCCCAGAGAGCATCCCAGAGTGCCCCAGAGAGCATCCCAGAGTAGCCCAGAGAGCATCCCAGAGTGCCCCAGAGAGCATCCCAGAGTGCCCCAGAGAGCATCCCAGAGTGCCCCAGAGAGCATCCCAGAGTGCCCCAGAGAGCATCCCAGAGTGCCCCAGAGAGCATCCCAGAGTAGCCCAGAGAGCATCCCAGAGTAGCCCAGAGAGCATCCCAGAGTGCCCCAGAGAGCATCCCAGAGTAGCCCAGAGAGCATCCCAGAGTGCCCCAGAGAGCATCCCAGAGTAGCCCAGAGAGCATCCCAGAGTAGCCCAGAGAGCATCCCAGAGTGCCCCTGTGAACTAAAACACCAAGAAGAATCGCTTCTCGGCTTTTGGCAAGATCAATGTGTAGGAGTATGTAATAGATAAGAATAATAAAATAAACAATGACCCACAGAGCATCCCAGAGTGATGTCACGTGTAGCAGTTCTTATAGTATCGTGGAACAGACGGGCGTGGTAGCTCCTCTCCATAGCGAGAACCTACTTGTAGGTTGATTGTATTACGTGCTTGTGCTCACACAGTGTCCCATCATTCGCTACCATTTATGTTCTTTGATCCTGGGATTTATGGATCGATCAATCATTCCAACGTGGACTTTTCCACATTTACACTGATGAGCCGAAACATTATGATCACTGCCCACCGCAACGTTGGATGACGCCTGGTGGCGTTGCCGGCATGTGACCCGGTAACAAAAGTATGTAAGCGGAACAGACACGGACGGGTGATCAACCTAACGAAAAAACTGGCTTATCCATGGAGATAAGCGACTTTGACAAAAGACACATTATTGTTACGCAGAGCCTGTCAAAGAGTATCTCGAAAAGGTGAAGCTGGTAAGACGTTCACCTGCTACTGTCGTCAGTTTCTACGTAAAGAGGTCGAAGGGCAGTGATACTACCACTAGGCCCTAATGGTTGAACGGGTCTGGAGGCTTGTCTGCATTGTAAGGTGGATTAGATGGTGATCTGTGGTGTCTGTACTGAAAAAGCATAATACTGGTGCACACATAAGTGTTTCGGAGCACGTCGTTCATCGTACATTGTTGAACATGGAGCTCCGCAGCAGACCATCCCTATGTATTCATATTTTGACCCAACGACATCGTCAATTTCGATTGCAGTGGGCACGGGACCATCTGGATTCGACCGTCGATCAATAGAAACGTATCGGCTCTTCGGGTTTACCACATTTTACTACACTAGTTTGATGGTCTTCTTCACAAACACCATTATCGAAGTGAATGTCGACTTAAAACGTGCAGCGCGCCACGGACGCACGCTGGTGGGAGCAGTATTATGCTATGAGAGACATTCTTCTGCGCTTGCGTGGGACGTGTGGTAGTAATCGAAGACAGACTGACAGTTGCGACCATCTGCATCCTTTCTTGGTTGATATCATCCCCGATGATGGTATCATCATTCAGCGGTATGATTTCTCTTGTCTCGGAGCCAGAGTCGTGCTCCATTGGTTTGAGGAGCGTTATAGCGAACTCATGTTGATCTCTCGACTACCAAATTCTCCTGAAGTAAATCATGTGGAAGCCATCTAGGTTGCCACAGAGCGTGATCACCACGTACGCAAATCAGCGGCCCGTTATTTAGGCTAATTACATGACCTGTGCGTAGACATCTAATGACACATACCTCCACAAAACCGTTACGCAGAATCAGTGAAGTATTTTGTTCCAAAGACGTGCAAAAAAGCTTATAGGCAGGCTCATCAGTGTACACCGTATGCATTATATTCCCAGTTCTGTCAGTGGATCTCCTTTTGTACTTTGCTGATTGCAGATTTCGTCACATTTGTAGATGTCTAAAACATTTCCATTTCCTCATTTCAGTTCATTATTGAAGTTAATAGTTCACTCAGATAATGAGTTTTGAATACTTGTGTGGTTCCTTAATCAATCAGCTGAACTAATGCTGTTGTGTTTTAAGGCAAAACTTAAGTTTTTCCTTCACCATCTTCTGACATCAACACATCAACAGGTGCCTGAGCTTGACTGTGTTCAACTATTGGTAGAACTCTTCTCTGAGATGAATCACTAGTGACTTCCCACTGACAGAGCAAATTCTTGTTGAAACAGCTTTGTAGACATGTCATTCGTCATTCAGTACATCTTTGAATGCAAGCAGGGTGAAATTTAAACAATGTTTGAAACATCTCGGGGTTTTCTTTCGTCTGTACAAAAAAGTTTCGGTTTATGGCTACTCGACTTTGTGAAATCCATCTTGTTTTCTGAATGTCTTGAATAGAGAGTTGTGCTCGGAAACAGTCGATATTAAGGCGCCGTTACATCAAAATTATATACTTTATGACCATTTAAATTCTGATCTACTGTTAATTTCTGCAGAATTTCAGGAAACTGTGAAGCATATTTACCGTTGTAAGACTTTGCTTCTCCGCGAATGCACGTTCTGCTGATTCCATGGTGACATTGCCACCTTGAAAATTGTCGGCAATAAAGTATTTTTTTTCATGTAAATCAAAATGAAATTTTTTAACTGAGGCTTTAACGATTGGCGCGTAGGGTGGGACATCTTCAGATCGCTTTATTAAAAATCGTGTCTAAACACTTATCAAGTTCAGTGCCTTTCCGTAATTCCCTCTCTTTCTGTCAATCCCGGCATTACTTTAAACTAGTTTTACGACGTTTCTAAGTTTATTCTTTCATCTTTCCCTTATGCCCCGTCAGCTACACTAAACACATGTGATATATTTGCTTTTCTATCACATTTTTCCATTTTTTCAATATCTTTTAGTTCATCACTCACCGAATGTGCTTTTCGCTTCTGCGGCATCGTAACATGTGCAGAGAAATCGAGACTCTGAGTTGGTAATGCATGATTCGTGTTATAGTTGTGCGTACTTCGATCATACTCGAGAATTTTTACACATCACTTTGTTAACAGTGAGACATGTCTTCACGTTTGCGTCCAGCAACAGCTTTGTTATAATGTTAAGACAAACGCAGTATTCTAACTCCGTCGCTTTCTGTTATTGATTTCATTCCTGGAAGGTTGTAGGGATACGTGAGACTGCAGGCACGCCATATGCAGGTTGCAATAAAATTTTTACACCTCGGTATATCCGAACCCACCATACATGGTACCGTGGTGTAATGGGAATTTATTGTATTTAAATGCGAACTTGTCAGTCGACGCAGAAAAAAAATATGACGACAGGAGTTCCTTCAAAAGAGATCCGCTATCATCCAGTTTTTCACGAAGTTGTAATATGCATGGCAGATGACGTTTTTAATTAGACATACCAAACTTCCTAGAAGCTTAAAACTGTGTGCCGTAAAGAGACACGAATTACGAAAGATGCTTTTAGTGGGCAATATTCTTACCAATTGAGTTATCGAAGCACCTTTCACGACCCGCGCTCACAGTTTTACTTGTGTCAGTACATCTCTCCTACTTTCTAAACTGCACTCAGGCTCTCCACCGTAACGGATCGGTAAGAGCAAGTTATAATCCCGGTCCAGCAAACTGTTTTAATTTCCAAGCAAGTTTCGAAACAGGGCACAGTCTACTACTGTGAAGTCCATAGAAGAGGGTACTTACAAGAGGACCGTACGAGCTTCACCTCGGCGATGTCGTTCATATTGACAGAGTACGTACGGCACGACTAGGACTTCAACATACGAAGACGCAACTCTCAAGCATTTTGAGAAAATCGTGTTTTAAAATTTTAGACGTGCTTTTATACCATATAGAGTCTTAAGTATTCAATAAGTCCACAGCCGAGCTGGTTTTACTTTCTTTTGTGAGTTACGTGTACCAGTATTCGGTGATGGGTACCGATATGCATGGTACGCCGTGGAATTGTGTGGAGACCGAGAATCGTTTATGAATGTAAACCAACCATTCATATGGAAAACTTCGGAGTTCATTATATGTTTTTCACGTTGTTACAATCAGTGTAATCATGATTCCTTCAATGCTTCACAAATGTAGATACATAAGTATAAATGAAATGAATATACTGTTTTCAAAGTTCTGGTGTATCGTTTTCTTACTTTCAGTCTCCTTAAGAAAAAAATTCTCGTTTTTTCAGGATGGAGATTATAAAAATAAGAGATGAAACATTACATATTGATAAATTGTGGAGGCATAATAAATCTATTGATACAATTACACGGGAATCAGTAAGTGATACAAGAGGAGGTAGCCGACACAGAGACCACGCGCTTGTGAAACAAGGTGCTTAGTTGCTGAAAAGGACTCCTTGAATATTAGAGACCCTACAAAGTCTATAAGCACTCCATAAAACTTCAAAATCGATTTTCTCGAAAACGGTTGAGAGTTGCCTCTTCCTGATTATGTATGTTGAAGTCCTAGTCGTGCATTACGCACTCTATCAATGTGAATAAAATTCGTACAGTTCTCTTGTTAGAATGATACCAATGACCTGGTCTCTTCCTGACTGAAATGGAGTACGGTGCGCGGGATGGAGGACTACTTGAACGTCTCTGCGCGTCTGTAATTAGCCTAACATTGCCTTCACGGTCCGTAAAGGAGTGACACATAGGAAAACTGATAATTTCTATAGTTTCTTCAATTAATATTGGTTCTTGAAACTTCGTAAGTGGGTTTTCTCGGAATTGGCATCTATCCTCAAGAGTGTGCCGGTTCAGCTATTCCAAAATTTCAGTAACGCTCGCCTCATGCGTCAAACGAACCTGTCACGACTCGTCCGCCCTTCTTTGTACACAAGCAATATCTCCTACCAGTCCTATTGGATAAACTTTTTCTCATACTTGAGGAGTGATCTAAAATGGGACATACAAGTGATTTGTGAGGAATTTCTCTTATAGACTGACTGAATTTTCCAAGTGTTTCATGATATGAGTCGCCTGATTCCAGTTGTGGCTCATTGATGATGTATATACGCAAAATGAAGCAACAAAATAAAAGTTATACTGTGGCCGGGTTTGGAACCCAGGCTTGTTTTCCATTTGGCAGATGCACTAATCGTTACGTCACCCTAACGCACTGGCTTTAGACAACTGCACAGACTACCCTGGCACTCCAATTCACATTCATCCACCAGCCCTCTTGGTATTCCCCCCAAACTCGAAACATAATTGCAGAGGCTCATCAGCTGTATCGAACAGTACCTCAGCATCGTGCGGGACGTGCGATCCTACCTGAAACCCGGGCATAAGTTCTTTAATCAAACGAAACTACATGGTTCTAGAGACTTTTTCAAATAGCATTTATCTGTGATATACATATGCAGGCTGTAATCCGTGCAGTTGTGTGAAGCCTCTGTGCCAGTGTGTTGTAGTAGTACCACCATAGTGATCTGGAGACTCGAGTTCAAATTCTGGCCTTCGTGAAAATTTTCACTTATCCCTTCAGTCTGCATATACACATCGTGGATGTTAGAGACTTGAAAAGGTGTCTGAACCTTGTAGTTTCTTTTGATTAAAGCATCTATGCCTGGATCTTAGGCTGGATGCCCGGTTTTTTCGATGCTGTGGCGTTATTTCGGTGCTGTTGGAGAGCCTCTGCAAAGCTCTACGAGTTTATACCGCAATATCAAAACGGGTAGGAGTGAATGTGAGTCTGGATTGAAGAGGGAGGCGTGCTAGGGTAGTCTGTGCAGTTGTGCAAAGCCACTGTGCCAGGGTGCTGTAGTGGTCAGCGCATCTGCCTAGTAAGCAGGAGGCCTGGGTTCTAATCATGCCATGGTACAAATTTTCATTCATCCCTTCAGTGTGCATATATATATGATAGACATTTGAGACTTGAAAAGGTCTCTGGAATCATGTAGTTTCATGTGACTCATTCATTTTGTACTGCTATGATACTACCGATCTACGTTATGTGAAGTGAAGAGTTCTATTTTTTTTTTTTTTTTTTTTTTTTTTTTTTTTTTTTTTTTTTTGTATTTAAGTTATCAGTCTTCGGACCAGTTTGAAATGCCGGCCGCGGTGGTGTCGCGGTTCTAGGCGCGCAGTCCGGAACCGCGCGACTGCTACGGTCGCAGGTTCGAATCCTGCCTCGGGCATGGATGTGTGTGATGTCCTTAGGTTAGTTAGATTTAAGTAGTTCTAGGTTCTAGGGGACTGATGACCGCAGCTGTTAAGTCCCATAGTGCTCAGAGCCATTTTTGAACCAGTTTGAAATCTTAGCAATAGGTAACTGTATATATGTGCAACCTTTTTTTGATGAAAGAGCGATGTACGAAACAGACTGACGGCACATCAGTCAGCTAGTGAATCTGACCTTGTATGCTTAAAAGTAGTGATATGATTACTTGGGTGGGGGTCAGGAGTCGAAATCCATCATGCTGATATATCATTTTCAACTGCGTCACTAACTTCGTCATGATCATATGGAGCCGTTGTCGTCTTTCACTGACGTAATCTATAGCAGCACTCGCCGAAGATGATGATATCTGAACAATCTCCCTGGCGTCAGGCAGTAGTCAAGAGCGTCGGCAGCTTAATTCATTGAAATAACGTTATAGTTAAAAAAAAAAACTGAACAAGTGCTGTGTTAATGAAAATCTATTCAAACCACGTCGGACTGGACTGAATTAGTGTCACACATCGATGGTAATAATTCAAGTTCCTGGAAACAGATTTTGTCTGATGTGTGGGCGCCGGCCGGAGTGGCCGAGCGGTTCTAAGCGCTACAGTCTGGAACCGCGCGACTGCTACGGTCGCAGGTTCGAATCCTGCCTCGGACATGGATGTGTGTGATGTCTTTAGGTTAGTTAGGTTTAAGTAGTTCTAAGTTCTAGGGGACTGATGACCTTAGAAGTTAAGTCCCCTAGTGCTCAGAGCCATTTGAACCAATTGATGTGTGGGCGGTCCTTGAAGTCTTATACAGATAATCACATACCCGGTGAGATGTCACCGGAAATACCCTGCTTTATAACACTGAAAGTTAGCTACTGTGAGGAGATGGATGCTACCTCTTGCAACTATCGTCATTCCAGTTTCAATAACAAGAACATTTAGAATTTTCCATGGAGTTCATTTTCTCCTTCTACTGTCTCCTGAAATTACACAACTATCTTAAACTGAAAAAAGAATCTACTGTTCGAGCGTGCAAGTAAAAATATAAGTGTTGGTAGTGAAGCTGTATTTAGTAGTTCTCGGTGGTAAGAAAAGAATCGTCATATGAAAACAAGTCCTCTCTCTTCTTGCTTTAAGACTTCCGCTGCTTTATGTTCAACAGATGTAATCATATAGAATGGACATTGTCTCCTAAACACTCTACATGATGGAATGCGCTTTCACAACATTAGCCGGCCGTTTTGGTCGAGCGGTTATAGGCGCTTCAGTCCGGAACCGCACTGCTGCTACGGTCGCAGGTTCGAATCCTGCCTCGGGCATGGATGAGTGTGATCTCTGTAGGGAGTTAGGTTTAAGTAGTTCGAAGTCTAGGGGACTGATGACCTGAGATGTTAACTCCCATAGCGCTTAGAGAAATTTTAACATTTTTTCACAGCATCAGTAGCCGATATCAGTGATGAAAATAATTTGACTGATGAGGTACTAGAGCTCAGAAACACAGATGTAGCGCTATTTTGGTATAAGGCATGAATAAGTTCACTGGTAATAGAAAGAAGTCTCTTAAGATGACTCCTGTTATTTTATGTTCATGTTGCAGTCTCTTTATGAATTCGTGGCACTTATCGACGTGTATATTCTTTGTAGCACCTCGCTATTTAATAGCTCCAAGTGCGGAATGTCTTTGATAGTTACCTCATAAATGGATTCTGAAACAAGAAAATGAAAATGCACATCACTGAGGAACTATTCGAATGGGACGGAAATCAGTAGGTGTGATGAACATGTACAGAAAAAACAAATTATTACAATTTCAGAAGAAAATGAGTGACTTTTCCAAGAAAAAGAGGCTCACAGATTGGGCAGGTGAACAATGCGTTGATCCACCTCTGAGCCTTAGGCAAGCAGTTATTAGGCTCGCCACTGATTGACGGATTTGTTGTATGTCCTCCTGAGGGATATTGTGCCAAAATTCGTTCAACTGGTGCATCAGATCGACAAAATTCCAAGCAGGTTTGAGGGCCCTGCCCATAATGCTGTAAACGTTGTCAATTGAGGAGAGATTTGGCGATCTTGCTGGTCCAGGTAGGTTCTGACGTGTGCAGGTACGCTTTATCTTTCTGAAATATATGGCCAGGACGGCTTGCCATGAAGTGCAAGGAAATGGGGCGCAGAATAACGTCGATGTATCACTTTGCTGTAAGGGTGCTCCCCATACCGCCATTTTTGATTTTAGAAAATAATGGCAACCCAGACCATTACTCCTAGCTGAGGAGCCGTGTGGCGGGCGATAATCGGGATGGTATCCCAGCGCTGCCTGGGGCGCCTTCAGGCACATCCTCGCTGGCCATCTGGGCTTAGTTCGAAGCAGGACTCATCATTGAAGACAATTCTATTGCAGTCAATGCAATTCCATGCCGAAAGTGTCTGGAGACGCCCCAAACAGCTGCTAGATATCAGCCTGACTGCCGCTCGTCATACAGCCCGACAGCCAGGAGTGATGCCGTGGGGTGCCATTTCGTTGCACAGCAGGACACCTTCGGTTGTCATCCGCGGCACACTTACAGCGCAGCAGTACCTCGATGTTACTCTACGCCCCGTTCTGTTGCTCTTATTGGCTGGTGAGCCTAGGTTTACGTTTCAGCAATTACCACCCGCACACGGCGAGAGTTTTTACTCCTTGTCTTCGTTCACGCCAAACCCTACCTTGGCCGACAAGACCGTCGGATCTCTCCCGGATGAAGAACGTTTAGAGCATCCTGGGCAGAGTCGTCCAACTAGTTCGGGATTCTAATGATCTAACGTGCGTGTTGGACAGATTTCCGCACGAATCCCTCACAATGATATCCAATAACTCTGTTAATTAATGCCAAGCCGAATAACTGCTTACATAAGGGCTAGAAGTAGAGCAACGCGTTATTGACTTTCTCAGTTTGTGAAGCTTTTTTTTTTCTTGAATAAGTGATACAAGTTTTCTGAACTTCAAATCATTTTCTTGTCTGTACGTGTACATCACATCTAACAGTATCCGTCCCATTGGGATAATTATTCCGTGGTGCATCGTTTTTTTTCCTTTTCCTTTGTGTTAGCCTTGTTGTTTTTGTTTTGGAGTGCATTTTTGATTTTGGTTTCGTAGTTTATAGAGTCATCGTTCACTTCCACAGCCTCCAACGAATTCAATGCACAAAGTTCTGTGCACCACAGAACTTGATTCATTCTAACAATGCAGGCAGTTGACAATCGAGACCATCCTCCTATGAAATCTCTGAGACCTAAATGCCTTCTTGAAAATGTGATGCAATATATCTTAAATGGCTGCAGCCATAGACTAATCCTCTTGACTATTGGGGACGCAAGAACCTGTTTCTGATACCTGGACAGAGTCGGTCTGGCTCCATCCTGGAGAGCATGGGACTCGTCATTCCATGGATTTGGTTCGGACCTACCATACTGCCAAGGGGTAAGGAGTTCCCTCTGATGGCAGGTGTTTGCAACCACCTGTAGGAGTAAAATGTTGAAGAAGCACACTGATAAGGAGTGCTATTAGTGGGAAGAGGAAATGGCAGGTGAGAAGTGGGTGCAAGCGCTTCCAGAGACTGAAAGTTGTAGGTGTTAAAACAATTTCATGGGCGAAAGAAGGCTCACGAAATTGAGAAGTCGGTTGGCAACGCTTGCTGGTATAGGGGATCAATCGTGGACTCCGTGGTGCCTATTGAGTAGCCTATACCATGTCGGAGGTGAGCGATCAACAGTGATCAATATAGTTTTACTGTCAGTACAGAAAACTTTGAAAGAATTCAGAAGGGCGTTTACAGGAGCAGGTGTGGAATTGTACTTATTCTACTGGTCGCTTAGGTGCGTGTTCCAGTCTTATACTCAGAAGAGAGAGCGGATACGTGGAAATATTACACTGAAAATGTGATCTACACAATTCCGAAGACAGCAAAGACTGATTAGTGCTAGAACGCTTGCACTACCAGCTTAACGGTGCATGCATCAAAGTTTCTGACGATAGTAATATATATAATAATAGAAAATACTGAGAATCTTTAGGATCACGATCACCTTGGATTTCGGAAAAGTAAAAGACACTTCAGATGGCTCTGAGCGCTATGGGACTAAACTTCTAAGGTCATCGGTCCCCTAGAACTTAGAACTACTTAAACCTACCTAACCTAAGGACATCACACACATCCATGCTCGAGGCAGGATTCGAACCCGCGAACGTAGCGGTCGCGCTGTTCCAGACTGTAGCGCCTAGAACCGCTCGGCCACAACGGCCGGCGTAAAAGCACAGTTCTCACGTTGAGATTGATAGTAGAGGCAACAATGAAGAAAAATAAAGACACTTCCACAGTGTCGGTTGACATGTACGAGAACGTAAAATTGCGAAAGATGTTACAAATTCTGAGAAAAACAGTAAGCTAAAAAAAAGAAGGGTAACATATAATATGTACAAGAACCAACAGGGGACAATAGGAATGGAAGACCAAGAACGAAGTGGACGCATTAGGGAGAATGTAAGGCAGGGATGAAGTGTTCCGTCACTATTGGTCAATGTACACATTGAAGAACCAATAACGGATGCTAAAGAGAAGTTTCAGAGTGGGATAAAAATTCAGAGGGAACACTGCTATCGCCAGTGGAAGTGAACATTAATTACATAATCTGTTGAATAGGATGAATAGCGTAATGAGTACAGAATATAAATTGAAAGAAAGCGAAGAAAGATGAAAGTAATCAGGAGTAGTAGAACTCAGATTAGAGATAAAATTATAATCAAAATTGGGAGTCAGGAAGTTAAGGAATCCTGCTACTACGGCAGCAATGTAATACATGAGGGACGAAGCAAGGAGGACATAAAAACAAACTATCAATGGCAAAGAAATCATTCCTGGCCAGGACAAGTTTGCTGGTATCAATATCGGCCTTAATCTGACTAAAACAATTTTGAGATTGAACGTTTGGAAGACACCATTGAATGGTAGTGAAACACGGATTGTGGGAAAAACGGAAAAGAAGACAATCTCAGCAGTTAAGATGTGATGCTGCTGAAGAATGTTGGAAATTAGGTGGACTTATAAGGAAAGAAATGAGGAGATTCTCTGCAGGATAGGCGAGGAAAGTAATATATGGGAAACAATGAGAAGAAGAAAGCAGACGAGATAGGATATGTATTAAGACATCAGTGAATAACTTCCATGGTACCAGAAACAGTTGTAGAGGGTATCCACTGTAGGGTATCATAGAGACGGGAATAGATCCAGCATATAATTATGCAAGTGCAAGTGCTGAAGATGTTAGCACAAGAGTGGAATAGGTGGCGGGAAGCATCAAATCAGTTAGAAGACTGACGAGTCAGCAAACAATTCTTGTAAATGTGTAATTCAAGGTGTTAACATTTTCAGAACCATGGGATTATTAGCTTTTATTCGTGTCCCATTCCAGTTAAGAATAGCACACCTGCCGATTAAGGTATGAATTTATTTCGTCTTTGACACGAAGTCGAATATGTGCTTGGTTATCAGACTCCAGTTTTCTGACGTTCGCTTGATAACGAATGGCCTGAGGTAGGATGGTTTACTAATCATATCTAGCTCACTTCTTTCCACTGTTGTTCTTTGAGCTATTTTCCATCTGTCATATGTCATGGTTTCTGTGAGTTCGGTAGTTAAATTTACTCTACTCTGTTTCCTAATGCAAAGGGAGGTGACGTATCGAATTTGGCTATTTCACCAAGCCCAATACGGTATAAATATCATCAAGGGAGCCTCAGAGAGCAGTCAGTCCTTCGAGGTTGCTAAAAGATCACGTAACTGGCTATTTTCGACATTAGACGGAACATCCGTTTATGCGTGGACACGCCACGGTCGTTGTGGCCACACGGTACTTAGTTGAAGATGTCTGCGGTCGGCTCGATGCGCAACGGCGCGCACGCCCATACAATCTGCATGAGCAAAGTTTGCGCTCTCTAATGGGATTGCGAATCGATAGCCGCGGTGCGGTGCGGCGTGGCCCCGCGCGCAGCCACGGCCGGATATCGGGGAAGTATTATGCGGCGCGCCGCGGCACGGATAAGGAGCTGGGAGGAGCGGAGCGCGACAGGGCAGAGACAGGCTTCCTGCTGGCCGAGGCTGGCGGCCGGGGGAGTCCCCTAATCTCCCACCGGCTGCACATCACATCACATCAGGCCGGAAACTCCGGGCGCCCGCGCGCTATCGGCCCAACTAGCCGCGAGCTTTCGGGGATTGGACTTCGGCATTCCGCACCGCCTCTGGAACCGTGTCATTTCTGATCAGACCTGCGATTTCCTACCAACGTCTTGAAAATGTCAAGCCCGTTTAGTGGAGCACAGATTACATACTACTATGGCTGTTCGGAAAGTAAGGTCCGATCGGTAGCAAATGCAGTGCAGTAGTTAGCTATACCTTCACCGGCCACGGTGGCCGAGCGGTTCTAGGCGTTTCTGTCCGGAACCATGTGGTTGCTACGATTGCAGGTTCGAATCCTGCCACGGGCATGGATGTGTGTGATGTCCTTAGGTTAGTTAGGTTTAAGTAGTTCTAAGTTCTAGGGGACTGATGACCATAGCTGTTAAGTCCCATAGTGCTCAGAGCCATTAGTTCTAGGTCTAAGGGACTGATGACCTCAGGTGCTTAGAGCCTGTAGTAATGGAGAGTAGGCTGTAATTGAAGATACTAGTCAGGAAGAATCAATGTGCACACAAGTAAGATACAGAAGCTCTAAGGAATATGGAGATACGTCTGAAGTTCTCCGAGGATATAGATAGTGCGGTAAGGAACAGATCAGTAGACCGTCCAGTCGAAGAGGAATGGACATCTGTAAAAAGGGCAATTGCAACTGTTGGAAAGTAAAGTGTAGGTACAAAGAAGGTAATTGCGAAGAAACAATGGGAAGCAGAAGAAATACAACAGTTTATCGATGAAAGAAGGAAGTGAAAAATGTTCAGGGATATTCAGGAACACAGAAATGGAAGTCGCAGAGGAATGAAATAAATAGGAAATGCAGGGAAGCCAAGACGAAACGGATGCATGAAACGTGTTAACAAATCGAAAAACAAATGATTGTCGTAATCTCAGCATGTAGAAATATCGAAACAATCTTCGGTGAAATGAAAGCTTTGTCTGATGTGAAAGAAGAGGAAACACGAATCAATATACAAGAGACAGACGATCCAGCACTAGAATTAGAATTTGGAAGAGCTTTTTGGGACTTAAGACCGAATCAGGCCGAATGGATAGGTAACATTCCCTCAGAATTTCTAAGATCATTTGGGGAAGTGGCAAAAAAACCACTATCCTCGTGTGTAGAATGTACGAGTATTAGCGACGCGAGTATTAGCGACGCAGTAATGCACCGCATTTTCTTTCTCAGCCGAAAACAATGCTACGAATGCAAACGTTACGTATTTACTATTTGAAGTCTCTTGAGTGAGCGCGCTGAGTTCCTGTCACTTCCGACATAAAGTGTAGCTGCAGGTCAGTTTCAAAATGGTGTCTGCAGGTGATGTACGTTACAAGCAACTTGGAATCATTGAATGTCTCACTGCTGAGAAAGAAATTGTGGGCGATATTCGCGAACACTTGTGCTATGTCCATGGAGCGTCTGCTGTCGACAGGTGTACAGTTAGTCGCTGGACATGGAGAGTGAGGTCATGAGATGGCGGTTTGGCGGAGCTCCACGATTTGCAGCTGTCGGGGAGACCATCCATGGCTGTCACACATGACACACCCGACGTAACCCCCTCGAACTTCCACTTGTTTGGACCATTAAAGGATGAAATTGGTGGAAGACATTTTGTGAACGTTTAGGAGGCGATTCACGCAGTGAAGCACTGGCTCCGCCGCCAGGACAAGGATTGGTACCGATAGGGCATACACGCCCTTGTTTCGCCCTGGAGGAACGCCATAGGACGAGATGGTGATTACGTGGAAAAATGGCGTGCATAAATAAAATACCATCCTTTCGTGTGTGTAATTTGCATTATGTTCGACAAAGAATTGTTGAAGAAAAAAAATTCGGTGTATTACTTTCTGAGCAACTTTCGTATAAGTCTGGCAATAAATCATCTGACTATCGGAAAAACGTCATCACGCAATTCCGAAGGTTGCAAGAAAAGACAAGTGCGAGAACTATCGCGCAATCTGCTTGACAACGCATGCATCCAATTATCTGACACGAATAATATACAAAAGGCTGGAAAAGAAAACCTATGATGTATTAGATGAGTCAGTTTGGCTTTAGGAAAGATAAAGGCAGTTGATGATGGAAGCAAGACTAAAAAAATCGAGATACAGTCATAGGATATGCCGACGTGGAAATAACGTTTGATAATGTCAAATGGTAATTCGAAATCCTGGTTAAATGGTGGTAAGCTATAGGGAAAGACGGGTAATACACAGTATGTACAAGAACCAAGAGGGAACAATACGACTGCTGGCTGGGGTGGCCGAGCGGTTTTAGGCGCCACAGTCTGGAACAGAGCGACCGCTACGGTCGCAGGTTCGAATCCTGCCTCGGGCATGGATATGCGTGATGTCCTTAGGTTAGTTAGGTTTAAGTAGTTCTAAGTTCTAGGGGACTGATGACCTTAGAAGTTAAGTCCCATAGTGTTCAGAGCCATTTTTGAACAATATGACTGGAAGGCCAAAAAGGAAGTGCTCCGATTAAAAAGTGTGTAATATAGAAATGTAATCTTTCGCCCCTACTCTTCAAACTATACATCTAAGAGGCAATGACGATAATAATATAAAGGTTCAAGAGTGGAACTAAAATTCATGGTGAAAGGATATAAGTGATAAGATTTGCTGATGACGTCGCTATTCTCCGTGAAAGTGAAGAATTATGTGATCTGTTGCATGGAATGAAGAGTCTAATGAGTGCAGAATGTGGACTGAAGGTAAACCGGAGGAAGACTGAAGTAACGAGAAATATCGGAAATGAGAACAGCGAGAAACTTAACATTAGGATTGATACTCACCGAGTAAGATGAAGTTATTGAATTCTGCTATCTAGGCAGCAAAATAACTCATGACGGGCGGAGCAAGGGGGACGTAAAAATCAGATAGCAGTGCCATCATGGCATTCCAGGGCCAAGAGAAGTCTGCTAGTATCAAACATACGTCGTAAGTTGAGGAAGAAATTTCTGAGAACGTATGTTTGGAGCACAGCATTGCATGGCAATGAGACATGGACTGTGGGAAAATCGGAACAGAAGTGAATCGAAACATTTGAGATGTGGTGGTACGGAAGGATGTTGAAAATTAGGTGGTCTAATTAGATAAGGAATGAGGAGTTTCTCTGCACGATCGGTGAAAAAAGGAACATATGGAAAACACTGACAAGAAGGAATGGTAAGATTGTAGGACTCCTGTTAAGGCACCAGGAAATGAGTTCCACGGTAATAGAGGGAACTGCACTTCGATTCATTTCCAGCAAATAGTTAATGTGCTTTAATACTGTCCGAGGACTACTCAGAAAGTAAGGTCGGATCGGTCGTGAAATGGAAACCACAGTGAAAATCCAAACAGTTTTATTTGAAACAGTTTGCTACACCTTCCAGCTACTCCTCTACATAATCGTCGCTACTCCGACTTAGACATTTGTCGTAGCTTTGTAGCAGTTTTGCCAAATCCTCATCATAGAAGGCAGCCGCCTGTCATTTACACCACTTCTCTATGATGGCCTGCAGTTCGTTATGTTTTCAAAATTGTTATATTCACAGACAGCGGCGCAGGTGAGCAGAAGAACATCGGAGAAGCCAATTCCGGTGAGCCGTGGTAAAATTTGCTGTTTTGAAGAGCACGCCGCTGCGCGAAGTGTAAAGCAGTCGCCTTCCGTTTCTGGCGGTGGCGCCGCTGTGGCAATCGCGGCTTTGGTGTATCCCTCTGGTGGGAAGGGGGAAAGGTTGCCTGTTCACGTGAATTTAAGGGGCGCTATGAGCTCGGCAGGGGGAGTCTGGCAGTCTGGCAGTCGGGGCGAGTCTGGTCAGTTGGTCAGCCAGGTCAGTGTGGGGCGGTCATTGTCTGTCCGTCGTCCGGAGTGCAGGTGTGTGTTGGGCCGCTGGTCTGCTCGAGTTAGTCCGGGCAGTGGTCGTTGGCGGTTTGATCGATCGGTTGGTCGGTCGCGCGCTGAGACGTCTTGGGTGTCGGCGCATGTGAGGTCGGTCCAGTGGGCCGCGCCGTGTAGCGGGAGGACTGGCTTCGCGGCCGACACGAGAGCAACAGGATCCAACCTACGACATCGGCCTGGCAGGTGCGAGCTGCGACGGCGTGAGACGGGAGATTGGAGCGCCTTCCTGCGTCCGTTGAAACAGCTGGCAGCGGGCGGTTAGGGAGAGCGTTTTGGGGGTGCTGCGCCAGGTCTTCGCCAGACGAAACAAACAAAAAAAAAAAAGGTTCAAATGGCTCTGAGCACTATGGGACTCAACTTCTGAGGTCATCAGTCCCCTAGAACTTAGAACTACTTAAACCTAACTAACCTAAGGACATCACACACATCCATGCCCGATGCAGACTGTAGCGCCTAGAACCGCTCGGCCACTCCGGCCGGCTCCCAGTTCACCTAGTGTGATCAAATGTGTTAATGATCTTGATGAATCGCTAGTAAATAAAGTAAATTCTTTAAGAAAAGATGTTGAAAGTAAATTCACGGTTCATCCGGGCTATATACACTTCTGGAAATTGAAATAAGAACACCGTGAATTCATTATCCCAGGAAGGGGAAACTTTATTGACGCATTCCTGGGGTCAGATACATCACATGATCACACTGACACAAACCACAGGCACATAGACACAGGCAACAGAGCACAATGTCGGCACTAGTACAGTGTATATCCACCTTTCGCAGCAATGCAGGCTGCTATTCTCCCATGGAGACGATCGTAGAGATGCTGGATGTAGTCCTGTGGAACGGCTTGCCATGCCATTTCCACCTGGCGCCTCAGTTGGACCAGCGTTCGTGCTGGACGTGCAGACCGCGTGAGACGACGCTTCATCCAGTCCCAAACATGCTCAATGGGGGACAGATCCGGAGATCTTGCTGGCCAGGGTAGTTGACTTACACCTTCTAGAGCACGTTGGGTGGCACGGGATACATGCGGACGTGCATTGTCCTGTTGGAACAGCAAGTTCCCTTGCCGGTCTAGGAATGGTAGAACGATGGGTTCGATGACGGATTGGATGTACCGTGCACTATTCAGTGTCCCCTCGACGATCACCAGTGGTGTACGGCCAGTGTAGGAGATCGCTCCCCACACCATGATGCCGGGTGTTGGCCCTGTGTGCCTCGGTCGTATGCAGTCCTGATTGTGGCGCTCACCTGCACGGCGCCAAACACGCATACGACCATCATTGGCACCAAGGCAGAAGCGACTCTCATCGCTGAAGACGACACGTCTCCATTCGTCCCTCCATTCACGCCTGTCGCGACACCACTGGAGGCGGGCTGCACGATGTTGGGGCGTGAGCGGAAGACGGCCTAACGGTGTGCGGGACCGTAGCCCAGCTTCATGGAGACGGTTGCGAATGGTCCTCGCCGATACCCCAGGAGCAACAGTGTCCCTAATTTGCTGGGAAGTGGCGGTGCGGTCCCCTACGGCACTGCGTAGGATCCTACGGTCTTGACATGCATCCGTGCGTCGCTGCGGTCCGGTCCCAGGTCGACGGGCACGTGCACCTTCCGCCGACCACTGGCGACAACATCGATGTACTGTGGAGACCTCACGCCCCACGTGTTGAGCAATTCGGCGGTACGTCCACCCGGCCTCCCGCATGCCCACTATACGCCCTCGCTCAAAGTCCGTCAACTGCACATCCGGTTCACGTCCACGCTGTCGTGGCATGCTACCAGTGTTAAAGACTGCGATGGAGCTCCTTATGCCACGGCAAACTGGCTGACACTGACGGCGGCGGTGCACAAATGCTGCGCAGCTAGCGCCATTCGACGGCCAACACCGCGGTTCCTGGTGTGTCCGCTGTGCCGTGCGTGTGATCATTGCTTGTACAGCCCTCTCGCAGTGTCCGGAGCAAGTATGGTGGGTCTGACACACCGGTGTCAATGTGTTCTTTTTTCCATTTCCATGAGTGTAGTAAGTGATCAAGCACTTCCCGTCGATATCACTGCAAGGCCGTTCTCATTGCCCCTGCACTGTGCGGCCGGGATCTGTCTTGAAGAGGGAAATGGATGACCAATACGTTATGTGGAGTGCAAAGCTTTTTCGGACTCACTGTGGTTTCCATTTCGCGACCTATCGGGCTTTGCTTCCCGAATAGCCCTCGTATCTAGCTCGTCCTTAATTTTTACAGCGCTTATTTTAGTCGACCTATCACTTCAGACAGTTAAGACACTCAGATCAGCAGCACAGGATCAGGTGACTCCGATTCGTGGCGGGCCCCCCTGCGCTGCCGCCTTAGCTCGGTTGGGAAGAATTAAACGCCGGCCTGATTAGCGCGCAGCCGGGCTGTGAGCGGCTGCTGTTTATTATTACCATTAGTCGGGGCGGGCGGCCAGCGGCGGATTAGCGAGCGCCGGCGCTAATGAAGCCAGGACAGGGCAGTCCGCAGTCCGCAGCGCCACGGGCCGGCCGGATTCATTAGCGCACTTGTTACGCGCATTACACGCCGCGCCAATATGGCGGCCTCGCTGTAAGCCCCGACGGCCTCCACTGCGGATCACCGGCGGTGGCGTCGCGCCACGCGCTCTGCTCTCAGTTAATGTGGGTAACACGGGTTCCCTTAACACACAACACTACAGAGCTGCACACCTGCACGCGTAAGACCTATGACAGAAATCGAAAACACCGAGCAAGCTTCGAGAGACCCAGATAAATTGAGCACACTCAACCTCATCACTGGTAAAATATCCGGAGCTCTACGCAAGACTTATAATAGCACCGACCATTGTAATATTTCTGGGTTAGACATCCAACATATTAGGCTTTAGAAGCTGTTCCCAGGGCAGTGGAGATCAAGAAGTATACAGGGTGTTACAAAAAGGTACGGCCAAACTTTCAGGAAACATTCCTCACACACAAATAAAGAAAATATGTTATGTGGACATATGTCCGGAAATGCTTGATTTCCATGTTAGAGCTCATTTTAGTTTCGTCAGTATGTACTGTACTTCCTCGACTCACCGCCAGTTGGCCCAGTTGAAGGAAGGTAATGTTGACTTCGGGACTTGTGTTGACATGCGACTCATTGCTCTACATCACATCATCAAGCACATCAGTACGTAGCATCAACAGGTTAGTGTTCATCACGAACGTGGCTTTGCATTCAGTGCAATGTTTATAAATGCGGAGTTGGCAGATGCCCAATTGATGTATGGATTAGCACGGGGCAATAGCCGTGGCGCGGTACGTTTGCATCGAGACAGATTTCCAGAACGAAGGTGTCCCGATAGGAAGACGTTCGAAGCAATTGATCGGCGTCTTAGGGAGTACGGAACATTCCAGACTATGACTCGCGACTGGGGAAGACCTAGAACGACAAGGATACCTGCAATGGACGAGGCGACCACGTCACTGTATGGGGAGTGCTACGGGAGAACCAGTTGTTTCCGTACCATGTACAGCGTGTGCAGGCACTATCAGCAGCTGATTGGCCTCCACGGGTACACTTCTGTGAATGGTTCATCCAACAATGTGTTAATCCTCATTTCATTCCAACGTGATCAAATTGTAAATTTTCACAATCAACATGAGTGGGCTGACGAGAATCCGCACGCAATTGTGCAATCACGTCATCAACACAGATTTTCTGTGAACGTTTGGGCAGGCATTGTTGGTGATGTCTTGATTGGGACCCATGTTCTTCCACCTACGCTCAATGGAGCACGTTATCATGATTTCATACGGGATAATCTACCTGTGCTGCTATAACATGTGCCTTTACAAGTACGACACAACATGTGGTTCATGCACGATGGAGCTCCTGCACACTTCGTGCGGCATACCAGAAAAGGCGTGACCCGAACGCTACCGAAGTGCTTAGTCTACAATTTCGTCAGTCTTTTGTTTTTGATTTAAACTGTTTTTGATAATTCTAAAGTGACTGATTGATAGTCAGCCGTTGAGAGATATTTAGATTAAAAATTTAATGCATTCCAATCACTAGTTTAACTAATAATAACTATACTTTAACGTTTTGGCGCCCTTGCTCCGAACCCAGCAGCCAATCACAGAGCAGTAGCATTATGCAGGCGGTCTTTCTCAAGGGAATGGTACCGAATCTAACATCTGTCACAGGTACCTCACACCACATTTCGTCATCTATACAGGGTGTTACAAAAAGGTACGGCCAAACTTTCAGGAAACATTCCTCACACACAAATAAAGAAAATATGTTATGTGGACATGTGTCCGGAAACGCTTAATTTCCATGTTAGAGCTCATTTTAGTTTCGTCAGTATGTACTGTGCTTCCTCGATTCACCGGCAGTTAGCCCAATTGAAGGAAGGTAATGTTGACTTCGATGCTCACGTCATCAACACAGATTTTCTGTGAACGTTTGGGCAGGCATTGTTGGTGATGTCTTGATTGGGCCCCATGTCCTTCCACCTACGCTCAAAGGAGCACGTTATCATGATTTCATACGGGATACTCTACCTGTGCTGCTAGAACATGTGCCTTTACAAGTACGACACTACATGCACGATGGAGCTCCTGCACATTTCAGTCGAAGTGTTCGTACGCTTCTCAACAACAGATTCGGTGACCGATGCATTGGTAGAGGCGGACAAATTCCATGGCCTCCACGCTCTCCTGTCCTCAACCCTCTTGACTTTCATTTATGGGGGCATTTGAAAGCTCTTGCCTACGCAAACCCGGTACCAAATGTAGAGACTCTTCGCGCTCCTATTGTGGACGGCTGTGATACAATATGCCATTCTCCAGGGCTGCATCAGCGCATCAGGGATTCCACGCGACGGGGGGTGGATGCATGTATCCTCGCTAACGGAGGACATTTTGAACGTTTCCTGCAACGAAGTGTTTGAAGTCACGCTGGTACGTTCTGTTGCTGTGTGTTTCCATTCCATGATTAATGTGATTTGAAGAGAAGTAATAAAATGAGCTCTAACATGGAATGTAAGCGTTTCAGGACACATGTCCACATAAC
This sequence comes from Schistocerca serialis cubense, assembly GCF_023864345.2. Lineage (NCBI taxonomy): Eukaryota > Metazoa > Arthropoda > Insecta > Orthoptera > Acrididae > Schistocerca > Schistocerca serialis. The sequence continues at coordinate 787,543,725 of NC_064638.1, read as the reverse complement.
ATTTTTCTTTCTTTGTGTGTGAGGAATGTTTCCTGAAAGTTTGGCCGTACCTTTTTGTAACACCCTGTATAGATGACGAAATGTGATGTGAGGTACCTGTGACAGATGTTAGATTCGGTACCTTTCCCGTGAGAAAGACCGCCTGCATAATGCTACTGCTCTGTGATCGGCTGCTGGGTTCGGAGCAAGGGCGCCAAAACGTTAAAGTATAATTATTATTAGTTAAACTAGTGATTGGAATGGCTTCAATTTTTAATCTAAATATCTCTCAACGGCTGACTATCAATCAGTCACTTTAGAATTATCAAAAACAGTTAAAATCAAAAACAAAAGACTGACGAAATTGTAGACTAAGCACTTCGGTAGCGTTCGGGTCACGCCTTTTCTGGTATGCCGCACGAAGTGTCTCGGGCTGTTCGTCACTGTGGATTAGGCAGTCGAGAAGAACAGACATGTTGTTTGTTGTAGGATGTGCTTCCAATTTTTATTTAAGTTCCTTTTCGTCACTCTGGATTAGGCAATCGAGATGTACAGTCATGTTGTCTGTGGCAGGATGTGTTTGCCAGTATTCAGTATTAAAAGATTCACTCCGATAGTCATGAGGCACAGACACGTGCCACAAATAGTGTAAAGATACATTTTCGTAAACATTGTGTTTGATCATGCACTTTGCTGTATCAGAAGGTGTTGTATTACAATCATGTAGTGATCTCGTGTGGCTATATCCCAAGGAAGTGATACATTATTTCAGAACAGAACCCCCCTAAAAGTCAGTTTCAGCCTCAAGGTACAGACCTGCGTGCTGTTTTCTGCGCTGGGGGACATAAACTTGAAGACCGCAGGTTAGTGAACTATATCAGAACCTTCGTATTCCACACAGTGCAGTGGAAACAACTAGGCGCCTCACGTGTTCTGCATGCACAGAACAAATGTGCTCAGTGACACGTCATCCACAGTAATGCAGAGGAGGTAAAGGAGGATCATCGTTCAAATGGTTCAAATGGCTCTGAGCACTATGGGACTCAACTGCTGAGGTCATTAGTCCCCTAGAACGTAGAACTAGTTAAACCTAACTAACCTAAGGACATCACAAACATCCATACCCGAGGCAGGATTCGAACCTGCGACCGTAGCGGTCTTGCGGTTCCAGCGGTCTTGCGCCTTTAACCGCACGGCCTCTTCGGCCGGCGGATCATCGTTACTGACACCAACAATCAATTCATTCTTCCTTTCTTGCCGTACCATACATGAAACAACTACCACACACACACACACACACACACACACACACACATACACACACACACGCACACACACACACACACACACCCTATGCCACAACACAATACAACAGACATTCAAAAGAAGATATGGAAATAGATGAACATGCAGACACAGACACAGACGATGACATGAACACACAAGTATCACCAGTTTTGCGAAAGGTAAACTTTTCGAAAAGAATAATTTTAGTATTTAAACTGACTGCTCTACAGTAACTCGTTTTTAAAATGATTATGGAGTTCGCTACTTTGACTTAGTTCTCATAAAAATTATCTGAACATGAAATACTGATAAATATACTGCTTTGTAAAATTGATTGTCAATAATCAAAATTTAATTAGCAAGTCGAAAGCTTTAACTTTTTTTGTTCTTTTTCATTTAAACTATTAATCAATTCGATAAACTTCACTCTCCTTATCATTTACTTTCAGTTCATTAATGACACACTCGGTTGATTATAGATACAGAGAGGATCCTGTCAGGTAGTTGTTACTGAGGACTACACATCTTAACACACGTAAGTTGCTAAGGTATACGTTACTGCTGGACGATTCATATCTAACACTGGCAAAGCCTTTTAAAATTCTGTATGATAAACTGGTCGGGTCTGACTTCAAAGCGGTGCGCTCGGTGCAGCGAGGTCCACTACACCACGCCAATGTACGGCCATAGGCTCTTCACCGCAGTTAACTTTAGGCCCCCAGCGCTCTTCTTAAACACTCGTTAAACTGGATGCTTAGCGGTGTATCCAATTACTTCTCCACATTATGCCTTACCATACCGTACGTAAAAACTTGCAGTGAAACAAGTCTTGCGTCTTCTCGCAGCAGAATTCTTCTTCTGCGTCCGAACCCCCTCACTCGCTACTAACCGACTCTCTTGACTACCACCTCACACGCTGCCCGACTGCGCCGCGCAGCTGCGCTCAGCGACAGAACGACAATAACAATAACTTCTTTGGTTTACATAACGATATTTCCTGACTTGGCCATTGCGTCTACTACAGTTCTTTACATTATATTTCACTGGCTATTTTTCACATAGTAAATTATTAAAACACATATATATCACAATAATATACACAACATATTTATATACTTCATATAGATGTACGTAGCTAAAAAAGCAGGAAAATTTTAGATGTGGGAACCGTGTTGTTCTTTTACAAGACTGCCGTACCACTGATTTTCTCCAGATACAAAAGAGAGAGCGCTGTTGTGCTTACATGTGCGCCGTCTCTTTGTCGCTGGTATGTAGTTCTAAACATATTTCAAGTGTGGATTCAGCGCAATTATTCTTTCCGGGTGTTACATTGCTCCCAAGCGTTAGTGCCCCATTGACAAAGAACAATAGCCTCAAGGAGCTTCTGTGGTCCGTGTTTATGCTGTGGTTGAAAAGTTGATCACCAGTATTAACTTAGATTCAAATATCATTGAAAAAATCTGTAGTACATAATGTAATCTAGTTTCTTGTTCAAATATGTGTAGTTACTTTTTCCTAATATTACATATAAGGTATTTGATTCATATAGTGGAATAATTCACGAAACTTTCATCAAACTACCAAAACGAGGAATAAACGGATGTAATTCTGAAAACACTAACACACATTAACATGTGAAATAGCTCGAAAGACTGAAATTATAATTTTATCCGTGTGTTTTTTTATATCCGATAAATGGAAAACACAAAACAGCAAATGGAATAACATATTAATGAGAAAAATATTTACGGAATAACTTAAATACGTGTTTTACACGACCGTCAGTGGTCGGGGATTAAAGTCTCAGGCAAGTAATCAAAACATCTTGCTTCCTCGGTTGCTTCAATTAAGAATGAAAATCATCAACAATCGCCGCCGAACACTTCGGTTATAAGGAGTCTCCCACGGACTTCCAGTGGTCTTGCCAGTGAAAGCGGGACAGCAGACGCGGCTTCAGGGCACACACCTACCGTCAGTATGAGAAACTGCACCTAAAAGGTGAAAGAATCAGTAATGATCAACGGAGTAAGGATCAGGAAAGCAACGAAAACCACTACATTAACGACACATGAAGTGTATCGACAGGGCATGTAGCCTATAACTGAGAAAGTGTCATGATGCTCTCTCCTTTGCCAAACGTTTCTGGATTAGTCCCCCATTCGGATTTCCGGGATCAGGCTAGTCAAGGTATAGCGGGGTTCAGGAAAGTGAAATGGAAGAAAGATAAGGATTTCTCGGCAGACATGTATAGGGTCGTATCAGTACCAGTAGATAATGACGCAACGAGAGTTAGTCTCATGACGAACTGGAGGGTAGGGCAGTAAATGAGTTACTGTGAACTGTTCAATAAGAGGGTAGTTCTCATCATAATCGGCAGCAAACCAATGGTAGCCAAGGTACACAAAACAGTGTCACAAGCGGAGTCCAAACCGATAGGGCATGTCTATGAGGAAACTGAACAGGTAATACACTATGTAAAAGTGATATAGAAATATAATGATCACGAGGGTTTGAAGCGTTGAAGTAGGGGGAAAGAATAGGAGAAAAACTTACAGGAAATAATGTACTCAGTATTAGGAATAAGAGAGAAGGAGGACTGAAGTCTGAAATAAATTTCGGATGGTAATAGCGAATACACTGTTAAAAAGTTTTAAGAGGAGGAGGTATACTTGGATACGTCCTGGACACATGGGAAAATTCCATCTGCATTACATCAGGGTCACATAGTGGATTGGATGGGATATCATGGAGTAATTATAGACTCAGAGAACAGTTCAGTAATGATGAAGAGTAGGCTGATGTTTAAGACTACAGTTGAGAAGAAGCAATATGGAAAGTTGAGAAAAACTGAAGAGGTGACCAATGATCCTAAGACAGTGAATACGTAGATCCAAAGAGTATTCGCTTGGCCCAGAGGAAGAGATCTCAGAGAGAAGAGAGGGCACTAATCGCGAACAGTGCGGACGGCCAACTGCGAGACAATGTTGCTCTCTGTCGAAGATATAAAGCGAGCTGCTGGGATCACTGTGTTTGAACGCCTTTTTCTGGTGAGTGAACAAGTCATTTAAATAGTAGCTGATTTTGACATTTAAACTATCAGACCATTTGATAAAATGCCCATGCACTAACCTAACCTTGTTCTTTAACGTTCACGGGTGTAGTTAAGACAGTTGAGTTAATGTGTGCCACGTCGCTCGCTTGATCTTTCCAGCTAATGAAAGACGTTGACGACATTATATCCGTAATTGACGTTATGTAGTTCTACGCACATCTTAGCAAGTTTACAGTACTAGAAGCTGGCCCTGCAGTTATCGGAGGACCCTTAATTCGCATACTATTGACTGGTCACTTTCGTGTTGTAGAAATTTATTCATCGAAGTTGATCTAACACTGTTCGTAACGGGAGACCGTGAAAAAGTGGGCTGGGTTCGGATCTTCTGATAGTGTGCAATATACCGCCCGTGAAGAGTGGCCTTGTTGATTCAGCTCCAAAAAATTAATTACATTTGTTATGATGATGTTCGGTTCGGGGGGCGCTCAACTGCGGGATCATTAGCGCCCGTACAAAGGCCCAGTTTTCATACTGTCCAATTTTTTTACACGATCCAATTTAGCCACTGTTACGAATGATGATGATGATGATCAAATGATGAGGACTGTGGTGTAACCGCCAGACACCACACTTGCTAGGTGGTAGCCTTTAAATCTGCAGCGGTCCGCTAGTATACGACGGACCCGCATGCCGCCACTGTCAGTGATTGCAGATCGAGCGCCGCCACACGGCAGGTCTAGAGACACTTCCTAGCACTCGCCGCAGTTGTACAGCCGACTTTGCTAGAGATGGTTCACTGACAAATTACGCTCTCATTTGCCGAGACGATAGTTAGCATAGCCTTCAGCTACGTCATTTGCTACGACCTAGCAAGGCGCCATTATTATTTGCTATTTATCTTGTGATGCATGTACCGTCAGACCGATGTTCACCAATTCTGGATTAAAGTTAAATATTCCAGCAGCTACGTATTATTTTTACTAGACTCAACGTCCTTAAATGTTTCAGACCTCACGCCAGCCTGCGTGAGCTTAACGCGTGCCTTTCGGCTACCCATCATAGTGGCTTGGCTGTCTTGCCAAGTCACAACAAGGACAACACAAACACCCATTCCCCGGGCAGAGAAAATCCCCAACCCGGCAGGGAAACGAACCCGGGATCCCGTGATCCAGAGGCAGCAACTAGACCAGGAGCTGCGGACTTCATTTGTTTATATCAAGTGTTTCGTGATGTCATGTGATTGTTTTCCACACTCAGTTGAGAGATGACGAATGAGTAAATTGAACTCTTGGTTTTTGAATCGTATCATGTTAGCAACTTGGGAGTAACTGAAGGTATGGTTCGTAGAGACGTATTTGCATAGCGTGAGTCTGTTTGAAAATCAGGCCTGCGAAGTCGCAGTGCCGGAGATCTAGGTTACTGGTGCCATTCTTCAAGGATAATCTTATCTGTTAAACTGATTAGACATACTAGACTACTTTTAAGAACGTTCTGGAAGCGAGATTTTAGGGAATACAGAAACATGCCAAATGTATACTAAATAAAAGAAGTGGGTTACTCTCTTCATCTGTAAATTAACTGTTTTATACTATTGGTTATCAGTATTTAAAAATGTTCCACTTTAATTAAGCAATAAATCTATGTTAGGACCATATTTTAATTATTATTTTAATTCCCATCATTGTGAATTAGGTGACTAAAGATGGTACTGGTTATAGAATCTGTGTCGTTCCCCCACTATTTGAATTGATGTTTGAAATTTCTGTTTGGTGCATAAATTACGCCGGCCGAAGTGGCCGTGCGGTTAAAGGCGCTGCAGTCTGGAACCGCAAGACCGCTACGGTCACAGGTTCGAATCCTGCCTCGGGCATGGATGTTTGTGATGTCCTTAGGTTAGTTAGGTTTAACTAGTTCTAAGTTCTAGGGGACTAATGACCACAGCAGTTGAGTCCCATAGTGCTCAGAGCCATTTGAACCATTTGCATAAATTACAATACTATGTTTGTTAAATGTAGTATTGAAATTTATGAGCATAATCATCTGAACTAAGTAAAATTACTTAAAATTACAATTGTCTTACCACAGTTTCGCTGTTTAGTAAAGATTTACTTTACGAAACCAGAGTGGGTTGTTTTCAACGTTAAAGTATATTCATGTTATTGGTGAAACTTCTGAAAGATCAATGAATGCCTGTGTAAGCTCGTTGGTAAAATTAATGATATGTTACATAATTAGCTATCTTTCCATACCAGAATCCTGCATTCAGCTCTGAACCAAGCAAAGGGTGACCCTCCTAAACCCATTCTTGTCAAAAAGCCTTTCAACTGGTAGGAGGGCACGGTTATTTTTCCTCAAACGGGCATACATTGATAATTGTTCACTAAGCAGGAAGAGTGCACAAGATTGTACAATTATTAGGGTCTTGTTATACTTACTGTCTCTGACTCGTATGTGCAGAGTCACATCTTTATGGGAAAGCAACTTTTCCTGGGACTGAAGTATTTGTAGAAAGACTGTTTTTCAATATCAACTTGGCATCAGGGAAGCGTCTGATGTTGGCATGGCAGCCAAGTTATGTCAGTGGCCCAGAAACCTATTACGGAGGGCTAAATATATCTCCTTGACAACAGTCAGTGATACGAGTACTGCTTGCACTGCACGTGTTTTCCTGCTTGCTACAATTCATGAAGGCATTGTGCTAGTAGAAGGCACATGTGCAAACAGAAAAAATTGCACCTTTTATAGAGGAACACTGCCCCCTACGGATAGTGGACCTCGCCGTTGGTGGGGAGGCTTGCGTGCCTCAGTGATACAATCGAGGGGTATCTGCTGCGAGTCCAGACAAACGTGTGGCTCCCGAATAGTGATAGCAGCCTTTCAGTACTTGCAGAGGCAACAATCTGGATGACTGACTGATCTGGCCTTGTAACATCAGGCAAAACGTCCTTGCTGTGCTCGTACAGCAAACGGCTGAAAGCAAGGGCAAAACTACAGCTGTAATTTTTCCCGAGCGTATGCAACTCTGCTGTATAGTTAAATTATGATGGAATCCTTTTGGATAAAATATTCTGGAGATAAAATAGTACCCCAGCCGGATCTCCGGGTGGGGACTACTCAGGAGGACGTCGTTATCAGGAGAAACAAAACTGGCGTTCTACGGATAGGAGCAATGAATGTCAGATCCCTTAATTGGGCAGGTAGGTTAGGAAATTCAAAAAGGGAAAGGGTAGTTTAATGCTAGATATAGCAGGAGTTAGTGAAGTTCGCTGGCAGGAGGAACAGGACCTCTGGTCAGGTGAATAAAGGGTTATAAATACAAAATCAAATAGGGTTAATGCAGGAGTAGGTCTAGTAATGAGAAAAAAGGATGAACTTGGATTAGCTACCATGGACAGCAGAGTGAACGCATTATTGTAACCAAGATAGACACGAGCCCACAACCACTACATTAGTACAAGTTTATATGCCAACTAGCCCCACAGACGACGAAGAGATTGAAGAAATGTGTGATGAGATAAAAGAAATTATTCAGATGGTTAAGGGAGTTGAAAACATAATAGTCATGGGGGACAGGAATTCGGTAATACCAAAAGGAAAAGAAGGAAAAATACTAGGTGATTATGGATTGGGGAAAAAGAATGAAAAAGGAAGCCGCCTGGTATAATTTTGCACAGAACTTAATTTAATTATAGCTAACACTTGATTTAAGAATCATGAAAGAAGGCTGTGTATGTGGAAGAGACATAGAGACACCAGACCGTTTCAGATTGATTATATAATGGTAAGATGGATGTTCAGGTACGAGATATTAAATTATAAGCCATTTAGAGGGGCAGATGCGGACTCTGAAAACAATTTATTGGTTATGAACTTAGATTAAAACTGAAGAAACTGACAAAAGGTAGCAATTTATGGAGGTGGCACATGGGTTAACTAAAAGAATCAGACGTTGTACAGAGTTTCAGAGGGAGCATTATGGAAAGATTCATAAGAACAGGGGAAAAGAAAACGGTAGAAGAGAATGGGTAACTTGAGAGTTGAAATAGCGAAAGCAGCAGAGGATCGAGCAAGTCAAAAGAAAACTGCTAGTACAAATATCTGGGCAACACAAGAGGTACTGAATTTAACTAATGTAATGAGAAATTACAAAAATGCAGTAAATGAAGCAGGCGAAACGGAACACAAACGTCTAAAAAATGAGATCGGAAAGAAGTGCAAAATTGCTAAGCATATTGGCTAGAGAATAAATATAAGGCTTCAGACGCATATATCACTAGGAGAAAGATGGATACCGCCTATAGCAGAAGTAAAGAGACTTTTGTAAAAAGAACCACCTTTATGAATATCAAGAGTTCAGATTGGAAACCAAAGCAAAGAATGGAAAGCAGAAAAGTGGAAGGAGTATGTAGAGGGTCCATACGTGGGAGATGTACTTCAGGGCAATATTATGGAACTGGAAGAACACGTAGATAATGATCAGGCAGGAGATATGATACTGCTTGAAGAATATGACAGAGCGCTGAAAGACTTTAGTCGAAACAAGGCCCCCGAAGTAGATAACATTCTGTTAGAACTACAGGTAGCCTTGGGAGAGCAAGCCACGACAAAACTCTTCCATCTGGGGAGGAAGATGTATGAGACAGGCGAAATACCCTCAGACTTCAAGAGGAATATAATAATTCCAATCCCAAAGAAAGCAGGTGCTGACACGTGCGAGAATTACCGAACAAACAGTCTAATAAGTCGCAGTTGCAAAATACTAACACGAAATATTTGCAGAAGAATGAAAAAACTAGAATAAGCTGACCTCAAGAAAGATAAGTTTGTATTCTGGAGAAATTTGGGAACAGGCGAGGCAATACTCAACCTACGATTTCTTATAGAAGATGGTTAAGGAAAGGCAAACTTACATTTATAGCATTTGTAGACTTAAAAAAAGCTTTTGACAGTGTTGATTGGAATACTCTCCTGCAAGTTCTAAAGGTGACAAGGGTAAAACACAGAGAGCGAAAGGCTAATTTGTACAGAAATCACATGGCAGTTACAAGAGCCAAGGGGCATAAAGGGAAGTACTGGTTGAGAAGGGAGTGAGACAGCGTTGTAGGCTGCTACCAATGTTATCAAGTCTGTACACTGAGCAACCAATAAAGGCATCCAAAGAAAAATTTAGAGAAATGTAGAGAGGGAATTAAATTTCAGGGAATAGAATTGAAAACTGTGAGGTTTCCTGATGCATTTTAATTCTGTCAGAGACGGCGAAGGAATTGGAAGAAAAGTTGAATGAATGGACAATGTGTTGAAAGGAGGTTGTGAGATGAATCAACAAAAGCATAACGAAGATAATGAAATGTAGTCGTATTAAATAAGGAGATGCTGAGGAAATTAGATTAAGAAATGAGTCACATAAAGTAATACATGAGTTTTGCTGGCTGAGCAATGTAGAGAGTATATAAACTGTAGACTGGCCATGGGAAGAAAACTATTTCTGAAGAAGAGAAATTTGCTAACATCGACCACAGATTTATGTGTTACGAAGTTTTTCTGAAAGTATATATCTGGAGTGTTGCAATTGTAAGCGTATTTTCATATCGTTGGCTTGGTTGCGGAGTATCTTTGCGAGTGGCTGCATTTGCAGGGTCGATCACGGGACACGGAGCTGCTATGTTGTGTTCTGGGTAGCTCTGCATTGGAAAGGCATTATTATGGAAGTTCAAGTTTGCCTGCAAGTATTATTATCGTGAATTAATGAGATATGAAAGTGGATTCAGTGAAAAGTGCGTAAAGAAGTAATTAAAAGTAAGCAGTGCCACCGGTAACGTATTTGAGTATCCGCGCGTTTGAGTGTCGAACCGTACAACATAAATCATCTGCGTCGTGTTCGGCCTCCCAGAATGAAACTAATGTCAATCGGTAAAATAATTTACTACAAAGAGTGCAAGTGTCTTGTAGCGAACGTGAGACCATGCGTTCGGTCATCGCTTTTCCGCATCATCAACAATCAGCTGCATCGCGTCGTTTACGCGCACGCTCGTGCGAGTGAGAACTGTGCACGGTAAATTAACTTACACGAATAGTGTTGTATTATTACAAGTGTCAAGAAGGAATGGTATCAGATATCTGTGTGTACGTGACGAGCGTAAGAACTCGTTCAACCATTCGGCTTCCGCATCATCAACAATCACCTGCGTCGTGTCGATTATGCGGACGCTCGTCCAAGTGATAATTGTGGACGGATAATCATCATCATTGCCTGTGTATCTGTCACCGAAGGTTCGGCCAGAGTAAGACTGTGAAATACATGTGACGGCGTGAAGTACAATAGCAACAGACATTAACATTGTCAAGAATACTGTGCAGTAATAAAGGAATGATAATTATGACCTCTCATCAAATCAGCAAGAATGTTAATTGGCATCAATACTTACGAAGTGTAATCTGCGATTTTCTTATCGTCTCAGAATATATTTGTTCATACCAGACGTAGGACAGTGTTGTGTTTAGTGTTGAGTGGTTAATCTAAACCCTCTTGCATATTTATATACATAATTTCAGGCAAGTCAGGAACAGTGTGGAGCAGAAATAATACGATAGCTATGGGAGTATCACGTACGTGATGTGGACAGGCAACACGGAGAAAGCGAGAACAGTTTAAGGGTAGTCCACCAGTTCTACCCGCGGGCGTGTGACATAATGTATGGAAGTGAAACATAGACGATAAACAGTTTAGACAAGAAGAGAATAGAAACTTTCGAAATGTGCTACAGAAGAATGCTGATGATAAGATGGGTCGATCATGTAACTAATGAGGAGTTACTGAGTAGAACTGGGGAGAAAAGGAATTTTTGGCACAACCTGACTAGAAGAAGAGATTGGTTCGTAGGACACTTTCTGGGACGTCAAGGGACAACCAGTTTAGTACTGGAGGGAGGGAGGGAGGCGTGGGGCATAAAAACCGTAGAGGGGGCAAGAGATGAATACAGTAAGCAGATTGAGAAGGATGTTGCTTGTAGTAGTTAAGCAGAGATGAAGAGGTTTGCATAGGACAGAGCAGCAAGGGGAACTGCATCAAACCAGTGTTTGGACAAAAGATCACAACAACAATAGAGGAAGCAGATGTGGATGCAGTCGTGAATATTCCAGAAGGTGGGAACCCCTAGACTATTCTTGTTGGATGAGTTTTGATAAGCCGTGTACCTTCACTGATTTTGATAAATTGGTGACTAATACAGACAATGTTAAACATGGGAATTTGCAGCGTGTGGAAACAACGTTACAGGCGAGGGTGGGGGTCGAGCCTCAGGGAGAAGGAGTCGAAACAAGTAACCGAGAATATGGCCGACGCAAGTGTTTTAGATGTGGTAGTGGGTGTCATTTAGTTGAGGATTGTTGGGCGCCTCACAAGAAGAGCATCAACAGGTGACGCCAGGGTACAGGATACAGGGGTGGGTCGAGACCTCTCCCGCAAAGATGTTATAAGGTATGTGCGGTTAATCCCACCCAGGTACCATTTGTGCGTGCCACTGGGGACGGAACACGTGTGCGTTTTATAGATTCAGCACCAGTGACGCATGCAGGTCAGTCTCTGGTGAGCCTTTAGCACTGAAAGGTCAAGTTATTGCAAACACAATTGGAATTGTAGGTAGCTAAGTTGCTTTCAGCTGAAGTGATAATGGCTTCTGATGTTTTGAAAAAGACGCAGCGTCTCCTTGATTATTCAAGCAGGGAATTGTATTTTAAATTTTCCCCCCAGAAAAAGACCTCATTTTACAGAGATAAGATTTGGTTCATAGTAGCTCAGATTCAATCAAAAAACAGTGTGTTTGACTTTTAGCAGTTGCCACCCAACAAGTCAGAGAATTTATTACGTATGTGAAGAGAATTTTTGCATTTTTCACTGACTGATTGGAGGTGACTGATCAAATTCAGTACAAAATCAGACTGACAGATGGCATACAAGGGTGAAGGGCCCCTTATTGGCTGTACAAATCGAAGATGCATGAAATGCGGGAGATTATTAACAGCCTGTTAGCAGGCGGAGTAATTAGGCCATCTGTGTCTCCCTGTGCAACTCTTACTTTCTTGGTACCTAAGCCAGCGGGCGCCAGGTCGACGGCGATGGTTGACCATTTATTACCAGACACCACTGAACGAAGAACCTCAACCATTAACCGCACTTTGTACTGATTATATTCTCTCTGAATTTAGTACAGTGCCCTTTGGGCTGGCTACGGGGGAAGCTATGCTGTCCAGATTATTAGACTCATTATTTAGGCATTTGAAGTTTAAATGCTTCTTCAATTATTTCGATAATGTAGTAGTGCACAGAACTAACTTGCATTAACATCTTGACATCTGAGATAACTACTGACCTGCTTTAAACAAGAGGGATTGATTATAAAACCGCCTAAGATAACACTGCCGCATAAGGAGATCTCATTTTTAGGGCACATTGTATCGGCCAATGTAGTGAGAATTGAACATTCAAGTACTAAATCTATTTATAACTTTCCCAGACCCCGGAATAAAAGGGCTATAGCTAGTTTCGTGGCGATGGAAAATCTGTTTTAGAAAATTTGTGCCTGGATTTGAGAAAATCGTGGATTCCCTGAACCAGTTTCATAGAAAGTTTCGAAGACTTGAGTGGGGAGAGTTGCAGCAGGCCTCATTTGAAACCCTAAAGTGGTTAATTTGCAACGTTTCAGTGCTGGGCGTTAGGCATTTCAATTTACCGTTTATCATGCAAACAGGCGCATCGAACGTAAATGTAGTGGCGCCCCTCCTGCAAGGGCATGGAGGGGAGATTAGGTCATTAGCTTATGGTTCGAGGCCGTTGTCAGAACCCGCAAGACATTATTCAGTGCACAAACTGGAAGCGTTGGATATTTTGTACGCGTTAGAAAAATTTAGGTTTTACACAGAACACCGAAGGTTTTAGGTTGGAAACTAACAACCAACTTGGTTTCTGGCCAGACCGCGCGAGACCGGAAGGGTTGCGTGCTATATTGTCCGTATTTCTGCCTTTCACTTCGACAGTGTCCACATTTGAAGTATACAGAATCAAATCGCCATGCCTTGAGCCGGATGTTTGATAAGTCGAAGATGGAAAAGACTCGGGAAGATCTGCAGGCGATTACGGTGTCCCGTCAGGTGGGGCGTTGTGGGCTGCCATTTTCACAAAAATTCCGATGTTCTTTAGTAATTTGGGAAAATAACAGGCCAAACACCGGGAGAGGCATTGTTAAAAGTGTGAAGGGTCTACAGTCCGGCAAGGGATATAGGACTACATATGGTGGAAGGCTGAAAATCTGTGTCCCTAGTAGTCTGGTGAAAGCGGTCTGTGTGGGGGGCCCATGGGAGCCTGTAAAACTAAGATGAAAATCAAATAACACCTAACATGGAAAGCCATGGCCGTAGAAATTAAAGCTCAAGTGTCCCAGTACCACGAGCGCAAATTAGGAAAACCTGATAAGGAGCCGGCCGAAGTGGCCGAGCGGTTCTATGCGCTACAGTCTGTAACCGCGCGACCGCTGCGGTCGCAGGTTCGAATCCTGCCTCGGGCATGGGCGTTTGTGATGTCCTTAGGTTAGTTAGGTTTAAGCAGTTCTAAGCTCTAGGGGACTGATGACCACAGCAGTTAAGTCCCATAGTGCTCAGAGCCCTTTTGAACCTGATAAGGAGCTAAAAATGAACTGTTGTGTTCCAGAAGGGAGTTTCACCCAGGGGATAAATTATTTATTGATTACCTAGGTGCCCTGCCGATAACGAGGGATGGCAATCGACATGTGTTTGTACTTGAATTGCAACAAGCAAACGTACAATGGCAGAGTGCAGCATTCGACATCTGGAGGCTATTTTTGCGAGTTGCGAAACCTCCAAGCAACTTGTTAGTAGTGATGCTTCTGCGTTCACTTCTCAAGTATTTAGAGGGTTTTGTTTCAACCTAGGGATTAGGCATGCCACTGCGTCACCTTATTACCCCCAACTCTCATTTTTCGAATGCATTGACGGCAATTTAAAGTCAGCGTTCATTTTTTTCATTCTTGGGCACAGAAAAGATGGGACCTTCCTTTTGGTTGGCTAAGTTTAGCCTTTAACGCTGTCTGTCATGAGGCTCACCAAGCGACACTTGCTAAATTGAAGTTGGCTTGTGAATTTAACTCACCTTTGAGCAAATTATGACCGATTGATGATCTGTTTCCTGATTGTGCGGATCTTCGTAGCTTGTACGAGAGGTGCGAGGCTGCCAGAAGGAGCAATCTCCTGGCTCCTAGACGCAAATCTTGTAGGTACAGCCAGCGGAGGCACGCTGCGTCGGTGCACGTGCGAGACGTGGTGCATATTAGAAACGCTTGGGGCCAGAGTAACGCTACGCAAGAGGTAACAGAGAAAACGATTCCACACTCTGTGATACCCTGTATGGTGATCAAGGTCCTATCTCCAGTCAACTGCCTCACAGAAGATATGCAGATACGCAAAAAGTATAGGACGATTTTGAGTCAGATTATGTTGCGAAGTACGAAAGTCAGTGGATCGATGAAAGCACTTGGTGGTGGCAACTCTTCTTCAATCTCACACCGATTAAGCTTAAGGGGGGAGGGTGGGGGAAGGATCATACACCCGTATCGATTTCGCTGCGAGCGTATCGTAGGTCCAAAGAGAATCGTTTAAACCAGGAGAGCCATTCGGGCAGCCGGCTTTTAAGCAGTGTGAATCGCTGAGTTGTGATTTCTCCTAGAGACATCAGAACAAAGGAAAGAGGGCGTTCATGGAGAACGGTTGGACAGCTAACGCCGTGGGCAGTTGTAAAGGAGACACCTGTACAGAGCAAGGGGAACGGAGTACACTCGGTCCGTTGAAATGTTGTTGTCAGATGAAGGTACAACGCGAGCTGTGGGATCATTTTATGTGTGAACTCCTTTTTCTGGTGAGTGAACATGTCGTTCCAATTGTGTCTTGTTTTGACTGTTAAGCTGGAAGATCATTTGATAGAATTATCTGATGCCCATGCTCGTCTGTTGAGGATGTGAATCTTGTTCTTTAACTTCCGCGGATATGGTTATGCTAAGACACTTCGGTTAATATGTGCCACATCGCCTGCTTGAGTTTTCCAGCTAATTTAGAACGTTGTCGACATTTCATCCATAAGTGGCGCTCTGAGGGGTCACACTCACCCAAACAAGTCTGCGTGCCTAGAAGCTGGCCCTGCAGTGGTCGGAGGATCCGTAATTCGCATATTGTTTACTGGACGTTTTTATGCTGTAGGAATTTGTACATCGGGGTTGATGTAACACTGGTCGTAACGGGAGACGTTGGGAAAGGAAGCTGGGTTCAAAGCTTGTGAGCCGGCCGGTGTGGCCGTGCGGTTCTAGGCGCTTCAGTCTGGAACCGCGTGACCGCTACGGTCGCAGGTTCGAATCCTGCCTCGGGCATGGATGTGTGTGATGTCATTGGGTTAGTTAGGTTTAATTAGTTCTAAGTTCTAGGCGACTGATGACCTCAGAAGTTAAGTCGCATAGTGCTCAGAGCCATTTGAACCATTTGAAGAGCTTGTGATGCTGTGTAATGTACCGTCCGTGATACGGTGGCCTTGTTGATTTAGTTCCAGGGCAGCTCCAGAACTCCAACGTATAAGTAGTACGTCCAGGAGTTGCTGAAATTAATTATACTTGCTTATATCAAGTTGTCTTGGATTAAGTATTTGATGATGACATGTTTTCCACGTTAAGTTGAGAGATGACGTACAAGAAAGTTGAGTTCTTGGTTTTTGGATTGCAGCGGCGCCAGCGGTGAAGACTGTCAAAAGCGAGGAATCGCAAAATTAAAATGCAGCCGGTCAGAAACCAAACCGTTGTAGTTTTATCTGTGATAAAATAGGATTCCACGTCTTGCTTAAACGAAAACCTTTGTCTCTATTAATAATATCATGACAGACGTATTTTAATTGATTCTTTGAATACACAATCCCAGTAACGGGAAGCCGAGGCAATAATTTGCGTCTCTTTGAAGGACATATTGTGCCCTTCTTTAAGACAGTGTCCGGCAACGGCTGATTTTTCCGGCTGGAGCAGACGTGTATGCCGTTGATGTTCCACACATCGATCTTGAACTGTACGAATAGTCTGTCCAATGTAGGCCTTGCCGCAGTGACAGGGAATCTTGTATACCACAGGCTTCCTCAGTCCCAAATCATTTTTCACCGATCCAAGAAGGGATCTAGTTTTGGCCAAAGGGATAAGGACGCTTTTAATATCATATTTCCTGAGGATTCTTGAAATTTTCGAAGAAATGCTTCCCACGAAGGGTAAAAAGGCAACAGATTTGGAAGTGTCCACCGTTGGTTCTCGTGGGGGGCCAAATTGAAAAGCACGAGTAATTTGGTGATCAGAATACCCATTCTGCCTGAAGACAACCTTGAGGTGATCCAACTCCTGTTTCAAGTTATCGGAATCCGAAACAGCATAAGCCCTCTTGACCAGTGTGCGTAAAACTCCCAAGCGTTGATGCTGTGGATGACAACTTGTGGCATGGACGTAGCGGTCCGTATGGCGGCCAGATGGTCCGCCGAAATATCGTGTTGTCGTCAGGACGATGGAACCCGGCTGCAAACCCGCGAAAATCATCAGTATTTGATACGCCGGGAAAATCTACTTTATCACAAGAATTTCCACACATATGTAAGGAAAATTGCGTTCCCTTCTCGAATAATTTTCATAATGGTCACTTCCACAGGAAATTGTACAGTTTAATGTGGAAAGTGCAGTACTGGATGTAGTGTACACTCGTACCTCACCACTCTCTTACGATATTCGCTAGATGTGTACTGAAAATATGGAACGAAAAATTCCACTTTGCTAAACTCGATACGTCGTGAGGATGCTTCGATTAGCTGTTTGAAGTAAATGATCGTTGAAATTTGTAAATTATTGTCTCGTTTCGAGACAATATCGCTTGGATTCTCCTACCAAAACCAACACCTAATTTTTCTCGTAAGGTCTTCAGCAAGGTTATGCGTGTAAGAAACCCAGTCTTCGGCCAGTGTCACCAGATCTTCTTCCGACTATGAAGCTGCGCAAGAATAGAACGTAGACGACAGGTAATGACTTTTTCTCGGGAATTCCACCGCAAGAATCCGGATGAGCGCTACTTCGCCGTGTCCGATGTCTGCAGGGTGGGGGTTGAGGCCCTCCCGCGAGGACACGGCCGACCGCCGACGATGCCTCTTCGGCTCATCCGGTATCGGGTGCCCTCTCCGCTCCCCTCTGCCTGCTGACTAGCCGACGACTCCAATAATTGGGGTCGGAAAATTGCTAGCGACAAGCCCCATTTAGGCGGCGCGCTAAATGGAATTCGATGCGAGATTAACCTTAATTCAGCGCCGTGCCAGACGCAGCGCTGTGCAGTCCCGGCAGGCTGCCTGCTCGCAGTTGGGGCGGGGTGGGCCGCGTCTCATCTCATCTCGTCTCGTCTCAGCCAGACCAGCACACCGAGGCGCGATGCCAGCCTGAAGAATCGTGTGGCTCAGTACCTCGCTCTTGCAACCCGTGTACACATTCCATCCGGTTGCACTGTTAAAGCAGTGCAGTTCCTGTCCCTTCTTGTTCATCTGTGAAAATTATACCTCGTGAGTTGGTCACTCCCACCATTATGTATCTGACACCGTAAACATTAACAGAGAATATTGCAACCTAAAATATAGATTAAGATACCAACAGTGTTCCCAGACGGTATTCTTCTTTTCCACTATAAACCCGACAGGTTAGCCGAAAGCGCTAATGTGCTGCTTCCGGGAGTCGGGTAGGAGCCCCGGCCCCGGATCGAATCCGCCCAGCGGATTAACGACGTGGGCCGGTGTGTCGGCCAGCCTGGATGTGCTTCTTAGGCGGTTTTCCACATCCTGCTAGGTGAATACCGGGCTGGTCCTCACATCCCGCCTCAGTTACACGATACGCAGACATTTGTAACACTTCCGCACTATTTCATGGTTTACATTAGCCGCAGACAGTTGGGGTACACTGATTCCGTCCTGGGGGAATGGGATGGCGGCAGGAAGGGCATCCGGCCACCCCTTTAAATTAACCTTGCCACATCCGTTGTAACCACGCCGACCCTGCGACCGTTGGGGGACAAAAGCGCAAGTGAAAGAAGGGATTCGTCTTTTCCACTATGCGTTTCAGAAGTTTAAGCCTCAGTCAATAGGTGAATTATTTTTGCGTTACGAGTTTCGGGTAAACTGTGTCACCCTTTCAGATTGTCATGGGTGCTTTATCTATCGTGTTACATCACAAAGATCATGACATTTGTCAGTGTTTGTCAAGTGCATGAGATGGTGTATGTGACATATAGCACCTAAGAAAAAGAAGAATGTGTTTATAAAGTGCATGTCGTGGCGTATGTCATATAACACGACCGAAGAAAGGGCATGTAGCCACTGCAGACGCGGAAATCGTTACTCCAAAGTCGTTGCACAAAACATACATGTCATATTAATGCACATAAATCGACCAAACAATATAGGCTCAAACCTGCGAAACATGTAATGGAAATAAAATAAATTGTAACTGGTAACAATAAACTTGTAATGTCAGTTGACATCAATAAGAGTGATGATAACTTTTTTGCGCTATTGTTATTTCGTCCTACTTGCCCCATAACGATGGGTGTTGGGCTGTCTTCATTTACTTACAAATGAATTTAAATATATTGTGGGAGAAAATTACAGAAGCTTTTGTACGTGAGACATGGCTTTCTCCATTTTCTATTAGAAAACAGTAATAGTAAAAGGCACATAAAACGAAAAAACAAGAGTATATTTAGAAACCTTTAAAATATGAAGCAAAACACTGAAGTTTTAAAGAATCACTTCGCTGTCACAAAAACTGGAAGGACCTGCTCTGGGATAGGTAGTCCATTGTGAAAGGGAAAAAAGTAGGTCGTTGAGGAGGGTAGGACTGTGGTACTATAACGATGGAGGAACGATGTGTGGTATTAATGGGGTAAGCTAACAAGGGAAAGGGTGACAGGAAGTGGAGGGGAAGGTGGAAAAGCGGTAGGGAAAGATAGCAAGGGCAGTGAGGAACACTGATGAGATAGAATGGTTGGGTGGATTTAAGGTTGGTAGGATGGGAACATGTTGGGGCAGAGTTGATGGCCTGGGAGAGAGAGAAAGCGTAATATTTTTAAAGCAGCGCATTTGGAATATGTGTTCGGGTAGGGATGATGGGACGTGACCATAGAGGCGTGGCAGTGTACTAGGATTGGGAAGTTGAAACTATAGAATTATTTGAGTCGAGTTTATAGATGGTACAGATTGTTCAGAGATTGCTTAACAACTATGAGGCAGGAATTGAACGAACTGGTAAAGGATCGTTGTGGAGGGAAGGAAAGAGATACAGAAAATGAGGTGAGTTGCTTGCCCTTGAAGAATCTGGAGCGATTGACATAACTCAGGTGGAGGTGGGATCCACGCAACATTTACATAGCAAAGGTGGGTCAGATGAAATTTTTGTAGGTATGGATGAAAGTGGAGGGGTGTGATCGTTAATGGTTAGTCAAAGATATTTTTGGATTTTAAATGACTGATAGGACGGTTGAAAATGGTAAAGGAGAAGTCATGGGATTGGGCATGGGTGGTGCATCCTATAATTACTCTCTGGGTTTTCAAAGCGTTGGTCGTGAGAAACCATTGGTGAAAACAGGAGGTAAACTGAGTGAGGTGGATTTAAAGGAATCATAGTTATTTCTGGAGTGTAGGACTGAGGGTGAGGAGAGCAGTGTCATCAGCATAATGAAGGAGGTGAACTTGTATAAGCATTTGGGTATATCAGCAGCGTAGAGGAGGTAAAAGTGAGGAGAGATGATGGAACCTTGGGGCCCACCTGCAGTCTGATGGAAGGTACTGGAATTAGTGTTGTAAACAATGACAAAGTATAGGCGATTATAGGATAAAATTAATTCGAATACTTTCATATTTCTGTTAGATAATGAGACCAAAATGCCATACACAGGTTTTCTCTAGGTCGAGGGAGACCAAAGTTTCAGATTTGTGGGTACTGAGCTTGTGGGATAGGAGATTTGTGAGGTAGGGAGCTGGTGATCAGACGAGAAGGTGGGACAGAAGCCACATTGGTTAATGGGAAGAATGCCTTGTTATTCAGGACTCACTGGGAGAGGATAACTTTGAAGACGTTGCTATGGCTATGGAGAGGATAGTGATATAATTAGTTGATTAGTTACAAGGGTAACCAGAATTGTGGCAGGGTGTTCTATGATGGGTCAGTAGGTAATGTCACCACGAACACATGATTTGTTGCATTTCCTGTGAAGTACATGTTTTGTGTCATGTGCTTTGATTGAGGTGTTTAATTCTGTTTATAGTTCATCACCCAAGTACTGGAAGTTAGGAACCAGGGGCGGGACAGAAATATTTGTGCGTATATGGATGGTAGGTAAGAGTAAGTAATCAAAGTGAGGTTTGTTTGCGACTGAGAAGACATCACAGATAGAAGGCAAATTGGTCAGGTTCGCACAGGTTGTCAGGTAAGGGATAGTTATTGTGTAGGAGAGGCTGGTGAGGGGTGGATTGTTGCTGGTGAGTCGGTTGAATGCTATGCAGTACTTTGAAGATTTAATAAGGAGCGCGGAGTTGAGTCTCCTGCACATCTGGCGCTATTCCCAGAGTTTTATAGCATTGAGTGTATTCCTTAAGTGCCTCCATATTTGCCAGTGGCATGTATTCCAGTCGCAAGTTCTTAGGAATGAGCGGTATAACCGTTGGGACTTCAGTGGTAGCGCTTGGGGGGGGGGGGGGGGAGAGAAGATGAGTGGTACCATGAGGATGTATGGCCTTCGTCTTCGTGGGGATGTGGGTGGATATGGCATTTGACAAGGTCTGCTGCAGGAAGACTGTCTGTAGGGGACATCATCAGGATTCTGAGAGGCTAGGGACAGCTTCCAATCTGGGTGTCTATGCATTTTATGCGTGTCTATGGATACCAATAGGCATTCTATTTAATGCAGGATTAACTAAGGAAAACTTTTCGACAGCGATTGTGATGCGTGAGGGAAAGGTGAAAAAAACAGTTAGGTGATGACTTGCAGTTGGATCGAGTACTTCTGCAGCGAGGTCTCCGAGGAGGATGGGAGATGTTAGCACAACATATCAGGCGGTGTCACTTTCAGGATGAGTTTTCTGTGGTATTGGCTCAATTTCACCTCAGAAAGAATTTGTAAACTGACACCGCCGATGGCGGGCTGCTGGGTGTCTGCTATAGGTGTTGAGGTCAACGGAAATAACATAGATAGAAAACGTATGATCGATTTGGGGGAGGAAACCGTAGGAGATGGGATTATTTGCTCAACTGCAGACAGTGGCACAGGCAAGAGTTAGGGTTTCTAAGATGAGGCTAAGGATAAGGGCTGTGGCTGAATGGAGATGTTCTTGTGGTGGCAAATTGCGAATCCACCTCTGGCCAAGGGAAAAGGAGTATCCATACAGTTCAGTATATAAGGAGAGGTTTGAATGGCGTGAGAGGGTTGGAGGCACTTTTAATTAAGAGTGAATGTATCAACGTTCCGTTGGGACAGGATATGTATTAAAATGAGCTTTCTGGCGACAACGGAAAATTGTTGTAGGATATACAGATGTTGGTAGGGGTGAAGAGAGTTACTTGAATGAATAGGAAGAATAATAGGATGGATATGCATAGTTAATTCTGGTTTGACTGGTGGGAATATGGCTTTCCATTTGGCGCATTAGTTTGGTTGAGGATCATTGAAGGAGTTGCAGGTGGTAGGAGAGTCACAGTAGCCTAAAATGTTCACATTTAAAGCAGTCAAATAACTGTTACACTTTTGGTAAGAGATTTGCTTAAATAGTGGTACAGTGTTACCGAAATGCTGAAAAACATAAATTGGCAAACACTTTAAAATAGACACAAAATATCCCGTAAAAGCCTGATTAGAAAATTTGAAGACTGGTATTAAGTGAGAAAACGAAAAATGTACTTCTGACATTCAAGTAGTGCACCCCAGCAGGGACCACAAACACTAGGTTAGGCTACTTGCAGCGCTTACAGAGCAGTTCAGGAAGTCAATCTTTTCGCATTCCATTCTCAGTTGGAACGGGAAGAAACAGAAGTACCTTCTGTCATCTGCTGTACAGTGGTTTGCAGGGTATGAATGGACATGTGGATTATAATCACATCTGCATGAAAATTCTGTCTATGCCAATAAGAACTTCCGGAGCTGTTGGTAATATATCGTGTACTTGTGGCGTTGTAAACAGCTTTGATTTTATTTACCGTTATGAGAAGAGTAATAGAAATTTGTAAATAAAATTTAAGTTAAGGGATATTTAGCATAAATGGCATTGTATTTCAGTTAGAGGCAGTAAAAGACTTATGAAATCAGTTGAAAGGAGTGGTTGAAGTCTTGTAAAGAGCGCATGAGATGAATATCAATAAATGTATAACAAGGGTAATGGAATGCAGTGAAATTAAATTTGTCAATTCTGAAGGAATTAGTTAGGAAACGGTACCCAAAAAGTAGTACGTGCGTCTTGCTATTTCTACAGCAAAATAAATGACTGTAGCTGAGGTAGAGAGAAGACAATATGAGAAGGGGGGGGGGGGGCAAATCTACTAACATTGATTGCAAAATTAAGTACAGGTATTTGTATGGATTATAGTCCTGTATAGAGTTGAAAAATTGATGATTATCAATTAGGAAGACAACAGAAGATTCTGAAGTGTGGCACAGGAGAAGAATACTGAAAACTGGATGGGTAGGTCACCGGACTAATAAGAAAACGCTGAATATAATTTGGGAGAACGGAAATTTGTGGCACAATTAGGCTAAAAGAAGGGGTTAGACCACAGGATACCTCCTGAGGTGTAAAGAAATTGTGAATTTGCAAACGGAAGGAAGTGTGAAAGGTAAAGATTGCAGAGGGAGACCAAGTCTAGATGCTAGTACGTTGGTTCAAGTGAATTTAGGTTAAAATACTCACACAAATTTTTTTGCAGTTCTTGAATACGTCTATGAAATCTGCTTCGATCATAAGCCGCCTGTTGTCATCAGCATCGGATATGGGCAACTGGCAAAATTACACACTTCTATTTTGTAAACTGTCACAGTTTCCTGAAAACTGCACTTTCTTCTTATGCAAAGCAAAATGCATAGTCCTGGTTTAATACCAATGGCAATTCATATTATCATATTATCAATATATCATTCGTAGAAACATCATACAGAAAACAACTGTCCAAGGTTACAAGAAGTCACATACATAAGCACTACTACTGCACTTCAAGAATTCGCGATTCAGAATCCTGTTCAGATATTAACACCGCTTTAATTAAGCACTGCTGCCGCGCCGTGATACCCGATAGAAATTATCATCACAGGCGAAGACAACTTCTCCTGGTAATATTGTATAACCATCTACATCATAGGGAAACGTTACATACACACATAGCCAGTACTGACGTACTTGTATACTCAGACAGCATCCTGTAGAAACATTGACTTTACAACTTCAAAAGTCATTCTCACCTATTACTGATGTTCATGCTGATTGCTTCCAAGAGAACCATTGTCTTGATACATCAACATCATTCTTACCCGTATCCGTTGTATATGTTAATGACATGTTACTGGAAAAGTGGACGTGACAGAAGGTCTCTAATGGTCAGTAGTGGATATGGCGTTGAAAGTAAGAATAGGTTTGCATAACTTTAGAATATCCGCCATAGCTAGCGCACTATTTCAATACGGGAAATAATTAGTAACAAAAACCAAAGAGAACCTCGTTCCACCAACAGCCTTCTCACAGAAGGAGGAGGGGTGGACACAGGTTCAGGGCGCTGCCAGGCCCTTTGAGTGAGAAAGTGCCCATAAAAGGTGGATGAATCAAGACTCAAAGGCATGAGCGGTGCCAAAGGTAATGGAAGCCACTGCATCTAATATATTTAGAGGACATGTTGCCCATCATCGAAAAAGTGCCACGGTGATTTCTCTTTTGGAAAAAGTTTCGGATTTCCTGTAAGGGAGTGCCAAGAGAGAGGTCATCATGAGAAGGAGATAGAATAACCAATGACGGGATACAGTTCTACTAGTCAGAGCTTGCAATGTCAGAAGTTTGAACGTAGCAATGCAGCTGGAAAATATGTAAAAAGAAAAGCAGAGGCTCAGTCTAGGTGGAGTGCGCATTACTGAGGTGAAATGGAAAGAAGATAACGATTTCTCGTCTAGCGAATTTAGAGTAATACCAACAGCAAGAGAAAATGGTATAGTTGGAATAATATTTGGTATGAATAATAAAGTGTGGCAAAGAGTGGGCTTCTGTGACTAGCACTTTGGTAGGGTTGTAATCATCAAATTCCATAGCAAGTCAAGGCCGACGAATATAGTTCATGTATATATGATAACGTCGCAAGCAGAAGATGTAGGTAAAGTATATGAGAATATTGAACACGTAATTCAATATGAAAGAACAGGTAATTCAGTATGTGAAGGGAGATGAAAATCTAACATAATAATGGGGATTGGAGCCTGGTTATAGTGGAAAGAATAGAAGAAACTGTTATGGGAGACTATGGAATATGGGACAGGAATACATCAACATAAAACTCTTCGAAATGAAATATATAGGATGTGTAGGGCAGCCAAGGAGAAATGGATTTTAGGGGAAAATGTGAAAAAATACAGAAGGATATTTTTCTTAGAACGACTGAGACAGCATATAGATATGTCAAAACAACCTTCGGTGCAATTAAAACGAAGAGTAGTGACATTAAGTGAGCAATGGGAATACCACCGTTAAACACAGAGGGCAGAGCGGATAGGTGGTAAGAGTACATTGAAGGTCTGTATCAGATGAAGCAGTTATCGGACGATGTGATAGGAGAACTAGAGCCGATATAGAAGACATGGAGGATCCAGTATTACAATCAGAATTTGAAAGAGCTATGGAAGACCTTAGATCAAATAGGACACAAAGATTAGACAACATTGCACAAGGGATTTTAAAACTATAAATTATTTTTATGTCTGCCACTATCATTACGTTACTGACATTATTGCTATTATCACTATTAATAGCAGCAACTGCAGTGGTGCAAGCATTGTTAGTATTAACTTTATTAGATCATAGTATTGTATTTGCTCACACTGCCACTCCAAACACTCAGACCAATTTAGTACTACGTGTCATATTAAAATTGTTATTTGTTACTTAACTATGATGTACAAATGTATTGTTTGTGTGAAACCCAGGTTCAGTGTAAGTGCGGGCCCCAAGGTCCTAGTCAGATCAGATTAAATAAAGAAAGAAAAAACAGTGGAGGAGGTGGCACCCTATGACTATTCAAGTTGGCGTGTAGATTATATGAGACTGGCAATGTATCGTCAGACTTTTGGAAGCGTGTCATCCACACAGTTCTAAAGACAGCAATGGCAGCAAAGTACGAGTAGTATCCCAGGATTAGCTTAACAGATCACGCATCGAAACTGCTGACAGGAACAATATACAGAAGAACTGAAATAAAATTGATTATCTGTTAGAGGACGATCATTTTGCTTTTAGGGAAGGTAAAGGCATACGAGAAGAAGTCCTGACGTTGCGTTTGACAACAAAAGCAAGACTCAAGAAAAATCAGGGCTGTCTTGCAGGATTTTTTGACACAGGAAAAGCGTTTGACAATATAAAATGATGCAATACATACGAAATTCCTCGTAAAATATGAGAAAGCTGTAAGGAAAGACGGATAATATACAATATGTACAATAATGAAGCGAGAACAATAAGACTAGAAGACCGAGATTGAAGCGTTCGCATTAATGGAATGGATGGAATGAACAGTCTAATGAGAGTAAATCGGAAAAAGACAAAAGTAATGAGAAGTAGGAGAAATGAGAATAATGACAAAATTAACAACAGAATTGGTGATAACGGAGTATCAAAGTTAAGAGAGTCTGATACCTTAGCAGAAAAATATTCCAAGATGAACGAAGAAAGGAAGGCATGAAAGACTGACTATTACCGGCAAAGAGGGCATTCCTGGCATATAGAAGTCAATTGGTACTAAACACATGGCTTACTTTGAGGAATAATTTCTGATAATATACATTTGGAGCATAGTATTACATTGTACTGAATCTCGGACAGTGGGAAAGCCGGAACAGAAGAGAACTGAATCGTCTAGGATGTGGTAGAACGGAAGAATGTGGAATATCAGATGGATTGTTAAGGTAAGGAAACATGAGGTTCTCTGCATAATCGGCGAAGAAAGGAACATATGGAAATCATTGACAAGAAGAAGGGACAGGATGATAGAATATCTGCTAAGACTTCAGGAAACACCCTTCATGGTACCAGAAGGAGCTGCAGAATGTAAAAACTGTAAGGGAAGGCAGATATTGGATTAAATACATCAAGTAATTGAGGATGATGAGTGCAACTTCTGCTCTGAAATAAAGTGTCTGGATCAGGAGAGGAAGTCGCTTTGGGCCAGATTAAACCACTCAGAAGTCTGTCGAATAGAAAAAATGTAATGAAGACAAAATTACAGACCTACGCGGTGACTACATTAGATTTGTCTCACATGCAGTCAGCATCCTGTAAGTATTTCATTTACATAGGATCGAGTGATATTTTGTATCAATGGCAAATTGTAACTGATGATAGTTATGTCTTGAAGTGACATTTTGGAACACTGGCTCATAAAAATGTCACAACTACCATTTATACCAGTACGGCTACACTTCAACACCTACAGTTTGAATAACAGCGTCTCAAAAAACGCTATTATCGGAGTGAGTTCTGGCACCAGTTTTAACCAGTTGTTTTTAAAAAACCAACGATACTGTAAAAGCAGAACGGTATTACTGAGTTATGATTTGGAGCAAGTGTCTCGAAATTCTGCACATATCGGTTATATTTACAGGAAATATGTTGACTCCTCTATTGAAACCAGAAAAATCACGTAGCTTGTAGAATCTACTTTCTGCACTGTGGGAGAATGTATGATATTAATGGAAGTATAACCATGTTGGAAAACGCGTTTAAAAACGTGTAGCATACAAGTTATATCATTGGGAGTGAAATCATCTGGCAACAGTATATTCAGAGAGTATATGGAAAGTTAATGGCAAATTTGATTGACCTTGCACATTGTGAATTTCGAGCGACAGAAAAATCTGTAGCCAGACACGACGATGTCTGTTGTGTGTTAATACGTAATGCTGTATGTGAAGACACCATAAAAAACGCTGGAATGGAATTGGGATCTTGTATAAAACAGTTTATTCATCCCACCATATGTAAAAGACTTAGAAATAAATACACAAGTACAAATCATGCCTGGTTTTCTTCTCTGTCCCTATAAATACCTTTCGTAATAGTATAAACGTACAAACTGCATCATATGAACATGGACAAAACATATTCTCCAAAAAGAGCTCAATGGAAACGACTGGTCATGTGATACTACAAAGAAAAATATGATGCATAGAAAGGATGCATTTCTAACCAGCAACATGCGTTCAGTAACTATCAGTACTTCAGAATTCAGTAAAAAGAATCTAATTATGACATTGTTAGACCATCCAGATGAAGTCTGCTTCGGAAAAAAGTATGTGTCTTTGGAATCACTATTCAAAGCTAAATATCAGCTATTAAAACGGACACTGACAGGAATTGAAGGACTAACATATAATGAATATGGGGAAATGATGACAGTGTCGTCATCTGATGTGGTCAAACCAAATTCAGTTTCCGTTACGAGCGACATATCATGTGAGAAGCAGGACTAGATAAGAAATTACTTTTGCTTTGGTAAACATAAAGCTGTATATGTTTTCTGTATTTCGCTAACATATTTGATTATACCTAAAGCGCTGAATTGCAGTAATGTTTATCTTGTTATCACATTCAAACAGGACAATACAAAATAATATGAAATACATTTATGAAGACTATGTTGGTAAGTATACGACTTTTATTGATATGAAGAGCTTCTATGCAGTCTGCTGGAATCACAGGATATGTGTTTTCATATTTATCAATAAAATACGTAAAACAAATGTCAGGCAATAAGGAAGAAATTATAAAAAGTGTTTTACAAAGATACAAAGAGGTACAAACCAGCTTGACATATATAAATGGAACACTTGGTAACTATATATCATAGGACATATAAATTTGGAAGGAGCGCACATATGCAAACTGAGAGTATGTAGGGGCAAAACCTAATTTGTATGTTGACGAATTTTAACAATCCAATAGCCTAACAGAGATCTTAGTATGTGGACCAATAACACGCAGAAGGCATTCATTCAACATAAAACTTGATAGGAATGACGATCAAATGAAGGAAAAATTCGAAAATTTTATTAATGGGGTTCAACCCACTACCTGCAACAGTTTTCGTCGTTCGTGAAACTACAGCAAAGAAAAATACCTACTGCAGCTCAAGTGTCCTGATAATGATATATGCTGCATGAAATCTTCATACTGGTTTAGTATGTGAAAACATGACGACGAAGCAGTAAAATATTTTAGCATATGGAGTTTTTATGAAAAAATATAATACTTTACAGCAGGGAAGCAGACTATGGACGAATAACTTAAAGAAAAATTTGAACCTATTACCGAATCCATTGAGTGAGTCTCAGAAATAATCAATAGAAAAACTCAACGAGAGGGTTATATAAAGGGTGTTCGAAAAGTAACGAGCTGGAGGCATAATTACAGAAACTAGCACCTGTATGTTAGAAGTATTGATCCTAGCTGTTGAGACACTTGTCTCACTGTGACACAAGGCGGTGAATGGCTGTCTCAGAAAATTCCCAGGGCTGAAATGTTAACCAGTTCCGCACTTACAGCTGACATCGTCGTCCGAGGTGAATCGTTTGCCTCTCAGAGCCTTTTCAAGGGGACCAAAACTGGCGCAATCACAGGGAGAGAGATCCAGACTGTATGGAGGGTGGCCGAGAACCTCCCATTTGAACTTCTGCAGGAGTACCAAACTGTGTTGGCCGTATGAGGCTTTGCATTGTCGAGGAAAAGAATGACCCCACAGGTGAGATCGCCTGGTCTTTTTGATTTGTTCACTTGGCGAAGGATGGTCAAGGTTTTCGAGTAACGCTGGGCAGTTACTGTTGTCCTGTGTTGCAGGAAGTGAGTCGGAAGAGGGCCATCAAGGTCAAAGAAGAATGTCAGGATAACATTTCCTGTACTCGTGTGGACAGCCTTGGCTTTTTTTGTGATGGTGACCCTGGATGCTTCCACTGGAGACTTCGTCGTTTTGATTCTGGTTCGAAGTGATGACACCATGACTCACCTCCAGCCACCACTCGTGCCGGGAACACATTCCCTTCCTGGGCATAGCACTGCAGATAAGCAAGACAGTGAGCCATTCGACATGCTTCCTGGTGTGGTTGAAGGCTGTGGGTTACCCAATGTGCACAAACTTTGCACATATGCAGTAGTTCCTTCATGATCTTGTGAGCACTTCCGACGCTCAATCTGACCATGGCGGCCTTGGCTTTCACTGTTCCGGGTAAAGAGTGCATCCACTAGCTCGACAATATCAATGGCAATGTAGTGAGGTGCTCCAGACCATGCATCATCGGCTAACAACACCCGTCCTTCCCTGAACCGCTTGTGCCACACCTTGACCTTTGCAAGGGACATGCAGTGTCCGCCGCAGACTTGTGACATTCGTCGATGAATGTCTGCTCCTCCTACTCCTTCTGCTGTCAGAAAACAGGTAACACGTCTTTGCTCTTCTTTTGACGCCCCCATGTCATTGTTTGTAATGTGACTGGCAGCGTTGGACGATTAATGCATGCTGCTGCAAGCTCTGTATAGTCACGTGACATGCATGTGTGCCCTCTAGCGACGGGCTGTGAACTTCCACGCTCTGGTTGGAACCACACCCCGTTACACACGTCACGATATTACCCTCCTGTCACCGGTCTGCGCACTTCAAACTCCAGTTTGTTTGTTTTTGAACGCCCCTTATAACATGACAGACGGTTTTACTAAACAGTACAGAGCTGTTGATTTAGATAGCACATACAGTGTCAGCTGTGAACCACCATGATTACTTCGTGCATATCCAACAAAATTAAACAAAAAGCGATATATAGTGGAGGGATACATTGCTAATTAACATCTAGTTTACCAGTCCTAATAGTGTTGACAAAAAACAACTTACACCAGCAGTGATTTACTGCAAGGTCTAAAGATATATGTTGAAATACTATGCATGACAAAAGTACTCAGGAAAAGCAATAGTGACATAAAAAGCCAACAAACTAATAAATACAGATGCTTTATTAAATTTGAATTGGATATCAATTATGAAGATAGTGGGGGTACCGTTAGTGACATTCAGCATAAGAGAATGAGCAGTTTGTCAACTCAGTTCATTAACTACAATGATGCTAGATGGTTTAAAGCTGTTGATGGCTTCAGCCACCAGTGGTAATGAAGGCCATAAGAATGAAATCATTTACGTTATTTCAGAACTTTGGCATAGAGGCATTACTGAATAAATATAGAAACAATAGTTAACGAACTACTTAAACCTGCACAGAAAAACTTCCTTAGAGGTATGTTCTAAAACATGATTTAGATGACTTATGGCAAGCAGATCTTGAAGATATGTTAATGAATATTAAAAAGTACTTTAAATACACATCAGCCACACCTGTAAAAACAAAGTAGCACAGACGATGGAGCAATTACTGTAAGCTGAAACCATTCGAATTCCAGCCAAGTTACATAATGACCACGGAGGAGAATTTTACAATCGTTACATCAACCCCGTAACAGAGTGGTATGAGATATATGTCCACCCAGCGTTCTCACTATGAGTCAATCTTGAAACAACTGGACAGAACAATAGAAAACGGTTTGTGGAAGCAATTCAGTATTCAAAAGTCGTTTAAATGAACTGACATACTTTAACAATCAATTTAATGATAAAACCACACTGTGCATTGCACAATAAACATTAGACTCATTGACATTTGTGATAAAGAGCTCATAAATACAGAGTACAGACGTATTAAAAAAGTAGAGCCACAAAAATAGAAATTTAATGTTGGGGATTTCGTCCATATCTCCAAATTAAAAACCGTTTTCGAGAAATCGTATTCACCAACCTGGTAACGGAAATATTTGCAATTTCTGAAGTACAATGAACAAACCCAACGAGCAGTACCTCAGAAGACAGCAGAGGTGATGAAGTATCAGGCTATTCTACGCAGAAGAAGTAGAGTAAAGAAGATAGCCAGAGGTGTTTATCGTGAAATGTGCCATTAGGCGACTAGGAAATACTGGCGTGATGACATTTATTAACAACATTGCATGATAGTTGGAATGACTGAAAACTTGATAAATAACAAAGCTAAACAACCTAGCTGGAAACTGTTCAGCATAAATGTTTCGTGACACATCGTATATAGGAGCGGTAATTTTCTCAACAAGCTCTATGTAGAACAACACAATCCAATATGGAATTAGCGTGGTCCAGGGACAAGTCCACAGAAATATTTATCTTGAGATGATGAAGGCATTATCGTATGATGAGTGCAAAAGTTAAACTGGGTGCAAGGGTAAGTTTCCAGCGAGTTATGAACACCACTCACCGTCCTGCTGACCTCAAAGGGAGTTTATCAACACGTATTTGCTCATCTTTGTCAACAGCTTATCAAGCCATTAAGCACAAATGAGGTAAAAAGCAAGCTAAAACACAGAAAGCTTTCCCCATATATAAAAAATCCAGAACACTTCATACCTTCCTGGTACATGCGTTATCTGGTCTGTCAGTGATAGGGTCCTTTGTACGAAGTGCTTCTACAATAGCCTGGACAGTGAATAACACTGAAAAAGATTTTAAACAATCTTTGTGTAGCTAAAAGATATGACAATTTTATGTAAGCTTTAGCTACAAGAAAGGAACTACACTCCTGGAAATGGAAAAAAGAACACATTGACACCGGTGTGTCAGACCCACCATACTTGCTCCGGACACTGCGAGAGGGCTGTACAAGCAATGATCACACGCACGGCACAGCGGACACACCAGGAACCGCGGTGTTGGCCGTCGAATGGCGCTAACTGCGCAGCATTTGTGCACCGCCGCCGTCAGCGTCAGCCAGTTTGCCGTGGCATACGGAGCTCCATCGCAGTCTTTAACACTGGTAGCATGCCGCGACAGCGTGGACGTGAACCGTATGTGCAGTTGACGGACTTTGAGCGAGGGCGTATAGTGGGCATGCGGGAGACCGGGTGGACGTACCGCCGAATTGCTCAACACGTGGGGCGTGAGGTCTCCCCAGTACATCGATGTTGTCGCCAGTGGTCGGCGGAAGGTGCACGTGCCCGTCGACCTGGGACCGGACCGCAGCGACGCACGGATGCACGCCAAGACCGTAGGATCCTACCCAGTGCCGTAGGGGACCGCACCGCCACTTCCCAGCAAATTAGGGACACTGTTGCTCCTGGGGTATCGGCGAGGACCATTCGCAACCGTCTCCATGAAGCTGGGCTACGGTTCCGCACACCGTTAGGCCGTCTTCCGCTCACGCCCCAACATCGTGCAGCCCGCCTCCAGTGGTGTCGCGACAGGCGTGAATGGAGGGACGAATGGAGACGTGTCGTCTTCAGCGATGAGAGTCGCTTCTGCCTTGGTGCCAATGATGGTCGTATGCGTGTTTGGCGCCGTGCAGGTGAGCGCCACAATCAGGACTGCATACGACCGAGGCACACAGGGCCAACACCCGGCATCATGGTGTGGGGAGCGATCCCCTAAACTGGCCGTACACCACTGGTGATCGTCGAGGGGACACTGAATAGTGCACGTACATCCAAACCGTCATCGAACCCATCGTTCTACCATTCCTAGACCGGCAAGGGAACTTGCTGTTCCAACAGGACAATGCACGTCCGCATGTATGCCGTGCCACCCAACGTGCTCTAGAAGGTGTAAGTCAACTACCCTGGCCAGCAAGATCTCCGGATCTGCCCCCCATTGAGCATGTTTGGGACTGGATGAAGCGTCGTCTCACGCGGTCTGCACGTCCAGCACGAACGCTGGTCCAACTGAGGCGCCAGGTGGAAATGGCATGGCAAGCCGTTCCACAGGACTACATCCAGCATCCCTACGATCGTCTCCATGGGAGAATAGCAGCCTGCATTGCTGCGAAAGGTGGATATACACTGTACTAGTGCCGACATTGTGCATGCTCTGTTGCCTGTGTCTATGTGCCTGTGGTTCTGTCAGTGTGATCATGTGATGTATCTGACCCCAGGAATGTGTCAATAAAGTTTCCCCTTCCTGGGACAATGAATTCACGGTGTTCTTATTTCAATTTCCAGGAGTGTATATTTAAAACCGTATGGGCGTTGGATCTGGTTATTCACTTATAAAGAAAAAAAAGAAGCTCCTAGTTAATCTACCAGAGAGACCTCTCACAAATACAGATATGCTTAAGTACAAGAAAGAATTCCACATCCAAAGCTATCAAGGAGTGTTTATGTGTGACAGATTTCCTGTGCTATACAGAAAATGAATGAAAAAGGAATTGTGAATTTAGATGTGAAAAATGGTTGTGGTACTCATTGGAAGGCGTATCTTTAGGAAAATCAAAATAATATCTGTTACTTTGACGTAGTTGGTGACTTAAAACCTCCTAAAGAAAAGTTTAGTGTTTCACAAACAACAAAGTGTTCTATAATTTTCAACTCTATAAAAATTTCAATGCATAGTGTTTATATACGTGGACATGTATGCATTGTGTGCTTCATGATAAATGCAAAGAAGGATTACATATAAAAATAGTAAGTGCACCATCACGTAAATTTTACTTTAGTGGGATAGCATACACTCTGGAGCTAAAAGGAAGAAAATCAATTCAGCATGAACATTGTTTTCCACAGTTAGACTTAAGCTAAGGAACCTGGACTACAGGACTGACAGCTTTTGAAATGTATAAACCAATTCCAAATATTACATTGTGAATCTGTGCGCTACATCTTTCTAGGCTGTGAAACTATACACACACCCTGTGGTGTGTGCAACATTGATGATATAAACACATACTTAAAACAGTTTATAGAACCATCTGAGTTACATGCAAATGTCAAAAATGCTTTAAACTGAAATACAAACAAACGAATGGAGTACTGACTTTAGACAAGAAGGTTCAGTAATGCCAATTTTAGGCTTTTAAGAGAACAGTGTCTTTCGTTGAAAACTGATAATGTCTATGATTCTGTCCAGCTGTAGATTACTGATTAATAAAATTCATAGTGAGTGCAATATAGCAACAAATGCTTGTCTAAATCATAATATTATGCATGAAATTTACTTTTCTTTTCCTTTAGTAAGCACTGGGTACGAAATATTAAAGGTTTCATTTTCTGTTATATATTCTCCCTGTAACCATTCAAGCATTGGACACATCTGAGCTGAATATTTTTGATCAAATTGAGGAATTTGTCGGCATTTATAGGGAAGAGGTGACTATACGATTAGATCTGAAAAATGATACTGGGGATGCGGTATAAAGGCGGTATACACTTCCAGCAGCTCCACAACATAAAGCTGTTGTGCTAACACAAGCAAAAAACGATTCAATGACTTGAATGATGAACCTGTGCGAAAAATGTTACTGTAATTCTACTTGGAAAAATAAGGTGTGTTATCACAACATTCAGGATGATTCACAGATCGCAAAAACATTATGTAATGCCAAATGCTTCAAAACATAGTGAACTTTGTTGTGATTGGTGGGTGACCCTGGCATTCAGTACATGGATTTAATAGCAATACTCAAGACATTTGACAAAACGAATACAATTATGTATGTGGAACGAAGTGAAAAAATGACTTGGATTGGAACAATTTAAATATGCTGAAGTACAAAATCTTCCATTTATACATACTTCATGGATTACCATTAACAAATTTACGAATGCACATGAAAATGTAATATTACTGTTAAAATGGTTGCTCAAATAAGTAAATAACCTATCTTATTTCACTAACAACATCGCAATGTACATTCATGACATCACCCTACAAAGCAATAAATACAACTGACTATTAATGAAATGTGGAGCTTACTAACAGCTGGTATTGGAATTCCATAACTAGCCATCCCTTGAGCTGAAAGGTGAATGTAAGTATTAGAATTCATTACAATCCACTAACATTTCTAAGATGCAGACATGATTTCCGCCGACAACAACTTTCAATTACTTTGCCATATAGGAACATATTGTACATGTGTTGTCCATAGTTAGAGGTTATACAGTCATGAACACCCTTTACACCTTGTCTCCATGTATGATGCAGTTGAACTACACTCTCACATAGGGTTGAGTGTAAACTCACAATTTAATTTCAGCAAGACAAATTTAAATAATTAGTTATGACATTCCAGCTACAAAGAAATCAATTTCTTCTAAATATGGAGGTCTGCATACTGGGGTATATATGACAATGGACTGACTCTGTGTCACATGTTTAATGTTTGGAATTTGTGGGGATATAATTGAAAACGGATTGTAATAAGAATGTACAGACATCAAAGTCAATGCAACAGCTGCTCACATATGTATGTATAACACTCACTGCCATGCAGAATTTGATAAAATCAGTAAAAATACAAGTTCTGGAAGATTCTTTCAGGAGTAGCAACACTTAAATCGCAAATATACTTACAAAGGAAATTAGAAACACAGAGGATGTTTTATGATTGATGGAATTTTTAAATATAAATGATGGTGCCAAATATGTAGAAATTTAATACTGTTTGAGAGTTTAACACACATGTTGAGTGAGGAAATGGAGATTAGTAACATATGTAAAAAAAAAAAAAAACAGGTGTGCACCACACTAGCTACAGTACACATGTGTCTAATCATATGTTAATATATTTGCTTCTCATAAAGGTTAAGGTCTTACGTTTCAGAAAGTCGAGAAAGGATGTTATGATGCAAGACTTTGTCTATGTCAATACCGTTTCCTTGGATTTGATCACATGAGTTTACGAATAATAATCAGGTATGTCTAATATGTTGTACTGTTTTAATGGGGCTCTAGTACAGATATATCTATGTAGTTGTACAAAGTCTCTCATAATCAAGTTGTTGTTGTTGTTATGGTCTTCAGTCCTGAGACTGGTTTGATGCAGCTCTCCATGCTACTCTATCCTCTGCAAGCTTCTTCATCTCCGAGTACCTAATGCAACCTACATCCTCCTGAATCTGCTTAGTGTATTCATCTCTTGTTCTCCCTCTACGATTTTTACCCACCACGCTGCCCTCCAATGCTAAATTTGTGGTCCCTTGATGCCTCAAAACATGTCCTACCAACCGATCCCTTCTTCTAGTCAAGTTGTGCCACAAACTTCTCTTCTCCCCAATCCTATTCAATACTTCCTCATTAGTTACGTGATCTACCCACCTTAACTTCAGCATTCTTCTGTAGCACCACATTTCGAAAGCTTCTATTCTCTTCTTGTCCATACTAGTTATCGTCCATGTTTCACTTCCATACATGGCTACACTCCATACAAATATTTTCAGAAACGACTTCCTGACATTTAATGTCTCCATATTCTCTCGACAAGTCTTCTGCTGACATTGTCCATTACACATTGGAGAATATCAGTTGGAATTCACTGAATTTCTTTCTGAATTCAACATTTCAATTACATAATTATGTACGGTCCTGAATAACTAAGCAACTGTGATTTCAAGTGGCTCCATTAAAAAGTCGCAAAACGTTAGCAAAATTGCCTGATTCATTACTAAACCCTATAGCTGTTAACATTTTTTTGTTTAATGTGATACTTATGTATGTGTGATAGTTGTATCGATTTTCATCACCACAACTCACAAATGGGGTATCATGTTCACCTAATTTTTCACTGCAGCAGACGAGGTACTTGCCTGGCTGCTCGGAGTGGCCTGAAGCCCTTCCTTCTGCTTCGATGCTCAGCTGGTCGCAGTTGTCACAACATCCTCCTGCTTTGATGCCTGGCTAGTTGCTTGTGACACCGTTGTCACAGTCTGCTTCCTCTTGGTGGATACCGCCGTCATAGCTCAAATGCATCGTTATGCCATAACCCAGCATCTCATCTGGATCAACCTGTCACAACAACCTTGCTGCTCAAGATGGTCTAAGCCTCAACCAACGACAATCAGTTCAGTTTGCGGAAGCGTATAGCTGTAATAATAGTAACACCAGCAGTAGCTCCTCCCCTCGTTCTACAAGCTGAGCCTTATACATAGAAAATACAGTAATTCCAGATGCACTTAGGAATAGGATATCACAGGCCCAAATAGGCAATACAGCTGCGTATCATGACCTCCTTTCTTTTCCTAAATGTGTGCAAATCCATTTGGAAGTGAGGAGTTAACAAGATAATAAATAACCCACAGTATCCCACTATTAAATCCGAAAACCAGTTATCCTTTAAGTTCACAAATCCAAAACTGAATGGTATTACTGGGCGTCGTTTATGCATATGTGGCACAAAACTGACAGCAGTTATACACATGTAGAGTAAAGCTGACATGATATGCTATACCAGTTTGCAAACGAGATTATCAGAATTCGAAGAAAGATATTCAGGAAAAGCACTAAGTAGAGTGCCATTGTACATCTACAGGTGGTCCATGAAATGGAGGGAGGGGGGGATCTTCATTTATTCAACTACCAAAGAATATAGCTTCAAAAAAGACTCGTATTAATGTTGAAATAACTATGAACTGTGTTTCAAATGAGTCACTCTTGCCTGAGAAAAAAATTTCGAGATACATCCTGAGCTTACAGGTAAATATGATTATATCATATTCTGTTATATTATACTACTATAATCATGGCGGAATAGAATTCCCCATGAAAATGCTGGACATAAGTAAATTTTAAGACAGATTCTAAGTATACCTATTCTCATATAGAAATTTCAACCACTATTCTCATCTGTGGTGGCTGATTCTGAGGTAGAAAACATCATGTGCATTGGGGTAAACACGACATATCCTAATAGTTTGCATAACATGCAAAGTGATCTAGCGCTATTCTCAGAGAGCGGAGTTCTGCAGAATAGCTCTCTACCCAAAATGGAAGTACAAACAAGATAAGCAACACATTATAGAAACCTTCAGCAACGTCTAAATCTGGGGCTCAAACTGAGTAATGTCCATCGCATTATTAAATTCGATCAGACTCTCTGATTGAAGGATATGTTGATTTAAATACTGAAAAGTGGGGTTTCACAACATCTTCATTTGAAAATGATTTATATGAACTATTGAACAACCATGGAGAAAGGTCCAGGAAAATTATGAAAAATGTTGCAAGCACTGTGTAAATTTCGTCAGCTTCAGAATTGCGCGCTGTGACAGAAGGCAAGTCACCAAGTTGCCAAGTCAAATTTTAAACAGGGTACAGTCTTCAATAAAGAAGTTTCTGCTCTGTAGATAACGAAGGTTTTGGTGCAGCTCATGAAAACTGTTTGTGAGGTACACGTACATTGGATCTATCTAGACTCCATATGTACAAACCTCACTATGAGTTTGCCAAACCTGATATTGAAGAGCCTAAGTTACTTTATATGAATACTGATAGCTACATGCATTGGTTGATGGATTGTGATCCATATGAAGTGATAAGGTGGCGTCTGAACAAGCGACTGGCAATCCATACGGCATAAAGCCTGCAGACGATAAGGTTATGGGTCTAATGGAAGGCTAGACGAATGGGTCGTAGATCCAGTAGTTTACAGGGCCTCGTTCCAAGACGTATGCATGCCGTAGCGAAACATTTGTTACCTTTGGACAGGCTAAGGATATGTGGTGTGCACTCACTAGGAAACTCATAGCTGAATATTACTTGATAGGAATGATTACGTAAGATCAAATGAAATTGTAGGAACACAGCGTCACTCAAAGTATACCAAACTAGGGTAGTAAACATACGGATGCTATGATCTTATGTCATATTGAGCTTACTACAACGATTTTTGTACAATAGGCTTTACGTGCATATTTTGTAAGTATGACAAACATGACATTTCTTCAAGGATGTTAATACTGTTATGGCAAAGTGTCTCTCCTATTCTCTTGATTTAGACACCAAATCTTTTTATTCTGATCTGAAGGTGACCGGTTAAGGGGATGAAACTGCTAGTCACTGTTTTCTACATTGCGATCTTGACTAAATGAAGGTTTTAAGAAAATCGGCATGATTTAAATGAACAGATCACTATCGCGTTGCTGAGTATGTCAGATTTAAATTTACTTGACGTGTCTGTATGATGGTGTTGATGTTGGCACTCTCCACAACCTCCGCATATGGTGCATCAACTCAACATTGAATCGAGGAAACATGTAACCCGCACTGTATTGCAGCTGAATATTAGACTCTCACGACATAATGATAAACGAGTCTTCTGTAAGAATGACATTAATACGCCACCATAAACGCCTTATTCACTGGATGAGTGAAAGTGTTAATTGTATTTATTCGTGTGTGTGCGTGGGGAGGGGGAACAGTATGACCTGTTTATCACAGTAAATCAATACATATCTTGCACACAGTACATGCTTTAGTTAGACATACTTCTGCTGGTTCTAGAAGTCCTTTCTTACAAGCATAGTGCCGTTGGAATAATTTCAGTAAAAACAAACACGCATTGTCAACAACTTCGTTTATTAATGGTTTTTATATAGAACGAAATACATCGTAATTACATTATTTTTCCTTAAATCCTACACAATAGCTTAAATAACTGACTGTTATACGAAATAATCTCTGCTTGTATGGTTTCCAAATCAATAAGTGCTGTGACATACTTAAAGTGCAGTAAGTTCCTTTTCTACGGATTCAGTACCTGTGGGAATGGTAGTAGTAGACTTTGATGCTAACGTGTACACACATTTATACATTGCTCTAAATTCTCATGCGGAATATGGTCGTTTATATAACTCACAACATCATCAAGTCGTGCATTGACATAGGGTTACCAAGAACTCGTTTGAATCCATTTTTCACTGTACTGCTAATCCAAAAATGGTTCAAATGCCTCTAAGCACTATGGGACTTAACCTCTGATGTCATCAGTCCCCTAGACTTAGAACTATTTAAACCCAGGACATCACACACATCCATGTCCGAGGCAGAATTCGAACCTGCGACCGTAGCAGCAGCGCAGCTCCGAACTGAAGCGCCCATAATCGCTCGGCCACAGCGGCCAGCTGCTAATCCATGTTCATTACACTTGAAAGGTATAAATAAATGCGCTACGAAGGAGCTTCTCATCATGATGATAACTTCAGTGTAGGACCTCCATACTTGTCGATGGTGAATAAACTGATGCAAAATGTCTTGACGTCTGGAGGAAGCTAATATGAGTCATACTCTGTTGTAAAGAAGCCATCGATGAACTAAATTTGCCTGCATAGCTCATCCCTTTCCATCTTGGTTGATTTGACTTTATTATTGCAATGACCATTCTCAATTTCTATTATTACTCTGTAATCACTACCAGGCACTACACCAACATTTAGAAATTTTGAACCACATCATGTTAACGTATATGAGCTGGTA
The DNA here is from genome assembly GCF_023864345.2 of Schistocerca serialis cubense. NCBI lineage: Eukaryota > Metazoa > Arthropoda > Insecta > Orthoptera > Acrididae > Schistocerca > Schistocerca serialis. The sequence continues at coordinate 787,502,772 of NC_064638.1, read as the reverse complement.
AATACAAGGATTCTGAAATGGATTAGCAAAATGGACTAGCTGTTGGGTTTATATGATGTCGTATAACCTTGGTTTGGAATGACCTTAGGGTTCTTAGAGACCTTAGCTGAATCTGGAATTGTATGTGCACTGTTGTAGTAGTTTAAACATCACTCATGTTGAAAATAAGAACAATTATATTGAGAATATTACACATGGAGGTACACAAAATCTAAGCCTTACAGCTAGCTACAAGACTTATGGGGAATTGGCTCGTTTTGAATGTTGTTCTTGGGTGGATGTAGGTATCAAGTCCGAAATTTCACTTAATTCGGATGACATTTACGAAAATTAGACACGCAGTATTTGAACAAAGAACCATGTTTGGCAGTTGTGTAATCATACAACCTTGGATCTGAGCTATTTGCGAGCTAGAAAATTTTCGTGAATGTGAGGCTAGTTGCGACAATTATGTTGAGATACTGGGATGCCTCAGAACTCCCATAAGTACCTTATGTAACTCTTGTTTTTCTACTTCAGACGATACAGTTCATGTTGTTGTTTTTGTAGTCTTCAGTCCAGAGTCTGGTTTGATGCGGCTCTCCATGCTACTCTATCGTGTGCAAGCTTCTTCATCTCCCAGTACCTACTTAAACGTACATCCTTCTGAATCTGCTTAGTGTATTCATCTCTTGGTCTCCCTCTACGATTATTATCCTACACACTGCCCTACAATACTAAATTGGTGATCCCTTGATGCCTCACAACATGTCCTACCAACTTATCCCTTTTCTAGTCAAGGTGTGCCACAAATTTCTCTTCTCCCTAATTAATACCTCTTCATTAGTTATGTGATCTACCCATCTAATCTTCAGCATTCTTCTGTAGCACCCCATTTCGAAACCTTCTATTCTCTTCTTGTCCAAACTATTTATCGTCCATGTTTCACTTTAATAAATGGCTACACTCCATACAAATACTTTCAGAAACGACTTCATGACATGTAAATCTATACTGGATGCTAACAAACTTTTCTTCTTCAGAAACGCTTTTCTTTCCATTGACAGTCTACATTTTGTATCCTCTCTATTTCGACTATCATCAGTTATTTTGCTCCCCAAATAGCAAAACTACTTTACTACTTTAAGTGTCTCATTTCCTAATCTAATTCCCTCAGCAACACCCGACTTAATTCGAGTACATTCCATTATCCTCGTTTTGCTTTTGTTGATGTTCATCTTATACCCTCCTTTCAAGACATTGTCCATTCCGTTCAGTTGCTCTTCCAAGTCCTTTGCTGACAGAATTACAATGTCTTCGGCTAACCTCAAAGTTTTTATTTCTTCTCCATGGATTTTAGTTCCTACTCTGAATTTTTCTTTTGTATCCTTTACTGCTTGCTCCATATACAGATTGAATAACATCGGGGACAGGCTACAACCCTGTCTCACTTCCTTCCCAACCACTGCTTCCGTTTGATGCCCCTAGACTCTTATAACTGCCGTCTGGTTTCTGTACTAATTGTAAATAGCCTTTCGCTCCCTGTGTTTTACCCCTGCCACCTTCAGAATTTGAAAGGGAGTATTCCAGTCAACATTGTCAAAAGTTCAGAGCACATAATTTTTCAGTTCCCGATTAGAAAATTATAATCCTGCAACACGGTTAATGACGAAATAAGCTCAGAGGCCAAATTAATCACTCATTAAGAAGAATAAACTCAGTGTTGAGACCTTTAGTTGGTGCAGAATTGAGACCAGGTGGTCACGCTGACGTAAGTCATGGTAGATAAATTGTGTGTGTGTTTGTGTGTGTGTGTGTGTGTGTGTGTGTGTGTGTGTGTGTGTGTGTGTGTGTGTGTGAATGAGTGTGTTCCAGTCGGCTGAATGGAATCGGTGGATTAAGAAACAGTGACGTGTCAAAACTCTATGACCATCTGCTTAGTAGATTGTTGTTCCACATTTGGTAGGCAATGGATTCGACAAAGCCTTCATAGATTTTCAGAGGTGTGTGGTACCAGATTTGTAAGCACAGGTCACGCAACTCCCTTAAATAACAGGCCGCTTTTTTGTGGATGCGGAGATGGTGCCTGATTGCATCCCAATGTGCTATGCAGGGTGCAGATATGAGGAATTTTGCGGTCAAGACATCAACGTCAGTCCACGAGTATACGTCTCAAACCACTGTAGCACGATTCAGGCCTTTTTATGCAACAGTTGTCCTGCTGGATGAAATTATCACCATCAGGCAAGTCAACAAGCAAGATGGAGTGCAAGTGGTCCACAGTAACATTTACAAAACGCCCTGGGCTATGGGTAAACATAAACAATGGCTTTGGTCTCAATCGAAAGAACCCATTCGATATGCAGATCGCTCCCCCCTTTGAGTCAGATGTACATGGTCAACTGCAGGCGATGGTGAAAGACAGAAAGGTGTTGTCCGCGACAAATGAACCGTGCATGTCGTGCTTGTCAAAAACTGATAGTAATAATGGACATATAAGATGTTCATCTCCATGTAGTAAAACGAAAGCTCGGTAACTCAGACCATTGTTAACACAAACCATTCATCAGGAGAAACACCACATGAAAAACAAAACGTAATAGTTTTGTACTGGAGATGAGTAGAACTTGGAACAAATATCGGTTTATTTAAACTATTTGCAGAAACTGGGCGGCGAAGCCTACAGGGACGGTGACGAAATAGCCTGATAACTAACTCTCTGTGTAATTTAAATTAATCAATTAGAGGTGCAGTAAGTTACATGCAGGAAGTCTAGTCATGGATAACAATCAACTGCCAAAGCGTGGCATAAAATATGATTACCACACATTTAATTGAAAACGTGCCTTCTCTTGCTTCTTCACTTACACCTTACATCGCTTTGTGGGGAGAACATACCAACATTCAGAGGCGAGAAGACGCGCTGCTATTTCGGCAATTGCAGAAGGCTTTTGCTCTGCAGGTACTGCTAAGCCGTCTCGAACAATCAACCAGCAGAAGAAATCGAAATCGAAAAGCTCACCCTATGAACACCAAGTCCGCCTCCAGAAGCCAAGAGCCACATTCTGCTTCGTGTCCAGACTAAGAGTACTTTTAAAAACGACACTCCTTTGAGCTCTCTACAGAGAGACTGCGGAGGACTACTAGAAAGTTAGAAACACATCCAGTTAGATGCCATATTGCAATCATTTTCCTCTTCCTTCCAAAAACTGTATTCCTACTTGAGCCCATCTCTTAATTTTTCAGTTTAAAGTAAATTACAACGGTTTTGTACAAGACTCTTAACCTGGAACGCGATGGATGCTCGGAACAGAGCGAGAGAGGTCGCACTTCCTCCTCCACCAGAACAACACCGATTCTCCCACGCTGGCTAATTTTTAAGACTCCGACTAATCAACGGGTACTCTATTTCCCACATCAAAAGCTCGTTTTGATAACCTGCAAACCTTAGGGCACCACTTCCCAAATTCGGAGAATATTTTCCAAATTCTCTGGGCATGTCCTGGGAGGAGCACTAGAGTGGGGGAGCGGTCGGCGATCGCCGTGAGTGACCGACATTCGGCGATAGTGGAGGCCGGGCGACCCATGAGCTGACAATATGCTTCTCTGGAAGTCCCAGGTAGCCGCTGCCAGGGTCACTCTGCACAAAAAGATTGTGTCGATGCCGATGGCTTCCCCACGATCCATCAAACGTGCTGGCAATATCCTACATGCGAAGCATTATCAAATTTATGGGACAATATTTTTGTTAGAGGGAAGTTGTAGCCTCCGCAAAAAATGGGGCATATTGCAAAACGCATCATACACAAGAAAGGAAAAAATCTCTCCATCCCTTGGTTGGGTAACTAACACTCTTGGTAAAAATGAAACTGACGCTTTCTATGTTCTCGTAGTCCACAGCTGCCACGCTGCCTTCGATTACTGGCACCGGCCACTTGGATCCCTACTCAATATCTCCCACAGTATAATTCTGCTACCGTCGGCCTGCGTCCGTGGAACACTTCATGTTTAGAGCACCAGTTCGCCTTGGTGACTGCGTTTCCAGCGCTACCATCGACTTGATTTATCAAGAAATGTTATTCATCGTGACAGGCAGCACGTTTTCGTTGATTCACGGTCCAGTGTCAATGATCCCATGCCCACTGCAGTAGTACGAGGGCCGTCCATAAAGTAAGTTCCGATTGATCGCGAAATGGATATTCATACCCAGTAGACAATGTGATCAGAGATGAAACACAGAGGGAGCCAATTACGGGCTGTAGCTTCCGGCCCCGGTAGCTGAGTGATCAGCGTGACGGAATGTCAATCCTAAGGTCCCGGGTTGGATTCCCGGCTGGGTCGGAGATTTTCTCCACTCAGGGACTGGGTGTTGTGTTGCTCTAATCATCATCATTTCATCCCCATCGACGCGCAGGTCGCCGAAGTGCGTCGACTTGAAAGACCTGCACCAGGCGGCCGGTCTACCCGACGGGAGGCCCTAGCCACACGACATTTCATTTACGGGCTGTTGCGCGGATGATCAAACACTTGCTGTCTAAAAGGCTGCAAGAGCATTTTCATTGCCCCTGCAGATCGCTTCCGAGAATTTTCACTAAGCAGGAACCGTACGATAGATCTTTAAGTTGGCCTGCATAACATCAGGCGAAATCTCTCACCATCACCTCATACTTGGCGGAGACACTATTTTCTACGCATCTTTATGAGCTCACCATGCGCTCAGAACTGAAAAGAGCGAAGTGATGCAACCGACAGGCATACCAGAGACAGTTTAGAACACATCTGTGCGAAGTTTCATCGGATTTTCATAGTTGTTTCCATTTCGCGACCGATCGGAACTTACTTTCTGGACACCCCTCGTACAACGCTACGAGAAATGTCTAAGTCGGAGTGTTGACTATGTAGAGCAGTGGCTGGGAGATATAGCTAACTGCAGATAAAGTATTTCTGCGTAGCAGAGTATTTTCCATTTCGCGGTCAATCGGAACTTACTTTATGCACGACCCTCGTAGTTGGTGTCAGTGAAATGGAACGGAAAGAAAACATGGATGTCTGGTCAGATGAGTATAGAGTAATATCAAAAGCCGCTGAAAATGGTAAACTGGAGTAGGGTTCGTCATGAGTAGGAAGGTAGGGCAGAGAGTCACTTACTATTAGCAGTCCAGTGACCTGATTGTCTTTTTCAGGAAAGACAGCAAACCATCACCGACAACAACAGTTCATGTATACATGCCGACGTCGCAAGCATAAGATGAAGCGATAAAGAGAGTATATGAGTATATCGAACGTAACATTCAATACATAAAAGGAGATGGAAAGCTGTCTGTCATGGGGGATTGAAATGCGGTTGTTAGGGAGAGGGCAGAAGAAAGGTTTATGGAAGAGTATGGGCCTGGTAGTAGGAATGAGAGAGGTGACGTACTCAATGAGTTATACAGTAAATTTCAGCCAGTAATAACGACCACTCTATTGAAGAACCGTAAGAGGAAGAGGTATACTTAGAAAAGGACGGGACATATTGGAAGATTTCAGTTAGATTACATTATGGTAAGGCAGAGATTCTGAAATGAGACACTGGCTTGTAAGGCGTACCCAGGAACAGATATAGACTGAGATCAATAATTTTTCAACACTAAGCTGAAGTTTAAGAGATGAGTCACGAAGAATCAATGCGCAAAGACGTGGGATATGTAAATACTAAGGAATAAAGAGATACACTTGAATTTCTCTGGGGCTATAAATACTGGGACAGTAAATAGATGAAGAAGCAGTTCAGTTGAAGAGGAATGGAGATCTATAAAAAGAGCAACCAAAGAAGTTGAAAAAAGCTTACGTACAATGCAGTTAACTGCCTGGAAAACATGGATAACAGAAGAAAAACTTCAGTTGATCGATGAAAGAAGTAGGTACAAATATGTTCAGGGAAATTCAGAATTCAGGAATACAGTAATACTAATCACTTAAGAACGAAATACATGGGAAGTGTAGGGACGTTAAGGCGAAATGTCTACATGAAATACGCGAAGAAATAGAATAAGAAATTACTCTCGAAAGACTAGCTTAGCATTTAGGAAAGACAAACCAACCTTCGGTGAAATTAAACGGAAGTATGGTAACATCTACATCTACATTGATACTCCGCAAGCCACCCAACGGTGTGTGGCGGAGGGCACTTTACGTGCCACTGTCATTACCTCCCTTTCCTGTTCCAGTCGCGTATGGTTCGCGGGAAGAACGACTGTCTGAAAGCCTCCGTGCGCGCTCTAATCTCTCTAATTTTACATTCGTGATCTCCTCGGGAAGTATAAGTAGGGGGAAGCAATATATTCGATACCTCATCCAGAAACGCACCCTCTCGAAACCTGGCGAGCAAGCTACACCGCGATGCAGAGCGCCTCTCTTGCAGAGTCTGCCACTTGAGTTTATTAAACATCTCCGTAACGCTATCACGGTTACCAAATAACCCAGTGACGAAACGCGCCGCTCTTCTTTGGATCTTCTCTATCTCCTCCGTCAACCCGACCTGGTACGGATCCCACACTGATGAGCAATACTCAAGTATAGGTCGAACGAGTGTTTTGTAAGCCACCTCCTTTGTTGATGGACTACATTTTCTAAGCACTCTCCCAATGAATCTCAACCTGGTACCCGCCTTACCAACAATTAGTTTTATATGATCATTCCACTTCAAATCGTTCCGTACGCATACTCCCAGATATTTTACAGAAGTAACTGCTACCAGTGTTTGTTCCGCTATCATATAATCATACAATAAAGGATCCTTCTTTCTATGTATTCGCAATACATTACATTTGTCTATGTTAAGGGTCAGTTGCCACTCCCTGCACCAAGTGCCTATCCGCTGCAGATCTTCCTGTATTTCGCTACAATTTTCTAATGCAGCAACTTCTCTGTATACTACAGCATCATCCGCGAAAAGCCGCATGGAACTTCCGACACTATCTACTAAGTCATTTATATATATTGTGAAAAGCAATGGTCCCATAACACTCCCCTGTGGCACGCCAGAGGTTACTTTAACGTCTGTAGACGTCTCTCCATTGATAACAACATGCTGTGTTCTGTTTGCTAAAAACTCTTCAATCCAGTGCAATGGGAATTCCAATGATTGATACAAAGGAGAGAGCGGATTGGTGGAAAGAATACACTGACGGCTTTTATGAGGGGGAGAGATTGTCTGATGATGTGATAGAAGAATAAAGATGAGTCGGTAGGGAAGAGAAAGGGTATTCTGTATTACAATCGGTATTCGGAAGAACTTCAGAAGACTTAAAATCAAGTAAAAGGCAGAAGGGATAGATAACATTCGACTGGAATTTGTAAAATCATTGCGATAAGTGGAAATAAAACGATAATTCACGTTGATGTGTAGCATCGGTATGAGACTGGATATATAATATCAAAATTCAGCAGACTTTCGGGAGAACATCATCCACATAATTCCCAAGATTGCAAGAACCGATGAGTGCGAGAAGTATCGCACAGTCAACTTAACAGCTCATGCATCATAGCTGACGATAAAAATAATAGACAGAAGTTTGGAAAAGAAAACAGGACCTGTTAGACAACGATCAGTTTGCCTTTAGGAAAGATAAAGGCACCACAGAGGCAGTTCTGACACTGCGGTTGATAGTGGCAGTGTAATGAAAAATCCAGACGCATTCACAGGATTCGTCGACCTGCGAAAAGCGTTGGACAGTGTCAAATGCTGTACTCCAAAATCTGAGAAAAATACGGGTAGCCTACAGAGAAAGACGGTTATGTACAACATGTACCAGAACCAAGAGGGAACAATAAGAGTGGAAGACCAAAACCGAAGTGCACAGATTAAAAAAGGTGTAAAACAGGTATGTATCTTTCCGCCTCTGTTGATCAGTCTATACGTCGAAGAACCAATGAGGGAATTGTAAGAAAGATTCATGAGTGGAATTAAAATTCAAGGTGAAAGGATATCAATGATAAAATTGGGTGATGACAATTGCTGTCTTCAGTGAAACCAAAGAGGAATTATGGGATATGCCGAGTGAAATGAACAGTCGAATGAGCACAGAATATAGACTGAAAGAAAATCAAAGAAGGCTTAAAGTATTGAAAAGTAGCGGAAATGAGAATCACGAGAAAGTTAACATGAGAAATTGTGATCGCGAAGGAACTGAGGTTAAAGAATTCTGTTTCCTAGGCTGCAAAGTAACCTGTAACAGATGGAGCAAGGAGGACATAAAAAACACATCAGCACTAGCAAAAATTAGAAGTCCACTTGTATAAAAAATAGGACTTAGTTTGAGGAAGAAATTCCTGAGGATGTAAATTTGGAGCACGACATTGTATGGCAATGAGACATGGACTGTGAGAAAAACAGAACAGAAGAAAATGGAATCATTTGGGATGTGATGCTATACAAGAATGTTGGAAATTAAGTGATTGATAATTTTCGAAATGATTAGGTTGAATCGCCAAGGCAAGGGTTGTATGGAAAATTCTGACAAGAAAAAGGGAAGGGACGATTGGACATCTGTTAAGACATTAGGGAATGACTTCATATGGGTCTATAAGGTGCTGTTGGGGGCGAAAACTGTAGGGGGAAGACAGAGATTGGAATACGTCCAGCAAATAATTGAGATGAAAAGGTTGGTGCTGGAGAGAAATTCAAGAAGGGCGACAAGGCCACAGACCGCATCAATCCAGTCAGAAGGCTGATGACAAAAAAAAAAAAAAAAAAAAAAAAGAAGAAAAATAGTTCGAAGACGAAGAAGTACTCATAAGTCTTAAGGTGTGCGATTTAGAGTCCATGGTTACTAGACATTTTTGCTCTGATTGGTCGTACCTGTCATATCCTTAAATACTGACCAATTCTCCTAAGACACCCAGAATTTATACTAACACACGTAGACGATGAACTCCAAATCGGGCATTTACCTTAGCCGTGCAGTAGGTGGCCAGGTTGCGGCGTGAGGCGGCTTGCCGGGTGGCCGGTGGTTTCGGCTGCTGCCGCTGCCGGCTGCCGGCTGCTGTCTGCTAATTACGACCGCGACCCACGCCGCGCCGCGCCGCGACCTGAGCACCCTCGGCAGCCTCGGTGCAGCCCTCCTGCTTTGTCGCAATTAAGGCTCCGCCCTCGCACTCTTTAACAATCTGATTTTTTTGCCCGCTGCCCTTGCTGCGAGGGCTTTACCGCACGGTTAATCTTCTATACCGAGCTGCTCATTTAAAATACACCACCAAAATTAATTTAACTCCCAAGTTAGGCTGCCTCCAGAGGAGTTCGTGTGCCTCCACTGATCTCCACCTGAATACTAACGCGACTAAAACGACTACGGCAACATTTTTTTTCTTTTTTTTTGTGAAATATTTTGCGCATTTATTGCGATTGCCGCCGAGGAGGGACAGAGTGTTAAGAAATTAAATTTTATGCAGAACGGGGTCATCAGAAGTAAGAAATCAGAATTTAATATCCTACTAACTTTGAGCTCAGTATATGAAATGCGACGAATACAGGGTGATACAAAAGTAGCGCACAGACTAATAAAGGAGTCGAAATACGCAAACTTGGCAGGAACTTCTGGTTTTGTGAGACAGGTAGGAGAAATGGTTATGAAAGATGTATTATCATGCGAGATGTCAATTTGTTTGATAAGTTTGACATTTATCGAGAATTTCTATGAATATCTTTGCATGGCTCAACAGATAATTGATACGTATTCTTTGGCTACCAGATGTTGTACGAGGGCAGTTCAATAAGTAATGCAACACATTTTTTTTCTGAAACAGGGGTTGTTTTATTCAGCATTGAAATACACCGGGTTATTCCCCAATCTTTTAGCTACACAACTTTTTTTTTTCAACGTAATCTCCATTCAATGCTACGGCCTTACGCCACCTTGAAATGAGGGCCTGTATGCCTGCGCGGTACCATTCCACTGGTCGATGTCGGAGCCAACGTCGTACTGCATCAATAACTTCTTCATCATCCGCGTAGTGCCTCCCACGGATTGCGTCCTTCATTGGGCCAAACATATGGAAATCCGACGGTGCGAGATCGGGGCTGTAGGGTGCATGAGGAAGAACAGTCCACTGAAGTTTTGTGAGCTCCTCTCGGGTGCGAAGACTTGTGTGAGGTCTTGCGTTGTCATGAAGAAGGAGAAGTTCGTTCAGATTTTTGTGCCTACGAACACGCTGAAGTCGTTTCTTCAATTTCTGAAGAGTAGCACAATACACTTCAGAGTTGATCGTTTGACCATGGGGAAGGACATCGAACAGAATGACCCCTTCAGCGTCCCAGAAGACTGTAACCATGACTTTACCAGCTGAGGGTATGGCTTTAAACTTTTTCTTGGTAGGGGTGTGGGTGTGGCGCCACTCCATTGATTGCCGTTTTGTTTCAAGTTCGAAGTGATGAACCCATGTTTCATCGCCTGTAACAATCTTTGACAAGAAATTGTCACCCTCAGCCACATGACGAACAAGCAATTCCGCACAGATGGTTCTCCTTTGCTCTTTACGGTGTTCGGTTACACAACGAGGGACCCAGCGGGAACAAACCTTTGAATATCCCAACTGGTGAACAATTGTGACAGCACTACCAACAGAGATGTCAAGTTGAGCACTGAGTTGTTTGATGGTGATCCGTCGATCATCTCGAACGAGTGTGTTCGCACGCTCCGCCATTGCAGGAGTCACAGCTGTGCACGGCCGGCCCGCACGCGGGAGATCAGACAGTCTTGCTTGACCTTGCGGCGATGATGACACACGCTTTGCCCAACGACTCACCGTGCTTTCGTCCACTGCCAGATCACCGTAGACATTCTGCAAGCGCCTATGAATATCTGAGATGCCCTGGTTTTCCGCCAAAAGAAACTCGATCACTGCCCGTTGTTTGCAACGCACATCTGTTACAGACGCCATTTTAACAGCTCTGTACAGCGCTGCCACCTGTCGGAAGTCAATGAAACTATACGAGACGAAGCAGGAATGTTTGAAAATATTCCACAAGTAATTTCCGGTTTTTTCAACCAAAATTGGCCGAGAAAAAAAATGTGTTGCATTACTTATTGAACTGCCTTCGTAGTTTTATTTTGTACAGCTCGGGCGAGAGGAGCAGTCGGAAGCGGTTGTAAGCCACATAGGGAGAGACTGCTGTGTCGTGGCAGTGTGAGGAGCTCGGATGGTGGGCGCACCGTGCAGAGATGCTCCCAAATGTGTAACTGAGGATAGAAGATGATTTAAGAGCAGTTTATAGAGAGAAGGCGTAGTGTTCCTTCTTACTGATGTAATATAATTTATGTCTTTTGAAAATATTAGAATGAATTTGAGTTGGTTTAACATCAAACACCACCATTTAATGTAATTTTTTGCTGGAGGCTCTATTTCTGCAGAATAAAACATGAAAGCGATAAATTATTGTAATTGTTTTTACTTCCTCATATAACTGTTTAGATTTCTGCACTCAAGCAGTATCAGTTCAAAATGTTTCAAATGGCTCTGAGCACTATGGGACTTAAATGCCGTGGCCATCAGTCCCCTAGAACTTAGAACTACTTAAACCTAACTAACCTAAGGACATCACACTCATCCATTCCCGAGGCAGGATTCCAACCTGCGACCGTAGCAGTCGTGCGGTTCCAGACTGTAGCGCCTAGAACCGCTCGGCTATTCCGGTCGGAGCAGTATCAGTGCTTTAGACCAACGAGACTACTGCATGGCGACACAGTCAGGCAGTTAACGATCGAACTGAAATCGTACACCTTTCGCATGTATGCATAGCCCAGATCACTTAACAAGAGGGACAACAGGGACATGTGCGCAGTTTGTTAGTGCAGGTTGCCTACGTTCAGAGGCTAGCATACGTTCAGAGGCAAACATATTTTTCTCTTCTGATTGACAGGTCCTTAACCTATCGTTCGGTTAAGTGGTGTTCCACGTCACCCCCACGCCTCCCCATCCCCAGCCTCCCTCCTTCCTCAGGGAACTCCCTCGCTGATTCAAGCAAACTTTTCATATCAATTTCATTGACTAATTAGGTAAACCGATCAATTAATTAACCCCTCCCCTCTGGATAACCGCCAGTCCTCCCCCTCCCCTCCCCCATCTGGAAACAGCCAGAAAAAGAGTCAGTTGGTCGGCCATTTGGCGGGAAATCGATCACAGTCTATGGAATATTATTTAAACAATTTAGACAACATATGAAGTATTGTTTACTTAAACAATTTATGGGATACAAGACTTCATGTGGAATATAGTCTAATTATTTATATATTTACACAAAGAATTTGGTGTAAAATTAAATGCAGTGTATGGAATATTGTTTAAACAATTTAGACAATGTTTGGAATATTGTTTATTTAAACAATTTATTGGTTACGAGGCGTCTTATGGAACATAGTTTATTTAATTGCTCATTTCCCTGATGTCAGGACATCGGTTGCAGTATGGAATATTTAAACAATTGCTTCGCTTTATATACTGATAGCACATGGAAACGCTGACTAGGCTTAGTTGGTATTTATTGCTGGAATCAGCGATGTTAAGGCTCTTACTTTTTGTTTCACTCGCTTTTTGAAGCTCACTGGTGTCTCAGCACAGATAGGAAAATCAGAAAAACTGCATATCTAAAAGTTCACGAGATATTTCGTAACCAACTGCCAGTTTCTACACACAGACAAATTACTAGAATGTCAGTGACAAACCATTTTGTACACATAGAGAGAGAAATATGCAGCACTCATATCGCACTTACAGTTAAGCCCTGAAAAAGGGGTCTATAGATAATGAATGGAATGAAGCGCATTGTAGTAGCCACCGTTTGGGGGCTCCTGTGCGTGTGTCTACCGTCATGGCACTATCACGAAAGTCAAAACCGCCCAATGTCCTAATCACAGATCACGTTACTGAATACCACCGATCATGAACGGCATATCTGCCTACTTTGACCTCGCGGCCCCCAATCAAAGCCTCAAGTGGTGGCATTCTGTTGATCGGGAAGTTCCATACTCGCTTCCGGTCTCTGTCTCTGTCTCTGTCTTTCTCCAGAGGCCACTCCCTATTTTTCCATGTGAACCAACATCCCGGAACATGCAGACAGAGGTTTTCATCTCTCCTCAGAATACAGCATTAATATTGGCTAATCCTGGAGACAAAGGGAGAGTTGTCCCAATTTCGATATCAAAAGTTTAGGGAACTGAGCCGTTTGCACTACGCTATCAAATTAATTCTTTAACAATTTACAGGGGTGGAATAGATCGCTTCAAACACTGGCCTTAAGCTTACTTTGATCCTTCATCGTAACAAAACAAATTTTCAACGTCTGAGTATCACACACAAACATTATGCAAATCATGTAATGTAATTTCCATCACAAATAAATCTTAGCAGAAAATATATCTATGATCTTGTACAAAATATATCAAACATCTAAGACCACAAACACCTTCCTCCACCAGAACTTCCCACTAAACAACTAACGAGGCCTGAAACATTACTTACAATACACATTATAAAAATCCAATACGACAAGGATGGACTAATAAGAGGCATCGAAATAATGACACTCCTACTTAACATAAATAAGCTGTAATTATTTGATTAAAATACAATAACACGAGCAGCACTTACGAAAAATATCTAATACGACGTCTAAGAAGAGAGAGAATGGGTAACATGCACTTTTTACTCCAGACAAAAGAAGAAAGTGCGCCCTCTTGTTTCATTGTGAGTAAAAATTAATTACATGTCTTTACTTCTCAAAGATATATCACTAACATACAATTAAATCTTTCGCTCATATATAGTTTAATATCATTCCACACAATTATTGACACAGAAGAAAAATTATATATCATGTTCAATGAAACTCCTCTAAGTTTAGAGTCTGTTTTCGTTCCTTGTTCTTACATGAGTAATATTTCACAGCCCCCTTGAATACTTGGTTTTATCTTGTCGGCATAGATACATGACAAGTATTCAACGATAATTTAACAAGTATTTAGTTCTGTGATGAGACAACAAGTTTTTATATAATCAAACTAATGAAATTCAAGTATAGTCCGTGTTCTTTCGTAGGAATGACTATTATGAAGTTGCCATTGAATGAGTAGGTTTTTTTTCTTTATTGGATTTTTTCTTTATTGGATTTTTTTCTTAATTGGATTTGGCAGCAGAACAATACGCCGCTCTGCAGCCTACAGAAAAGTTAAAAAACAGAATCAAGAGATACGAAAAACAAACAAAAGCAGGTGATAAAACGGTAACTGTTAAAAACTGAAACATGAAGAAAAAGTTACGAAGAAAATATAAGAATGTGCTGTTTGAGGCTTTCCCGGCGCTGCATCTGCTTGATAGGTTCTCGGGACTTACGCCGGATAATATTGTAGAAGCCGCACAATATTTCAGCGAGACAACTGCCCGCCATCTTCAGGTGCTACTGTCGCGTCGCTGAGAAACGCGCCAATTTATATGCTGGCTTTCTAGAACAGCGCAGGCGCCAGCGGGGCATAACGAAATCGATGCTGGGCTCTGTTAAAGACAACCTCGGTCTGAGGAGACCAGGAATATACAAAATCCCGTGCCAGTGTGGGAAATCTTATATTGGCCAGACGTGTCGTACGGTCAAAGACAGATGCGACGAACATAAACGTCACACGAGGTTGGGTCAGCCAGAGAAATCTGCGGTTGCTGAACATTGCCTTGACACGGGACACGGCATGAATTACGAAGAAACCAAGATCCTCTCGCATGCTTCCACATACTGGGACTCCATCATCAAAGAGGCGGTCGAAATACGTATAAGCAGTGAGCTAATAAACAGAGACACGGGGTTTCACCTGAGCAAAGCCTGGGAACCAGCCTTGTCGGCACTAAGGAACCGTCAGCCACAGATTAGCAACCGCACCGAGTCAACGCAGATGGGAAGCCTTAGCGCAGATGCTTAAATCGGGCGCCAACACCTCGCGCGCGCGAACGGGGTCCGTCGCTCCCGGCCGCATTTCCCGCGCCGCGGCGCGCTTCCACAGACCGCGACCCGTTTCTCCAGCAGAGGACTCTGGTATTCGACGCTGTCTACGATTGGTCTTCGATGACGTTATGCCCCGCTGGCGCCTGCGCTGTTCTAGAAAGCCAGCATATAAATTGGCGCGTTTCTCAGCGACGCGACAGTAGCACCTGAAGATGGCGGGCAGTTGTCTCGCTGAAATATTGTGCGGCTTCTACAATATTATCCGGCGTAAGTCCCGAGAACTTATCAAGCAAAATATAAGAACAAAACGGTTGGCGATGCTGATTAAAACACATAGTAAACAGACAGGCACAATTTAAAAAACATGACTACAGTCTGGTTTCTGTTTGCACGAGATAGAAAAACACAATTAGCGACAGTATGGTGGCTGTTCACAACACTGACTGGGGGCACACAGCACTAAACACTCACTTAAATCAGCACTACACGGGAAACACGATTGCATATGGGAGCAGGAGGACCCGGACTGACGAGGGGGAGAAACGCGAAGGGGGGAGGAGAGGAAAGGAAAAAAAGGGTGAACTACCAGAGGGATTGGACATAGAAAAGGGAGCTGGGCAGACACGAAAAGGAGTGGGAAAGGCAGTCGAGGGAAGATCAAAAAGGACTCAGGGAAGGGAAGGGAGGCAGAGAGAGGGTAAGCAGGGAAAAAAATAGAATGGAAGAGTGAAGAGGGAGCCCGGGAAAACGACAGAGGAATGGAGGGGGAGGGGGTGAGGATCAGAGTTGATAGGAGGGATAAATGGAGGGAGAGAGGGCATCATCCAGGAGGGGGAGTCGACAGAAGCCACCTTGGGATAGGATGTGTAGGGTGTAGAGGTGAAGGGTAGAGGGGACACAAGAGTGAAGGTGTGGCAGAGGGTGGGGGTTGGAGAGGAGAGGAGCGACCAGGGGATGAAAGGGATCAAGATGACAGGACGTGTAATGAACGCAGATATGTTTGAGGAAAAGGAGCAGATGGGGGAAAGGAATAAGGTCTTAGAGGATCCATGTGGGGGACAGGAGGCATATACAGCAGACAAGGCAAAGTGCATGGTGCTGGATGATGTGGAGGGACTCACAGAATTTGAGGGGGTGGGGGCAGGCAGATATCCAGGCGGGATTGGCATAACAGAGGATGGGATGGATTAAGGATTTCTAAGTGTGGAGGATGGTAGAGGGGATCAACCCCCATATCTGGCCAGAGAGGAGTTTGAGGAATCAGAGGCAGTTGTGGGCTTTGGATTGGAAAGAGTGGAGATGAGGGATCCAGGTGAGGCCAAGATAGGTGAGGGTGGGAGAGAGGCGGACAGGACAGGCGCAGATGGTAAGGGAGAAATCAAAGAGACAGAAGGAGCAAGTGGTATGACCTATGATGATCGCCTGGGTGTTGCTAGGATTGATTTTCAAGAGTCACTGGTTACACCATGCAGCAAAAAGGCCAAGGTGATTCTGGAGAAGGGGTTGTGACCATTGAAGGGTAGGAGTGAAGGCAAGGAAGGTGGTGTCGTTGGCATACTGCAGGAGGTGTACTAGAGGGGGGTGGTTTCGGTGGAGGTGGTGATGAATGCACTGGGTAAGGATAGATTCCAAGAGTTTGCTGAACAAGAAGGTGAGACATATAGGGTGATAGGAAGAGGCATCAGATGGAGGCCTGTTGGGTTTGCAGAACATCAGGATATGGGATATTTTCCACAGGTCGGGATAGATGTCTGTGGCAAGGATGACATTGTAGAGGGTGGCAAGGACTGCAAGGAAGGAGGGAGGGCAGTGTTTGAGGTGGCAGTAGGTAACGCTGTCGTGGCTGGGAGCAGCGTTGTGTTTAGTGCGAAGTGTGAGGCTGATGTCCTGTGTAGTGATGGGAGTGTTAAGTTCAGATGGTGGTGTATGGCCCAAGTACTGGACGCTAGGAGCAAGGGGAGGAACAGAGGTATTGGTACGGTCGATGACATCAGGGAAGAGGAAATAATCAAATTGGGGATCATCTGGGATGGAAAAAACATTGGATAAGTGAGAGGCATAGTGTTTTCCTTACTGAGGTCGTCAGGAAAGGAGCAGTCATCAAGGAGGAGAGGGTACTGCGGGTGGGGTGGTTCCCAGTAAGGCGGTGGAAAGCAGACCACTACGTGGAAGAGTTTTTTGGGAGTGTGGTGTTGAGTTGTGTACATGTCTGTCGCCATGCGCGGCGTTTCTTCGCAGTAAGCAGGTTGTGGACATGTCGTTGTAATTGAGGGTGGCGGACGAGAGTTTTCCAGTCATGAGTGTGGAGAAAAGAGTGGTAGAGGCGGCAGGATTCACAAAGGAGAAGGACGGTGTGTGGGGGCAGGTGAGGGTGGATGGCTTTGGGGGAGATATGGGTGGCGACGGCGTCAGACAAGGTGTGGTGCTGGAAGGCAGCAGTGTGGGAGATATCATCAGGAGATCGGAAGGTGAGGTCGTGGCCTTTGACCTGGGTGTGAATGGAGTCCCGGTAGGCATCCCAGTTGGCGCAGAAGTAATCACAGACAATTTTAGGAGGGATGTTAGAGTGAGGAGTGGGGTGCGGATGGCGACTATTAGAAGTAGTGAGGAGAATGGGAGCATGGTCACTGCCAATGAAGTCAAGGACATCTGTGGTGATGTGCCCAAGGAGGTTGAGAGAGTCAAGGATCGCATGTGGAGTGGTGTTGGATTTGGGTCAGGTGTGGTGGGGCAGGGGAACCAGGTCTCCCTCGAGGGTGGTGATAAGCCAATGCCACTGCTGGAGGTTGGCAAGAGCACGGCTGTGGATATTAAGGTCGGCGGAAATAATGTAGGTGGAGAAGGTGCGATCAGTGTGGGCGAGGAAATCGTACAGGATTGGGGTGCGAGGGTGGACATAAATGGTGGCACAAGTGATGGTAAGGGTGATATGCTTGGCAGGATTGTTGAGGAGAGGTTGGAGCCAAACAGGAAGGTGCTTGAGGTGGCCTATAGTGAAGGCGATTTGGGAAAGGGTGTGGGAGTGCTGGAAGGGGTGGATGTTTTGGAGCACAATGGTGATGAAACGGATGATGTCCTCTGCAGTAGGGGGAGGGCAAAGCAAGTTGTTGGGGTGGATGGGGTCATCAATGGGACAGACAGGGATGGTGATCTCAGGGGTAATTGGAGGAGGTTTCGCTTTACACTTCAAGGAGTAGATAGGTTGGAGTTCATTACAGGTGTTGCAGGAGGGGGAGAAGTGAGGTTGGGGCAGTACTCTAAGAAGTGTGAAGGTTTGCAGTAGGACAGGTAGGGGGGTTCTTGCAGGCAGTGTTGGCAGTGGTAGTATTGGCCTGGGGAACGGGAGGGGTCCACTTTGTGACAGCGATTGTATATGAGGGCTCCCTCGGTAAGCAGGCAGTCAATGGAGGAGGAGGATTCGGTGAATATCGCTATTAGGCAAGTCGCCTAGCATCACTAAAGATGTGACAGGCCAAGCGGATTTTGATGTTGGGCTGGGAGTTGAGTTCCGCCAACACCTCAGCCTCTGTGACCACAAGTATAAGCTTCATGATCATGGTAGTGAAGGTAGACGGATGTCGGGGGGGTTGAGGCTGATGGAGAGAGGACGGGGTGTGGTAGGGGGTGAGGTTGGTGCGTTGGCCAAATTGGATACATGGAATTCAGGAGAGGAGATCGGTGTGAAACCAAGCATTGGGGGATTTAATTAGGACCGATAAAAAGGGAGATGGGGGCATTGGGGAAGTATTTACGGATGCCAGGGTGAGGGTGTAGGCATCAAGGATTTGAGGGTCAGGATTGGAGAGGACAAAGGTGGGGTGGCAGGTGTGGCAGGGGTGTGTGTCGGGGTCGTGTCCATGGGGGTGGGTGGGTCATGGGGATCAGGAGTTTTCTTTGTGGAGATTGCAGGGGAAGGGTCAACATTAGGGCGTTTGGAAGGTTTCGTGGGCAGGACAGGGTGGAGAGGAGGCTGGGGGATGGGTTACAGGGGGGAGATGGCGGGGGGCAGTTCCCCCCTGAGGGGCGGATGACGCAGTGGGAAGGGGCGTGGGTGGCACAGAGACCGTGAAACGGCGAGCCGAAATCTGAGCTGGCATGGAGTCTGTCAGAGGTGGTGAAGGGAGTGCGGGGAAGTCTGCAGATTTTGATGGGGCGACAGCGACAGGGGAGGGAGTGTTGGGGGTAGTTACAGCCGAAACCGGCGCATGAGTGGGGTGGACAGGGAGGGAAGGAAGGACTGGAATGGAGGTGGCGGATGAGCTCCATGAGATAGTGGTTGGAGCAGCTGAGGGGGAGGTGAAAATGATAGTTGGTGAGGTGGGACACTTTGGCGGCGTGCGCGAGGGGGGGAGAAGACAGTGACAGCGACAGCGGCGGCGGTGGCGGCGGCGGCAATGGCAGAAACGAGAAACGGCGGCAGCGGCGGAAAACGACGGTGGCGGTGAAGGAGCCGCCAGCACGAGGGGGCGGCAGCCCCTCCGGAAGGCGATGAAAGCGGTCTGGTGAATCCTCCAGGCAGCAGCTGGACGACGTTGGCAAGAAGGTGGCGGCCCAGAATCCCCGAGCGGCAGCAGTGAACAGGCAGGCGTCGGACAGACAGACAGACAGACGGAAACACCAACAGCAACAAAGCTTCGAAGACGGAGATTCCACCCTGAGGGGTCGTTTTCGAAATAGGGGATCCAACCCTCTAGATGCTAGATCAGACACTGTAACCAGAATTTAAAAGGACTTCATTTCACATTACGAGCGAGAGGTTTTGGCGCATACTGATCCTGGTTAACACGTTTAACCTTATTACTTTCAGGTATTTCATTTAACATACTTCGTAATATGTGGATGCACTGACACGAGACATATGTACACTTTTCGTATACGTGACACGAAGTAACACTTTTCGCCTTTATACTCGTATTTTCAGCATCTAGTGAGGTTGTTGTGATGCCAGGTGGAGTTGGTAGAGTGCGCCAGAATTTTTTACGGTGACATTATGCCTGTATTAAATGTGGTAGTCACCATTTTGAAGATCTTTCGTAATGTACTACACTGATAAATGAATATTACACTACTGTCCTGAACTTAAGGTACGTGTGCATTCACTGTCCTTACTGCTTCTGACATTCCAGAGCTTACTTTGGCTCAGGATTGCTTCCGACACTGTAAGTTCGTATTCCGATTTTGGTATATTTGACTTCTCTATCGCTCCTTCATTTTATGCGTTACCTTTTGAATCACACGGTATATGCTTTGACCTAGTTAATTCAATTAATCAACTGCTCTTAGTTGCTTATGTGATCTTTACAGTCATAAGTAGACGTTGTAATTCGTGAGACGAACTGTTAACTGTCTCAGACAAACTGCAAGCCATTTTCACTTCAATTTATGTTCACTGACGAGTCGAAAATAGCTGCTCAACTATACATGAATACTTCCGTCTTGTCATGACGCAGCATAGTCATCATAGCTGTTTCCGCAGAAAATGTCAACGTCCACCGTACAGCCAGTGGCCTTTATAAACTGTCTACAGCTGACCATATCTAATTGATGGATTATAACATTGGCCCTCTTTATATCAGAAGCACGTAAAGATAAGAACAACAGAGCTGAGGGAACTTTCTGGAGATACCAGAGCTTCAATGTTTGTAACAAAACGAGCATCTCGATGTCCACACAATGGGACGCAACGCGCAACTAGCGCCTTCTTAACACTGATTTCAGTGAGTTCGACTACATTCGTCGACTTAAACGACGCTGCATTGAAGCGCCAAAGAAACTGGTATAGCCATGCTTATTCAAATACACTCCTGGAAATGGAAAAAAGAACACATTGACACCGGTGTGTCAGACCCACCATACTTGCTCCAGACACTGCGAGAGGGCTGTACAAGCAATGATCACACGCACGGCACAGCGGACACACCAGGAACCGCGGTGTTGGCCGTCGAATGGCGCTAGCTGCGCAGCATTTGTGCACCGCCGCCGTCAGTGTCAGCCAGTTTGCCGTGACATACGGAGCTCCATCGCAGTCTTTAACACTGGTAGCATGCCGCGACAGCGTGGACGTGAACCGTATGTGCAGTTGACGGACTTTGAGCGAGGGCGTATAGTGGGCATGCGGGAGGCCGGGTGGACGTACCGCCGAATTGCTCAACACGTGGGGCGTGAGGTCTCCACAGTACATCGATGTTGTCGCCAGTGGTCGGCGGAAGGTGCACGTGCCCGTCGACCTGGGACCGGACCGCAGCGACGCACGGATGCACGCCAAGACCGTAAGATCCTACGCAGTGCCGTAGGGGACCGCACCGCCACTTCCCAGCAAATTAGGGACACTGTTGCTCCTGGGGTATCGGCGAGGACCATTCGCAACCGTCTCCATGAAGCTGGGCTACGGTCCCGCACACCGTTAGGCCGTCTTCCGCTCACGCCCCAACATCGTGCAGCCCGCCTCCAGTGGTGTCGCGACAGGCGTGAATGGAGGGACGAATGGAGACGTGTCGTCTTCAGCGATGAGAGTCGCTTCTGCCTTGGTGCCAATGATGGTCGTATGCGTGTTTGGCGCCGTGCAGGTGAGCGCCACAATCAGGACTGCATACGACCGAGGCACACAGGGCCAACACCCGGCATCATGGTGTGGGGAGCGATCTCCTACACTGGCCGTACACCACTGGTGATCGTCGAGGGGACACTGAATAGTGCACGGTACATCCAAACCGTCATCGAACCCATCGTTCTACCATTCCTAGACCGGCAAGGGAACTTGCTGTTCCAACAGGACAATGCACGTCCGCATGTATCCCGTGCCACCCAACGTGCTCTAGAAGGTGTAAGTCAACTACCCTGGCCAGCAAGATCTCCGGATCTGCCCCCCATTGAGCATGTTTGGGACTGGATGAAGCGTCGTCTCACGCGGTCTGCACGTCCAGCACGAACGCCGGTCCAACTGAGGCGCCAGGTGGAAATGGCATGGCAAGCCGTTCCACAGAACTACATCCAGCATCTCTACGATCGTCTCCATCGGAGAATAGCAGCCTGCATTGCTGCGAAAGGTGGCTATACACTGTACTAGTGCCGACATTGTGCATGCTCTGTTGCCTGTGTCTATGTGCCTGTGGTTCTGTCAGTGTGATCATGTGATGTATCTGACCCCAGGAATGTGTCAATAAAGTTTCCCCTTCCTGGGACAATGAATTCACGGTGTTCTTATTTCAATTTCCAGGAGTGTATATAGATATGTAAACAGGCAGAATACGGCGTTGCGATCGGCAACAAGTGTCTGGAGCAGTTGTTAGATCGGTTATTGTTGCTACAACGGCAGGTTATCAAGATTTAAGTGACTTTGAACGTGGTGTTATAGTCGGCGCACAAGCGGCGGGACACAGCATCTCCGAGGCAGCGAAGAAGTGGGGATTTTCCCGTATGACCATTCCACGAGTGTACCGTGAATATCAGGAATGCGGTAAAATATCAAATCTCCGACATCGCTGCGGCCGAAAAAGATCCTGCAACAACGGGATGAACGACGACTGAAGACAATCGTTCAGTGTGACATAAGTGCCACACTTTCGCAGATTGCTGCAGATTTCAACGTTGGGCCTGTAACGTTCCCTGGCCGTACACACACTATTAATAAACTAAAATTTAATTGTACTATATACGCCGCTATGAAGCAATTTGTATATACTGTAATTAATTAACAAAAAATATTATTTAATTTTGTGTAAAGGACATTCGTTATTATTGTAATATTTTCTGTAGTAATATTCTCGATGTACTTATGATTGTAATATTTCTATACTCATAATGTAATTACGAAATGTGTCAATATCTGCGATAAGAAAAATGTAAAATACAGCCGCAGATTGCAAAGAGACTATAACGGTTGATAGTCGTATAAATAGGAATACATAGTGTGCATTCTTTGTCTTCTTCCTCGAGAGCTGAGAGAGAGAGAGAGGATCCTGTGACGTAGCATTTTATGAATGGGTAGACTTCATCTAGAGTTAGCCGCCATTAGAGGAGAAATTACAAACTAATGTAAGTTGAATTACTGTTGTGGTCTAAATACATTATAATTTATCAAAAGTGTGTATTACTAATGTAAATTAGCTTGCCCATGTCATCTATAATATTTCTTTAAATAATTTTCCGCATTTTTAGCAATTATCGCTATCGCTGGTGTTGCTGGGCTGTGCCGCGACGGAACGATTCGCAGCGGCGGCACATTTAAAAAATTGTTCCGCTAAGAAAAATTAACCAAACCCGTAAATCGGGAGCAGATAAAAATTAGCAGTGAATTAAGAAAATGTTTTTCTTTTACAGCGATCCAGAGACTGACGGAATTTATTACTAGTTTCACATTTGTGCATTCATAGGCGGATACTTAACGTTGAAGTTTAACAATTTGTTGGTTCTTTCAAATAACTTAAATGTATAGTGAGGTGTGTTTTAACAATGATAATTAAACGTTCAGGTCGGCTTGGCAATATATAACCATTTTCTGCTAATAGAGACAGTCTTGTGTTCCATAGCTAATGCCGGGAAAGAATTCAGTAAATATTAAAAAAAAAACCACTGCATTTAGAAAATGTGTGCCAAGGCCGAATTATGTAAAAGATTTAATTCTCAACTAAATATTCTTAATCAGTTAATATGAATTTATCAGCATGAGAGGGTTGACTAATTTCAATTTTAAATGTACTTAATTCTGTCTAAATGAATTTTTATTACCACACGTAAATGAGGGGTTCTACAACAAAGTACGTACAGAAAGAAAGAAAGAGCAAATAACAAAAACAATTTAAAAAAGGTAACATTTGAAAAAAAAATCATTTCATTTCATATATTTTTTTAATTTAATTTAATTTCATTAAAGGCCATCAACAAGTGTCACCGAGCGAACCATTCAACGAAACATCATCGATATGATATGTCAAATGGTTTTTATTCCAGTCTTTGGTCACAATATAAAATCCTTCGACGATAAGCGGTTTCAGTGAGTAATGACCATCTTCAGATCTACACTATAAAAAATATACACCTAGCGAGCAGTCTGGCTTCCAAAACAATACAGCATTTCATATCACGATATACTCTCAAACAAAGTGGGAAATGTACAGAAAAAAAGGCAAAGCGTACCTGTTCTACACCATGTACTAATGTGATAAAGCCATAATGGCATCTTCAGAACATATAAACACATTTAGCAAAGCACTGTCACGTAGAAATAAAATAGGCCACGCCATCCACAGAGTCGTTTTGCAACTGCCGTAACTGTACAAACCCTACTGGATTGCAGTAGCTACCACAAATTTGTTTCCTATATGCTTCATAGATGTAGCTTAGATGTAATCTTCATTTAAGAAAGAACCATAATCTGATAAAAACACATTAGGTAAAATACATGTAGCAGATTTTAATTTTTTATAACTGTTATAGTAATCAATTGTGATAAAGTAAGAGACGAATACAGTTAACCATATAAAATTATTAAAAGGAAATAAATTAAGATAATAGGTCTGTCACTTTTACGGTGAATTTAGGTCAAAAATAAAATATACGTAATACACTGCCTATAGCGACCTGTAAATTACGTATGAAAGATAAAACGTCTATATGAAAAAATAACTGAAGAACAGACAGATCAATGATCAGTGCCTTCTGGTGGCTTGACCACCAGGATGTTACGTAGGCGCGCAGCGATTGCAAGAATTTAACCACTAGAGGGCTTTTCATACAAAGTGATATGTCTCCCACAGAAAACGTTTATACAACACACTAACAGTCAATAAATAAAATTACATAGTCTGGCCATACAACCCATGAATAGGTAGGATATAATCAGTTACAGGACTAGAGCGACGAATGTTTGGAAGTAAGGCAAAAGGAAATTGTTCTGAACATAAATTAGCAAGAAGGCTAGATATAAATAAGCAAGGCATGAAGTGGTTATCGCTCCCGGTTTCCAGTAATTGGACAACATTGCACACACCGAACTCAATGCCCCCATCACTACTCAGGATGTCATCGCTACACGCCGCACAAATTGGAACACCGCTCCTGGTCACGATCGTGTCACCTATCGCAACCTTCGTGAAGCTCCTGCCTCCTTCTTCTCCACTCTGGCCAGGCTCTACAATGTAGTCCTGTCCACCGGCTACTATCCCGACCTGTGGAAAACCTCCCGCATCCTGATGTTCCTTAAACCCGACAAACCGCCGTCCGCTGTCTCCTCCTACCGTCCCATCAGCCTTACCTCGGTCTTCAGCAAGGTCCTGGAATCCATCCTTACCCGATGCATCCACCAGCATCTCCGCCAGCACGGGCTCCTACCCCGTTACCCAGTGCGGCTTTCGGCCGTCCTTCTCTGCCGATGACCTTCTCCTTCACCTCACTCATCTCCTCTCTGAACAGCTCAACTCCTGTTGATCCACCATCTCCCTCTCCCTCGACCTTGAGCGTGCTTACGACCGAGTATGGCATTCCGGTCTCCTCTTCAAGCTCCAAACCTTCGCCCTTCCTATCAACTACGTCCATCTGATCGGATCCTTTCTTACCCAACGTCCTTCCTATGTCACCATCCATAACACGGATTCCTACAACTTCTACCCCTCCGCCGGTGTGCCCCAAGGTTCCATCCTTTCCCCTCTTCTCTACCTTCTCTATACAATGGACATCCACTGCCTTCACCTTCCGTCCACCTTCTCCAGTACGCCGATGACACCGCCTTCCTTGCCCTCGCCCCCAACCTGCAACGTTCCCAACACCTTCTTCAATCTCATCTTGACCAGTTGACCACTTAGTACAACCAGTGGTTGCTCAAGGTCAATCCTTCCAAGACCCAGGCTATCATTGTAGGCAAAACCACCCCTTCCTTCCGCCTCTTCGACTTCTATGTCACCATCTATGGCCATCCTATCGCAATATCATGTAGCTTTGTAGAAACCCAGCTCTAACAAAGAAGGGAAGGTGGGAATTTAAGGAGATGGGACCTGGATAAACTGACTAAACCAGAGGTTGTACAGAGTTTCAGGAGAGCATAAGGGAACAATTGACAGGAATGGGGAAAATAAATACAGTAGCAGAAGAATGGGTAGCTTTGAGGGATGAAATAGTGAAGGCAGCAGAGGATCAAATAGGTAAAAAGACGAGGGCTAGTAGAAACCCTTGGGTAACAGAAGAAATATTGAATTGATGATAGGAGAAAATATAAAAATGTAGTAAATGAAGCAGGCAAAAAGGAATACAAACGTCTCAAAAATAATGTCGACAGGAAGTGCAAAATGGCTAAGCAGGGATGGCTAGAGGACAAATGTAAGGATGTAGAGGCTTATCTCACTAGGGGTAAGATAGATACTGCCTACAGGAAAATTAAAGAGACCTTTGGAGAAAGGAGAACCATTTGCATGAATATCAAGAGCTTTGATGGAAACCCAGTTCTAAGCAAAGAAGGGAAAGCAGAAAGGTGGAAAGAGTATATAGAGGGTCTATACAAGGGCGATGTACTTGAGGACAATATTATGGAAATGGAAGAGGATGTAGATGAAGATGAAATGGGAGATATGATACTGCGTGAAGAGTTTGACAGAGCACTGAAAGACCTGAGTCGAAACAAGGTACCCGGAGTAGACAACATTCCATTACAACTACTGACAGCCTTGGGAGTGCCAGACCTGACAAAACTCTACCATCTGGTGAGCAAGATGTATGAGACAGGCGAAATACCCTCAGACTTCAAAAAGAATATAATAATACCAATCCCAACGAAAGCAGGTGTTAACAGATGTGAAAATTACCGAACTATAAGTTTCATAAGTCACAGCTGCAAAATACTAACACGAATTCTTTACAGTTGAATGGAAAAACTGATAGAAACAGAACTCAGGGAAGATCAGTTTGGATTCCGTAGAAATGTTGGAACACGTGAGGCAATACTGACCCTACGACTTATCTTAGAATCTAGATTAAGGAAAGGCAAACCTACGTTTCTAGCATTTGTAGACTTAGAGAAAGCTTTTGACAAAGTTGACTTCAATACTCCCTTTCAAGTTCTGGAGGTGGCAGGGGTAAAATACAGAGAGCGAAAGGCTTTTTGCTATCTGTACAGATACCAGATGGCAGTTATAAGAGTCGAGGGACACGAAAGGGTAGCAGTGGTTGGGAAGGGAGTGAGAAAGGGTTGTAACCTCTCCCCAATGTTATTCAATCTGTATATTGAGCAAGCAATAAAGGAAACAAAAGAAAAGTTCGGAGTAGGTATTAAGATCCATGGAGATGAAATAAAAACTTTGAGGTTCACCGATGACATTGTAATTCTGTCAGAGACAGCGATGGACTTGGAAGAGCAGTTGAACGGAATGGACAGTGTCTTGAAAGGAGGGTATAAGATGAACATCAACAAAAGCAAAACGAGGATAATGAAATGTAGTCGAATTAAGTCAGGTGATGCTGTGGGACTTAGATTAGGAAATGAGACTCTTAAAGTAGTAAAGGAGTAAAGTATCTTGGCGTCACTATTGTCCGTCACCTCTTCTGGACACCCCATTTCCAGACAATCCAAGCCAGGGCACGTTCCCTACTCCATCTCCTCAAGCTCCTTTCTGGCCATACATGTGGTCTGGATCCCTCCACCATCAGCCACACCTATAAAGCCCTCATCCGCCCTATCCTCTGCTATGCCAACCCTGCCTTCAAATTCTCGAACATGATGCTCTTCGCCTCGCCTATCGCTTCCGTCTCCCCTCCCTCACGCGGATCCTGTACAACCTTATACCGTTCCCTCACCTCCTCTTTTTCCTCCAATGGATACGAATCCTCTACACCTCCCGTAAACTCGATCCTCCTCACCCACTTGATCCTCCCATCCTCTCCCACCCCCGCCCACTGCCGCGCCTGTATTTCCACGTCGCACCTGCTCTCCATCTTTCCACTCTTCTTACTCTCTCCCAACGTGGCTTCCGACAGCTCCCCCTCCCTGATGATGCCCTCCTCCCCTCCATCTACCCCTCCTATCAACTTTGATCCTGCCCTCCCACTTCTTGTGTTTTTTTTCCTCAGGGCACCCCCTCTCCCTTCTCTCTCCCTTCCTTCCCTCCTCCCTTCCTCCCCCTCCTCCTCCCCTGGGCTTCCCCTACCCCCATACTTTCATTCCTCCCCCCCATCTCCCCTCCCATTGGCATCTCTGCTCTCCCCTCTCCCTCCCCCACCTCCTTCTTCCCCTCTTGGCAAGTCCCTGGACTCGCACACGTTAAGTGGACATTCACGCGCCGGAAATCATCGCCATCAGCTTTTCGTGTGTGTGCCGTCGTGTTTGTGATTTAGTGTTTTTCGCCGCCACGCTCCTTCGTTCACGCGTACCGCTTTAATCATCAGTGTTTGTGCACAGTGCCAACAGTTTTTCATGTTTTTTCGTCGAGTGTGAACGGCTTCATGTTTTTAATTATTGTATCTACTGTTTTTTAACCACCAGTCTTTTACTTTTCTGTCTTCATGTTCTCTTTTATTGTACTGCTTGTGGCTGAAGAGCAGAATAAAATTTTCCACTGCCATCCCACCTTGTATGAGGTGCAAAACGACAATAAAGGAAAAAAAAGAAGTGGTTATCAGTCATCAAGTAATGTGGTTTTAATAGCGTGCTCGACTTGTTTATCGTCCTTGACTGTCCTGTGGCTGTTTAAATTTTTCTCCGAATTTACTGTTCGAGCAGTGCTTTTAGATTTTTATCTCCACTTTGTATGCTTTCTTTTCTTTGTGTGCTTTCTTGTCTTATGTTCCGCCTTTCTTGTTTCTATATTCCGTCGTGTTTCTTCTTTATATTGTTTTAAATGTCTTCCTTTCTACTTGTGATGTCTCTTGGCTGAAGAGCAGCGCTTATGCTATTGCCAGCCCGCCCCTGTTGTGGAATGGAAATAACAATAAAGGAAAAGAAGTTGTTATCAAAGAAAGTCGAAAAATTTTCTGTTAAGCGATGGGAAACACAAATGGCATACACCTCTGAATATCCCAGCTGGGGACGAGTGTGTCAGCACTTCGAAAAGAGGCGTCCAGTTCTGTAGCGAGGTGTTGGGTGAGGTCTGTCGATCACCCCGAATGAGAGTGTCCGCACTTTGTAACACTGCAGCAGTCAAAGGTGTGTGCGGCCGGCCGGCACGCGGGAGATCGGACAGGTATGCGCGACCTTGTTGCGATGGTGACAGATGCCTCTCACAAAGACTCATAGTCCTTTTGTTCACTACCACGTCTCCGTAGACACTCTGCAAGCGCATATGAATACCTGCGCTGCTCTGGTTTTCAGCCGAAAGAAACTCAATGCCAGGTCTTTGCTTCGAATGCACCCCTGTTACATACGCCGTTTTGAGGGCTACGGCTACGCATAGCGCCGCCGTCCATCGGAACTTCATGAAACTATAGTGGCTGCAATGACAATATTTCGTGATGTCCCACAACATACCCCGCATTTTTTCAACCGAAATTGAACGAGAGAAAAATGTGTTGCGTCATTTACTGAACGCCACTTATATATTCATTGTAGATGAAGAACTGCGACAACGATAGGCTGTATACAAGCAGTGGCTTTCTGAATCTGAATTTGTACCATTATCTAGTTTCGTGCCACTGCATTGTCTACGTCAGATTGAAGTGTTACAGCAACATTATTTTCTAAACAATGTGCAGCCAGCCGCTACCGTCACGGAGATTTTGCTTCAGTGCAATGCACTGTGGGCTATAACCTACATAAATCTCGGCATAAATCGCCACAGTGGAGATTGTTACGATCTGCCGCATGAGAAAGAGCGCCTAGAAATCGGTGAAACCCGTCGGCTGTTATTATTGTCGAGGGCAGCCGCAGTCATCGATATTGGTCGTTGGATCAAGGGAAACATGCGTTCTGCTCGGATGAATTACGTTTCTCATTACACCAGATCGCTGGTCGTGCACGGACACGCCAACTTTTATAAGAACGGCTGTTCAAAAAATACACCGCGTCACGGATGCCGATCGTTGGGTGCAATGTTATGCATGGGCTGGGAGGGGAGGGGTGCGGGGAGAGGCATTTACCTGGGCTTCCATGGCATCTGTGACAGTAAACGACGGCACCATGACAGCTATGGAGTTAGTGAACTTTTTTGCCGACCACTTGCATCTTGATGTCTTTCCCGGCCGGCCGCGGTGGCCGAACGGTTCTAGGCGCTACAGTCTGGAACCACACGACCGCTGTGGTCGCAGGTTCGAATCCTGCCTCGGGCATGGATTTGTGTTATGTCCTTAGGTTAGTTAGGTTTAAGTAGTTTAAAGTACTAGGGGACTAATAACCTTAGAAGTTAAGTCCGATAGTGCTCAGAGCCATTTGAACCATTCATCTTTCCCGGCAGAAATAGCATATTCCAACACGTCACAAGGTCAGAATGGTTTGACGGATACATTATTGTCTTGGCCACTAAATTACCTGATTTGAATCTGGGACGCTATCAGGTGCCAACTCTGAGTCCACAAACCACTGGTCCGTAATGTACGGGAATTACATTACCTATCTGCATGCGCGTGGTAAACTTAAGGCACATGCCTCCGGGAAGATCTTTTTGAATCCTAATCACGAATAACGCTGTTGTACTGCACTCCAATGTAAGATTAAAACGCTGTAGTGCACGTGGTCTGATGTTTTGGCTCTGCAGTGTAGGTGCAGATATCCACTTCCCTTCCATTACACCATTGGCTATAAATCACTGCAAACAGCAAAAGGAATGACACGAAATAAAGAAAGCAAGGCTGATGACCACTAGACAAATTCTAATGTGCTATTATTCATCCACGAAAGAAACATAAAAAACAAGTGTGATGTTTCTTGGATATCGTTTGTCAGTTCGCGGCTCTTGTCAGGTACGATTAATATATGTGATGGAGAAGATCCAAAGAAGGGCAGCGTGATTCATCAAATGTTATGTTAAACTACTCATAAAAGTGCAAAACTCTTAGTCTCAAGAAGAGTCAGGTAACACAGGGTGAGCCACAAGTTAAGAAACTCTGATTTCAAAAAATTCAAATCTTCATTAATGTGCTTACAATGTATACACTCACAATATATATTTTCTTATGATACATATGTGGCAACGCACGTCTCAACACGTTTCATCGTGTTAGCTGCTACTTTTGGACGGCCGGAACGCTTTTTCCGTATATTTCGTCTTCAACTTTGTATTTGAGTTGATCGGCTGTGTGAAGGCTGCTCTTATAAATGTTAATTCTTCAGATGTCTCCAAAGAAGAAAGCTGGAAGGCAGACAAATCTGAGGATTTAAGCGGCTGCATGTCATTTGAAATTATGCATCCCCAAAGAAATCGTGCAACATTATCATGATGTCATTCTCAATGTGCACTGTTGCACTATCTTGTTGCAGCCAACAGCGTCGCTCATCAGCGTCAAACAATGCTACGAATGGCATGACGATGTCTTGCTAACGGTCAACTGTTATTGTTCCCTACAGAAGAATCAGACCTTCAATTATTTTTCGCAAAATTGAACAACAAACTCTAACTTTTGGGAAAGTAATGTGGACTCATGGGAAATTGAGGGTTTCTGAGCTTCAATATCTGTCGTTCGGACTGTTTACGCAGCTTCATCAGAGTAGAAAATATAATCCAGCACGCAAAGACTGGATCAATAAGACGCAACAAATATTAACTATAATGTAGTTTTTTATCTTTGTCAGGACCTTGAAGCCCATGAACAACGTGAAGTCGGCACTGACGGAGTTTCAGCTTCTTCGTGCCTCTGCGAACACTCCCGTAAGACAATCCAGTTTGCTGACACAATCTTGGTAACATACCAAGGATGCTCAGATGTTTTCCAATGAATCATCTCTTAATACCGCAGGTGGGCCAGAACGTTGACATTCGTTCACATCATTTGTTTTTCTGAAACAGCGACAATGCATGAAATCGTTGGATATTTTTGGCAGCCTTCTTTCAATAAAAACTACTCTAAAGTGCTACTGACATTTTAAGAAAGATTGCGATATAAAGCAACTTTCAAGAATGAAAGTTGCCTGAGAAAAACGCATATATGTTGGCACACAGCTAATTTAACAGTGACATAGGCAGGGCAGGATACTGATTGGATACTACGTGTTATGCGGTTCCAACAAGATCATCTGTTATCAGCACAACATTCCGCTGGTAAGATACTCAATTTCGCATCACAATATTCTTTTGAATTTCGTAACTTCTGGCTCATCCTGTATTACTTCTTTCTAAAAGCAGGTCACAATATGACCGCAGTGGAAAATTCAGAGAAACTGAAAATCATATGGAGGGTTACTTAGTCATATTCCTTGTGTACCATTCGTGATAGGATCAGAAGATTGTACTGGTACCAGAAGCACCCTCCACTATACACTGTGCTCACAAAAGTCATGGGATACCTCCTAACATCGTGTCGGACACCTTTCACTCGGCATAGCGCAGCAACTTCACGTGGCATAGACTTAACAAGACCGGCCGAAGTGGCCGTGCGGTTAAAGGCGCTGTAGTCTGGAACCGCAAGACCGCTACGGTCGCAGGTTCGAATCCTGCCTCGGGCATGGATGTTTGTGATGTCCTTAGGTTAGTTAGGTTTAACTAGTTCCAAGTTCTAGGGGACTAATGACCTCAGCAGTTGAGTCCCATAGTGCTCAGAGCCATTTGAACCATTTGAACTTAACAAGTCGTTGGAAGTCCCGTGCTGAATTATTGAGAAATGATGCCTCTATAGCCGTCCTCAGCTGCGAAAGTTTTGCCGTGGTAGGATGTCGTGCACGAACTAACCTCTTAATTATGTCCCGTAAATGTTCGATGGGACTCATGTCGGGCGATCTGTGTGGCCATATCATTCGCTCCAGTTATCAAGAATGTTCTTCAAACCAACCGCGAACAATTGTGGCATAGTGACATGACACATTGTCATCCATAAAAATTCTATCGTTCTTTGGGAACATGAAGTCCATGAATGGTTGCAAATGGTCTTAAGGTAGTCGAACATAACCATCTCCACGAAGCGATCGGCTCAATTGGACCAAACGATCTAGTCCTTTCCATGTAAACACAGGCCACACATTCTTGGAGCTGCGAGTAGCTTGCCTTGTCCAAAACTTGGGTACATGGCTTCGTTGGGTCTCCGTCAGACTCTAACCCTACCGTCAGGTCCTACCATCTGAAATCCGGACTCATCTGTCCAGGTCACGGTCTTCCAGTCGTCTAGGATCCAAACGACATAGTGCCGAATCCAGGTGAGGCGCTGCAAGCGATGTCAAGCTGTTAGCAGACGCAATGGCGATGGTCGTCTGTTACCATATTCCATTAACGCCAAATTTCACCTCATTGTCCTAGCTGATACGTCACAAATTGATTTCTGCGGTCACTTCAAAATTGTTCAAATGACTCTGAGGACTACGGGACTTAACTTCAGAGGTCATTAGTTCCCTAGAACTTAGAACTACTTAAACCTAACTAACCTAAGGACATCACACACGCCCATGCCCGAGGCAGGATTCGAACCTG
Source organism: Schistocerca serialis cubense (assembly GCF_023864345.2). NCBI lineage: Eukaryota > Metazoa > Arthropoda > Insecta > Orthoptera > Acrididae > Schistocerca > Schistocerca serialis. Next base: position 787,469,301 of record NC_064638.1, on the reverse strand, counting down.
CGACCGTAGCGGTCGCGCGGTTCCAGACTGTAGCGCCTAGAACCGCTTGGTCACCCCGGCTGGCCGTTACTTCACTCAGTGTTGCTTGTCCTATAGCACTGACAATTCTACGCAAACGCCACTGCTCACGGTCGTTAAGTGAATGCCACTGGCCACTGGGTTGTCCGGCGTGAGAGGTAATGCCTGAAATTTCGTACACGGCACACTTTTGACACTGTGTATCTTGGAATATTGAATTCCACCACCATCCCCGGCTCAGATTCTGTTAATTCACGTCGTGAGGCCAAAATCACGTGGGACACCATTTCAAATGAGTCACCTGAGTACATACGACACTCCGCCAACGCAATGCCCTTTCACAGCTTGCGTAGGCGATACTACCGCCATATGTACATGTGCAGTTCACTTTCCCGTGGCTTACGTCTCCTCAATGTAGATTGTGAGGTGCCTTGGGCAGTGTAGATGTGATTTAGGAGTACATCAATGCTGCCCAACATCTTTCATCGCCATCCCGTTTTTCCTCCCGACACGAGAAGTAATTGACACGTCGGCGGCGCTATGTCGGCGAACAAATCCGGCGCCACGCCAGCCAGCGTCTGCTGGGGCCGAGGGCGACAGCTGGTCCGGCGCGCGCTGCCGATGTTTTATTTACGCATCCGGCCAGACCGCAACTCGGCGCCCGCTATGCCGCTCTCATACATGTTTTATGGACGCCCGAACGGCTGAACAAAAAGTATCCCCGACGCGCCGCAGCAAATTTTACATTTATATCGGCGCAGGCTCTCTTTTCGGCGCCGCCTGTGGAACCACAAGACTCTGCCGCGCCCCGCCGTATTTACAACTGGCGAGAGCGCCGGCACCACTTTACGACGCCAGCCACGGCCCAGGGAGCCTTATCGGGCGTGGCGCGGCACCCTAAGCGCCCGCTTCCTCCCACCTGCCGACAATTGCGCTGCCGTAAGGACCCGGGCCCGTTATCCACCCCGAGGAGCCGCACAGTGAGTCTCGGGACCGAATGAACTCTGTGCAGCCGCCCGTGCTCGTGGTCTCATTCGCCGTGTAAGGGTCAGCCACAATGGAACAGCTCGGCAACGCGAGATCGCTAAAGATGAAACATTTGCTCCGTTACTCACTGTCACAAAGAGTGGCGTGTGGTTCTGTAATCATAAATACGTGGGGCCTTCAACAAGTAATTCAACACATTTTTTTCTGGCCAGTTTTTGTTGAAAAAATGCGGCATTGGTTGCGGGACATAGTGAAATATCCCCGCTTCAGCCCATGCTCGTTTTTGAACTTCCGCTAGGTGGCAGCTTTATACGTAGCCTTCAAAATATCGTCTGTAACGGAGGTTCATTCCAGCAGAGCGGTGTCATTGAGTTGCTTTTCGAGGCAAACGAGAGCATTGCATAGCTTTATAGGTGCTTTCAGAATGTCTGCAGAAATCTGGCATTGCACAAAATCTGTGTGAGTCGTTGTCAAGGCGTCTATCATCATCACAAACCTGTCCCATTTCCGACTTGCCGCCCGGCTGCACACAGCTGTGACTCCTGCAATGTTGGAACTTGAGGACGCTCTTATTCGATGTGATCGCTGGATCACAATCAAATACATCGCTGCCCAACTGGACGTCTCTTGTGGTAGTGGTGACACACTCGCCCACCAGCTGGGGTATTCAAAAGTGCGTGCCCGCACCAAAGAAGGACCGTCTGTGTGGAGTTTCTTGCCCGTTATGAAGCTGATCGTTACAGCTTTTTGTCGAATAGCGTCACAGGCGGTGAAATATTGGTTCGTCACTCGAACCAGAAACAAAAATGCAATCCGTGGGGTGACTCCACACTATCTATCCTCCGAAGAAAGAGTTCAGAGCTTCAACGTCAGCTGGATAAGTCATAGCGACGGTCTTCTTGCACTCCGAAGGGGTTATTCTCTTTCATATCATCCCTCATTGTGAAACGATCTACTCTGAAGTTTCTAATGCTACCCTCACGAAACTGTCGTGACAACAATGAAAACGGACTTTTCCTTCTCCTAGACAAGGCAATGGTTCACACAAGTCAGAGCATTGGAAAAGAGCTCACAAAACTTCATCGGGCAGTTATTCCTCAACCATACTACAACCCGCATGTCGCACCTTCCGACTTCCATCTGTTTCGCCCAATGAAGTATTTACTCGGCGGGAAGAAGTACACCGATGGTGGGGAGGTTATCAGTGCAGCAGTACGTTGGTTTCGACATCGACCAGTGTAAAGGCACCATGCGGGCATACAGACCCTGCCAATAAGGTGACTTAAGGCCATCGCATTTAACGGAGGCTATGTTGAAAATATAGCGTTTTGTTGCCGAAAAATGGAAAATATTATTGAGTACTGGAATCCTGGTAAAACTGTTTTCAGAAAAAACGTTTTCTGTTACTTATTGAACCCTCCTCATAAGACCAGTTCACAAGACAAAATTTTACTCACTCTCTTAAAAGAATTCACAGGCTTTTGAGCACTGTGGATGTGAACAATTGGGTCCCGGCTCTGATGTGACCCTCTAACGCTTACCCGAGTCATGGGAGTTAAATGATATGCGCTCTATCAGGTCAAACGTATTTGGACACCTATTGCTGTGCAACTATAACTGTGCATTAATATTGTTTGTGTCCATCCTTCGACTTTTTGTCGATTTGAATTATGCTGCAGGCACTTTCAATGAGGTGTCTGAATGTTTGTGAAGGAATGACAGCCCATTCTTCCCCGAGAGCCGAAAACACAGATGGTAATGACGTTGGTCACTGGGGTCTCGAGCGAAGCTCACGTTCCATCTCATCCCAGAGGTGTTCCATTGGGTTCAGGTCGGGTCTGTGTGAGAGGCAAGTCCATCAGGAAAATGTTACTGTCCACAAACCGTAGCCCACAGGTATTACTTCGTGACAAAGTGCATTCCCAAATGGTTCAAATGGCTCTGAGCACTATGAGACAACTTCTGAGGTCATCAGTCCCCTAGAATTTAGAACTACTTAAACCTAACCTAACCTAAAGACATCACACACATCCATGCCCGAGGCAGGATTCGAACCTGCGAGCGCAGCTGTCACGCGGTTCCGGACTGTAACGCCTAGAACCGCTCGGCCACTCCGACCGGCTGCATTCTTAGGTTGAAACAGCCATTGTTTCCGAACTCTTTCTCTGCTGTACACCGCACACATTACTGTGAAATCTATTCACATCCTACCGCATTTAACGTTTTCTTAAGTGCAACAAGGGATGCACATTAATCTAAAAGAAACCATATCGCAACACCACCTACTCCGCACTTCACTGCAGGCGCTATCATGACGGCAGGTAACGATCTACAGGCTTTCGCTAAACCCAAACACCTCCTTCAGATTGCCACAGAGTGTAGCTCGATTCATCACTTCAAATCACTCATCTGCATTATCCCACTGTCCAGTAGCGTCGCTCATTAATGCCGCTCAAGTGTCGCTTTCCGTTCACTACAGAAATGTATGGGTTATCGGGAGCTGTTCGACCATTCTAGTTTTATGCACAGTAACTGTGATAGCTGGACCACTGGTAGCGCTTTGGAACTCTGAAATAGTTCCTTCACCTGATTTCGTGCTACGTTTTACAACTACCCTCCGCCATGCTCGACGGTCTCCGTCCATCAGTACGTGAGGTTTGCCTGGTTTTGGTTTAGCTGCAGTTGTTCCTTCGCACTTCCACTTCATAGTAACGACACCAATAATCGACTTGAGCACCTTTAAAAGGTTTGAAACGTCCCCGATGGATTTATAACTCCGGTAAAATTAGATGTCAAGTTCAAAGTCACTGAGCTTTCCTGACTGAACCGTTCTCCTGATACCGCTACTCTACTGTCAATACAATACTCCGCGCATCATTCCATGTTGACGGGCCCAACTTTTGTGACATGATGTTGTCAATTCCGCATTACATTGGTGTGTCCGAACACTTTTGATTGGACAATGCGTGTACCAGCCCGTTGCATGGTAAAGTGGGTCGTCGTTGAGACGTAACAGAATGGCAGAAAAGACCTTTTGTGTTTGGACGTACATACGACCACACCGTGAATGAAGTTGCCGGTTTCATGGTGTCTTAATGGGAGTCTCAATATGTCTACAAGGACTGGTGTATCACTCTCAGTCATGTAGTACATCGTAAGAATACTTATCGCAAAAGAATTCCCAAACGACATGTACCAGAGACCAGAATCTCTGTGTCAGTGTCAATCTAGACAGGAATTATAGGATTCCGTGAAAGCCTGTACATCATAACCAATTTCTGTGCGAATACTGGGAAGATAACTGTACTCAATGGATATTAGGTTCTTTGTAGTCAATTTCCTTGCGATAAGTCATTTGTCACTGCAGCAGACCAAGCTGCATGTCTTCAGTGGCCTACAGAGATCAGGAACTGGACATTAATGACAGTAGACACGTAGAGCATTTCGATGCGTCACTATTCTGCAAATTTTAAAATAGTACAAGGCGGAAAATGCACCGATGGCCCGCTGAAGAGTACAAGCCACAATATGTGGTGGATGTGGCTCACGCTGCAAAATAGTCTCTGAAGTTTTCGGCATAATCATTCACGTTACCGTGGACAATGAACGCGACATTTATTTCAGTTCTCAATGAGCAAGTATTACCAGGTCTTTACATCTTCATGATCAATGTGCTGTGGACACTCTTATCTTCCAGTACGACAACAACCACTTTCACAGGACCGTACACATAATTCCCGGTTTGACGAACATTCAGACACTTTTCAAACTTCGAATGGCCCGCTAAATCACTCAGTTTTAATGCTACACATAGTATCTGGGACATTCAACAGAAATGAGTGAAACGCAGCATTCAGCTTCCCTCTACTTTGGGATCTTTATGGGTTCCAATCACCAATATGTAACTTCGTTTGATTGGTATACCTGAAGAAACTAGTGGACTTCCTTCCCCGTTGAATCGAGGGCTTCTTCAGGTTTAATGGCGTTGTTACGTGGCGTCCGAGTGGTATCTCTGGCGTGCTTATCGAAACTGCAAGGTTCTCTCCACGTCACCGAATTTTTAACGTTCTTGTAGAACGTCCAAAGGAACTCGTTTATCGACTTTCTACCGCACTGTAGTAGCGCGGATGTTCGTTATTACCAGACAATAGGTTGCAAGGTAGTGTAGCATGGGTCTTGAGTGTGAAAGGATGCATTTCTAGTCTTATCTGTCTGACGAAATACGATATTGACTTAAATTAAGTAATGAATGAAGATTCTGCATTGCAGTTGTTGCGTCATAACGATTACGAAAGATGTCTTTCTATTGATGTTGAAATTACTGAATTCGGTGATACTGTGCCAGCATGAATTATTATTTAATGTGTGTACAAAGCAGCCAAATCCTGTCTCTTAGTCTGTTTGAACATGGTGAAATATTCAGCTCTGTAGTTGCTCTTATTCTGAGTGTTGTTCTCGTCCTATGTTACTGGAAATAGTTATTTTCAGCCTATCGGTGAGCAACAGTGGGGAATCCTGGAATCCTGGGAAGGTGCACTGATATACTGGTGACAAAACTTAACAAATAACTGAACTTTAACATGATGTGTCATTGCCAAGTAACATTGCTTGATGAAACTTGGACCATACGTAGACAGAATTGCTACAGAATGTTATGGAAGGTAATTGAAAAAATAAACACGAAATGACGCTTTTATGCAAAGACAGTAATTACACGTAAGTCACCACAGTTTATAATGTCCTCTTGACATTACAACAAGCGTGACATGGTTGTTAATAGGGAGTCTGATCACAGCGCACCGCAATGCATGCTCTACAACGTGCTCCCATGTTGGCCAGTATGTTGGTAAGGGATTCTTGTGGTAGTCCGTTCCATTCTTCCAGCAGCGCGGTTAACAATTGCTAGATGGTCGTGCTACAAATAGTCTCCCCAACGCATACCACACGCGCTAAAACGATCTAAGTGGTAGGCCACCCATTCTCTGAACAGCAAGTACCCACTTACACTCATCGATGCCATCCATAAAAATGAAGTCAGGGCCGAAGGTAAAATGAAAATACTCACCTGAGGGAGGAGTACAGCGTCACAGTAACATTGACCAGTGAATGGAACGTGTTCGAAGATTTTGATGTCAGTACGCACATGAAACATTACGCCTGCTCACATCATAACAATTGAACCACTAAAACGATCATGTTCGGCAATGCTGGGTGTTAGAACACGTAATGCACAGAGGAACAATGTCGATCGTCATCGTTTTGGTGGCCTAAGTGTTATGTTGTGGTAAGGCATAACGTGGCGTGGACGTAGCAACCGTAAAATGTTTAAACATGGTACGGTCACCGGTCAAAGTTATTGTGACATCGTTCCCCTTTCCCATTTGCGTCTTTTCAGAGGTGCTTTCGGCCCTGGTCTCATTTTTGTGGATGGAAACGCGCGACCAAACTCAAATGCGTTGATGAAGGAGCTGCTGCCAGGAGAGGATATTCTGTTAGTAGACTGGCATCCCAGTTCCGCACATTTAAATCCCTTCGTGAGCCTGTAGGGTGCGTCGGGGAGAAGTAACGCAACATGTCCACATGCACCAAAGGCCTCACAGCAGTTTTCTTGCCACAAGAATTCATTATCGACCTGTGGACACCATGGGAGCATGTCTGAGTGTGTTGTGACCACACAACCTATTAACATCCATGTCACTCCTTTTGCAATGACCCAATGGCCACCATAATTGGCGGTGACTACAGTGTAATTACTGTCTTTGGATAAAAGTGTCATTACTCTTCGCCTTCTGGTTATTTCTTTTATTTACTTTCTCTACTATGTTCTTTATATGCATAGTCCATGTTCCACCGAGCATGAAACCTAGCATTGAGACATTGTGTGAAAGTTCCTTTCGATCTTACATGTTACACACCAGTGCAGTTAATGCTAAGATGAAAAAATCAAGCTCGAAACGCACTGCCACATACTGAATGAAACCTAACACAAGTATCATTAGTTGTAAATGAATTTCGCAAATAAATATCATGAATTCTAAGTAGACTTTGACCATATGAAAAAATAATTTATTAAGATTTATTCTTTCTCCTTTACAGCTGTTATCAATTTTTAAGTACAGTAAATGCTCCTTGTAGAACTGCATGCATATAAGTAATGGGTATTCACTTTTTGTGCGTGTATGTGTTTACTGCCCTACAGGGGCGCCGACTTATAAAACATGTTGGGGGGAAGGAGGGGGCATACTGGGGTCTTGCCCCGGGAAATTTTCTAAACTTTAGATGAAAAATAGTGAGTTTTAAATTTTTTAAAGCATTTTGGAGTCATATGATCAACATTAGAATCCCGAAAACTGGACTCTCGATAACTCGTCACTCCGGGAAACTCGACTAGCGTGACACAGTTCTTGGCTTTGAAAAGAAAAAAAAAAATAAATACGCACAGTATTTTCGTAAAAGGGTAATTTAATTTACGGTAATAATCATGCTTATAGACTATTACAGGACAGTGATGCATAGGTCTGAAAAGACTGAAATTATATTTAAATAAATCCTAAACTATTATTACAAGGATAAAACATAAAATATTTCTGTCGCACAGTAATAGCACTTCGATTAATAAGTGAAATAGCTAATTTAAGCTTACTTTGAATAAGGCTTAGGGTTCATTAAATAAAAACAATATCTCAAAGTTAATCTTTTAATACAGTTAATAAAGTTAATACAGTATGCCTAATACTTTCAGTCTAAAAGTACGTAAATAGCGGGTTTTAATTCGGTCTTACGCGCTAAAAATATTTAACTATTTGAAAATAGCTAATACAGTACTATAGTAATATAGTAATACAGTACTAAACTAATACTAATATTTCGAAACTGAAAATTTAACATTATGTATGTATTTAATTCTCTATTTTATAATGATTTTTAGCATTGCTCTAAATGTCATTATCAGGGCTAGAGTGTCTTTAGAAAGGTGCAAATGTTGACCGTCTGACTGGATTACTGAACGTGAAGTCTTTGATGACTGGTCGGATATCCAATTCATCCAAAATATCTTGGTGGGCATGAAGAGCAGCCAAGTTGTTCAATCGCTTCTGTCCTTTGTTGATCAGAGATATGACTTCAGACGTCGAAGGGCGCTAAATGATCGTTCTTCTGTTGAAGTTGTGATTGGAACTACCTGGAGAAACTTAATTCACGTAACATTTCTCCATCTGCAGCCTCTTGTGTAATGTACTTTCTTACATCACCCATATTTTTTAAGACCAGTTGTTTTTTATTATCGATATCGGCTAACACATTCAAGTGTAAGCGCAGTCTCTCAATGTCTAGGTCAATTTTGAAAGTCTCAGTTAATTTTTCCAGATCTTTTTCAACTCGGTTTACTAAAAGCAAGCACTCTTGTTCAATTGCAGTGACCTGTGTGAGTCCAGTTGAAGCAAACCGCTCAGTAATGCAAGATTGCACCGTTTCACAAACTTCAATGTAAAGAGCTTTGTAGTATTCCTTTGGGGTTTTGAAAGTGTGCTGTGAGCTGGCTTCGTTGTTTTCATACGTCTTTGGTATACTTCGACTCCGAGGAAGTGAAGGATCATTAACTTGTGAAGGTTTTTCTTTTAAACACAATTCCCAAAACGGTTCAAAACTATCACGCCTTCCATCCAATAAACAAATCAAACCCTCATATATATTTTTTCCAGATCAGCAACACTTAGATAAGCGCACTGAATTTTTTTCATTGACATCCTTTACTGGGTTCATTGCACGGCAATAAAGACGTAAAAAGAAATAAATCTTGACTTGTAATATTGACTCAAGGTAGCCTGCACATTTGTAACCTGCCTCTGTTTTGTCCTCTGCAGAAAATTTTTCAAAAAACTCTAGAAGTTCTTCAAAATTTTTCAATATTGTCAAGATACTAGAAGCTCTCATAGACCATCGAGTCGAGCAAAGGGGTCGGAGACTAGCTTGTTCGTTGGTGCTCTCACAGCGTATGCTTCTGAAAAGTCCTATCCTTATGTTGGATTCCCTTACGTTGTTTATTAAGTCCTTGGCTAAAGCCATAATTTCCACCATAGACGTAAGATGGCGGAGACTGTATAAAACTTTCAAGTCTAAACCGTGAGCAATGCAGTGCACGTAACGTGCACGTAACGTTGTATATCCAAAGCTAACTTTTTTTAGTCCTTTGAACTTACCTCTTAAGTTATCCATTGACAAATCAAGACGAGCAAAAACGTCTTTTAAAGTACCAAACAGAGTTTGTGATTCAGTTTTGGGGGTCACGTATAACCCAATACAGTTCTCCTTGATGGTTAAGGAATCATCGACAGTACGAATACAAAACGACACTTGTTTGTGAATCGAACTTGTTTCGTCAACCATAATAGAAAGATGTTGAGTCTTATTGATTGAAGACAATACCTTTCTCAACACAGACTTTCCTAGTGGATCAATGATCTGGTTTTAAATATCGTGGGACGTCCACGTATACCCCGAACGCCCTAACCAATCTTTAAACTCAGGTATGTCATTCTTTCGGAGTTCCAACAATTGAAAAAAATTGAGTTTATATCTTCATGCCCTCTAATTGCCAGCCCCTGTCGGCATAGAAATCACACAACAGTAAAAATTGTCTCAAGAGCTAAACGGCCTTTCTTCCTATCACTATCTGTTCATTCAGTTGGGAGTCAACACTTCGTAAACGTATTTTTATGAAGATGGAATTTTTTCAAAGCCTATTTACAGTTAGAAGACCATACGGAAGTAATTGCATCTTCTTTTTTTTAAGAAAATTGTGATAGATTTTTAGCATCTGCTTCTTTGCAAGTTTTGCAAAAAACCTTTTCGGTAGATGCTTCGTATTCTTGCCTCCCATATTTGATCAACCAAGATTTCTGAAATGATCCTCCCTTACCAAATTGTCCAGGTTTCGGCTGCGAACGGTTCTCGTCTGAAGGCGACGAAGCAATTAACGACACAATAATTGTTAGACGTTGACTTGCAGTATCATCAACCTCCAAGCACGCCTTTTTGGTTACTAATTTATCCATTGTGAACTTAATTTACAATACACTGAGAGACTAAAGTAAGCGAATAAAATATAGTCACATAAAATAATCCACTAGACATGAAAGTCGGAACACTAAACATGTCTGCAGCATGCACTGAACGAAACTATCCTCACTGAATGACTGCGACAGCAGGGTGGTCATTATATAGCCGCGGCGTCATAATGTCTTCAGGTGTCAAGGCGACACGAGGCGGAGGGTTCCAGGCGCTTCTGCTCCAGTCCTTTCGATGTCACCGCGACCGCAGCGCTGGCCCGCCGGAGCCAGACTTGACCCAAAGGTTCGCGCACCAGGACAAATTCTAAGTGTGCCCGCAGCACCATAACGCTATCATGATTCACTCCACTCGTTTTCAGCTAACCTGCTTACTACCGTAATAATTATTTGTTTTAACTCATTACTGATGGCTCCGAGCACTATGCGACTTAACTTCTGAGGTCATCAGTCGCCTAGAACTTAGAACTAATTAAACCTAACTACCCTAAGGACATCACACACATCCATGCCCGAGGCAGGATTCGAACCTGCGACCGTAGCGGTCGCTCGGTTGCAGACTGTAGCGCCTAGAACCGCACGGCCACTCCGGCCGGCCTCATTACTGAATGTATTTTAAAAGGCAACTGTCGTCATACAAGGAAAGTAAAAAATTGCAACATAATTATGTGATTTTACAAAGCATAGTATAACTAATAATTCTCTTAAATTATTGCGCGGGCTCCTCCACCCCAAACGAATTTTTAAGAGGCTCGGACCCCCTCAGGCCCCATGGAGTCGGCGCCTGTGCTGCCCTATGCAGGGCTGGGGACCCGGGTGGTAAAAGGGCTAGTCTCTTATCTACACTCCTATATAAAGACAAGTGGTTGTTTTAGACAAAATGTCGAAAACCACTTGACTGATTTACTTCAAACGCGTATGGTTTTATTTTCTTTCACGCAGTAGTTAAAACTGACAATGATTGAGTGCATTTAAAACATTAGTTTGTTTCTCCTATATGTCTTCTTTATTCTTATAGATAATTTTAAACAAAATGTGTAATCACACCAGTGTGCTGTTCCGTTTTATTCCTCGCAGTCGGTTTTAACAGGAAACAGCTTTTTATTTCTGACTTGTCGGCTTGTGAGTGGAGTTTTACTATTGAATAAGAATCGACTGAAACTTTGTAATTGTACCCACTCGCAGAATAAAACCATGCGAAAACTGTCATCGAAGCTACTAACCTCACAGACACAGCAAATGGAGACGTCCACATTATAAACTGCATACCAGTGATCCCAACCGATTTACGCATTCACGTCAGGCGACCTTTGTTCCCAAACAAGGCTTCTTTACAACAAGGATAAACAAGACTCCGAGTCAGAGAAAGGGTGGAAAAGAAGGTGGACAGAGGGGAGAGAAGTTAACGTAGACAGGTTGAAGGAGATGGACTGAGAGAGGATGGCGGAGGTGACGAACAGATAAAATGGAGAGAAAGAGGAGGTTGACAAAGGGAGGGAGGGAGGGAGATGGACAGAGACAGGTGGTGAGACGGAGGTTACGACATCAATTCTCGTGCGTATTTAGCAATTGCGAAACATTGTCGGGTTCGCTAGTAGATGTATAGTTACTTCAATTTCTTTTTATAAAAAATTCCAGGAAGCATACAATTTTCAAAGACATGGCGCTCCGCAAGAAACTTCATATGATGGTAACTGTATTTAGTGTTTCTTCAGAACTGCAAACTCCTCTGCCGCTGTACTTTGCTACTTCTTGATTAACACGTATTTGTTTGCGGCGAGCGGACAGGAGACAGGAGAACAGGCTTCATACGTTACCAGACAGTGTTGCCTGAACGAAAACGTTATTATTCTTTAGTTTCAAATCCAGAAAAGGTTGCTTTGACAGAGTGACTGTTCATACCACTTACTTCGTTTGTTGAAGTCGTATTAAACACACTTTGTAACAATGGGTAGATCCAACTATATCCATATTAGCAGAAACCTTAGTTCCACTTCCACACGGATGTTTGTCACTGCTGTATAGCTTTTCCATGCTATTGCCCGGTACCTACTTCCCTTCTAGGAGTTGCTGTTATATGGAACTCAAGGTAGGATCCGTGCATTAACTTTTCTCTCAAACTGCCAAACAACTCTGGAACTTCAGTTAGAGCTCCCACATCCAAACTTAGATTCCCTCAGCCAGTAGTATCCTGGTCTCTTCCCTGACCCTCGTCAACATCCGTCTCAGCCAGTCCGCTGTAGAATTTTCCGTTCCCCTTATATATTTAACGCTGAATCTGAAGGCTGATATGCGGACTGCCCACCGGGCGACACGTCCGGTTTTCCTGGAGTGGGCTGGTATCCAGCCGTGTGGCTTGATCAGCGGTATTCCCGCCACCGGTATGGGTCATCTTTCCGGCAGTGTACGCAAAGCGCGCGCTGGTGCCACCTACCGGGCCGATCGGGAGCGAGAGGAAAAGCTGAGGAAGAGGTGATTTTGCTTTTGGACGCCGAGCAATAACGGCGTTTTCGGAACTGGCGGTGTCAGCCAGCGAGCAGGGCACGTCCAGAAGGGGCTGTTGCCCGGGTGACGGCGCCGTGGCAAATATCGCCGACGTGGAAAGAGACGTTACTGGGAAGCCGTTGGTGTTTTTTCCGCTTGCTTCATGTCTCCTGGCATCGGGATCTGCGGCGGCTGGCTTAGTCGAACAAGCAAGAGGGTATAGGCCTTGTTTGTCCTGTAAATTGCGGTTGGAATCTACTCCTGGGTTCTGTGCGGTTGACTGTATTTTCTTGGGCGGCCGCCGCTACTCCTACTGAGTCTGGCCTTCAATCTTTTGATTTTAATTGGTTTAATACGTAATGTTTTAAGGTGTATGTGGTGTGATCATTAGATTATACGAGGGCCTGGAGAGCGGAGACATTCGATTGTAGATTCCTACTGTCAAGGCTTAACCGCCATTGAAAGCAGTTTGCTGACCCTTGTTTAAGTACCGTCTGGTTATTGTATTTATATCACACCACGGAGTTAAGATGGCCAGTCGCTATCGATAATATATTTCCCTGGATATATTTATCTCTGAATTGTAAGAACATTACTGTTACGTTTCTGTCTGAACTAATAGTGTGTCTGAGAGACATGAGTATAATTTTGAAATCAGTAGTTTCCTAAATTCTTACCAGTTACTGAGAGGCCAGTTGTTATTGTTGTTTAATAGTCTGATCCGGATCCTGTTGATGGTGGTACTAGAATTTCTTCAGTGACAGTAGATCGATATTGTAATTAATTTCATGTATTAATTTTGCTGATGTGTTGTCATGATTTATTGTGTTTCTAGTTATTTAAGACAGATATCAGTCTGTTGCAGATACCCACTAGTTCTGGGATTTTCTCGTGCCCATTCGTGACCGTTGCTGCTCCCGTCTGGGGGTCCATGTCGAGCCTGTATTGGGAACAGCTGAGCGGCGTGCGTCCGTTTCTGAACGTAGTTGTTACGAGCTTGTTTTCTCACATGAAATTTTATATGTTGTATACTAAATTATGTGGTGCAAACCATTTAAGTAACCTGTTGTGTGCCATGGTATCTGATAGTTGAAACTTCCTGGCAGATTAAAACTGTGTGCCGGACCGAGACTCGAACTGCGGACCTTTGTCTTTCGCGGGCAAGTGTTCTATCAACTGAGCTACCCAAGCACGACTCACGCCCCGTCCTCACAGCTTTACTTCTGCCAGTACCTCGTCTCCTACGTTCCAAACTTAACAGAAGCTCTCCTGCGAACCTGCAGAACTAGCACTCCTGAAAGAAAGGATATTGCGGAGACATGGCTTAGCCACAGCGCATGGGGGATGTTTCCAGCGCACACTCCGCTGCAGAGTGAAAATCTCATTCTGGAATCATCCCCCAGGCTGTGGCTAGTCCATGTCTCCGCAATATCCTTTCTTTCAGGAGTGCTAGTTCTGCAGGTTCGCAGGGGAGCTTCTGTTAAGTTTGGAACGTAGGAGGCGAGGTACTGGCAGAAGTAAAGCTGTGAGGACGGGGTGTGAGTCGTGCTTGGGTAGCTCAGTTGGTAGAGCACTTGGCCGCAAAAGGCAAAGGTCCCGATTTCGAGTCTCGGTCCGACACACAGTTTTAATTTGCCAGGAAGTTTCATATCAGCGCACACTCCGCTGCAGAGTGAAAATCTCATTCTGATATCTGATTGTTGCCTGAACTCTGAATTATTTTGGTAATAACAATCACTGTCGTAATGAAAGAGTACGTTGGTTAAATTTTAGTAAATTGTTCTTCAGTTTGATTACAGTTTAGAGTATATAAAATTTAACTTATTTCAGTAAATGTGTAATAGGCCATAAGTGCTGCGCTTTTATGAATGTTTAAAATTGAAGTAATTAGTTTCGCCTGAATGGTAATTTTTAAAGATGTGTGGTAGTTTTAAACATGTTATGTACTTTTGTTAAGTTCTCTTGTTTAAAAGTACCAAATAAAATGTTCGGTGCAACTGTCGATGGTGATTGCCTCATGTGTTACTTTGGTCCAGTCCTACCACCCTACAGCCTATTGTGCTAAGTTTGTGTCGTTGCGTAAAAGGTGGAATTACATGTTGTCTCGATACTTCACCAACTCACCACAACATTTTATTGTTGCCTTCATAGGTGTTCACATGATAACATAGCGCGCTTTTGGATGCTACTGTCTGAGAAATGACGATAGTGATTCCGTGTGTAATTACACACACCCTCAGCGAACAATCCGATTAACTTACTGATGCAGTACAATTCGACGTAAAACTTCCAGCTCCACCTTCTATCAAAATCTACAAGCCGCCCATAGATCTTTTGTGCAACTCGAGTACATACGACCGTTTTGTGCGAAACCTGCGCATCGAGTGTCGTCGCTTCGCATAATGGGGCGCGATTGGTGGGTCTTTGGCGTTGCTGAACGGAACAGCAAGACAATAATTCCTGGCGGAAAGGACCCGCTGAGCTCCGAATGTTTCAGAGATCCAGCGGTACGTAAGCGCTAAGATTGACGTCACGAACGATAAAAGTGAAGAAAAAGTTTAGCGTTTTGTCGACCAGTGGCTTTGTCTCCCTCAGCCAATGGTGTCACTGAATGAGGCATGGCGGGACCTGTGGTCAGCACACAGATCTCCCCGTCGTCATAGAGTGTCGTGATCTTGGAGCCGCTACTAATTCGTCGATTAGGTTCTCTGTTGTCCTCACGAGGCTCAGTACGCCCCATACCAATCTTCCCAATGAGAAAAATGTCTGTCAGTACCGGGAATCGAAACCGCGTCCTCTGTATGACAGTCATCCATGCTGACTACTCAGTTACGGAGGCGGACTTCTACGAGGTACTCCTGAAAAATTTTCTTTTCTTTTAACAGATATGTGTCAAAATGGCAGTAATCCCATAGTGAAGCTCCAATGATGAAACTCAACCTAAAAACAGAAGTTGAACAACGACAAAAAATGTGTTGAAAGTCATATATCTCACCCGTTTACAATCTCGGGTCATGATTAGTCATACTGAACAGCCGATGAAGTTGCTCAAAGTAGCTTGAAATATCAAGACCAAGATAATAAAGATGAAACGTTCCGTCCTTCTTTCTATCTCATCTGTAAAAAGTGTTAGAACGTCATGCGATTTAGATCCATCCCCTACCCGTGAACCTGTAATGGATAGCACGTTCCCGCCGCTTTGCTTTCAGATGTCCTTAGCTCGTCAGTTCCTGCTGCCGTTCAATCTGGTACACACTCTCTAGCGTCGCTACTAATCAGTGTAATTGCCCTTTGTCCTCACGAGACTGATTCACCGCTAGTAACTGGAGCAGAGCTCGAGTCTGTCGTATCTGAGCGGTAGCAGCTGACATTGATGGGACACTCCAATTTCTCTGACGTCATGGGATTCAAAGTAAATTTGTAGGTGAAGGTCACTCGAAATTGGTATTATTTGAAACAGGGCAGAAGAATGAGGAAAATAATTATCTGCCATCGTGCTGGAGGAAATTTTTCTCATTTTTTATTGACCTGTGGTAATACAAAAGGCGTTCTTACCCTATACCACATAGATAGGCGACGGAAATAGTTAAATCCCGTGGCGTACGTCACCTACCTGCAGCTCTGCGTCGAGCTCCCTCCCTATCAAAAACGAAATTTAAATCCTAATTTGGAGTTGTAACTTCCGTCAACCTCGTTTATAAAATTAAGGATTTCCCTATCCCGCACAGAACAAAACTGGTATCCCTTGATGTTAGCAGACTATTTTCAAATATAACAGCTAAAGAATGTCTAATTATTCCGACAGAACAACTATACAGAGCTCGTGCCAACCTTGTAAATCTAGAAGACACAAGGCTGGCCACCGAAACTTGCTTCGAACAAAATTATTTTCAACTCTAAAGAACTCTGTACAAGCAGTTAGATGTCCGATGCAATCATTATTAAATTTCGGTTTAGATATGAAGACGAAATATTGTGTCCGTCGGCTGGCAATTCAGCAGAGTTCTGGTACATCTAAATCCACAACATAAAAACATACAGTCTACCAGTTCACTTCTTGGATACTAACGAAGACTGTGCTACGGACGCGCGACATCCTTACCGATCAGTTATATATAGTACCTGCCCTGTGTACTTCTCTGCTCGTTGCTGGGAAACTGAAGAACTCCGGCCCGTAAGACGTCATACGAGCACTGGTTGGCGGGACTGTAGGAGTGTGCGCGGAAAGAGGGGCGGGCCTTGCTGGTAGCAGTGTGGAAAGTTGAACGTCTGGTTTTACTTATAACGTGTTAGCGCTCCTTTGAGCCGAAGATAGCTGGGAGGCGTTTTGTCTGGCCTCTGGAGTTTTACTGGCGCCGTAACGCCGGTTGCAGTTGAACTGTCAGCTACTCGACCGTTGGAGCTGCGAGCCTGCTTGGGGAGACGTTGCGTGCCTGTATTGTGGACTTTATGGTGAGCCCTCTCTGTAACGGGTACTAATTCTTAACTGACGTATGACACACTGCACCTTGGTTTCTATGGGTATGGTTGGTAAAAATGTTCAAATGTGGGACTTAACTGCTAAGGTCGTAAGTCCCTAAGCTTATACACTACTTAATCTAAATTACCCTAAGGACAAACACACACACCCATGCCCGAGGGAGTACCCGAACCTCCGCCGGGACCAGTCGCACAGGCCATGACTGCAGCGCCCTCGGCTAATCCCGCGCGGCTGTGCTGGGTATTTGTGGTTGTTCCTTCGACATTCTGTTGTGAGTGGGGGTACTCATTTGTATTTTTTCTATCAGACTGAGTTTAGCCGATTTTCGGGACATGTAGTAGCGATTTGTAGAGAGCGTAGATTATAATTTGGTTTTCGATTCCTGCGTAGCACGTTAATAGGTAGCATGGCTTAGTTGTTTGTATACGCAAGTGCACACTTTTTGTCAAAATTTTTCTATAAGTTATTTTTCTGGTGTATTACCTATTCAGTCCTTGCTAACTTTGTTTTATTTATTACTGTTATGTATATGTATTTTATTAGAACAACGTTTAATTCTGCTTGTACATTGACGGAAAAAAATGAAATCGTCAAAAAACAATTAATGTAGAGGAATGAAATTTCGGGAATACATTCGTGTAGATTACATATTTAAGTGATTCACATTGCAGGATCACAGGATAATGTAAGCATGAGATAGCCATTGCAAATGGGAAATGCTGGTGCGGTAACGGCCGGTGTAGCCACCAGAATGTTGTATGCAAACATAAAAAAGTACATGCATTGTGTTGTACAGATGCCGGATGTCAGTTTGTGGGATGGAGTTCCATGGCTGCTTCACTTGGTCGGTCAACACAGGAACGGTTAATGCTGTTTGTGGATGACGCTGGAATTTTCGTCCGATGGTGCCCCGTATGTTCTCGATTGGATACACGTCCGATCGGCGGCCGGAGTGGCCGAGCGGTTCTAGGCGCTACAGTCTGGAACCACGCGACCGCTACGGTCGCAGGTTCGAACCCTGCCTCGGGCATGGATGTGTGTGATGTCCTTAGGTTAGTTAGGTTTAAATAGTTCTAAGTTCTACGGGACTGATGACCTCAGATGTTAAGTCCCATAGTGCTCAGAGCCATTTGAACCAACACGTCCGATCATCGAGCAGACCAAGGAAACACGTCGACACTCTGTATACTATGTTGAGTTCCAAGAGCGGTATTGGGCGAGCGTTATCCTGTTGGAATACACTTACTGGTATGCAGTTCATGAATGGCAGCGTAACTGGTCGAATCACTAGACTGACGTACAAACTTGCCGTAAGTGTGCGGGGATAACCACGAGATTGCTTTTGCTGTCATATAAAGTGGCAAACCAGACCATAACTCCAGATGTAGGCCCAGTGCGTCTAGCACGCGGACTGCTGGTTGCAGGCCCTCAACTGACCTCTTTCTAAAAAACACACGGCCGTCACTGAGACAGAGGCAGAACAATCTTTCGTCAGAAAACACAACATACCTCCACTCTGGTCTCTAATGAGCTCTCGCTTCACGCCACTGAAGTAGCAAATGGCGGTGGTTTGTGGTCAGTGGAATGCTCCCTACAGGACATCTACCTCTCAGCCGTTCTTGAAGTAACCGATTTATAAGAGTTCGTTGCGTTGCTGTGGTGCCAACTGCTGCTCAGACCGCTGCTAGAGATGCAGTACGGCTAAGCTGTATGCCGAACAGAATGGCCTTCCCTCTCTGTAGTGCTGCTTGGCAGTCCAGAGCCCGATCTCCTTACGACCGTACATTCTCGTGACCATCGCTGCCAGCAGTGACGTGCAACCGCTTCATCCCTGCCCAGTGTTTCTGCAATATGGCAGAGGAAACATCCAGCTTCTTGTAGCCCTATTTCACGAACTTGTTCCAACTCAGTGAGGTGTTGACAATGGCGTCTTTGTCGCCTTAAAGGCATTCTTGACTAAAATCAGCTCACCGCGTCCCATCTCAAAGGTAACTAAATGTCACGATCATTGCAGCGTGTATTTAGAGTAATTCTGATTTGAAGCATACTTGTGCCTCATAGTAATGCTACTAGCGGCACTCTTAAGCGACTCGCACGAAATTTGGAGAGACGTCTTTCAGATTTAGAAATCAGCTTATCAAGTTTCCTTTTTGTCACGCAACCCCGTTTTGCTGTGATTTTTTCCAGTCGGTTTGTGTGTGTGCATGCGCGTGTGTGTTTTACAGCACAGATTAGCCATTGTTTAATGCCATGTTTATTGAATTCAAGAGTGAACCCGGAAAGTCGCCTCAGCGTATACTATAGATGTGTTTCTCACCAGATGATTTTTGATAATGCAAATTAGTGTACATCTGTAGAAAATAGATCCATTTTTGTGAGTCAGCTGGCCGACTGATTGCAGTAAATCGAAATTATTTGCTCTTAATTGTTTGACAAGCTAGTCACCGATGTAATAATTGTATTGTGATATGTTCTTTGCCGTATCTGCAGGGTTTAGATAATTTTTTTTTTTTATATTTGATGCACTACTGCCGTTGTTCGCTTGCCGGTAAGCCCCTGAGGTTAAGTATCTGTTTTGCTTTACGTTCAATATTTCAGTTCGTTATGAAAGCGGCCCGGAGGCCTCTAGATTTATAAATAGTTTACCTTATGGTCTATTTGTTCTAGGCAATTTTCCGTGAAGGTCTGACTGACTTAACGTCTTGTACCTTGTGTTTTTGATCGGCCATTGCGCCGTTAAGCTTACAGTGCTTATTACCAGCCCACGATATTATTGCACTTGCCTCCCGTGACCAGTAACAGAAACACGCGGCGATGTTACAGTAAACAAGTACAGTGGTGACTAAGCAAAATGCATCATACTGTGAATGAATTCAAGGCAGTTCTGCATCTACCATCAAATGGTTCAGCTTGTTCTCGCGAAATATCATGATAAAACCTCACGATAAGATGACCGAAGCCGGCGCACTCCCAGGTGCAATAATATTTCTGTCGGTCAGTATAAGCCTGATAGCCTGCCAGCCAGCGGAGGAGTGTCTGGACATAAGCTTAACCTCCCTTAACGTAATTACTAATGGGCGTCTTGTACTGTTAACCAAATTGTGTGTAAATTCTAAAGTACCTTGACCCATTTGAAAAGTAGCTGCAGTGGCCGCTGGCCATTTGTTCTGTTATCCTATACCTGTCTTAAACGCTATTCAAGTTTTGTGAGTAGTTTGTTGACTAGTGATTGGTCAGGGTGGCCGAAAAGTAAACATTCAGAGTACGATGCATTTTTCTTAGTCACCACTGTACTTGTTCCTTAGTGAAATTTATACGTAAAATTTGATTACTTGAAAGGGCTTGGCCGTGTTAGTCATTTATCATCGAGTCTTAAGCCGTCTGTGCATTTGCTAAGTGTAGTTACGAGGCGTATTCCGCAAGACAGGTCCGATCTTTCGTGAAATGGAAACCACAGTGAAAATCCGATAAATCTTTGGATAGGTGTGATGGACAGGGTGTCTAGCATGCCGATCGCGTCACGTCGCTCTTTTCCGTTGGAAGCCACAGTGCGCACGTAAAGACGCCTAGAAAGCAGTGTCTCCCGTGAGAGATTTCGCCTGATTTGATGCAGCCTACACAACATAACATTCATCCATTTCGCTCATCATGATAGTTCTTTGCCTTACTCTACAGGGGCAATGAGGATCCCCCTGCAGTATTTTCGATGGGAAGTGTTTGATCGTCCTGTATACAGCCCGGAATTTGCTCTCTCTGATTTACATCACTGCTCACATGAGTCACTGGCCAAGAAGTCAGTGTTTTGGCACAGACAACGAACTGCAAATGAGCGTAGAGAATAGGCGAAAAGTGCAGGCGATTGTCTTCTATGACGAGTGTATCGGGAAAATGGTATAATGCTACGACAAATGTCGTAGAGCGGCGATTATGTAGAGACGTTGCTGGAAGGTGTGGCTAACTACTGCAAGTAAAACACTTTCGATTTTCACTGTGGTTTCCATTTCACGACCTATGTCATCTTCCTTTCGGGATACGCCTCGTATTTGTTTGATCAATTGAAGTTCGTGGCCGGCCGGAGTGGCCGAGAGGTTCTAGGTGCTACAGTCTGGAACGCTCGCGACCGTCACGGTCGCAGGTTAGAATCCTGCCTCGGGCATGGATGTGTGTGATGTCCTTAGGTTAGTTAGGTTTAAGTAGTTCTACGTTCTAGGGGACTGATGACCTCAGATGTTAAGTCCCATAGTGCTCAGAGCCATTTGAACCAAAGAATTAACAGCAAATAAGCTATGTGCAATATAAATTTCAGTCCTTTTTAATACTAACTGGAAACAAATATGAAGCTGTGTTTCTACATAATTTTTCTACATAATCGGCATTTCAACTGAGGAATTTATCATACCGTGGCACAAGTTTTTGAGTACCCTCTCTAAAGAAATCTGCGAGTGCGATTGCAACCGCTGATTTACACCGACATCCAGGGCTGCGTCAGTTTCAAATCAGTGTGTAAAGAGACATGTGTTCATTGCTGGGAAGAGATGGTTGTCGCTCGGCGCCAAATCCAGCCTAAATAGTGGATTATCAAACACCTCCCATCCAAACCCCGTAAGAGTTCTCGGGTACGATTGGCTATGTGCGGACGTGCGTTGTGTTGGGAAAAGAAAATAATTATGTGCCTTAAGTTTTCCGTGACGCTTGTTTTGTATCGCCCGCTTAAGTATGATACCTCTCTCAGTTAATTGTTGTGCCACGTTCAAGAAAATCAACGAAAATCTCTCCCCTAGAGACCCAAAACACGGTGCCCATGGTTTTTTTGCTTACAGCTTTTGCAAACTCTTCCTTATTTTCTTGGAGAAATATGTGCGAACCCATTCCATCGACTCCCTTTTTGTTTCACAGTTGACATACTTCACCCAAGTCTCGTACCCAGTGACGAGACGATAGATAAATTTGTTATCATTGTTCTTCAAATCTTCGGGGACGCTCAGTGAAGCAGGCAATTCATGTTTTTAGTGATCTTCCGTAAGGATACTGGGAACGTACGTAGCACAAGCTAAGCTTCCTGCAACTATTTGATGCACCAGGCTCGATGAACGGTTGGTAAAACGTTGCAAAAGTACTGTAATCGTGAAACTACTATTTAGACGAGTTTTGTCTTTGATTTTCATCACCGTGAGTGACAAGGCTAGATCTACCACTGTGGTCCTCACTGTGAACATCGCTGCAACCAGTTTTAATATCAGTACATCTTAACCTCACTTGGCGTTCAGTCTATACCAAGTAGGCTGAGGCGTGAATGGGATTTTGAACTGAGATGCAGGCGTGCTAGTGTAGGCCGTGCAGTTGTGGAAAGTCTCTGTGCCAGTGTGGCGTAGTGGTGAGCGCATCTACCTAGTCGGGCAGTAGTAGCCGACCGCGACAGACGCAGCAACAAATAAGTAAACCGCTTTTGTGACATCTACGAGTTCCTAACCAGGAGCCGGCCGCGGTGGTCTAGCGGTTCTAGGCGCTCAGTCCGGAACCGCGCGACTGCTACGGTCGCAGGTTCGAATCCTGCCTTGGGCATGGATGTGTGTGATGTCCTTAGGTTAGTTAGGTTTAAGTAGTTCTGAGTTCTAGGGGACTGATGACCACCGATGTTAAGTCCCATAGTGCTCAGAGCCATTTGAACCATTTTGAACCTAACCAGGAGCGAATTTTATCATAACATTTGTGTGCTTTTAGTTTCTTGAGGTTCTGCGTGTAAATTTAAAATCTAATAGCCACAGTTCTCGCGTTTTCGTTTACGTCAGAAAGTAAACCGATCCTGTGATATATTACAAGTTCCTTATCAGGGGCAAATTATATAGTTTCACCTGAGTGCTTCGGTTGTTAGGTTCTTGAATATCTGCGTACTACTGGGCACAGTTCGTGCGTTTTCGTCAGGATCTACATTAGAGTTGCGCAGCACGTGCCGATAGTCCGTTTATCTGCATAGTTTAGTTTTCCACGGTCTTTGGTATGGACAGGGACTGCGATTGTTGTGTGCAGATGCGGGCAGAGTTGGTGACTATTTGCTCTCAGCTTCAGGCTGTGATGGCTTCGGTTACGCAGCTTGAAGCTGCAGTGGCTGGACACCATTGTTGTGGGCCGGCCGTGGGGATTCAACGGACGTCCAGCGCGTCAGAGTCCTCCGACTGGTCCTCACCGGTGGCCAACCCAGTTACTGCTCGTACTGAGGCTGAACCCTCAGCTGTGGTCGAGTGGGAGGTCGCCCTGGGGCGAAGCAGGCGGGGCTAGACTTCCTAGGCGGCCGCACGTAAGGCCTCCCCGGTTTGTATGACAAACAGGTCCCAGGTGCTGTCTGTGGCTGACACTGTCGCTGAGCCGGATGCTGTCGTCTGCCCTGTTTCAGAGGAAACCAATCAGCCTGCAAGATCCGGGCAATTGCAGAGCGTGGGACTATTGGTAGCTGGGAGCTCCGACGCTAGGGGCGTTATGGAGCCCCTTAGGGACTTGGTTGACAAGGAGGATAAGAAAACCAATGTGCACTCCGTGTGCATACCGGGTGGAGTCATTCCAGATGTGGAAAGGGTCTTTCCGGATGCCATGAAGAGCACAGGGTGCAGCCAACTTCAGGTGGTTGCTCACGTTGATACCAATGATGTGTGTCGCTTTGGATCAGAGGGGATTGGTTTCTAGCGGCTAACACAAGTGGTAAGGGCTGCCAGTCTTGCTTGCAAGATGAAAGCAGATCTGACCATTTGCAGCATAGTCGACAGGACCGATTGCGGACCTCTGGTACAGAGCCGAGTGGAGGGTCTGAATCAGAGGCTCAGACGGTTCTGCGACCGTGTAGGCTGCAGATTCCTCGACTTGCGCCATAGGGTGATTGGGTTTCAGGTTCCGCTGAATAGGTCGGGTGTCCACTGTACGCAGGAGGCGGCTACACGGGTAGCAGGGGCTGTGTGGCGTGGACTGGGTGGTTTGTTAGGTCTGAGGGTGTCGGGAAAACACAAGAAGGGCTTCGGTCACAAAGGGTGCAGGCTGAACACAGGAACAACGTAGATACAGGAACCATTGGTATAACAGTTGTAAATTGTCGTAGCTGTGTTGGGAAAGTACCAGAGCTCCAAGCGCTAATAGAAAGAACTGATGCTCAAATCGTTATAGGCACTGAAAGCTGGCTAAAGCCGGATATAAGCTCAGCCGAAATTTTTGCGAATAACCTAACGGTGTTCCGAAAAGATAGGCTAAACACGGTTGGCGGTGGCGTGTTTGTTGTTGTTGGAAGTAGTTTAACTTGTCGCAAAATTGAAGTAGATACTTCCTGTGAGTTAGTATGGGCAGAGGTCATTGTTGGCAACCGGACCGGACCTCCCAATTCAGATCATACAGTTGCTGAAAGATTTAAAGAAAACTTGAGTTTGTTTTCAAACACGTACTCGACTCATACGATTATAGTTGGCGGTGACTTTAATTTACCCTCGATATGTTGGCGAAAATATGTTTAATTCCGGAGGTACGCATAAAATATCATCCGAAATTGTGCTAAACGCATTCTCTGAAAATAATTTCGAGCAATTAGTTCCTGAGCCCATGCGTATAGTAAAAGGTTGTGAGAACACACTTGACCTCTTAGCAACAAATACTCCTGAGTTAATAACCAGCATCAAAAGCGATACAGGGATTAGTGAACACAGGGTTGTCGTAGCGAGATTGAATATTGTAATCCCCAAATCCTCGAAAAATAAGCGAAAAAATACCTATTCAAAAACGCAGATAAAAATTTTTTGGCGTTTTCCTGAGAGACAATCTGCACTCATTCCAAATTAATAATGTAAGTGTAGACCAGATTTGGCTTAAATTCAAAGAAATAGTATCGGCATTAATTGAAAGATATCTACCAAACAAACTAACAAACGACGGAGCTGATCCTCCTTGGTACACAAAACGGGTTAGAACACTGTTGCAGAAACAACGAAACGAACATGCCAAATTTAAACAGACACAAAGTCCCCAAGATTGGCGATCCTTTACAGAAGCTCGAAACTTAGCGCGGAGATCAATGCGAGACGCCTATAACAGTTTCCACAACGAAACTATGTCCCGAAACCTGGCAGAAAATCCAAAGAGTTTCTGGTCGTTTGTGATGTATGTTAGCGGCAAGAAACAATCAATAGCCTTCTCAACGCGATAACAATGGAGATAATATCGAAGACAGTGCTACCAAAGCAGATTTACTAAACACAGCCTTCCGAAATACCTTCACAAACGAAGACGAAGTGAATAATCCAGAATTCGAATGGAGAACAGCTGCCAACATGGGCAACGTTGAAGAAAATATCCTCAGAATAGCGAAGCAACCCAAACCACCTAATAAAAGCAAGTCTTCTGGTCCAGACTGTATACCAATTAGGTTCCTTTCCGGGTATGGAGATGCATTAGCTCGATACTTAACAATCATATACAACCCTTCGCTCGACGAAAGATCCGTACCCAAAGACTGGAAAGTTGCACAGATCACACCAATATTCAGGAAAGGTAGTAGGAGTAATCCACTAAATTACAGACCCATATCGTTAACGTCGATATGCAGCTGGATTTTAGAACGTATATTGTGTTCGAACATTATGATTTACCTCTAAGGAAACGTTCTATACACACACAGTCAACATGATCCTGTGAAACGCAACTAGCTCTTTATCCAAATGAAGTGCTGAGTACTATTGACAGGGGATTTCAGATCGATTCCGTATTCCTGGATTTCCGGAAGGCTTTTAACGCTGTACCACACAAGCGGCTCGTAGTGAAATTGTGTGCTTATGGAATATCGCCTCACTTATGTAACTGGATTTGCGATTTCCTGTCAGAGAGGTCACAGTTCGTGGTAATTGATGGAAAGTCGTCGAGTAAAACAGAAGTGATTTCAGGCGTTCTCCAATGTAGTGTTATAGGCCCTTTGCTGTTCCTTATCTACATAAACTATTTGGGAGACTATCTGAGCAACCGTTTTCGGTTGTTTGCAGATGATGCTGTCGTTTATCGACTAATAAAGTCATCAGAAGATCAAAATGAACTGTAAATCAATTTAGAAAAAATATCTGAATGGTGCGAAAAGTGGCATTTGACGCAAAATAACGAAAAGTGTGAGGTCATCCACATGAGTACTAAAAGGAACTCGTTAAACTTCGGTTACACGATAAATCAGTCTAATCTAAAAGCCGTAAATTCAACTTAATACCTAGGTAGTACAATTACGAACAACTTAAACTGGAAAGAACACATAGAAATTGTTGTGGGAAAGACTAACCACAGGTTGCGTTTTATTGATAGGACATTTAGAAAATGTAACAGACCTACTAAGGAGACTGCCTACACTACGCTTGTCGGTCCTCTTTAGAAAAGTGCTGCGCGGTATGGGATCCTTGCCAGTTAGGTCTGACGGAGTACATCGGAAAAGTTTAAAGGAAGGCAGCACGTTTTGTATTATCGCAAAATATGGGAGAGAATGTCACAGAAATGATACGGGATTTGGGCTGGAAATTATTAAAAGAAAGGCGTTTCTCGTTGCGACAGAATCTTCTCACGAAATTCCAATCACCAACTGTCTCCTCCGATTTGTAAAATATTTTGTTGACATCGACCTACATAAGGCGGAACGATCACCAAAGTAAAATAAGGGAAATCAGAGCTCGTACAGAAAGATATAGGTGTTCATTCTTTCCGCGCGCTATACGAGATTGGAATAGTAGAGAACTGTGAAGGTGGTTCGATGAACCCTCTGCTAGGCACTTGAATGTGATTTGCAGAGTATCCATGTAGATGTAGATGTAGATGTAGTCAACGGGAAACCCGGGTTCGAATCCACACCTTGCTACAAAATTTCATTCATCGCTTCAGTTTGCATATATACATCATTACTATCTACTATGCACACAAATGACTCTGTGGGTAGCGTCTGAAGCTTCATGAGCGTATTTGAAAACGATTTTTCTTTTTACAAAGAAGTCATAACGCTAGTAGCGAAATGCAGGAAGACCTCGGATCGATTCTTGATGCAGGTATTGGCGGTTGACTCTCGACTTAAATATAATGTAACGTAACGCGCACTGATTACCGTAAGGAACCGTTATTTTGTGATTACCGAACGAGCATGGTTGCAGTCACAAACATTAAATATCAAGGAGGACGTGTAGGAGACACCTTCGTTTCAATATTTAGGCATGTGCCTTCCTTTTCTATCCTTACACTGTACCCACAACTGACAACACAGCAGGCACTCCGACGTTTATTGACACATTTGCAACGAAATCTGCCAACAACGTAATTCGCACTGATCACATCTCTGCATCTGGCATGTCTGCTCAATATGTGATATTCATATCTTACTCGTTGCAATGACCAATGAACGAACGACCAGTGGCGACTTTTCGGATTTTCACCGCATTAATATGTCTGACCTAGCATCTGCGCCTGAAATATTTCTTGCCAATGGTAATTGTAGGAAATAACGTAGATATAAATTATGAAGTATCTAATTTCACTACGTGAATAATTTCAGTAAACACGTTGCCTTAAACACTGTATGAGCAAATAGAAATCTTGCACCATGGCTTATAGATTATCTCAAATTCCTTACGAGTATCAGAGACGCAGAACACGGGACATGCAAACGGCACCCGACTACTGATAACCACCTCGCCTATAAGCAACTACGCCACGTACCTAGTCAGTCTCTAAGAAACGCAAAACTGTGGTATACTCACTCGTAAACTGAGAACTCACTTTGCCTGCCGCCTTGTGCAAAAACGTGCGAAGTCTAGGAATAGCCGGCCAGGGTGGCCGAGCGGTTCTAGGCGCTACAGTCTGGAACCGCGCGACCACTACGGTCGCAGGTTCGAATCCTGCCTCGGGCATGGATGTGTGTGACGTCCTTAGGGTAGTTAGGTTTAATTAGTTCTAAGTCTAGGGGACTGATGACCTAAGTCCCATAGTGCTCAGAGCCAGTCTATTAACAAGCAAACCTAAATCTGCAGCTGAAACTCTAGTTCCTACTGGGGACCTAAATCGATACTTCGCACGCCGACGACAATACACAACGGTACGGTACAAATTATAGCTTCCCTAAAAGACACTTCATAAGAAAAAAAATTCAACAGCCATTCACTATTAATACGTTCAGGAAGTCAGCTGCAGGCATCCATTCTGCAGCCGTCCAATGAAATCAGAGTTCGAATGACCAGTTTCCTCGGCGATCCACTATTGCCCAAACTAATGACATTTTTAACCATTCTCCGACCTCCAGCATATTCATAACAGCGTGGATGGAAGGACTCACAAAGCATTTACTCAAGACGAAATATGCCAAAGAACCTGCCGACCACATGCCCACTTGCATTCTACCAACAGCATCTAAGACTTTACAATTGATCTCACATAGTTCACAATCAGCTTACCAATTCCGTAACTCTAAACAATGTTTTAGACCAATAGCAGTCAGGTTTAAATGAAAACGGCAGTTCTACCACCGTTCTTATAAAAGTGACTAACTAAATGAAGGCGACTGTGATGTGCTTTTTAGAATTCAGCAAAGATTTCGACACTCATAAATTGACACTTTACTTGTTATATCCAGATATTAAAATTTCCCTTCAGGCGCTTCCAGTATCAATTTTCCTTACTCATTAATAGACAGTGCACTGATTTGAACCAACACTACTTTGAAATGTATCAGTCCGTATTGCTATGAATGATTAATGGATAGATTTAATACGGATGGAAGGAATACCGTAAGAAACAAGCCTGAAAGTTATGTTAGAACCATCTGAAGCCGTAAGAGAAGTAACAATACGGAAACGTGATAGAGTTGTAACAGAAACCTACCTTCTGGTTCTGTGTACTTGCTAGATCATCATACGAGTATTACGGAGATGCTTCGTGAACTCAAATGGGAATCCCGGAAGGGAAGACGACGTTCTTTCTGTGAAACGCTGTTGAGAAAGTTTATCGAATTGGCATTTGAAGTTGACTGCAGCATTATTCTGCTGCCACCAACGTACGTTTCATGTGGGGTCAGCGAAGATAAGAGAAATTAGGAATTGTACACAGCCATATACACATATCAGAAAAAGTTTTGCATCACCTCGGTTCCCAGAACTCCTGAATAGACGTTGACCGTGGATATTGTATCACAGACACAGTCCCTTTGTTCAGGTAAGTCACTAAACCCGCCCAAAGTTGTAAACAACCATGCATGCGCAGCGCTTATTTGATGGAGGGGAGTCGACAGCCGATCAGTTTCAGTCGTTCCACCAGGAAGGAGGTACACGGCTCATGTTGTGTGTAGTTCAACCATGCCTAGACGGTCAATACCGCGGTTCGATCGCGTCGGCATTGATACTTTGTGCCAGGAAGGGCTCTCAACAAGGTAAGTGTCCAGGCGTCTCGGTGTGAACCTAAGCGATATTGTTCGGACATGGAGTAGATACAGAGAGACAGGAACCGTCAACAACATGCCCCGCTCATGCAGCTCAAGGGCTACTACTGCAGTGTATGACCGATATCTACAGATTATGGCTCGGAGGGATCTTGACAGCAACGCCACCATGTTGAATACTGCTTTTCGTGCAGCCACAGGATGTTGTATTGCGACTCAAACTGCGCACAGTAGGCTGCAACATGCTCAAATTCACTCCCGACGTCCATGGCGAGGTCCATCTTTGCAACCACGACACCATGCAGAGCTGTGTAGTTTTGCCCAACAACATGCCGAATGGACCGCTCAGGATTAGCATCACGTTCTCTTCAACGATGAGTGTTGCATATGCCTTCAACCAGACTATCGTCCGACACACGTTTCGAGGCAACCCGGTCAGGCTGAACGCCTTAGATACAGTCCAGCGAGTGCAGCAAGCTGGAGATTCCCTGCTGTTTTAGGGTGCCATTATGTGGGGCGCTGGTGGTCATGGAAGGCGCCGGAATCGCTGTACGATACGTGAATGCCATCCTCCGTCTTCATGGACCACAATTCGCGACCCATTGTGCACATCTTGTGAAAGACGTCCTTCAGGATAACGACATCGCTCGACTAGAGTGGCCAGCATGTTCTCCAGACATGAACCGTATCGAGCAGGCCTGGGATAGATTGAAAAGGGCTGTTCTACATCTACATCTACATCTACATCCATACTCCGCAAGCCACCTGACGGTGTGTGGCGGAGGGTACCTTGAGTACCTCTATCGGTTCTCCCTTCTATTCCAGTCTCGTATTGTTCGTGGAAAGAAGGATTGTCGGTATGCCTCTGTGTGGGCTCCAATCTCTCTGATTTTATCCTCATGGTCTCCTCGCGAGATATACGTAGGAGGGAGCAATATACTGCTTGACTCCTCGGTGAAGGTATATTCTCGAAATTTCAACAAAAGCCCGTACCGAGCTACTGAGCGTCTCTCCTGCAGAGTCTTCCACTGGAGTTTATCTATCATCTCCGTAACGCTTTCGCGATTACTAAATGACCCTGTAACGAAGCGCGCTGTTCTCAGTTGGCTCTTCTCTATCTCTTCTATCAACCCTATCTGGTACGGATCCCACACTGCTGAGCAATATTCAAGCAGTGGGCGAACAAGCGTAGTGTATCCTACTTCCTTTGTTTTCGGATTGCATTTCCTTAGAATTCTTCCAATGAATCTCAGTCTGGCATCTGCTTTACCGACGATCAACTTTATATGATCATTCCATTTTAAATCGGTCCTAATGCCTACTCCCAGATAATTTATGGAATTAACTGCTTCCAGTTGCTGACATGCTATATTGTAACTAAATGATATGGGATCTTTCTTTCTATGCATTCGCAGCACATTACACTTGTCTACATTGAGATTCAATTGCCATTCCCTGCACTATGCGTCCATTCGCTGCAGATGCTACTGCATTTCAGTACAATTTTACATTGTTACAACCTCTCGATATACCACAGCATCATCCGCAAAAAGCCTCAGTGAACTTCCGATGTCATCCACAAGGTCATTTATGTATATTGTGAATAGCAACTGTCCTACGACACACCCCTGCGGCACACCTGAAATCACTCTTACTTCGGAAGACTTCTCTCCATTGAGAATGACATGCTGCGTTCTGTTATCTAGGAACTCTTAAATCCAATCACACAATTGGTCTGATAGTCCATAAGCTCTTACTTTGTTCATTAAACGACTCTGGGGAACTGTATCAAAACGCCTTGCGGAAGTAAAGAAACACGGCATCTACCTGTGAACCCGTGTCTATGGCCCTCAGAGTCTCGTGGACGAATAGCGTGAGCTGGGTTTCACACGATCGTGTTTTTGGAAACCCATGCTGATTCCTACAGAGTTGATTTCTAGTTTCCAGAAAAGTCATTATACTCGAACATAATACGTGCTCAAAATTCTACACCTGATCGACGTTAGAGATATAGATGTATAGTTCTGCACATCTGTTCGACGTCCCTTCTTGAAAACAGGGATTACCTGTGCCCTTTTTCAATCCTTTGGAACGCTACGCTCTTCTAGAGACCTACGGTACACCGCTGCAAGAAGGGGGGCAAGTTCCTTCGCGTACTCTGTGTAAAATCGAACTGGTATCCCATCAGGTCCAGCGGTCTTTCCTCTTTTGAGCGATTTTAATAGTTTCTCTATCCCTCTGTCGTCTATTTCGATATCTACCATTTTGTCATCTGTGCGATAATCTAGAGAAGGAACTACAGTGCAGTCTTCCTCTATGAAACAGCTTTGGAATAAGACATTTACTATTTCGGCCTTTAGTCTGTCATCCTCTGTTTCTGTACCATTTTGGTCACAGAGTGTTTGGACATTTTGCTTTGATCCACCTACCGCTTTAACATAAGACCAAAATTTCTTAGGATTTTCTGCCAAGTCAGTACATAGAACTTTACTTTCGAATTCATGGAACGCCTCTCGCATGGCCCTCCTCACATTACATTTCGCTTCGCGTAATTTTTGTTTGTCTGCAAGGCGTTGGCTACGTTTATGTTTGCTGTGAAGTTCCCTTTGCTTCCGCAGCAGTTTTCTAACTCGGTTGTTGTACCACGGTGGCTCTTTCCCATCTCTTACCATCTTGCGTGGCACATACTCATCTAACGCATATTGTACAATGGTTTTGAACTTTGTCCACTGATCCTCAACACTATCTGTACTTAAAACACAACTTTTGTGTTGAGCCGTCAGGCACTCTGAAATCTGCCTTTTGTCACTTTCGCTAAACAGAAAAATCTTCCTACCTTTTTTAATATTTCTATTTACGGCTGAAATAATCGATGCAGTAACCGCTTTATAATCACTGATTCCCTGTTCTGCGTTCTCTGTTTCAAATATTTCGGGTCTGTTTGTCACCAGAAAGTCTAATGTGTTGTCGCCACGAGTCGGTTCTCAGTTTAACTGCTCAATGTAGTTTTCAGATGAAGCACTTTAAAAAATTTCACTGGATTATTTGTCCGTGCCACCCGTTATGAACGTTTGAGTCACCCAGTCTATATGCGGCAAATTAAAATCTCCACCCAGAACTATAACATGGTGGGGAAATCTACTCGAAATATTTTCCAAATTATCCTTCAGGTGCTCAGCCACAACAGCTGCTGGGCCAGGGGGCCTATAGAGACATCCAACTACTATGTCTGAGCCTGCTTTAACCGTGACCTTCACCCAATTATTTCACATTTCGGGTCTCCGTCAATTTCCTTCGATACTATTGCACTTCTTATCGCTATAAACACGCCTCCCCCTTCACTGTCCAACCTGTCTCGGCGATATACATTCCAATCTAAGTTTAGAATTTCATTACTGTTTACATCTGGCTTCAGCCAACTTTCTGTCCCTAGTACTATGTGGGCATTGTGAACGTTTATTAATGAGAGCAATTTTGGGACCTTTCTATAGACGCTCCTGCAGTTTACTATTAACACATTAATATTGTTGCATTTTGCCCACTCCTACCTTGCCGCGTCTCAGGAGGCGTCTTGTCGGGCCTAGGGAGGAAATTCTCTAATCTAAAAAACCCACGTGTGCTCTCCACACGTACTCCGCTACCCTTGTAGACTGACCTATTCAGGGGGACCCTACATTTCTCCACCCGACAGCGAAGGTCGAGAAATTTGCACCCCAGATCTCCGCAGAATCGTCTTAGCCTCTGATTTAAGCCTTCTACTCGGCTCCAAACCAGAGGACCGCGATCGGTTCTGGGAACGATACTACAAATAGTGAGCTCAGATTCCACCCTGCGAGCGAGGCTTTCCGCCTTCAGCAACTCCGCCAACTGCCTGTGCGAACTGAGGATGACCTCTGAACCCAGATGGCAGGAGTCATTGGTGTCGACATGAGCAACAATTTGCAGTCGGGTGCACCCAGTGCTCTCTATCGCCGCCGGCAGGGCCTCCTCCACATCTCGGATGAGACCCCCCGGCAAGCAGACAGAATGAACACTGGCCTTCTTCCCCGACCTTTCCGCTATTTTCCTAAGGGGCTCCATCACCCGCCTAACGTTGGAGCTCCCAGTAACTAATAAACCCCTGCCCCCGTGTGCTTGCTCTAACCTTGCTGAAGGAGCGGCCACATGTCCACTCCCAGGCAGAGCGGGCGATGCCACACGATCAGCCTCCACATTGACCCTCCGCCTCGTGCGCCGCGAAAGCCGCTGAACCCGCCACTCCCCTTGGCGAGAGGGTGGCCCAACCGCGCCCGGTACCCGCGAAGATGTCTGGACAGCAGGGACAGTGGGTGAAGCATGTAACACCTGGGGTGTACCATGCGACGCACCAGACTCCCCACTGCCGCAACACTCCGAGGCGGAGGCCTGAAGACGGCTGACCGCGGCCATGAACACGTTCAGCTGTTCGCGAACAGTGGTCAGCTCCTCCTGCGTCCGTACACAGCAGTCACACATCCTATCCATCCTAAGAAATCAATTTATTGTAGAGAGTTAATCAACTTTTAACTAGACTGCTAATTCACTAAAGGCGGCTGATAGTTGACTAAACTGTGGTTACTAGACACTTCTTGTAGAAAGCAATGAAAATAGCACTACCTGTCTCTGGACTATATTGAAAACGAACACTAGCACTACTGGCGCTATGGCTGACGAAAGGGACTCTCTCTGACTGTATTCAAAACAAACACGAAATCTACGGTACACTATTACTAGCACTCGACAATTAAAGCTTCCTAAAAGCAAAAGCACACGGAAGAAGAAGTGAAAAGTAAGAAATATACAGTTAATATTTAAATTAACGTAGCTCGCTGCACAGCAGACGTGACGCAGACGGCAGTTACGACGACGACGTGGCCCACCAACCACTCTGAGGGATCTACGCCGAATCGCCGTTGAGTAGTGGGACAGTCTGGACCAACAGTGCCTCGATGAACTTGTGGATAGTATGCCACGACGAATACAGGCATGCATCAAGCAAGAGCACGTGCTACCGGGTATTAGAGGTACCGGTGTTTACAGCAATGTGGACCACCACCTCTGAAGGTCTCGCTGTATGGTGGTACCACATGCAATGTGCGGTTTTCATGAGCAATAAATAGGGCGGAAATGATGTTTATGTTGATCTCTATACCAGTTTACTGTATAGGTTGCGGAACTATTGGAACCAACGTGATGCAAAACTATTTTTGATATGTGTAGATGTGTGTTTTTCCCTCGCTCTGTTCGCGAATGGAACAGGGAAAACAGGTACTTAACAAATGAGAGGTCATTAGTTGTACTTGGGGTAGTTCAGATGGTAGAGCACTTGCCCACGAAAGGCAGAGGTACCGAGTTCCAGTCTCGGTGCAGCACACAGTTTTAATCTGACAGGAAGTTTCATATCAACGCACACTCGGCTGCAGAGTGAAAATTTCTTTCTGGAAAAATCTCCCAGGCTGTGACTAAGTCATGTCTCCGTAATTTCGTTTCTTCCAGGAGTGCTATTTCTGCAAGATCTGCCGTAGAGCTTCTGTGTACTTTCAAAGACAGCAGATTAGGTACTGGCGAAATTAAAACTGTGAGGACGGCTCGTGAGTCATGCCTGGGTAGCCCAGGTGGTAGAGCAGCTGCCCGCGAAAGGCAAAGTCCCAGAGTTTGAGTCTCGATCCGGCACACAGTTGTAATCTGCCAGGAAGTGTCATACACTGTGTTTTCTCTATCGTCTTCTCCCTCTCATTTACTTCAACTGTTACACTAATACTCTGTCCCAATACCCCAAAATCCTCTCTCCTGCAGCACATTATACAGCCATATTCCGAAAACCATTTTCTGTATCAGGAAAGTGAATTCGGAATGATTTTCCTCAAAATATAAAAGAAAAATAAGCCCTCTCAAAACTCAACATTCAGCTAATGGTCCACCTTCCATCACAATAGCTACATTTCCCTTATAGTTGTCTGCAGCTCGCTCTTGCCAGCGCGCTGTCTGAACCTCTTTTTCCTCCCCTTGTTATACAGATATCTACTGAAAATCTGTCCTTTTTTAACAGGTATTTGTCACTGTCATTTTCAGTCATCTTCTCTTTCACCATCCCTTGAGTATCTGATGACGACGTTAAATGTGCTAAACTAATGAACCTTATAGCTATTCATACTCCCGTTTATTTTGTTAACACTATTATAATGTCAGTTATTGCTATTGCTGCTGTTATGTATGTTGGTAATTATAATTATTCTCATAATATGTCAGCCTATGTGTTAAAAACATTTTTTCGTACATGTTGTTCCTGGTTTGATGTAGGAGAAGTCTTTAAGACACTAATCTGACCAGGTTAAATAAACTATTGGGAAACATCGGGAAAAACCCCAGGAAGTAGACTTCTGACGTGTAGGAGGTATCTGAGGGAACAAATGTTCGACTTTTACTTGAATACACCTCGTCAGTGTGGGACTTGTATCACAAAAAAAAAAAAAAAGCGAGTGGATGAAATAGAGAAGATCAGAAGAACAGCAACATGCGTTAACGTTGGTTCGTTTCCTAAGTGCGAAAATGTAAATGATTTATTTGCTCAACTTCAGTTCAAAAATAGTTCAAATGGCTCTGAACTCTATGGGACTTAATTTCTAAGGTCTTCAATCCCCTAGAACTTAGAACTACTTAAACCTAACTAACCTAAGGACATCACACATCCATGCCCGAGGCAGGATTCTACCCTGCGACCGTAGCGGTCGCGCGGTTCCAGACTGTAGCACGTAGAACCGCTCGGCCACACCGGCCGGCACTCAACTTCAGTGCCAGAGGTCGCAAGAGAGATGTTAGAAGTAGAGTTATGTGATTTCTGGAACTCTGGAACTCACTTCGAACCCTGGCAGGATAACGGGCGTTCACTGACCTTGAATGCATGACATCATCAACACTGCGGATGAAAGGAAATTTCAAAACCCAAGACGGCGGATGGCAGGGATTTTAAACTAATTCGAAGTATGACTAATCTGTATCAGCACACCGAATGTGATTTTAACGACATTTGGAATTATTGATGACTGGAGCTCGACTATTGTTACTGGTAAGGTGTTACAAACACTTTTGTCAACAGAGATATTCCAACTGGGCACTGAAGGGCATAGCTGAACTGTGTGCTAAGGTAAATGAAAATAAATGGCTTTTGAGGATGAGTATGCACGAAATTGCACAGATATAAGATAAACATCCGCTAATAAATGATAAGACAAAGGATAAAGGCTCTTCTTATGTCGCCAGTTTTAGAAGGTTTATATCCAATAAATGCGAATAAAATTATGTGTCAAACTATTTCCATATGCAAAAAAATTAAGCTCTGGCAAACACATCATTTCCTGCACAGGCTTTGCGTATACCCTGCATAAGCAGAATCGTTTCAGAAAGAGGGGAAGAATAAGTGAATTAAAAATGTCAGACAGACCTCTGTTTTTGGAAGCTTACACACTTGTCAAATTCTTCTCATGATTGTGTATTTGACAACAAATGCTGTAGTTCCTGTACCACGGTGAACTATAGATGACAGCATCAGTGCAACACTGAGTGAGTAAAAGAAATATGCCTGAGTTACAATGAGTAATCAGTAGTATACTTTTGATCGTGATACTAATTTATGCTAAAATTAGGACATTCCGATGCTTTTGAACATGGCTAAAAATTTAAAAGCATATGGATACTAATTTACGTAAGTTCAATTTATTTCGGTACCTTTGATGCTAATGTAGAATTACACAAATTCGGATCGTGGGATATATTTAATCATGGTGAAAAATTATCCAAATTCAGCTCATTCATATACTTTTGATCATCATAGTGGTTTACACAAAAAGACGGCGACAATTTATCAAAATGCTGCTATAACATATGTCACAGTTTTAATGCAATGTGGGCAGTGTAATACAGTTCTGCTGTAACACAGAGGGCACTTTGTTACAGTGTTGCTGTAACGTGGAGGGCAATTTGTCGTAATTTTATCATGACATGGATCTTTTTGTTACAATTTAGTTGTAACATGGAGGTCAATTTCGTGCAATCCCACTATACCAGAAGGAGAACCTACTGTAATTTCACTGTAACATATGTCAATTTGTTACATTTTTTTACTATAATGGGTTAATTTGTTAGAATTTTCCTACAACATACTAACGTATACTAAAATGTAAACTTTCACGGCCGGAAATATCATGTCCATTATAATTATCCGGGCTGTTATGCCGTGGTCGGTTGATGAATTCTGTGGTGATTCCCAACGTTTCGTCTCCGACTGCGGGAGACATCTTCAAGGGGGTCCGTAGCTCGATGGAAGGTCCAACACACCCACTGGCTCGCTACTGACTGCCGCTAAATTCCGTGTCCGCGCGCCCCCGCGCCGCGGCGTGACGTCACGTGTTTTGAAAACATCAGTGCAATTGGCCGCTGTCCGTCGCCGTCGATCGCCGTTGCCATCACCCAGTAGTGGACGAGTGGTACACATCTTCTTTAACACCGGCATCCATATACCGTTTAATTTGACGCCCTCTAGTAGACAGAAGAAGAAGTTTGATAATTTGCTACCTAATCAGACTGTTCGGCATTTAGACGTTTCCCGGACCGTTATCAATTTGTCCAAACGTTCGTTATCTGACGATGAGACATCTGTGCTTGCCAAGGGAGGAAATTTTGCTGTTAGTCCGCGTTTTGTGCCCACGGAAGAAATTATAGCCAATGTAGAAGCAGGAATTCGCAGTGTAGATTCTGTAACAGCTGAAGAAATCCGTATAGAAACAGTGAGAATATTAGCCAATGCAAAACCGCCGAAAAGTAATATAACTGTGGGTGAGAGAAGAGCTTTAAAACTCCTGAATGACGACGACAGTATTTTGGTTGTCCCAGCTGACAAAGGAAACGCAACGGTGGTTATGGATGTGGCCGACTATCAGAGAAAAATTACGGATCTACTGGATCCGCAAGCATATAGGAAGCTGAATAAGGACCCCATTAACAACGTTCTCAGAACTGTGTCGCGGTTAATAAAAAAGTCCTCCATTGAAGAGAGTGTACAGAAAGGTCTCTGCAGTTCGGTTGCGCTACCACCGAGGCTTTATGGATTGCCCAAAATTCATAAAGAAAATGTTCCGTTAAGACCGATACTAAGTGCCATTGGTTCGCCCACCTACTCGTTAGCCAAGTTTTTGACTACGCTGTTAAAACCACATGTGGGCCGTTCGGACTCGTATATAAAGAATTCGACATATTTCATCAGCAGATTCAATGGCATAGTGGTCCAGCCGGAGGACATATTGGTCCGCTTAGATGTGGTATCGCTGTTTACCATGGTTCCACTTAATGATGTATTGGAACAGCTGGATCGAATTTTTCCTGCCGATATTTTAGAGCTGTTTAAGTGTTGTTTGACGACCACATACTTCAAGTGGAATGAACAGTTTTATGAGCAAACGGATGGCGTGGCTATGGGAAGCCCCCTAAGTCCCGTAATTGCAAACTTCTTTATGGAGAAATTCGAAGAACAGGCCTTAGGTACTGCCAGCAAGAAACCAAACGTATGGTTCCGATACGTGGATGACACGTTTGTGTTGTGGAGACATGGTAGGGAGGAACTAAGCCGGTTCCACGAACATCTGAACAGTATAAACTCAAGAATTCAGTTTACAATGGAGGAGGAGGTAGACGGCAAACTACATTTCCTCGATGTGCTTGTGTTTAGAAACGAAAACGGTAGTTTGGGCCACTCAGTATACCGCAAACCCACGCACACGGACCGTTATTTGCACAGGGATTCGAACCACCACCCACAACAGAAGCGGGGTGTTATCAAGACGTTAGCGGACAGAGCTAGAAATATTTGTGAACCTCA
This sequence comes from Schistocerca serialis cubense, assembly GCF_023864345.2. Classification (NCBI taxonomy): domain Eukaryota; kingdom Metazoa; phylum Arthropoda; class Insecta; order Orthoptera; family Acrididae; genus Schistocerca; species Schistocerca serialis. Next base: position 787,429,963 of record NC_064638.1, on the reverse strand, counting down.
GTTGCTCGACGCTGAGATGGAACATCTCCACAATGCACTAACGAAGAACGAATATTCGTCCGCCGAAATAAAACGTGCGTTGAGGCAGCCACGCAGAAATCATACTGACGTACAGGCTACTGTAAAATCTAAGGTTTTTCTGCCGTTTGTTAAAAATGTAACGGAAAGAATAGGGAGGATCTTGACGAAGCGGAATATTATCGTAATTTACAATCCCACCAGGAAGATACAGGAATACCTTAGGCCTGCCAAGGACGCTCGCAAACCATTGGAAAAATCTGGAGTGTATAGGATCCCATGCAGCTGTGGTGATGTTTATGTGGGTACCACCAAAAGAACTGTTTCTAAACGTTTGGAAGTGCACAAGGGAAATTGTAGAAGAGGAGAAACGGAACGATCAGCTGTTGCGGAGCATGCTTTCCAGCCAGGGAACCACAATATTCGTTTCGAGGAGACGCAAGTACTAGCGGCCACGAGCGGATGCTACGAAAGGCTCTACAGGGAGGCAATCGAAATCGCTAAACACCCAAATAATTTCACCCGAAAGGAGGAGGGCGTCAAATTAAACGGTATATGGATGCCGGTGTTAAAGAAGTTGTGTACCACTCGTCCACTACTGGGTGATGGCAACGGCGATCGACGGCGACGGACAGCGGCCAATTGCACTGATGTTTTCAAAACACGTGACGTCACGCCGCGGCGCGGGGGCGCGCGGACGCGGAATTTAGCGGCAGTCAGTAGCGAGCCAGTGGGTGTGTTGGACCTTCCATCGAGCTACGGACCCCCTTGAAGATGTCTCCCGCAGTCGGAGACGAAACGTTGGGAATCACCACAGAATTCATCAACCGACCACGGCATAACAGCCCGGATAATTATAATGGACATACTAACGTATGTAACAATTTGTACAATTTTGCTCTTACGTCACAATGTATAGAGGTGAAATGTCGTACAGGTTCCTGTGTGTGCTAATGCAATACAACATTAGCACCAAAAGATGTCAAACATTTTATACTGAAAGATAAAGTTAATTACCTAGTATTACGCCTCTTAAATTTTGACGGCTGTTGGGGCAAGATCGACACTGGAATATTACTAAAATGATAAGGAAGATGTGATAACTGACATGATTCTAAAAGACGTTTCCAGTTTTGTTGTTTGACCTAGCATCTTGCTTGTTTAATGAGAGCAAACACGTCAGCACAAAACACAATCTTGCAGAGCAAGAGGTGTCACACCGTCTTCTCTCAAAAAGTTGACTCTGATGATTATAGGGAATGTACGTTGGATTCAGAAGTTAAGTCAGCAGTACATAGTTTAATCAGAGCTAGGTTTTCCCTCTATTGCTAGGTATGCAATATCATACTTGAGGTCATAACAGTCGGAGAAATTATGGTGGCTGGATGTATTCACCGGCGAATGAGTTCCATTCCAAACCTCCCTGCCTTAGATTTATGTGAGGGGAAATCGAACCTAGATTCTTCTTCATCAAATACAGTGACGCTAATCATTTGGCAATGGAGGTGGTCTATTTATTGTATGTGAACAAGTAAAATTGTGATATTGACTGAATCTATTGTGTATCTGTGGTAAAATGAAAAACATTAAACACGACTTTATTTTATAGGTGTGAAATACGTAAAAACATTGAATGTAATAATATTGAAAATTTAAGCTCCGAATAGTTCTCACTCTGACCAGAGTGTATGTAATACACTATGCTATGTATGTAAATGCGCACATTAAGCATATGTGCACCTAACTTCCTTTGGAATGTAATCTATTTGACGACTGGGCTATTGTTGAACCCTGTGTGCATGAAAAATATAAAACAGTGAATGTAAAACACATAATCTTGCACACTCAACTAAGTGTGCATCTAATTTTCTTCAGAATGTAACCTTATTTATTTACGATAAATGTTATATCTACAGTATTTTTATATGAACTACTTCTTTCCTACTGCTTCTGTAGTAGCGTATATTGCAAAGAGAGACAAGAAATTTACTGGTGAACCGGTGACATAAACATTAGTGGAGCATGAAAACAAAGTAATATGAAATACAGATGAGGATCGTAACACACACACGTGTTTTCTTTTGTGTGTGTGTGAGGGGGGGGGGGGGAGGGAGGGTTGAGGGGCGAGGAGTGCTTACAATACATTTTAATAAGAAATGAAATAATTTTGAATATCGCACCCAAAAGAGCTTGTGGAAATACTGAAGTGTAATTGGATGCTTTTGAACATGGTGGACGATGGCAAAAAAAATATAGCATTGTCACTGGCAGCTCCTTTTTGTTGAAAATTTCCCGCCATCTTTATTTTTAAATTTCCCATCAGCCACCATATTTGACTTTTAAATTCCCAGACAGTGTCATCTTCGATTTTTATTGTTCGTATTATCTACCACCTTTGACTTTTAAAGTATTCTCCACCCACTATCTTGCATTTTTAAATTTTCATCCATCCGCCACCTTGAATGGCGGAAGTAAAGCTGTGAGAACGGGGCGGGAGTCGTGCTTGGGTAGCTCAGTTGGTAGAGCACTTGCCCGCGAAAGGTCCCGAGTTCGAGTCTCGGTCCGGCACACAGTTTTAATCTGCCAGGAAGTTTCATATCAGCGCACACTCCGCTGCAGAGTGAAAATCTCATTCTGAATATATTTCTTTAATCTCCGTATATCTCATGAAAGGACGATGAAAGTGAAATTAGATTCGATATCACACTGAGGCTTGTCAAAGATTAGTCTTTGCCCGTAATATTCGCGATTGGATCAGTAACAATGATACACAAAGTACCCTCCTCCACACATGGCAAGGATATTTATGGAGTATATGTGTAGATGTAAATGTCTTTCTCCAGAAAACCTGATATATGTGGACTCTGTATCGAAAACTGTTACAGCTAACGACCAGTTGAAGAACCTTATATTATAAAAGGACAAATCCTAGCAATCTTTCATTTTACCTACAGAGGCGCCACATTGTAGCTAATAAAGACAGAAAGTACAACGATCCTTGGACCGTTTTCTATTCCACTCAGTGGAGGCAGAATACAGTTTATGATCTCTCGCGGTGGTACTAAGTCCGAGAACACTGGAACAAGCAGGTAATTCCAGAGTTCGATGAAAGAACTGCTAACAAAAAACAAGTCCAGATCGTAGCAAAATCGTCTTAAGCATATACATCACTGCAAGGAGTAATCCAAATCACAAACGTAAAACAGAAAAGTCAAAACTTTACTGTTTAATGGCACGTAACTAAAGGCTTCAAACAGCAGGAAGAGGTTGATTGGCAAGAACAGGACTGCAGCATTTACACGTAGTCTAGCATAAGGGAACGACTACACGTTACATGTTAGATCCAGCTGCGCCTCGCGCGGCTCATAGCTGGAATACATAGTCCGAGTATGTCTGACCTGTTCTCCGTATCGATACTCGAGATGGGTGTCGGATACCAAAGTCGGAACCCGCAGACAGGATGAATTAACTAGATATGTCACCGGATGTAACACGCTAAAGCAGATGATACGTGTCCTAAAGAGTACTAATTAAACTTATACACTTGGCCGACAAAAGTCATGGGATAGCGATATGCTTGTATACAGATGGCAGTAATATCACGTACTCAGGGTAAAAAAGGGCAAAGAATTTACAGAGCTATCATTTTTACTCAGGTGTAAAGGTTTGCGACGTGAGTATGGCCACACGAGGGGGCTTAACAGACTTTGAACGCGGAATGGTGGTGAACGCTAGACGCATGGGATATTTCATTTCGGGAATCGTTAGGGAATTCGTTAATCTGTTATCCACAGTATCAACAGTTTACCCAGAGTAACAAATTTTAGGTATTACCTCTCACGACGGACAACGCAGTGGCCGACGTCTTTACACTTAACGAGCGACAGCAGCGGCGTTTGTGTAGAGTTGTCAGTGATAACAGACAGGCAACACTGCGTGAAGTAACCGCAGAGACGTACGACGAACTTATCCGTTAGGCCAGTGCGGCGTATTTGGGCGGTAACGGGCTACGGTAGCAGACGACTAGCGCTAGTGCCTTTGCTAACAGCGTGACCTAGTTTGTAATGCATCTTCTGGGCTCGTGACCATATTGGTCGGATCCTAGACGAGCTAAAAACTGTGGCCTGAACAGACGAGTCCCGATTCTTGGTAAGAGCTGACGGTAGGGCTCCAGCTTGCCGCAGTCCCCACGAAGCCGTAGCAAATGGACCCAAGTTGCCAATAAAGTTCTATGCAAGTTGGCTGTGGCTCCATAACTGTGAGAGCTGTGTTTATGTGGAACGGCCCCCTGAACCGATCATCGGCTGGCGGTCATTCTAATCGATTGCTTCATTTGCAGCCAATCATGGACTTAAAGTTCCCAAACAGTGATGCGCATTGTCATCGACTCACATTTGTTCGCAGTTGGTTTGAAGAACAATGCGGACAGTTCGAACGAACGAACTCAGTATTTCTGTAGGTGACTTACAGCGACTTGTTGAATCCACGTTACGTGGAGCGGTTGCACAAGGCCGGAAAAAAGAAGTTCCGACTCGATATTAGGGAGCATCGCATGATTTTTGTCATCTCAATTTGTGTGTGTGTGTGTGTGTGTGTGTGTGTGTGTCCATGTTAAGATCACTAATTAAACTTATAATGAATCTACGAAATGAAGTATATTGTAGACAGAATTTGAAGCATACAGAACATTGCGACGCGTTGCAACCTCTGAGTAGAATATATAGCACGAGCTAGTGATGTCTAAAATATACAAAACAACTGAAGAGTCATCGCACGTCGTTGCGATGAGCGCCCGGCCCAATAAGCTGCCACTGTGGGTCCTTCTCAATGATCTGAGCACGTGGGATCGTGAGAGATATGCAGAGAGAGAGAGAGAGAGAGAGAGAGTGAGAGAGAGGTTGTTGAGGAGAAGGAGGTAAAGGGGTTAGGGGCCGAGGCGGCGGCCAGGAATGCAATTTAAGGCGCGGTGGGCGGGCATCAAATTTTCTCACGTTGCTTAATCCTCGTGATGGAGCCGCGAGGAATCTTCGAGGCATCCACAAAATTGAGACGCGTAGGCGCGAAGAATTCGCCGCCCGCGGCTGCTGAATTCTCCCCAGGGCGGTTCACTCCTTAAACGGGAAGCCGGCACGTCCAGAGTGAGCCGCGTGCAAATGGCGTTCTGGTCGCCTGTGAGAGGCAGCCAGATATTTCTCAAGTTTCGAAAATTTACTTTCAAGGTGCGTCTGGAATGGAGCAGGCGGCGCGACGTATTGCGCCACGTCTCCGTCAACTGTTTAGAAAATGGGCCGTGCTGCGTGTGACGTCAGCACACTGAATATGTCCCGCTGATCTGAAGTCGCGTAAGGTTTCTCTTTTCCAACACGTGATTGTGAATTTAACTGAATAAAGGAGAAAATATACGTCAAATACAGGCGTCTAAAATATGAGGTGGGCAGAAAAGGAAATTAACAGACCAGGAGTGACTAGAGGGGAAATGATAACCTATACAAACATGAACGTTTGAAATAGGTACTCTCTGTAGAAAAATTAAAAAGAACCGTTGCGAATAGGAAGACCTCAGATGTCAAGCCTGTACTAAGTGCTCAATAGAAGGGAAATGAAGCTGAAGACAATGTTATACAAAGAGAAGACAAAAGTAGATGCAAATAAAAAAAAATGCAGGATAAGACACTTGTAATAGACGTCATACCCTCAGATTTACTGAGATATTTGCAAGAAGAAACGGTACAACTACTTGGTTTGCAAGATACTTGAGAGTCAAATAAGAAGAATGGAACAATTCTGTTATAAAGAAAACATTTGCTGCCATGTATGAATATAGCCGAACCATCTGTTTGAAACTGATGTTTACAAAATAATTACACGAATTATTTACAGGATATTGGAAAAACTGACACATGTTCGGTGTCACAGAAATCTGAAAACACACGAGGCAATACTGATCAACATCTACGTGACTTCTCACACACTTAAGCGCCTAGCAGAGGGCTTGTAGAACAACTTTCTCTCCATTCCTCTACCGTTCCACTCTCGAGCGACACGCAGGAAAAAATAGTTCTTTAATCTTTCCGTGAGAGCTCTGATTTCTCTTATTTTATCTCAGTGATCAACATGTATGTGACTGTCAACAAAAGATTTTCGCATTCAGAGTAGAAAATTGGAGATTAAAATTCCGTGAAAAGATCTCGCCACAACGAAAAACGGTTTTGTTTTCATGATTGTCACCCGAACTCACGTTTCATACACGGCAATCCTCTCTCTCGTGGGGATCCTACACCGCACAGCAAGACTCTAACAAAGACGGATAATAGTAGTAAGTAAGTAAGTAAGTAAGATGGGGCCCCTCCACGCCCGCACCAACGTGGTGACCAAACCGAAAGTTCTACTGTCACCTCCGTCAACATGTTAGTTATCTAGTAAGTGGATCACAGGATGCTGGGCTGTGATGTTATCCGTGCGTCTGGGTAAGACTACGCATTAACACGGTCCATCAGGTGATAGATAGTGGACGAAACGCGAATGAGGGTAGCAATTTGAAGAGCAGCGTGTGTCAGTCGCTTTGGTAGACCTGTCGCACCTTTTTAACAGTTCTGCCAATAAAACACATTCTCTCGTTTGCCTTTCCCACAACATTTTCTTTGTGCGCGTTCCAGTTTCTTCAGCATTGTAACTTCTGGGCATTTAGCTGAAATGACAGCCTTTAGATTTGTGTGACGTGTCGTGTAACCGAAATTTAAAGGGTTACTTTTCGTATTCGTGTGGATATCCTCTTTTCATTACTTAAAGTCAACTACCACTTTTCGCAAAATACAGATATCTTGTCTAAATTATTTTGAAATTGGTTTCGATCTTCTTATGGCTTTACTAGATTGTCTCCTAATCATTTATATAGGGTTTTTCAGAAGTGATGGTCAATAATTTACACACGGAAAGTACAAGCCAAAAGTAGCTATGAAATCTCCATTAAACAGTATTGCAAATCAACCATCGGCAAGGTGTCCCATTAATTCGAGTTGGGAGGCAACTGTAAACGTCGCTGGATGTCGCGGTATTTACGTTGGTATCTCAAGGTCTGGGATCAACTATCTGTTTGATTACGCAAGCGCAACTACTTCCCTTCAACTCTTTCTTACACAGCGTCATACCGGCCTCACGATCAGGTACGAAGGTGAAGGCACCATGGACAGAGATTACACCAATGAAGAGTACGCTGACATGCACTCCATGCGTGGCAAAGCGAATGGCCGGGCTCTTGAGGCCGCACAACTGTATGAAGAAGCTTTTCCTTTCCGCAGACATTCCGACAGGACTACACTTAGCGAATTACGTCATCGCCTAAGATAATCCGGGAGTTTCGCACACCATGTACAAAAATGTCGACTCAGATCCATAACACCCTATGTTGAGGAAAGGGTGTTACACATTGCACACGAACATGCGAATACTTCAACCAGGAAGATTGCTACCCAAGAATGTGTTCCAAGTCATAGCAGTGTGTGGCGAATTTTACATCGGCCAGTCCTCTATCCATATCAAATCCAGTGAGGGCGAGGTCTGAACAATACAGACAACAATAGTGTACCCTGAATCCCCATTTTGTAAACAATATTGTGTTCCTGCACAGGATTTTCCAATGACTGTATTTTTAACTGCCATAAGTGTCTCATTTGAACCGATGTCAATCCTATTGCAACACATTTATCAAGACATCAGCAGCGATATACGTTGAATGTCTGGACAGGACTGCTCGGATACCGTGTAATTGGACCACACTTCCAACCACAGAGACTAACCGGGAAACATTATGTGCTATTTCTGCAGATTGTACTTCCAGATGTTCATGATTATGTCTCACTGAACCAACGCCTGAAAGTGTGGTTCATGTATGGCGGTGCTCCAGTACGTATTCATTTACGAGTGCGCCGGCTTCTAACTCGGACGTAGGGTCAACATTGGATAGGTAAAGGGGGGCCTGTGTCATCGCCTCCAAGGTCTCCAGATGTATATCCCATGGATTTTTGTGTGTGGTGTCATGTCAAAAGCGTGGTCTACGCTACCGAGCTCAATTCCCTTGAGGAATTACGCTTGCCGTATCAAGCAGCCTTCCAGCATTTACAGAAATCCCCAGGACTGCCTAAAAGGATTCACAACTGATTTCAGAGAGGGGTTCAATGTTGCATTCAGACGCATGGACAAGATTTCGAACACCTACTTTAAAGTTTAGAGATGCCATGTGTTTCTAGAGACTGATGACGGCTCTAAGGGACTTAACATCTGTGGTCATCAGTCCCCTAGACTTAGAACTACTTAAACCTAACTAACCTAAGGACATCACACACATCCATGCCCGAGGCAGGATTCGAACCTGCGACCTTAGCAGCAGCGCTGGTCCAGACTGAAGCACCTAGAACCACACTCTCACAGCGGCAGGCAGACACTGATGAACCGCAACAGAAAATGTGTTGTATCTCGACAGCGATTGATTTGTGTGCCCTTGTTTATTGGAGATTTTTAGCTATCTTTGGCCTACACTTTCCATGTGTGAGTTAATGACCGTCAGGTCTGAAACACCCTGTATAGATTAGGAACAGTAGAGGCCCTATAACATTTCCTTCAGGCACGCCATATACAACTCCTTTTTCACTCGTTGCCTTTCTGGCAATTTCTACGAATCTTTCTGACAGGAAATCACGAATCTAGTCGCACAACTGAGGTGGTACTCCTTGGACACGAAAGCTAAACTGCTTGTGAGGAACAGTATTAAAAGGGTTTGCATATCTAGAAATATGGAATCAGTTTGAGGTTCCCCGTCAACAGCATTCATTACTTCGTGAGAAAAAAGAGCTAGATATGTTTCAGAAAAGCGATATTTTCTAAAACCAGACTGACTGTGTGTTAGCAGATCGTTTCCTCGAGGTAATTCGTAATGTTCGAGCAAGGAATATTTTCGAAAATGCTACTTCAAATCGACGTCAGTGATATAGGTCTGTAATTCATCGGATTATTCGTATTTCTTTTCTTCAGTATTAGTGTGACCTGTGCAATAGTCCAGTCTTTAGGTGCGGAGCTTTCGTCGAGAAAGAGATTGTGTATGATTGTCAATGTCAGAGCTATTTTATCAGTATGCTATGAAAGGAATCTGAGTTCAGTCTGGACCAGAGAGCCTGTCTTTATTGATTTAAGCTGCTTTTCTGCATGGAGGACATTTACTCCCAAGTTACTCATATTGGCAAAGGTTCTGGATTCGAATTCTGAAATATTTACTTCGTCTTCTTTGGTGAAGGAATTTCGAAAAAACGTATTTAGTAACATCGCTTCACTTGCACTGTCATTGGTAACATTACTGCCGCTATCGCAAAGTGAAGGAATTGATTGTGTCTTGCCGCTGGTGTACTTCACATACTAAAAGAATCTCCTTGCATTTTCTGCCAGATACTGAAACAGAGTTTTGTTGTCGAAATTATTAATATACCTCGCATTGAAGATTGCTCTAAATTTCGAGCTTCTATTAAAATTTCGACAATTCTGGTGATTTTTGCTCTCTTTTAAATTTGGCATACTTTTTTGTTTCTTCTGCAACAGTGTTGAGACTTTTTGCGTGGACCATTGGGGGTCTGTTCCGTCCTTTGTTAATTTGTATGGTACAAATATCTCCATTGCTGTCGATACTGTTTCTCTGAATTTAGGCCACATCTGGCTTACGCTTACATAGTGGGTTTGGAAGGAATGGAGTTCGTCTCTTAGGAGTTCTTCAAGCGATTTTTTTCTGATTTCTTAATAGTTGTATTGTATATTTATTTGTTATTAGCTATATTAGTAAACACTGACGAAACCCAAACCTGTGCTTAGACTGCTTGTAGAATTAGAGATAGGGTTTGATAACGTTAGCTGGAATGTAGTGTTTAAATTCTGAAGTTAGAAGGAATAACATACAGTAAGCAAAAAATTTAAAGGAAACATTGTTATAATCGTCGGCGGACCGAAAAGGAAATAATGTACAAGAAGGGAAACTATAAAAACTTGCCCTCCATCTTGCAGCAACACTGTAATGGAGTGCCCTCTGTGCTACAGCACAACTCTATCACTCTGTGCATATTACAGTAATGCTGTGACAAATGTTATAGGTGCATTTGCATGAATTTTCGCCATGATTTGCGTAAACCAGTATGATGATCAAAAGTATGTGGATGAGCCGAATTTGCATAATTTTGCACCATGATCGATGTTATAAAATCGGTATATTGAAAGGGCCCTGAAGAAAGTCTAGGATAAATTTAAAAAAGCAATTGAAGTTCAGGAAGATGAAACACAAATTCCACAATTGTCGGCCACGTTGTAATTTTGACAGATATGGAAAGGTATTAGAGAGTAACCTGAGTGGAACAGATAATTTCTTGAAAAGGGGTTATAAGATGAATATCAACAAAAGTGAAACAATGGAGTTGACTGTGGTCGAAAATAAATCAGCTGATGCTGAAGGAGAATGATTACAAAATTAGACATTAAGAGTAGTTAGTATGTTTTACTGTTTGGTGAATAAAATAACTGACGATGATCCAGGTAGAAAGGATACATAATGCTGACTGGCAATTGCAAGAAAGATATTTCTGAAAAAGATAAATAATGTGTGAGCATCCTATTCAAATTGAAGTAAAAGGAACAAATTTCTGAAGAGTTTTGCCTCCGTTTGTATCTTTTTGTTGACTGCGTCGTTTTCAACTTGTAGATGTAGAAACGTTTTATTTATTCCCTCATTCAATAATTTTTATCGTGAAGTAGCTCGCTTACATAGGTAATATGTTGTTTTTTTGTGTTTCCTTAATCTAATTTTATGCTACTCACAAATTGCAGCATCTTCTAAATTTTTACGCCATTTTAAGGTCATAGAAGCTTGGTCTTTTCCGAATGTACTTCTGACCAAAGAGGGATTCTGGTAGCTGGAGTCGAAGGTTTTTGTTAATCATGTCTTTTGCGTTATTGTGGCGATACTTCCACAAAAACTTTCATCGCTTAAATATTTCTTTTATCTGTAACTGAGAAGTGAAATACCAACTCTCATAGATTCAGCTTTAAAATTTTTTTAATACAAGGTAATATTTTCTTAAAAATTTTCATCCCATATTTCACCTCACTGAGTTTGAATTTCCAAAAACAGTGGAACACTTTCTTATTTCTATCAAAGACAGCAATTATCATGGATTTAGCTTTGAAACTGCTTTCACAACGAAATATTTGCCTAAAACGTTTAAACCCATACTTCATTGAAATAAGAACACCGTGAATTCATTGTCCCAGGAAGGGGAAACTTTATTGACACATTCCTGGGGTCAGATACATTACATGATCACACTGACAGAACCACAGGCACATAGACACAGGCAACAGAGCATGCACAATGTCGGCACTAGTACAGTGTATATCCACCTTTCGCAGCAATGCAGGCTGCTATTCTCCCATGGAGACGATCGTAGAGATGCTGGATGTAGTCCTGTGGAACGGCTTGCCATGCCATTTCCACCTGGCGCCTCAGTTGGACCAGCGTTCGTGCTGGACGTGCAGATCGCGTGAGACGACGCTTCATCCAGTCCCAAACATGCTCAATGGGGGACAGATCCGGAGATCTTGCTGGCCAGGGTAGTTGACTTACACCTTCTAGAGCACGTTGGGTGGCACGGGATACATGCGGACGTGCATTGTCCTGTTGGAACGGCAAGTTCCCTTGCCGGTCTAGGAATGGTAGAACGATGGGTTCGATGACGGTTTGGATGTGCCGTGCACTATTCAGTGTCCCGTCGACGATCACCAGTGGTGTACGGCCAGTGTAGGAGATCGCTCCCCACACCATGATGCCGGGTGTTGGCCCTGCGTGCCTCGGTCGTATGCAGTCCTGATTGTGGCGCTCACCTGCACGGCGCCAAACACGCATACGACCATCATTGGCACCAAGGCAGAAGCGACTCTCATCGCTGAAGACGACACGTCTCCATTCGTCCCTCCATTCACGCCTGTCGCGACACCACTGGAGGCGGGCTGCACGATGTTGGGGCGTGAGCGGAAGACGGCCTAACGGTGTGCGGGACCGTAGCCCAGCTTCACGGAGACGGTTGCGAATGGTCCTCGCCGATACCCCAGGAGCAACAGTGTCCCTAATTTGCTGGGAAGTGGCGGTGCGGTCCCCTACGGCACTGCGTAGGATCCTACGGTCTTGCCGTGCATCCGTGCGTCGCTGCGGTCCGGTCCCAGGTCGACGGGCACGTGCACCTTCCGCCGACCACTGGCGACAACATCGATGTACTGTGGAGACCTCACGCCGCACGTGTTGAGCAATTCGGCGGTACGTCCACCCGGCCTCCCGCATGCCCACTATACGCCCTCGCTCAAAGTCCGTCAACTGCACATACGGTTCACGTCCACGCTGTCGCGGCATGCTACCAGTGTTAAAGACTGCGATGGAGCTCCGTATGCCACGGCAAACTGGCTGACACTGACGGCGGCAGTGCACAAATGCTGCGCAGCTAGCGCCATTCGACGGCCAACACCGCGGTTCCTGGGGTGTCCGCTGTGCCGTGCGTGTGATCATTGCTTGTACAGCCCTCTCGCAGTGTCCGGAGCAAGTATGGTGGGTCTGACACACCGGTGTCAATGTGTTGTTTTTTCTATTTCCAATAGTGTATTTGATAAAACAATTAATCCCTATTTCACCTCCTTAGGGACTGAATTTGATGTATTAAAAAAAAAAAAAAAAAAGGAAAAAAACCAAGAAACCACTATCTCAACCCGACAGAGGTTAAATTTCGAAGAATGCTGAAACATGTTGTTTTTTTCTTTTTACTTCATACTGAGACACCAAATACCAATTTTCGTATTTCTAGCTTCAGAACTACCTTGATAGCGACGTGTATTCAGAAAGCATCTCATCCCCCGTCTCATCCCATAAGGGAATGAATGTCGAAAAATTGTTCTTTAAACAATGCCTACAGTATAAGGTAACGCCCTCTGCAAAATGTCAAGTTTCTGTCTTTAGCTGTTTTGCCTTGGCGATGATGAGTCAGTGACTGAGCCAGTCACTCGGGACACTGCCTTTTTTACAGGTTGTATAGGTACTAGCTTAGAACGTTCTGCTTCGATCGCGTTTGCTGAATGGCGTGTAGGGATGTTTTTGTTTTTATTCAACCGAATTTTTATGTTGTTCAATAAATTACATCACCTTCTGACGTATTCACCCTTATCAGCGCCGTGGAAGCATGGTCTTTTCCGAAAACACTTCTGTCCAAAAAGCGATTCTGATAGCTCGAGTCCAAGTTTCCTTTAATCATGCCTTTTGGGTTCTTGTGGTGATATTTCCGTAGAATCCTTCATCCCGTAACACATATTTCTTCATGTCTAACCCAGAAATGAAATACTGATATTCACAGATTTATGTTTAAAACTTTATTAATACAAAGAAATTTTTTCTTAGAAATTTTCATCGCTTATTTCACCCGTTAAGGGTTGAATTTCGAAAAACAATAAAACTCGTGTTCTTTTATTTCTAACGGAAAAGTCAAATACCCATTTTCACAGATGAAGCTTTAAGAATCTTGTAGTATTTTTAATAATGTTTTATTTGAAAAAATACTTTCATCCACTGTTTTACCCCCTTGTTGTTGTTGTGGTCTTCAGTCCTGGGACTGGTTTGATGCAGCTCTCCATGCTACCCTATCCTGTGCAAGCTTCTTTATCTCCCCGTACTTACTAAAACCTACATCCTTCTGAATCTGCTATGTGTATTCGTATCTTGGTCTACGATTTTTACCCTCCACGCTGCCCTCCAATGCTAAATTTGTGATCCCTTGATGCATCAGAACATGTCCTACTAACCGGTCCCTTCTTTTTGTCAAGTTGTGCCACATACTCCTCTTCTCCCCAATTCTATTCAGTACTTCTTCATTACTTATGTGATCTACCCATCTAATCTTCAGCATTCTTCTGTAGCACCACATTTCGAAAGCTTCTATTCTCTTCTTGTCCAAACTATTTATCGTCCATGTTTCAATTCCATACATGGCTACACTCCATACAAATACTTTCTGAAACTACTTCCTGACACTTAAATCTATACTCGATGTTAACAAATTTCTCTTCTTCCGAAACGCTTTCCTTGCCATTTCCAGTATACATTTTATATCATCTTTACATCCACCATCATCAATTATTTTGCTCCCCAAATAGCAAAACTCCTTTACTGCTTTAAGCGTCTCATTTCCTAATCTAATTCCCTCAGCATCACCCGACTTAATTCGACTACATTCCATTATCCTCGTTTCGCTTATGTTGATGTTCATCTTGTGTCCTCCTTTCAAGACACTGTCCATTCCCTTCAACTGCTCTTCCAAGTTCTTTGCTGTCTCTGACAGAATTACAATGTCATCGGCGAACCTCAAAGTTTTTATTTCTTCTCCATAGATTTTAATACATTTTTCGAATTTTTCTTTTGTTCCCTTTACTGCTTGCTCAATATACAGGTTGAATAACATCGGGGAGAGGCTACAACCCTGTCTCACTCCTTTCCCAACAACAGTTCCCCTTTCATGCCCCTCGACTCTAATAAGTGCCATCTGGTTTCTGTACAAATTGTAAATAGCCCTTCGCTCCCTGTATTTTAGCCTTGCCACCTTCAGAATTTGAAAGAGAGTATTCCAGTCAACATTGTCAAAAGCTTTCTCTAAGTCTACAAATGCTAGAAACGTAGGTTTGCCTTTCCTTAACCTATTTTCTAAGATAAGTCGTAAGGTGAGTATTGCCTCACGTGTTCCAATATTTCTACGGAATCCAAACCTTCCCCGAGGTCGGCTTCTACCAGTTTTTCCATTCGTCTGTAAAGAATTCGTGTTAGTATTTTGCAGCTGTGACTTATTAAACTGATAGTTCGGTAATTTTCACATCTGTCAACACCTGCTTTCTTTGGGATTGGAATTATTATATTCTTCTTGAAGTCTGAGGGTATTTCACCTGTGTCATACATCTTGCTTACCAGATGGTAGAGTTTTGTCAGGACTGGCATTCCCAAGGCCATCAGTAGTTCTAATGGAATGTTGTCTATTCCCGGGGCCTTTTTTCGACTCAGGTCTTTCAGTGCTTTGTCAAACTCTTCACGCAGTATCGTATCTCCCATGTCATCTTCATCTACATCCTCTTCCATTTCCATAATATTGTTCTCAAGTACATCGCCCTTGTATAGACCCTCTGTATACTCCTTTTTTTTGACTGAGAAATCGAATACCAGTTTTCGTAGATTACCTTCATAATTGTAACAATAGCGACATATTTTTAAAAAGCCTTTCATTCACTATTTCAACCCTTATACGTGGAATTCCGAACAATTCCTTCTTAAACGAAGCCTACAGCACAAGATAATCGACCTCTCTAAATTTCAAGTTTCTGTCTTTAGAGGTTTGGTTTGGTAATGATGAGTCAATGAACCCGTCTGCCACGGCTGAATTTTCAAAAACAGTGAAACACACATTTTTTTCATTTCTAACTGAGAAGCCAAATACCAGTTTTCATAGATTTAGCTTTAAAAATGATATCGCAATGAAATATTTTCATAAAACATTTCAAACCCTATTTTACACTATTAGGGGTTGACTTTCCAAAAATAGAGGAATGCATATTTGTTTTTCTTTTACTTTCTAACAGAGAAGCCATATACAAATTTTCATAGATTTATCTTCAGAAATTGTTTTTATAATGAAATACATCCTTAAAAACTTACATCCCCTATTTCACCTGCATAGGAGATGAATTTCCTCCAACAGTGAAACAGATATTTCTTTGTTTCTAACTGAGAACCCAAATTCAAACTTTAAAAAGATACAAATTTCAAGTTTCTATCCTTAGCGGTTTGGACTGGATGACTATGAATGAGTGAGTGAATCAATCAGCCGGGATATGGCCTTTTATATTTTAGAGAAGATAGCAACACACATTGATTTTATCTGCAAAAACTTCTCTTTTGATCTCAAACAGACGGCTATCACGAAGCGTTTGAAAGCGGAGCTGACGGTATTCTGCTTAGATGGGAGCTGTTAGCAAACTTGCGTGCTACCTCGCTGTTATGCGGGTGGATGCCACGGCGGCTGCGGGTGTGGCCCACCTACCTGCTTGGAGACGTAATTGCAGGCCGAGGCCGCGCCGTGTGAACGTGTGTGATTCACTGACGCATTTAATCCAACCGCCTCTTA
Source organism: Schistocerca serialis cubense (assembly GCF_023864345.2). NCBI lineage: Eukaryota > Metazoa > Arthropoda > Insecta > Orthoptera > Acrididae > Schistocerca > Schistocerca serialis. Next base: position 787,413,719 of record NC_064638.1, on the reverse strand, counting down.
ATTAATCCGAGCGGAGCAGCGCCAACAGTAATCCCACCGTAATAGCTGAGAACGAAAGCGCCAATAGCGGAGCGTGCTGTTCGCTGAGTCGCCAACATTCGGTGCCTGACGGTTTCATTACGATTGCAGCCGGCTTTTGTATTGTTTGCGTTGCGTACAGAATGCCTGTCTGTTCGGCTTTGTAGTACCAAGAGGCGCTGCTATCAGCTGCTGTAGTGTTTATCTCACGGACTGGCGTGAATCTGTACCTTAAGGAAGTCAAACACTCTAATACTTCTCATCTAAAACGTACTGTTCTTCGAAATACCAAGCTTCAAAGACAAAGGGGTATAAATCTTGTCATCTGAAACGACCTACAAAATACAGGGGTTTAAAACGCTCTCACCTCACTTCTCTTCAGTTAACATTTGAGTGATAGGGAACGGAGTGTTATGGATTACTGTAACATGAAATGCTAGACATCAGATTGTGCCGTGCCATGACCATCGATGGTCGTATCACGCCTTAAATGGTGTCTTTGCTGACGTGAGGCGGAAGTGGTATAGAGCAAACAGCAGAGGCCCAACACTTAGTGCCGGCCGGTGTGGCCGTGCGGTTCTAGGCGCTTCAGTCTGGAACCGCGTGACCGCTATGGTCGCAGGTTCGAATCCTGCATCGGGCATGGATGTGTGTGATGTCCTTAGGTTAGTTAGGTTTAAGTAGTTCTAAGTTTTAGGGGACTGATGACCACAGATGTTAAGTCCCATAGTGCTCAGAGCCATTTGAACCAACACTTAGTGTTACTCTTTCTTTCAATTCGTCGCTGTTCGGCGTAATTTTAAAGCCGGTTTTTATGTACAACTTTACCCAGTGTTATAATTTGGACTAGACGAACGTTTAAATAGTAAAGAGGGCTAATGTTCAGAAGCCGTCCCTGCTGATTAAGTAGCATCTGGTAGTTGCCGCATCGTTTCCTCTCTCTGTTGTCGAGTTGACCTTATCCTCTAATAAGGGAATTTTCGTTAATGGTCTTTGATATACTAATTCGTGTGTTTGGACTGAAATGTTGCTGTCATTTTAGTGCAAATTTTTTGGTTCTGTGGGGCAATTGTTCAGCAAATTTTCAGGGGTCTGTTGGCTTGTGCCACTTAAGTGTGTGGTTTAAACTGAAGTGAGAACTATAGAAATCCTTTATGCTAGTAATTAATGTATGCTTTGTATGTCTTACATTTCCACTGGCGTTTTATATTAAGATGGATGTGATTTAAAGGATATTTTACTGTGTGTTGTAGAAGCAGGAGCTCGAGTTCTTCCAGCTTGCCGATGTTGTAATCAGTCCCGAAATTTTCCAGTGGCGTCGGGCTGGTACCTCTAGCCCAGAGAAGTTCCTTATTTGTAACACTTACCTCTCATTTTGCTGTTGGTATACAAACAGTCATCTTTCTTACAAATTTTGTGAAGAATCACTTTGACTACGTCAATGATATTTCAAAACGTCGCAAAATTTCTGTTTGAATTGTGAAGTTTAAAAAGGTTAAAAAGTTTCTCTACAACTTGTGAAAGGTTTAAAACCTTACAAATGTTCTATTTGACTTGTGAAATTTTAAGAGATTGCAAAATTTTTGTTCAACTTTACTTTTTATTTTATGTTTTATTCATAAGAAGGGAAAGAATGAGCACAAAGAAAGCTGGTGATTTGCTTAGGATCTTTTCTGTTCCTTAATTCGTTAAAATTAATATTCGTATCTTGCCGTATCACAGTCAGCTGTAAGGTAATAAGGTTATTGTGATGGCTTTATTAAATTCTTGTATGTATAATCCGTATCAATCATTTTCAATCCCTTAAAGCCCGGTCCTTCCTTCTATATCAACCAAAACTCTAGTACCGCGTTACAAAATGTGGTACATTACGAGAACAAGTGAATAGAATGGTACTCTTTTTTTCCTTTTAAGGACGTCGTTGCCGCCTTCGACTGTTAAAATTACGTATTTATAAAATTCACTATCGTATGTTCCGTGGCTAGACATTTTCAAGTAGATTACAGTGGCAATTTTGTGATTTCTGCCAATTATTCGGAATGATAATCACCTGCTGAAATTCCATTTTATCCCCAACAAAAGTTAAACAACATAGAACTAAAATATCTGAAACAAACTGTCATGTCATCCAGTTTCGTAAGCTTCAAATGTTCTGTTATCTTCTACAAGATGACTCACAAATTCTGTTGGAGGTATAGGTCACGCCTAATATCTCTTCAAGTTCTGCTATACACAAGCGCACTGTGCAACATGAAGATTCACTCTTTCGAAATCCAGTAATTGTCTTACATTCTACCATTGCAACTCATAGACTGAAAATTTGCGCTTTTATTCATGTCGTTCCCCTTCCCCCCTCTCCCTCACCGCTGGAAGCACACCACAGGAGGGTATCAAATAGAAGAGGTGAAAAAGAATCAACACACTTCGCTGCTTCAGATCACGTTCAAACTTCATCGAATGGCTTTGAAACGTCCCTAGTGGTTCAACGCTGTATACCAGAGCAAAACCTGTAGTCGTACTACACTGCAAAGAGATCAGATCAGCTTTAGAGAGGTTGCTGCCTCACAATGTCTTTAGAGAGTCGTCAAGGCGGTGTCAACAATGTCCAAGGTTGTGAAGCACGTCACCCTGTCACCCTTCGCACTACTTTTGTCCTATTCGACCGCGAAATGAGTGGGAATCAACGCCCGAAAGGCAGGGGTGGTTTCAATGACGCCTTTTATCCCAACCCCTGGGGTTTTTTCGCCCTTCCGAGCGACGGTGTGTCTGGTATACTTCCCTCGGCTGTCCATAATAAAACCACGGATTTCAAAGCTGGGCGTCTCAGTTCTGACCTCCAAAGTAGAGACTTCAACAGAAGGTGTGAAACGTTGGTACTAGTGCGTGCGACGATCTTCCCGTCGCGTGAAACACCCACAGTGGCGTTGGGCAAATTGTGGTGCCAGAGTGACGTCGGTAGCCAATTTCACTTCATATGAACATCTCAGATGTGGCTTTTTTTCTCGCATGTCGATACCTCACTGTTCGAGGCATTGCCGAATGCGAGGGTGGCGTTGCAGGGCGGGTACGCTTTTGGACCGTTACAGAGGAAGGTTGCAGACACTTTTCTGCCAAATTTAAAAATGCTGCGTCGACGTGGGAGAAAATTACGGAGGTTCGACCTTTCAGTTCTTTTGGTAATGTGTATTCCTCTGTGATAAGCAGAAGCAATAAACGTGGAGGTAGCATTATTCCTTAAGGTTGTTATCAAGTGCGGAAATAAAAACATATAGTCACAATACGTCAAAATACAATTTAAGTCACTAAAAGCAAAGAACCCAATCTGTTTCGCATACAACCCATTTAAAGTTGGACATCGATAACTAAATTTTTCGGTATCTTTACAGGCAAGCCTGTCCAAAGAACAGAGAGTAACGATTTCCAGATGTTAAAAATTTATGAATATATCTTAAATGAGCGCTTACTCAAACAAGAATTACTTATAGACAATGGCAAACAACTACGTCGACGTAAGCTGCCACGTATGTGAGTTCCTTGTGATATCAATCTGATATAAGAAAAACAGTCTCCCTTAACAGTTACAAGCATAGGAAGAAAACGTAAAATATGAATCAAAGATCCACTAGAACATCTTATTCCTATTTGACACTTCGCAGAAAACACAAAAACGCTGTGGAAACCTTATTTCCTACAAGCCAGCCTGTGAAAGAGTTAAAAGCTCTCTTACATGATCTGCGAACACTCACTGATCTGGTGTCCTGTGACAGAACTTTCGCTGTCTGGTACAGACAAACTAAAAGTTACCGCAAATCATCTCGTCCCTTTTAAGGTGTTCCATCAGCACCGCAAAAATCGAAAAGCTTACTTGGCGAATATACCAAAACCATGCATTCTAGATAGAAGTGGCGTCAGTTTTTCCGAACGTGTCTATAATTCTATGGGCACTAGGACTGTCTGATGAAAAAGTTTCAGTGCGGATGCACAACCAACGACAGAACTTATACGGGACTCAGAAATCTGGGAATAGGGCGATAATGGGTGAGTTAGTTGCGTACGGGGAGAGGGAAGTTGGGTATTTGGCTCTACCGGAAACCATTTCCAGAAGGCCGTGGTGGTTAAGGTAACCGTTCTAGTGAAGCGGAGCATCTGGGTTCGAGTTCCGGTGCGGCACATATTTTTCTCTCTCACCGCTGCGCTGCCGCAATGCGCCGTGCGGATGGAAGTACTTAGTTCCTTCCCATCCCGATTCATTAATGTTCCTTTCACCCCATTATTTCCGACAGTTGTAAAACTAACGGAGAACAGGTAATTACCAATAGGATCATGAAATAAAGCGGGCCATTTCTTTAGTGGTTGCTAAAAATGATAGGCTTACAGAAGAAGTGATACAGTTCATCGTCAGCGCAGTCTAGCTCACCGCAACACTGAGCTTTTAGCAATAGCTGATTGGAAATGACGTCCTAGCAAACTCGAAACAGAATCTTACAAGAACAATTATTGCATCTAAGAAGGACTTCAGAAAATCCTTTTCGGACTACCAAACCATTTCCACTAATCCGGAAGTGTTCATCCGCTTACAGTCAAATATGTAATCACTAATAACCTTCCACACTAACACACGACAGCTTCTGTAAAACTTCGGAGCTCGATTTAAGCTCTGGCAAATGTGACGGACTGCCTGAAACTAGCTATAGGTACACAATAGACGTTCGTTATGTACTTAATATTTCTCTTTTTTTTTTAACAAAAAAGCTCACTTCCCCTGTCGACGTTGCTGGAGTCAACATTTTGCTTGTCAAATCGACAAGAAAAAATATTTTCCAAGTACTGAACAAATATTTCGTTCGCATATTGCATTCTACAAATAGGAAGAAATGACCTGAAGAGCAATACATAATGAAGGGGTATAACATCAGGAATCGTATAAGGATCAAGACAAGTTCCATAACTTCTGTTTTTCAATTTTTTCCAAGTGTCAACTGTTGTATCTCACTGCCGGTATCAGTTATATGCTGATAACCATCAGCTGTATTTAACTCCATTATAACTTTAGTCCCTCACCCAATATTTCAGAGGCGCTTCTACCAAACTCAGTTTTAGTCGTTTGTATAAGACGTGGAGAATCGATGATCGGATCCTTGGAAGGTACTTTACTTAAGCATTATGAAGTTAAATATCCTTCCTTCCACTCTAAAAACTTCAAAGTAAGCTCTGTTATGTTATTGGTACATCGTAGACGTTATCTTATCTTCTTCGTCCCTTCGGCTCACAGAGGTGGACCTTCATTAGTAATGCTTTTTAAACAACCCATTTTCTGGCCCGTGCACGTGGATCTCAGGTCATGCTAATCTCAGCTAGGTCTTCGATAGTGGAATACAGAAATATTTTTTATTTGGACACTCGATAGCAATTCCTGAAGTATTAACTGATGAGGGATTAAATCTCTTTTTCTCGAGAGCTCTGCGGAATTATCTGATTGGGAACATGAAAAATTCTCGTTTTTTACTGAGGTCTGTCCTGCTAGGCTAGATGAAACCGACTGGTAAAAAAAAAAAAAAAAAAAAAAAGCTTTAAGATGCTTACCAGTAGCTTAGCGAAGATAACGTCCTTGTCCAGTGAATTCTTCTCTTGTCGAAGATGTAGATGATGTAAGAAACATGAACAAAAAGAAAAACTGTGTTGCAACCCATTTCAGACGTTAGGTTTTAAATGATGACCAACTACCACAATTTTTTGAGACAAGGAATGCCTCAAAATACAGAAAACCTGGTTGTAAACCCAAGATAAGAGACATGTACGTCAAATGTGGGGTGTTTTTATTTATTTATTTGTTTTGGGTCATCAGTCATTTGACTGTTTGATGCGCCCCGCCATGAATTCCTCTCTTGAAGCAACCTCTTCATCTCAGAGTAGCTCTTGCAACCTATGTCCTCAATTATTTGCTGAATGTATTACAGTCTCTGTCTTCCTCTACAGTTTTGCCCTCTACAGTTCTTTATAGTATCGTGGAAGTCATTACCTGATCTCTTAGCAGATGTCCTATCATCCCGTCCCTTCTCCTTGGCAGTATTTTCCACATATTCCTTTCCTCTCCGAGTTTGCGCAGAACCTCATTCCTTACTAATCAGAACACCTAATTTTCAACATTAGTTTCTAGTACCACACTTCAAATGCGTCGATTCTCTTCTGATCCAGTTTTCCCACAGTCATTGTTTCACTACCCTACAATGCAGTGGTTTCAAACGTACATTCTCAGAAATTTCTTCCTCAAATTATGGCCTATGTTTGATACAGGCAGACTTCTCTTGGCCAGCAGTGCCCTTTTTTCCGGTACTAGTCTGCTTTGATGTCCTCCACGCTCCATCCATCTTCGGTTATTTTGTTGTCTAGCTAGCAGAATTCCTTAACTACATCTTTTTCGTGACCATTAATCCTGGTCATTTCTGCTACTTGTCATTACTTTCATCTTTCTTCAATTTACACTAAATCCATATGCTATACTCATTAGATTGTTCATTCCATTCAGCAGATCCTGTAATCTTTTTCATTTTCACTGAGGATAGCAACGTCATCAGCGAATCGTATCATTGACATAATTTTGCGTCGAATTTTGATGGCACTCCCGAACGCTTCTTTTATTTCCATCATTGCTTTTTCGATGTGTAGACTGAACAGTAGGGGCTAAAGACTACACCCCTGTCTGCGTTCTTGGTCGTCCAGTCTTATTATTTCCTCTTGGCTCTTGTACATGTTGTATATTTCCCGGCCCTCGATAGAGCTTACCCTAATATTTCTCCGAATTTCAAACATCTTGCACCATATTACATTGTCGAACGCTTTTTCCAGGACGACATATCCTATGAATGTGTCTTGATTTTCTTTAGTCTTGTATTCGTTATCAACCGCGATGTAAAATTTTGCCACTGTGGTGCCTTTAGCTTTCCTAAAGCCGAAATGATCGACATCTAACACATCCTCAATTTCCTTTTCCATTTTTCTGTATATTATTCTTGGCAGCGGCTTGGATCCGTGAACTGTTAAGCTGATCGTGCGATAGTTCTAGCACTTTTAAGCTCTTGCAGTCTTCGGAATTGCGTGGATATTTTTCCGAAAGTCAGATGGTACGTTGCCAGACTCGTTCATTCTATACACCAACGTGAATAGTCATTTTGTTGCCACTTCCCCCTATAATATTATAAATTCTGATGGTATGTTATTTAGACCTTCGGCCTTATTTGATCTTAAGCCCTGCAAAGCTCTTTTAAATTCTGATTCTAATACAGGATACCCTATCGCTTCCCTGTCGACTTTTTTCTTCTATCACATCAGATAAATCGTCTTCCTCATAGAGGCCTTCAATGTACTGTTTCCACCTATTCACTCTCTCTTCTGCATTTAACAGTGGAATTCCAGTTGCATCGTTAATGTTGCCACTCTCGCTTTTAATTTCACAAAATGAACGACATTCCTATCTGCTGAGTCAGTTCTTCGGGCAATAATTTCTTTTTCGATTTCTTCACTTTTCTCATGCATCCATTTCGTCTTAGCTTCCCTACAATTCCCGTTTATTTCGTTCCTGAGCGACTTGTATTTCTATATTCCTGAATTTCCTTGAACACTTTATGCTTCCGTCTTTCATCTATCAACTGAAGTATTTCTTCTGTTACCCGTGGTTTCTTCTCAGTTATCGTCTTTGTATCTATGTTTTTCTTTACAACTTCTGTTATTGCCTTTTTTAGAGGTGTCTGTTCCTCTTCAACTTTATTGCCTACTGAGCTATTCCTTGCTGCTGTATCTATAGCCTTAAAAAACTTCAAGCGATTCTCGTCATGCCTTAGTACTTGTGTATCCCACCTCTTTGCTTATTGATTCTTCCTGACTGATCTCATAAACTTCCCTGTTGACTTTTTTCTTCTATCACATCAGACAAATCTTCCCCCTCATAGAGGCCTTCAGTGTACTTTTTCCATCTATTCGCTCTCTCTTCTGCAGTTAACAGTGGTATTCCCGTTGCATTCTTAATGTTACTACCCTCGCCTACTCTTCATCGCTATTACATTGTGAAGTGAGTTTGTATCTGCTCCTGGGTACGCCTTGCAATCCTATATCGGATTTCAGAATTTCTGTCTGACCGTGATATAATTTAGCTGAAAGCTCCCCGTATCACCTGTATTTTTCCAAGTATACCTCTTCCTCTTGTAATTCTTGCTCAGAATATTCGCTATTATTAGCTCAAATTGACTACAGAACTCAATCTTTCTCCTCTCTCATTCCTCTTATTCTACTCCTTCCACTACAACTGCATTCTAGTCCCCCCATGACTATCAGATTTCATCTCCTTTTATTACTGTATTACCCTATCAATATTCTCATATACTGTCTGCAACTCTTCACATTCAGTTTGCGACCTCCGGCATGTATATCTGAACTATCGTTGTCGGTTTGTTGGCGATTCTGACAAGAACACCCTCTAATTGCACAGTTCATTGTAACACACTCTTTGTCCTACCTTTCTATTCACAGCGAATCCTGCTCCCATCATACCATTTCCTGCTGCTTTTGATGTTACCCTATACTCATCTGACCAGAAATCCTTGTCTTCTTTCCATTTCCTTTGAATGAGCGCTACTATATTTACACAGAGCCTTTGCAGTGCCCTTTTCAGATTTTTTACCTTCCCTACCCTGTTAAAGCTTCTGACAACGCCCCATTTTGTAGAAATTTATCCTTTCGTCGGTTATTCACAATGTTTTTTTCATGGTTACCTTTCCCTTGGTAATTCCCTACCGGAGATCTTAATCGGGGGCTATTCCGGAATCATTTGAGAATACAGAGATCATAATGACATTTCTTCAATTACAGACCACATGTTCTGTGGATACACGTTGTGTGTCTTCAATGCAGTGGTTTCCATTGACTTCTGATTCCTCCTGCCATTCATCATTGCTGATTATTCCGCCTTTAGGGACAGTTTCCCAACCCAAGGACAGAGAGTTCCCTGAACCTCTTTCCGCTCCCCCTCCCTATGTGACAATGAGGGTGAGTCCTTGCGCCGGAAACCTTCGGCTGCCAATGCTGATTATTAATCATAATTTAAGCGGTGGAGGGTTTCCATCGAGGGACCTATGGCATTTTGGTTGCTAATCAAAGGCGCTGTCCCTAGTTCACGGGTTTTTTGTGTTGTGAAAAATAATTGTTTGAAACTTATCATAAAACGTAGCATAAAGATTTATTTAGTGTCGACAGCAGATTGATACTTGCCAGAAATTATTGTATGATTATCTTCTTTTTGCATTTATGGATTCTGAACATCTACAAAAACCTGTACTGGAAGTCATATATTTGAAAAATATTTAAGTTAAGAATTCTATTTCCTGTGTGCATTCGCATATAAAATTTACTGTTTCCAATAATCTTATATACATTTTTTGCTTTGTACTTCCTTTCCCCTTTCTTCAGTAAAATATTATACATACGCAGACACACACACACACACACACACACATATATATATATATATACATACGACTAACAGAATACATTCATAAAAAAATTCCCAGTTATCGAGTAGGAGACAAACTCCCTAGCATATAAATCTTTTTAGATGATCGTCATACATAAATTTCGTCTCGACCAACAGAACAATACAAAATGAAATATTCGAGGCTATTGATATTGGAGATTCAGAGTCAATGGAAGGAGCACAGCTAGTATCTAAGCACTTTCAGCACTACACGCCTGTGCGGACCATCATTACATTTTAACATTGGCTTTGGTCTGTCATGTACGTGATTGTGTGTGTGCTTAAACATGGGTACATAAAATTACTATCCTATCCCAGCAGTGTTGTGTGTACGCTTCAGCTGGACTTTGAAATGTTTTAGGAAATTGATGTTAATCATCTGTTGTTTTACTTGACCTATATATCATCTACTGGTTTCCGTTACACCATTATCGTTGAATATGAGGTAAAACAGATCAGCTCAAAATATCCCATTTTCCTTTTAAGTTGATACAATATCAAGGTTGTCATAGTGAAAACTGTTTTATCAGCTTAAAAGAAAAAGGTATATGTTTCTGCCTTATCTGTTTTGCCTTACATCCAATGACGTTGGTTTATGACCTAAACCTAGATTATATAGGTTAAGCAAAACAGCTGGTCATTAATACGCCTTTTTGAAGTACTTAACGGCTGTTGGTCCTCGCCTGATGAAAACATGAAACTTTTAAAACTTTCCTACAGGTCCTTAAGCCATGTATCAATCGGTGTCAGAACCAGTCGTATAGTTGTTGTGATTCTGCCACTGAGTGCTCTAGTACTGTTGATTCCCATTTGCTGCGTTTCATAAACACCTACCTTATCAACGACAGGAGGTTAACCTGTGCCAGCCGTCGTCTGTTCACGGACGAAGAACTGTCTCCACTATTTACTCTTGCAGGCAACCTTAGGCCTGCAAATTTCCAAGTGATCCGCAATACTCAGATTGTTCTAACCTTGTTGGACTCTGGCTACAAAAGACCGTCTCTGCACTATGAATATTGTCACTACTTCATCAATTGCATTTTTCTACTCTTGCATTGGCATTCGTCAGATAAAATTATTGAACGTGATCCACCAGTTACACAAAACCCTTTTTTTCACTTAGACCCAAAAAGGTTTCAAGATCTTTGTGCCATTGTCAGTAGGTTTCCTTTATTTATATCTGTTCAAAAAAATGGTTCAAATATCTCTGAGCACTATGGGACTTCTGAGGTCATCAGTCCCCTAGAACTTAGAACTACTTAAACCTAACTAACCTAAGGACATCACACACATCCATTCCCGAGGCAGGATTCGAACCAGCGACCGTAGCGGTCTCGCGGTTCCAGACTGTAGCGCCTAGAACCGCTCGGCCACCCCGGCTGGCTTTAAATCTGTAATCATGTAAACACATTTTTAGTGATAATTAATTTACGAACAATTGTTGTCTCCCTCAACGATTTTTACCCCCACGCTGCCCTGCAATACTAAACTGGTGATCCCTTGAAGCCTCAGAACATGTCCTACCAACCGATCCCTTCTACTAGTCAAGTTGTGCCACAAATTTCTCTTCTCACCAAATCTATTCAGTACCTCCTCATTAGTTATGTGATCTAACCATCTAATCTTCAGCATTCTTCTGTAGCACCACATTTCAAAAGCTTCTATTCTCTTCTTGTCCAAACTATTTATCGTCCATGTTTCACTTCCATACATGGCTACACTCCATACAAATACTTTCAGAAACGACTTCTTGACATTTAAATCTATACTCGATGTTAAAAAATTTCTCTTCTTCAGAAACGCTTTCCTTCCCATTGCCAGTCTACATTTTATATCCTCTCTACTTCGACCATCATCAGTTATTTTGCTCCCCAAATAGCAAAACTCCTTTACTACTTTAAGTGTCTCATTTCCTAATCTAATTCCCTCAGCATCACCTGACTTAATTCGACTACATTCCATTATCCTCGTTTTACTTTTGTTGATGTTCATCTTATATCCTCCTTTCAAGACACTATCGATTCCGTTCAGCTGCTCTTCCAAGTCCTTTCCTGTCTCTGACAGAATTACAATGTCATCGACGAACCTGAAAGTTTTTATTTCTTCTCCATGGATTTTAATGGCTCTGAGCACTATGGGACTTAACATCTATGGTCATCAGTCCCCTAGAACTTAGAACTACTTAAACCTAACTAACCTAAGGACAGCACACAACACCCAGCCATCACGAGGCAGAGAAAATCCCTGACCCCGCCGGGAATCGAACCCGGGAACCCGGGCGTGGGAAGCGAGAACGCTACCGCACGACCACGAGATGCGGGCATGGATTTTAATACCAACTCCGAATTTTTCTTTTGTTTCCTTCACTGCTTGCTCAATATACAGATTGAATAACATCGGGGATAGGCTACAACCCTGTCTCACTCCCTTCCCAATCACTGCTTCCCTTTCATGTCCCTCGACTCTTATAACTGACATCTGGTTTCTGTACAAGTTGTAAATAGCCTTTCGCTCCCTGTATTTTACCCCTGCCACCTTCAGACTTTGAAAGAGAGTATTCCAGTCAAGATTGTCAAAAGCTTTCTCTAAGTCTACAAATGCTAGAAACGTAGGTTTGCTTTTCCTTAATCTAGCTTCTAAGATAAGTCGTAGGATCAATAGTGCCTCACGTGTTCCTATATTTCTACGGAATCCAAACTGATCTTCCCCGAGGTCGGCTTCTACTAGTTTTTCCATTCGTCTGTAAAGAATTCGTGTCAGTATTTTGCAGCCGTGACTTATTAAACTGATAGTTCGGTAATTTTCACATCTGTCAACACCTGATTTCTTTGTGATTGGAATTATTATATTCTTCTTGAAGTCTGAGGGTATTTCGCCTGTCTCACATATCTTACTCACCAGATGGTATAGTTTTGTCAAGACTGGCTCTCCCAAGGCTGTCAGTAGTTCTGATGGAATGTTGTCTACTCACGGGGCCTTGTTTCGACTCAGGTCTCTCAGTGCTCTGTCAAACTCTTCACGCAGTATCGTATCTCCCATTTCATCTTCATCTACATCCTCTCCCATTTCCATAATATTGTCCACAAGTACATCGCCCTTATATAGACCCTCTATATACTCCTTCCACCTTTCTGCTTTCCCTTCTTTGCTTAGAACTGGGTTTCCATCTGAGCTCTTGATATTCATTCAAATGGTTCTCTTTTCTCCAAAGGTCTCTTTAATTGTCCTGTAGGCAGTATCTATCTTACCCCTGGTGAGACAAGCCTCTACATTCTTACATTCGCCCTCTAGCCATCCCTGCTTAGCCATTTTGCACTTCCTGTCGATCTCATTTTTGGGACGTTTGTATTCCTTTTTGCCTGCTTCATTTACTGCATTTTTATATTTTCTTTGATCAATTAAGTTCAATATTTCTTCTGTTACCCAAGGATTTCTACTAGCCCTCGTCTTTTTGCCTACTTTATCCTCGGCCGCCTTCACTACTTCATCCCTCAAATCTACCCATTCTTCTTCTACTGTATTTCTTTCCCCCATTCCTGTCAATTGTTCCCTTATGCTCGCCTTAAAACTCTGTACAACCTCTGTTTCTTTCAGTTTATCCAGGTCCCATCTCCTTAAATTCCCACCTTTTTGCAGTTTCTTCAGTTTTAATCTACAGTTCATAACCAATAGATTGTGGTCAGAGTCCACATCTACCCTGGAAACGTCCTACAATTTGAAACCTGGTTCCTAAATCTCTGTCTTACCATTATATAATCTATCTGAAACCTTCCAGTATCTCCAGGTTTCTTCCATGTATACAACCTTCTTTTATGATTCTTGAACCAAGTGTTAGCTATGATTAAGTTGTGCTCTGTGGAAAATTCTACCAGAATGCTTCCTCTTTCATTTCTTCCCCCCAATCCATATTCAGCTACTACGTTTCCTTCTCTTCCTTTTCCTACTACCGAATTCCAATCACACATGACTATTAAATTTTCGTCTCCCTTCACTATCTGAATAATTTCTTTTATTTCATCATGCATTTCTTCAATTTCTTCGTCATCTGCAGATCTAGTTGGCATATAAACTTGTACTACTGTAGTAGGTGTGGGCTTCGTGTCTATCTTGGCCACTATAAAACGTTCACTATGCTGTTTGTAGTAGCTTACCCGCACTCCTATTTTTTTATTCATTATTGAACCTACTCCTGCATTCCCACGTTTTGAATCTGTATTTATAACCCTGTATTCGCCTGACCAAAAGTCTTGTTCCTCCTGCCACCGAACTGCACTAATTCCCACTATATCTAACTTTAACCTATCCGTTTCCCTTTTTAAATTTTCTAACCTACCTGCCCGATGAAGGGATCTGACATTCCACGCTCCGATCCGTAGAACGCCAGTTTTCTTTCTCCTGATAACGACGTCCTCCTGAGTAGTCCCCGCCCGGAGATCCGAATGGGGGACTATTTTACCTTCGGAATATTTTACCCAAGAGGACGCCATCATCATTTAACCATACAGTAATGCTGCATGCCCTCGGGAAAAATTACGGCTGTAGTTTCCCCTTGCTTTCAGCCGTTCGCAGTACCAGCACAGCAAGGCCGTTTTGGTTAGTGTTACAAGGCCAGATCAGTCAATCATCCAGACTGTTGCCCCTGCAACTACTGAAAAGGCTGCTGCCCATCTTCAGGAACCACACGTTTGTCTGGCCTCTCAACAGATACCCCTCCATTGTGGTTGCACCAACGGTACGGCTATCTGCATCACTGAGGCACGCAAGCCTCCCCACCAACGGCAAGGTCCATGGTTCATGTGGGGGGGGGGGAGGGTTAGCTTCTCATCCTCCGCTAAATGATGTTAATGTGAATTTGGTTTATGACTTAACACCTCAATTTATCACTGAACACAATTTTGCTGTGCAAAGATATTTCAAGACTTTGTTTGATCTTACTTACATTCGGATTTTGAAAATCCTTTTTCATCAGGCCTCTCATCAGTTTCTGAGAAGCGCACATAAACAGCACACACATTATGTAGAACTTCCTTTGTAAACACTACTTTTGAACTTTGCCAAAATACAGTGTAGATGTTGCTGTTGTGTGTCCATTCCAGTTGTTCTCATGCGAGTTTGGCGCAAAATTTGAATTTTATTTACTCCCTCCCTGCCTCCACCCTCTCTCCGTGTTCCTCTTCTCTCTCTCTTTGTGCGTGTGTGTGTGTGTTTAGTTATTGCTGTCATCCTTTCTATAAAGTTCCTCTAATGTGTGCCACTGCGTAGTGCGATGTAGTCGTTTGTAAGCATTTTTCCTCCTGCTAATGCCTTCTGCATACGCAAGTTTTCTGCAATTGGAAGTTTATGTCCTACACTGTGACTGGATTTCAGTATTTTTAAATCTGTTTCTATTGTAATAGGGCGATGGTTGTTGGTTATTAGTCGGTCAGCAAATGTTCCATGGAAGCCACCTGTATGCAAGGAAACGGGAAAACCAGACATAATTCTTGTTTATAACGCTAATAAAGGTGGTGTTGATTCACATAACCAAAAATGTGCCAATTATCCTACGAGACGAAGGACAAGGAGGTGGACACTAGCATTGTTTTTCAGATTTTTAGATATAGCAGTTGTAAACACCCATATTATTTTTGTTGCCAACAACATATCAATGGTGGAAATGGAGAGGAAAAGGCGAGGAAATATTACTTAAAACTTGGGATTTAGCCTACTTGAAGATTAGCTGAAAGAAAGGGCTCACATACAATCACTGCCCCTAGATATAAAAGCATATTTGCTCAAATACAAGGAGCCTTCTGATTTACCAGTAATCCCTCAAGCCTCAGGAGAGCGACCAAGATCTGGTCCATGGCATGAGTGCGGTAAACATCGCTACAATAAAACTACAATAACATGCTCAGAGTGTACGCGATTTGTGTGCAAAACCCATTCCACCTGCAAAACCATTTGCGATGCCTGCAACATTCGATTCGACGAAGCGTGACATCTTAGTATTTATTTTTTCTAAATATTTGTTCATCGCTATGTTTTTTTATTCAACCTTGTTCGTAGTTAGTCATAAGTAATGAATTATATTTGAAATCCAGAATGAGATTTTCACTCTGCAGCGGAGTGTGCGCTGATGTGAAACTTCCTGGCAGATTAAAACTGTGTGCCCGACCGAGTTCGAGTCTCGGTCGGGCACACAGTTTTAATCTGCCAGGAAGTTTTATATTTGAAATATTTACTAAAGTATTATATTTGCCATCATGAGCCATTTGTAACAGTTGTACTATTTAAATTTAATTGCTCAATAAATATTTTAGAAATACTATGTTGTATGATTGCTGGAAAACGGAACTGCGGCACGGAGTGCCACGCGCGTGTACTGGGGTAACTTTCAGCAGCGCGTGTAGCTAACGGTTAAGATGACTTGAACAGAACACATGACCACGCGGAAACGCACTGCTGCCTTTGACCCACTCGTACATGTTCGCACCATTCTCACTAGCTTCTCAGGGATTCTGAAGTCACGCAGTGCACTGCATATGCTGTTCCTGTGGAAGCTGTTGCATGCGCGTTGAAAATCGACGAATAGACTGTAGATATATCCTGCTGTTGTTGACATTAAATTCAGAGTGAAAACAGCAAAGTACTGTCACTTAATGTTTTTAGTGCAACTTTGTGCAGTCCTGAATGCGCTGCTCCGAGTTTAAGAATCTTATTTCAGCCATAAAGTTAAAAAAAGCTTTGGTAACGTGGACTTTCAAATGAAATAAAGCGAATTTTGTCATCGATATCATCAGAGAAGTAGTAAAGGCACTGAAGTGTGTTGCAGTTATTTGTGCAACCTTTTTTCAGTCTAGTTTATTCACGTTCAAATATTACTTCACATAATGTTGCCTACCTTCATTCCTCAGTTGCACCTTTCTCGTATCCAGAACGTGAAATAAAATGACAGATTTGAAATGGAAATAAAATTCGTAGTAGGCAACTAGGTATTTGTTACGTAACTAGTCTATCCGTAAAATATAAAACTTAATTGAGCTGGTGGTCTACTTTGTACGTAAATGCGTCCCTTGATCCTAAAAACTCAATACAATACCAAGATTTGATGAGTATCTTAAAAGCTCAATATCGTACCAACCACCTACGCAATTTATTTCACAAATAACAGTTAGCAATCCACACAGGAGGCATGAGGCAGCAGATACGCTCCAGGGCGTAAGGACCACCAATTAGCAATTTACGAAATAGCGACACTTACCTTTCGGAGTGCCAAAAGCATTTCGTTCCACTGTCACAAACAGTATGAATGCGAGTTATGAAGGTGTTGGCGTACTAAAAACATTCAGTTTCATTGTCACAACCAGTATTATTGCGAGTTTCGGAATGATGAGGCGACCAGTGATGGTTCAGACACGTCGGGAGGAAAGGCGCATATAAGGTGCTAGACAGGCAGCAAGGTGACGCAGCCTCCCGTATTAGATCGCGTTCTAAGTAGATCGCTGCCAACACATCCCAAATTTAAACTATCTCATGTTCATAAACAGTGCCAACTAACATGGGTCTTTAAGCTATTAATGTAAATAAGCGTTGTTCAGTAGAGTTGTTTTAGGTAAGTATAAAATAGTGATTAATTACGCTCGGATTTGCCTCACTTCCTGGTGTAGGCGAGAACTCGCCTCCTTAGGCCATGGTAAGTGGCTGATGAAAGTGAAATCAAGCAGATGCTAGGTAAAATAGAATAGATACCACAAAAGCAACGCTTCGTGTGGTTAATGGAGCCCATGTTGTGTTTGGTGTAACATTTAAACCTAAAAAGAAACACTTTCCTTCACAAGAATGTGTATACACATCTGTAAGTAGCTGTTATTCGTCTCTTGTAATTCTCGATGATCTTTCAGTTTCCCGGACACTTCTTCACTGCAAAGTAGTAATTGTTTTGAGTTGTAACATCAAATGTGTAAACAAATTCTTTTAAATGATGGCATGCAAGACATCCGTGAAACCTAGAAAACAAAAATACGGGAAGCCTCTGAGTATTCACTAGGCACCATATCGCACATGTAACCAACGAAACACAGCGGGACGGAAATGTGAAGCCTTATCGCCAAGACCAATCATATTTAAGACTGGTGATGGTTCTATGCAGAGAGAGCGACGTTATGTAACAACCACCTCTACAGTTTACGTGTAGAGATACATGACTTTCATTAATACACGTACGAATAACATTAGTGAGATTAGTCATATGAGTCTATTGTTAAACCATGTACGGAAGGTATAATTTTTAAATGCTTTGAACCTTATGTATCACAAACCTGAAACATGCTCCTTCTTCTAAAACAGGTGGATGGCAGTGATGTGGGTCCGTGATTTTATTGATCCTTTCTCTTTTCTATTCAGCCGTTCTTTTTCTCCTCGTTTCTGTTTTTTAGTATCCCTGTTGCATGTTTTGGTTTTTAATCTATGTTGCTTGATTTCAGTGCCCTAATACCAGGCAGTAACTGTATCCTACTCCCAGTACAGCTGACGTCGTGTCTTTGAGGTGCGAGAAAGGTCGGCATATCTCCTCCGTCGTAGTCACTACAGACTTCACACATTATTGCGCCGGAATGTATATAACATAACATATATATATCGTAACATTCGGTAGATTGAACTGGGGTTGGGTTTCAAAGTGGAGCTCTACCGACTCAACCATTCAAACTCTCTCAGAGGTTTCAGTCTGCCAAAGTACATTCCACTACGCTTCAAATGTTCAATCTGCCGGTATACATTGCAGAGTGAAAGAATCAGGCAAGGAAGTACCATTCTTCTCTGTTGTTCACCGCAACATACAGCTACCTGGAATAGACTCGATGCTTTCCTTGAAACAGCAAGGGATCATCTTGTAGTCCCCGTCGGTCACATAGTTTCAATTTCATCCAAACTAGGAGGAATTACAGGATATACAATAGAAGATGCCATGAACCCGAAAAATGATTGGGACAACTTATAATGTAAAGAAGCTGTTAATTATTAAGACAGTCAATGAAAAACGATATAAATGAAACACTCTTCACGACGCCTATATTTCTGCTTCATTTAATTATCGAAAGCGATCAACTATTGCGAGTTTTCTTTGATCCAGTCGACAAACACGGGGACCCTGGTGTAGACGCTCGGCGATTGAAAACAGTAGCGACTGAACGAAACCAGACCCACAAGCTGCTCGTTCACGTATAGAGGTCCCCCAGAATCACCCTGCAAACATATCATCGTATTACAAAATGGAAATAAAAGACAAAAAACTTGAGTCTAATTCGAATCATATGAGCGCAGCAACACAATGCATATTAAGTGCGTGGCGGCGATTCTTCTAATGTTATGAAACCTAGAACGCCAAAATATATTCATTACCTATTATGGAGCGGTGTTCACACTCAGATAGAAATTTTTATCAAATATCGCTGTCCCTTTCGACTGTTCATATTCAAGCTTAGTCCTCTTCCAAGAGGAATTCTGCTACAAATTTCGTGCTATAGCACATATCAGAACATAAAAAAGCCGTATACATGTTGTTGGATATTTTGAAATTTTTGTTTACATTTAAGCACACTCCTCTTATGCTGTTTTTACTAGATAATGCGCAAAGATCGAAGGTGCAGATGTGGAAATGATAAATAATTTTTAAAGTCGGAAAGAAGAATAGTGTATTTTAAACTGCAGTATTTTTCTTTGCATACCGAAATATACGGTTGCCGAGCTGTCAGTACTGTAAAAAATTTAAATAACCATAGATTAAATTGTATACAGATAAGAAAGAGAATGAAAACATACAGTAGTCGTTGTAACTGAAGTAGCCAACTTGTTATAAGGAAGGTACTGTTCGAACTGAAGAAAGGCTTACTGTGTGAGTGGCTCGATTGGTGTTTGACGGGCACATCCTCGTACATTATAATGGTGTATAAGAAACGATCAGCCTCGAATGCGGTAATGAAACCAACCTTTAGCTAGATTTCAGCCCAAATAATTGAGCTTTCTTCAGAAGACATACATGAATCTATAATTTGTCTAAGAGGGCGTGGTCTATAACAGCCTGAAGAAGGCTCAATTATTTGGGCTGATATCTAGGTAAAAGTTGGTTTCATTACCGCAATCGAGGCTGATAGTTTCTTATATATTAGATTTTCATGATTTCTGACTGTGCTGCAATGTCGAAAATACAAAAATTATAATGGTGAATGTTCAACAGTCTGCCCCAATTAAGCGTAATAGGACCTCTGTTGCTCTCAGTACACATAAAGACTTGTCAGTCAAGATCAAGAAGAGTTCCTTTCGTTGAAAACTGACATTCTGAGACCGTGACTCTACATAAATAGTAGGTTGAGTCCTTCGAAGGAGATAAACTACCACAAAAGTCCCAAAAACATCAGACAACAAAGCCTCACATCAGGCACTTACGCAGTTAGCACAAAAGACGGGAGAAAGCAGAATAAAATATGTCTACAATTTTTATAGATCATATCCTACAAAATAAATAATCTGTTTCAAAAAAAAAAATGTGCTTCCACACAACCAGAAACTTTAGATGGCAGCCATTAATAACTTAAAGAATAACAAGCCCCATAGGAAAGATCGGGTATGTGTAAACTCAGTTGCCAAAATTGTCGTTCCTACTGTATGGGACAATCTAGGAGAAGCTTAGAGATTCGGTTCAAAGAACATTTTGAGTCAATAAGGTTAAACAAATCATCATCTGCATTTGCAATGTATACAACTTATAAGTGACATGAAGACCACATCCAAATACTACACCACGCTTAGAAACGTAGGAATGAACATACATAAAAGCCAGTTACCACAGCATCTCCTCAGTGAACAGACGGAACTAGGTACCAACTTTCAATCGCCTACTTCCTACTTTTCAACGTACAGAAACACTACGCCCTTTGGAAACAACATGCAGTCAGTAATCCAAAATAAACACTTCACAAAAATATAGCAGCCTCTTCAATCGCATCTTAATACAAATGTTAACTTTACTTAACATTTGAACGACCAGTTATATGTCAATATAATTTCTACTGTTGTATATGTATTTGTTTCTCGCTACTTATTTGGTTCCCTCTTATACCACAGAATTTACATAATATTAATTAAGAAACATGTTCTAAGAAACAGGTTGCTACATTTGATGACTTTACTTTTAATTAATGCTCATTGAATGATAAATGCTTGTAATGTAACGTTTATTCTTTGTAAACATTCTCGCAAGTGCACGCATGTGTGAAAGTGTTTGTGTTTGTGTATATGTACGTGTGTGTGTGTGTGTGTGTGTGTGTGTGTGTGTGTGTGTGTGTGTGTGTATGTGTATGTGTATATGTATGTGTATATGTATGTGTGTGTGTGTGTGTGTGTGTGTGTGTGTGTGTGTGTATATATGTATGTGTGTGTGTGTGTGTGTATGTGTATGTGTGTGTGTGTGTGCGTGTGTGTGTTGTTGTTGTTGTTGTTGTGTATCGTCACTGAATGATCATAGGAAATGCTGGGAAAGAATACAGGATAATGGTTACAACAAAGACGAAAAACCCCGACAGTTGCTGGTTACATGGTTAGAGTAAACATCTACATAACGTCACGCCGTATAAACATTTATAGGTCTGTACAAGAGCAGTTATTAAATTTTGTGTACACGTAGAATAAGTATTATAATAAGGGAAAAGAAGATTCAGAAGAGTTGGAAGTATTCTGACAAAGTGTAGTGCTTCCGTGAAGAAAAATACGTAAAAGACAATATTGCGACCGTTTTTACAGTATTGTTGCGTCTGGAAGCCATGTAAAGTAAGCATTACAGCAGAGACTCTACGAAATAAAAGACGCAGTGGTTGGACAGAGAATTTTAGGGAACTTAAATGGAAACCGTGGAAAAAGGGTTATGTAGTTATTCCTGTTATGTATATTTAGAGAATCAGTTAGCTAAAGACTTCTCGAACATTCTGCGGCCACCGTCGTGCATGTAGTATAGGAATCACGAGAATAAGAGACATCAGGTCACTCACATAAGCACCTGCGGACTCGGAGTAGCGTCCTTGGCGTCATGGGTACCGGGTTCTAAGCCAGTAACAGCTTTAATTCTGAATATAAACCATCAGCAATGGTGGCCGGAGACATCCAACATAAGAAGAAACCGTCGTACTTCTAACGGCCTTGTCAGAGACAGCGGGGGAGCGGACAAAGTTTCACGGCACCGTCTCACTTTTGGAGTGGGAAACTGCCTCTAAAAGGCGGAAGGATCAGAAAGGATTGGAAAGCACTGAATTAGAGATACATAATGCGTATCAACAGGATTATGGCCTGTAATTGGAAAGTGTGATGATATAATTTCATTGGCATAAGACCATAAGAAAAAGACTGAATAACCAACCAAAGAGTAACGTTATACGTGTCGCGGAGTGGAATGTCAGAATTTTCAACTTAGAAGGAAAGCTAGAAAATTTAAAAATGCCTAGAGGTAATGGGCATAAGTGAAGTGAAATTGAAAGAAGAAAAGAATATCTGGTCAGGAGAGTATAGCTAAATACAAACAGTAGCAGAAAATTGTATGATGGAATAGGAGTTTTGTTTGAATACGAAGATACGGTAAAGAGTGAGTTACTATGAGCAGTTCAGTAGTTGGTTTATTCTCATCAAAATCGACAGAAAATCAACACTGACAATAATAGTTGAGATGTACCTGCCGACATCGCAAGCAGAAGATGAAGAGATAGAGAAAGTATATGAGGATACTCAACGGCTAATTCAATATGTTAAGAGAGATGAAAATCTAATAGTCATGGCGGATTGGAACGCGGTTTCAGGGGGAGCAGCAGAAGAAATCTCTATGGGAGAATACAAGCTTGGTGGTAGGAATGAGAGAGCAAAATGACTAACTGGGTTACGCAATTAATTTCAGTTAGTAACAGCGAATGCTCTGTTCAAGAATAACAAGAGGAGGTATGTTTGGAAAATATCCGTACATACGGGAATAATCCATTTACGTTACGGTTAGGCAGAGATTCCTAAATCGGATATTGGATTGTAAAGAGTACCTAGGACCAGATATATACACACATCCCAACATAGTTATGATAAAGAGTAGGCAGAAGTTTAAGAGATTAGTTAAGAAGAATCAGTGCACAAAGAAGTGGGACCGAAAACAATAAGAAATTAAAAGATATGCTTGAAGTTCTCTGAGGTTACAGATACTGGAATAGTGAATAGTTCAGTAGGCAGTTCAGTTGAACAGAAATTGATGTCTTTACAAAGGGCAATCACGGACGTTGGGAACAAAAACTTAGGTACACGGAAGATAACTACCGTAGAAACTGTCGGTAACGAAAAAAAAAAATGCTTCAGTTGATCCACGAAAGAAAGAAGTACAAAAACTACAGGAATGTAAGAAACAGAACAAGCAGGAAGGGTAAGGGGAAATGGTTACTTTAACAATGTGAAGAAATCGAAAAACAAATGGCCGTCGGAATGACTAAGTCAAAATGTAGAAGAGTCAAAGAAATCTTCCGTGAAATTAAACGTACGGGCGGTAATGCTAGGATTGCTATGGGAATATCAGTTTTAAAAGCAGCATAGATAACGGATAGGTGGATAGAGTACACTGAAGGCCTCTGTGAGGGGAGGACTTGACTGATCACGTGACAGGAGAAGAAACAGAAGACGACAGGAAGGAGATAGTGTATACGCTATTTTAATGGGAATTTAAGAGCTTTGGACGACTTAACGTCAAATAGGGCAGAAGGGATATGTAACATTCCATCGGAATTTCTATAATCATGGAAGGAATTGGCAACAAGGTGACTACTAACATTGGCGTGTAGCATGCATGAGACTGGCGATATACCGTCGGACTTACCATCATCCACACAGTTCCAAAAACAGTAAGAGACGAATAATCTCGCGATCAGCCTAACAGCTCGTCTATCTATGTTTTGACAAAAATAACGAACAGAAGAATGGAAGACTAAATTGAGGGTCCGTTAGTTGACGATCGGTTTGGCTTTAGAAAAGGTAGAGGCAGCAGAAACACAGTTCTGACGTTCCGGACGATAATGGAACCAAGACTGAAGAAAAATCGAGACATGTTCAAAGAATTTGTTGACAAATTCTGAGAAAAATAGAGGTAAGCTGTAGGGAAAGACAGATAATACACAATCTGTACAAGAACCAATAGGGAACAATATTGAAGACTAAGAACGAAGTACTACATTGAAAAGGGTATAAGGGAGGGATTTAGTCATCCTCCCACCACCCCTATTGTTTAATCTTTGCGTCAAACAAACAATGAAAGAAATGAAAGGGAGTTTCAAGAATGGGATGAAAATTCAAGGTGAAAGGATGTCAGTGATAAGATTCGATGATGACATTCTTATAGCTAGTTAAAGTGAAGAAGTACTACAGGATGTGTTGAATGGAATGGTATAATGAGTACAGAATGTGAACTGAGATTAATCGAAGAAAGATGGAAGTAATGAGAAGTTGCAGAAATGAGAACAGCGAGAAACTTTATACGATAAATGGGAATCACGAAGCAGGCGAAGCCACGGCATTCTTCTACCTAGACATCAAAGTAACGCATGATGGACGGAGCAAATACCACAGGCAAGAGAAGTCTGTTAGTATCAAACACAAGACTTCATTTAAAGACTAAATTTCTAAGATTGTACGTTTGGAGAACAGCATTGTATGGTAATTAAATAGGGACTGTTTGAAAACAGAAACACAAGGGAGTCGACGCGTTTGAGACATTTTTCTACAGAAGAAGGTTGAAAATGAGATGCAATGGAGGGTAAGGAATGATGGCGAGGAATAGAATATATGGAAAACACTGGCAAGAAGAAGGGACAGGATGATACGACTTCCGTCAATACATCACGGTATAGCCAGCATGGTACTAGAGGGAGCCGCAGAGGGTTGAAACTCTAGGGATGGACAGTAGAGGATAACAGAGATTGAAATACATTCTGAAAAAGATTGAGGACGTAAGTTGGATGTGCTGCTCTGAGAGGAACAGTTTGTCGCAGGAGACAAATTCGTGGCAGTTCGCATCAAACAAGTCGGACGACTGATGCGAAAAAGAAAAAAAATACAGAATTTATATGTGTGCTGTTTTAGAAAAACGTATTGTGGAGGCTAGTATTGAAAGGGTTATGAATTTATTTTATGGTTGATGTTGAAGGATGAAATGGGAGGTGAGGAAAGGTAACAACTAAATAAAAACCTGGTTAGTTAAAGCCATGTAATGGTAATGTAAGTGCTTATATGTTCGTACTTAACATCCAACCATTTACACACACATGCGCATCTAGGCACACAGAAATGAACACACACACACACATACACACACACACACACACACACACACAAAAGAATATAAACATACAATATACATAACTAGCAAAAAAGTTCTAACATTTTCTTGGAGTTGTGCCAGATATCGGTTTTATTTCCTCATTTCTGCTTTTTTTCGCTGAACTTTCTTTTTTCGTATCTCCAGAGTGAATTAGACGTACTGTAAGTAAGAGAGATGACAGAAAGTCTTGAACTGTTTCCAGCTATGATTATTTAATTTTAACAAACTTCAGTAGAACAGCTGCTAGTATAGACAGCAAATATGGGTCTCAGTTTTCAAAAACGTTGATTTGTATAACTGTGAAAGTAAACATAATTGAAATTTACTTACCCCACAAATCCCGGAATAACGGTCTGCTGCGCAAATGTGCTCTGGTAGGATTCTATTAAATTTGTATTCTTTCTGACATTCCGTGTTGTTGACGACGGTTAAGTTTGTTTTCTGAAGCCATGGCGCCAGCGTTTCGTTCCCATATTCATACTGCAAAAAAAATTTAATATTTAAGGTCTGCATATAAATATGAAATGTATTAGAGGAAGTCTGATCATACGTTGACTTGTAAGTCGAAGACTGCGTTTTTTAGGTAAAAAATTGGCCTTTTTAGCTCAATACACATTGGAACAACGAAGTCAGTAGATTTCCCCAATGAAGTGAAGTTCCAGAAATACTGCAAAATACGTAGCTACAGTTGTCATAAAGTAATTACTGGACCCAAAGTAGTGGCAGCCACAAGCTCTTTAAATTTAAACAGTGGTCGACTTCCGGTTAACTGTATGGATATTATGAAAGTTCGTATTTCAAATCCCTCAACATTTCAGTTACCAAGATGTCTTTGTGACCATGTTCGTTGTCCTTATGAAATATGTGTCTTTAGAATTCAGACCACTTTTCATTTTTTTTTCGTCCAATTGATTCGGAATACTTCTATTCATTGTTTTTTTCCTTGCCAGAAAACTTCAGCTCCTTGGTGCAGGGTCATTGGCTCCCGTCCTGCTTAGTCTGCTGTTTCTTGTTTCATCCACAGGGATAAACATACATACATTTCCAGTTCATTTTCCTTTAGTGAAATTCCACTAAAGGCGCGCCTTACATTAATAAAAGATGCTTGTAGTTAACCTTCATGTGAGATGATTGTGACTCATTTATTGTCTCAGATATTTCATTACAATTTCAGTCATTCAATATCGTACTGTGCATTGTACCGATTTTCTCATCCCTGACAGCAGTTACGAAATATGCAACAAGTGGAACATCTTTAGGAAAATGACTAACACTTTTGAGTTCAGACGGACAATATATGTTCTGGAAATGAAACAACAGATTCTTCATAAGATTTCAGCAGTTTAGTAAGGTATTCCTAGAACCAACTTACTTTTGTGCTTGTTTATATACTTCTGGAAATACGCATAGAACAATCAGTCAAGAGAAACCTCTTTTATAATGCGATGTGGAAATGTGTTTTCCACAAATTTTATATTTGTCATTTCGTAGAAGAATAAGTAAATAAAAATTTTATGCTTATATCTTGCTTAAAATTATCCTTGGCAGGATACCACTTCACATGCATACCCATGCCTTATCAATAACAGAAAGAAAATATCACTGATATCAGCATTATATCTGTGCTGTTTGAACAACTCTTCATCTTGCCTTTGTATGAATAAAAATCACAAAAATAATATAAAGCTGAATAAATCAAACAATTATAGTTACGAAGGGAATATTCTTTCAGGAACTATTGTGTCTACACATCATCAGTCTCTATAGTTAAATATATGGAATACAAACACACAATAAACAGGAATAAAAAAAAAGAACTTCCAGAACTTAAATGTTTCACTGTATCTCGTGAAGTTATATGACAGAACCATGCTGTTTCAGGTCTAAGATATAGAGTGATAAATAGAGAGCTATTGATCAACCAATACCAGGTGGTGCTATGTAAAATTTACATGTTTCATCGATTCAGAGGTGTAAACAACCTTACAACTCAGTAGTCTTAGCAACCAAGCGAACAGCAATGACGACTTTTTGGGACCAGTAATACATCTTGCGGAAGAATTTCAGAGTAGTCTTCATATCGAACACTTATCTTTCAGTCTGTTAAACACAGTCTCATGTCATACATTAAAGTTGAACGATATCTCATCTTTGGTCTATCAGAAAATCGAAAAACGAAATACCACATAGAAAAGATCTTTCAAAACATTGAAGAGATCAACTTACATTGTAAAATTAGTTTAAAATTTTTGATGGAATAAAAGATTGAAGGTATTAAAAAAATAATTACTAGTTTTGCAGAGTATTTCCATTTCATTATCCAAATTTCAAAGAAAAAATGAGGTGAAAACAATGGATATAATTTGAAAGTTTTGTACCTGGGTTTTATGTTTGAAATCTATTTTTCTTTGAAATATTGGAACATATTTGAAAACTTTTTGCTGAAATGATGAAAACCTTCGAAATTACTGTTGAAAATACTTGTTAAAATGATGCAAAGTACTTAAAGAATGTTAAAAATACTTAAGTACTTGTTTCATTTCTGTGGTCATACGCTAGAATATAACCGTAAGCTCTGGGTAATTTTTCCAAAAAATTTTAAAAAAATCGTGAAATTCTGAGGAATTTACAAGGACTTTTGTTTATTCGAAAGAGTGAATTAGAACAAACATTTATACTTTACTCTAGAAGATCAGAGAGTATCATATGGCAACAAATCTTTCTTCCATTGTTACCAGTCTAGCTGGAGTCACCTTCCTGGTAAACTGTGGCTATGCTTACCGACAGGTAGCCCCATCCAGCGGCGACAGCATTCGCCCCATCCTCCACCTCCTGGCCCTGCACTGGCAGCGTCACAGTAGAGATGGTTACTCCATCCACAGGTAACGGAGAAGACACCTGTACATGTGCAAGATCAACGCTATAGTCAACTGTGTATGGAAAACAGTACAATCCACAGCATAGGACATTTACAAGTATGTTGTGGCTATATATTAATTGGAAACTTCATGTCTTTTATAATCTTTCATACAATGAAAATTACCACGTTCTCAAAGAGAGAAAAATAATTTTTTTTATCATTTTCGGATGTTCTGAGAGGGAACCCCTAACCAAATACAACAGATATTTAGACACTGTTTCACTTTCAAGAGATGCACTCAAGTGGGATAGAAGGGCTGTACTTCATAATTTATACTTTATCTTACCTGCAGTAATGGGTCTCCTGAACTGCAGCTTAATTAATAAAACGAAATGAATGTAAACATCATCCTTGATAAAACAGTAATTAAATGTCAGGCACATGTGTCCAGCAAAATTTTCCGAATTTTAGCCAAGACGTCAGAGAAATTTAGGAAGAATTGCAGCTAATCCAGTAAATTTCAGTTGCACTGAATTCAACCACAGTTCTCTAAAGTAAGTACCATGTGCTTCAAGTGTTTCATTAAACTTTACTTCGTTTGATTGCTCACGTTTTTAATGTCTTAGTTTAATCTAGGTTCTCTTTCTTCCACTCACGTAATACTGATTCTTCAGATTTTTCCTTTTCCTCCAATTTTGTAATGGCAAATTGCTCTAGCAACATTACTTCATTTTTATAATGTAAATAGATTAACAGTATTAATTTACCAATTGAAGTTGTTCTATGAGTTAGATCGAGCAGAATTTATCTCTTCAGGCATAATCCAACCTTTTTACATATAAATGTAACAGTTACTCTCGTCTAAATTTTCTACACCTTCCAAATAATTACAAAAAGAAACATCGATAAATTAATAGTATAAGCATATAAAACACAGTTTACAAGTTTCGTTCCCGCTTACTGGCTCTCTCGTAATTTTCCTTGTGCTCTAAACTTATCTGATTTCAGTTGCTCCACTAAACATATTTTAACAATCCTTGAAAATACTACATAACAGCTTTTCTACAGTTTTGTTTCTGTTAATTTTTCTGTATTTAACAAAGTGGTAGAGAGTAAAATCAAATATTCAGGGTATATTTCCCATTATATTCTATGAAAGGTAAAATATGAATTCTTTGCTTGGTGTTAGCATGCAGAACTGCAAAAATTGCGGAATTTATGGTTTTTTTTACTGCCTCTACTGAAATACTAAATTTCTTTTAATTCTAAGTAAAATTCTAAAATTTGGTGAAACTGCGTTTACAAATTGTTGTACACAATATATTTATAAATTTTTTACCTTTTTTTTATAAAAATCTAAATGTTCTGAAATTTTGTTTAATAAATTTGGTTTTCTCAGACTCCGATAATTTTGTGGTATACTAAATTTTTATGTAGAAATGTTTATGAAATTCCATGAAATTCTAGTTAACAATTGCGGAAATTTGTCTGCCACAATTTTAGACTACTAGCCAGAGAGAGAATGACTGTGGGATAACCACAGAAAAAAGGTGCTTGATGAACCTGTTTTCTCATCACTCCAATGATCTCGCACCCATCACTTTAGATGCGAATAGTCGTTCTTTTACCACTGGGGAAATTTTGAAACAAATTTGTATTGTTTCTTCTCCATCATTAGCTGCGACAGTACAAATACGAGTATGTCTGTGTGCACGCGTTCTGTAACAGCTCTGTTGATACAGAATAACTGATCGAACATGTGTCATTTAGAAAAGGAAAGGCACTAAATGTAATCAATTTTGGAAGTAGGAGGAAGACTGAATGAGTTTAACGATGATCATTACAAAAGGCCACATTGATTGTGTGCAGAAAAGAAAGAGATGTCGACCATGAAGTTAACGATTAACGCGAGCAGTTTATGGAAGCCATTGAACACTAAATGTGAATGACTTGATGGCAGTTTCAATAAACATCCTATCAGATGTATGTCCAACGAGAAATGTTATAGGAGATGTGAAAGGGGGGTCCACACTCCATTGTTTCAATAGTCAGAAGTAACTAACCATAAACTGACGAGACTTAAAATTGGCTTTTGCATTATGATCTCGAAACAGTGAGTGATCTGCGACATTTCTCCTGCAGTATGCCATATGTGAATACAATAACGGAATGTAAAGAATTGTATGAAATCCATCATATTTGGTGCATATTTGTAAACTCACCCTCAGCAATGCTATATCTGCAGATGAGCCCACTAGACCAGTATAGTTCACATGTACGATGTTCTGCTCCACTTGGTGGATGGATCCTCCACTGGTCTGTGAGTTTGTGCCAGCCAGTATGTACTGCTGAGACGGTACGCTGGAAATAATCATTAATTGTCAGGACGAGATATCTGCCAGCACACTGCCCTTACATATGCACTAATAAGACGAACTGTCCGTCACAAGTGATTGTGACGATTCGCAAGCTGCAAGCTGCAATTACTGACTTTTTTTATGGAAATACGGAGAGTTAACGTGTGACGAGTCTGATACGTTAAGTTTCGATTCCTCCCACGAGCAGCTTCACTGGCTCAAGGTGGTACACATCCTTGTCGCACTCGAGGGCGCACTTCGCGGCCTGGCATAGTTTTAAGCAGCGCACAAACGGGGACGGAGGTAGTGTTTTGACTTTGGAGAAGGAAGCGGAGCGTACGATGGTTAGTGAAGGTAGCCTGTGCTTGACGGGGTCACGTGCTGATTTCAACGCCTGAGGCGGACAGGCAGCGAGGGGCAGGCAGTCTTCTAACTGCCACTGACCGGAACAACACACGCTGCGGTGCTGAAATCATACGACCCACAACGAAAAGTTACAAATTATAGTATTTTCTGGTGAATAGCGGTACATTTAAAGGCAGTAGCAGGAAAGCAGAGATGCTGCCACCACCTAATGGTCTGATAAATATGAGTATCACACATGGTGTGCTGCAACACACTATGCGTTTCGCAGAAAATATGGAAGCACCATAATTATTTGATTTTTAAAGTTCCAGTCCGCGACAAGTTGTCGTAAATTGTAGGACAAATCAAGAGAATAATGCAAATAGTCTAGCTTCAAACAAATCTGTCAAAATTCCATAGAACAGCGGTCCAAAACAAAGTCAATTAAACAGCCAAGACACGAAAGTATGGTGAAAGAGAGGTAGAGCCTTTGGCACAGTAGGCTTGGAAGTACCTGGCAGCCGCCTGGCGGCCGGGTTTTCTCACCGATTTGACATCAGTGGCTAGGCCAATATAATCACCCTAGTACCTCTTACCGTCCACCGGCTCAGACGCTGCTAGTTTAGTCGTAGGGTGTCGACCTTGAATCGGGGCCCGGTCGATATCGTGATACGGGAAGGGAAGAGGTGTGGCGGGGAGGGGGGGGGGGGGGGGAGGGGGCAAGCCAGCCAAATGTTCGCAGGCCATCTCAACGTGTGGTATCACCGTTCCCAGCGGAGCTGGAACTGGTTTTCCGGTCTCGGGATTCATGCTCTCAATCAGTGGTGCCAGAGGTGCAAAAATGTCCGTTTCCACGAGCTTGCAGCTCCGATGGTATGTTAAGTTATACCAAGACAGCTTTGGGGGCAGTGGTGTTTGTGTCGAGACAGAAGCAGGTAGGTGTGCAGCCAGCTGGTTGGGATGAGGCTTGCAGCTCTTCCCGCATCTACATTTTAAAGGTCCGGACGAATTACACAGCTTCGCCGTTGGTGGCTGGGTGGAACGACGCCGGAATCACGAAACATTCTGAGTCAACATTGAGGCCCGTTGCCCGAAAGAATTGTTTCTAGAGTTTTTACAAAGACGAATATTTCTGCAAGACTGTTTACTGTCTCCTTTGCTGGAGCGCCTCTACATCTACATCTACATACATACTCCGCAATCCACCATATGGTGCGTGGCGGAGGGTACCTCGTACCACAACTAGCATCTTCTCTCCCTGTTCCACTACCAAACAGAACGAGGGAAAAATGACTGCCTATATGCTGCTGTACGAGCCCTAACCTCTCTTGTCTTATCTTTGTGGTCGTTCCGCGAAATATAAGTTGGTGGCAGTAAAATTGTACTGCAGTCAGCTTCAAATGCTGGTTCTCTAAAATTCCTCAGTAGCAATTCACGAAAAGAACGCCTCCTTTCCTCTAGAGACTCCCACCCGAGTTCCTGAAGCATTTTCGTAACACTCGCGTGATGATCAAACCTACCAGTAACAAATCTAGCAGCCCACCTCTGAACTGCTTCTATGTCCTCCCTCAATTCGACCTGATAGGGATCCCAAACGCTCGAGCAGTACTCAAGAATAGATCGTATTAGTGTTTTATAAGCGGTCTCCTTTACAGGTGAACCACATCTTCCCAAAATTCTACCAATGAAACGAAGACGACTATCCGCCTTCCCCACAACTGCCATTACATGCTTGTCCCATTTCATATCGCTCTGCAATGTTACGCCCAAATATTTAACCGACGTGACTGTGTCAAGCGCTACACTACTAATGGAGTATTCAAACATTACGGGATTCTTTTTCTTATTCATCTGCATTAATTTACATTTATCTATATTTAGAGTTAGCTACCATTCCCTACTCCAATCACAAACCCTGTCCAAGTCATCTTGTGTCCTCCTACAGTCACTCAACGACGACACCTTCCCGGACACCACAGCATCATCAGCAAACAGCCGCACATTGCTATCCACCATATCCAAAAGATCATGTATGTAGATAGAAAACAACAACGGACCTACCACACTTCCCTGGGGCACTCCAGATGATATCCTCACCTCCAATGAAAACTCACCATCGAGGACAACGTACTGGGTTCTATTACTTAAGAAGTCTTCGAGCCACTCACATATTTGGGAACCAATCCCATATGCTTATTCCTTAGTTAGGAGACTGCAGGGCGGCACCGAGTCAAACGCTTTCCGGAAGTCAAGGAATATGGCATCCGTCTGATACCCTTCATCCATGGTTCGCAAGATATCCTGTAAAAAGGGCGAGTTGCGTTTCGCAGGAGCGATGCTTTCTAAGGCCGTGCTGATGCATGGACAGCAACTTCTATATCTCAAGGAAATTCATTATATTCGAACTGAGAATGTGTTCGAGAATCCTGCAACAAACCGATGTTAAGGATATTGGTCTGTAATTTTGAGGATCCGTCCTTCTACCATTCTTATATACAGGCGTCACCTGCGCTTTTTTTCAGTCGCTCGGGACTTTACGTTGGGCAAGAGATTCGCGATAAATGCAAGCTAAGTAAGGAGCCAATGCAGTAGAGTACTGTCTGTAAAACCGAAGTGGAATCCCATCGGGACCTGGCGATTTATTTATTTTCAACCCTCCATGGGTGCTACGATTTCGCCAAGCTTGGAATTCTTGCAGGGGTACTGGTCGCACTGACGTGCAAGTCTTGCAGGAATAGCTGTCCTCCCGATGTCCTGCAAGATGGTGGGTGCCAGGCATGCCACCTTGTTATCGCCTTCATGCGTGTCATCACGCAGTGGACACCGTGCATGAGATTTGTGACATGCTCATGATGTGGCAGCGAAAAGATCATTCGGCAGTTATCGCTTTTTGATGTCAGCATCACTGCTCCATGTACCATGAGGATCCCCATTTTTAGGGAAAAAATTTCTTGGAGTTGCCGAAGGAAGTTGGGTGGTTGGCACTAGGAAAAAATGGTTGGTTCAAATGGCTCTGAGCTCTATGGGACTTAACATCTGATGTCATCAGTCCCCTAGAACTTAGAACTACTTAATCCTAACTAATCTAAGCACATAACACACATCCATGCCCGAGCAGGATTCGAACCTGATACCGTAGCGGTCGCGCGGTTTCTGACTGAAGCGCCTAGAACCGCTCGGCCACTCCGGCCAGCCACAAGGAAAAATATTCTACATCTACATCTACACTGATACTCCGCAAGCCACCCAACGGTGTGTGGCGGAGGGCACTTTACGTGCCACTGTCATTACCTGCCTTTCCTGTTCCAGTCGCGTATGGTTCGCGGGAAGAACGACTGTCTGAAAGCCTCCGTGTGCGCTCTAATCTCTCTAATTTTATATTCGTGATCTCCTCGGGAGGTATAAGTAGGGGGAAGCAATATATTCGATACCTCATCCAGAAACGCACCCTCTCGAAACCTGGCGAGCGAGCTTCACCGCGATGCAGAGCGCCTCTCTTGCAGAGTCTGCCACTTGAGTTTATTAAACATCTCCGTAACGCTATCACGGTTACCAAATAACCCTGTGACGAAACTCGCCGCTCTTCTTTGGATCTTCTCTGTCTCCTCCGTCAGACCGATCTGGTACGGATCCCACACTGATGAGCAATACTCAAGTATAGGTCGAACGAGTGTTTTGTAAGCCACCTCCTTTGTTGATGGACTACATTTTCTAAGCACTCTCCCAATGAATCTCAACCTGGTACCCGCCTTACCAACAATTAATTTTATATGATCATTCCACTTCAAATCGTTCCGCACGCATACTCCCAGATATTTTACAGAAGTAACTGCTACCAGTGTTTGTTCCGCTATCATATAATCATACAATAAAGGATCCTTCTTTCTATGTATTCGCAATACATTACATTTGTCTATGTTAAGGGTCAGTTGCCACTCCCTGCACCAAGTGCCTATCCGCTGCAGATCTTCCTGCATTTCGCTACAATTTTCTAATGCTGCAACTTCTCTGTATACTACAGCATCATCCGCGAAAAGCCGCATGGAACTTCCGACACTATCTACTAAGTCATTTATACACTCCTGGAAATGGAAAAAAGAACACATTGACACCGGTGTGTCAGACCCACCATACTTGCTCCGGACACTGCGAGAGGGCTGTACAAGCAATGATCACACGCATGGCACAGCGGACACACCAGGAACCGCGGTGTTGGCCGTCGAATGGCGCTAGCTGCGCAGCATTTGTGCACCGCCGCCGTCAGTGTCAGCCAGTTTGCCGTGGCATACGGAGCTCCATCGCAGTCTTTAACACTGGTAGCATGCCGCGACAGCGTGGACGTGAACCGTATGTGCAGTTGACGGACTTTGAGCGAGGTCGTATAGTGGGCATGCGGGAGGCCGGGTGGACGTACCGCCGAATTGCTCAACACGTGGGGCGTGAGGTCTCCACAGTACATCGATGTTGTCGCCAGTGGTCGGCGGAAGGTGCACGTGCCCGTCGACCTGGGACCGGACCGCAGCGACGCACGGATGCACGCCAAGACCGTAGGATCCTACGCAGTGCCGTAGGGGACCGCACCGCCACTTCCCAGCAAATTAGGGACACTGTTGCTCCTGGGGTATCGGCGAGGACCATTCGCAACCGTCTCCATGAAGCTGGGCTACGGTCCCGAACACCGTTAGGCCGTCTTCCGCTCACGCCCCAACATCGTGCAGCCCGCCTCCAGTGGTGTTGCGACAGGCGTGAATGGAGGGACGAATGGAGACGTGTCGTCTTCAGCGATGAGAGTCGCTTCTGCCTTGGTGCCAATGATGGTCGTATGCGTGTTTGGCGCCGTGCAGGTGAGCGCCACAATCAGGACTGCATACGACCGAGGCACACAGGGCCAACACCCGGCATCATGCTGTGGGGAGCGATCTCCTACACTGGCCGTACACCACTGGTGATCGTCGAGGGGTCACTGAATAGTGCACGGTACATCCAAACCGTCATCGAACCCATCGTTCTACCATTCCTAGACCGGCAAGGGAACTTGCTGTTCCCACAGGACAATGCACGTCCGCATGTATCCCGTGCCACCCAACGTGCTCTAGAAGGTGTAAGTCAACTACCCTGGCCAGCAAGATCTCCGGATCTGTCCCCCCATTGAGCATGTTTGGGACTGGATGAAGTGTCGTCTCACGCGGTCTGCACGTCCAGCACGAACGCTGGTCCAACTGAGGCGCCAGGTGGAAATGGCATGGCAAGCCGTTCCACAGGACTACATCCAGCATCTCTACGATCGTCTCCATGGGAGAATAGCAGCCTGCATTGCTGCGAAAGGTGGATATACACTGTACTAGTGCCGACATTGTCCATGCTCTGTTGCCTGTGTCTATGTGCCTGTGGTTCTGTCAGTGTGATCATGTGATGTATCTGACCCCAGGAATGTGTCAATAAAGTTTCCCCTTCTTGGGACAATGAATTCACGGTGTTCTTATTTCAATTTCCAGGAGTGTATATATTGTGAGAAGCAATGGTCCCGTAACACTCCCCTGTGGCACGCCAGAGGTTACTTTAACGTCTGTAGACGTCTCTCCATTGATAACAACATGCTGTGTTCTGTTTGCTAAAAACTCTTCAATCCAGCCACACAGCTGGTCTGATATTCCGTAGGCTCTTACTTTGTTTATCAGGCGACAGTGCGGAACTGTATCGAACGCCTTCCGGAAGTCAAGAAAAATAGCATCTACCTGGGAGCCTGTATCTAATATTTTCTGGGTCTCATGAACAAGAGTGGTTGGCACTAGAATGTTAATTATGTCTCATAATGTGAGGATAAGGTCTTCAGCTGTATCCTTCATAACAGATGCAGTGTTAGGAAATTCTTCTAAGTGGTTTCGGGAAGAGTCTTTTTTTTTCTAAGCAAAGTGTTTCTCGAGAGCCGGGTGTGAGATCTGATCCCATAGGTGTTCTCGATAGGGCAACGGAGTTAGTATATTGAGCTGTTGCCCGGTGTTGTAACAGCTGATGAAGTTAGTTTAATGTTGTTGGCATTGTGTAATTGTTCCGGAAGGCGTTTCTTTGGGCAGAACAAGAAAATTAACAATTAGTTTTAAGACGACATTTTGTGCTGTGAAGCAAACTGTGATGATTAGTGCTTTTTTTCGATCTGTCAATAACTGATGACCTAAAGAACAATTTAGACGGGTATGCGTTGGGCTCTTCATGCTCATCATCGTTTTTGTGATAGAGGTGGCGACGATACATGATGAGACGCACAGGTAGGCAGATTAGGTTTCTGATGAGTCAGAGGTCACCAGGCGAGTTACTTAGTTCAGATAATGTTTTAAATAGTGAAAAGGTAGCTGACATTGCCGTGAGCATTCATATTTTGCAGTGTTCTTGCTTAGATAATTTAGATGTCTGGTGTTCTGTACGACAATTGGCATCAATAATAATAATTATTTTGCCAAGAAATTACTGAAGGTCTTTTAAGTTCGTAGGCAACTGGACTTTTTCTATGGCTTCCGCACGTTGCTGCGTCGGCTGAAGTCCTTTACAACTCAAAATATGTTCTAAGTACTCCACTTACTCTTGAACGAATTTGCGCTTTTGTAGGCTGCAACTTAGTTCATTGTCTTGTAGTGTGTGGAACAGCAGACGTCTTTCTTAGTAACACTTACTCACATATATCATCCAAATAAGTGCCTGTCTTCTGAACGTTCTGAATGAGCTTCTCCAAAAAATGTCGGAAAACTGCTGGAGCACTAGCAATTCTGAGAGAGGCAGCCCATTGTATCTGTACAATCAAAATGAAGTGTTGGTGGCCATGAATGGGCGTTTAAAGGCAATTGTAAATAAGTTCGTGATAAACCAATATTAGACAACGCTGATAGTCTGCATTTATAGTTGATTTTAAGTGACCACAAACAGGTAGGGAGCCATTTGGTTTTTGTACCACTACCAGTTGTTTTCTTAGTTGTCTGGATGTCACAGGTGTGGGAATGTGTTGCTGCACCAGAAGGTCTAATTCGAACTCCAGGCCATCTCTTAACGTTGCTGTCACTAATCTAGTTCTGAAGTACCGAGGTGCTGCAGATGCTTTAACTTAATGTGAGCTTCATAATTATAAGCGCACGTTAAGACTGGTGAAAATAAATAGGAAAATTTGTTGCACAGTGAACCAATATCACTGAATGGTAAAGCTGCTAATACGATGTTAACATTGTCTATTATTTTAAAACTGAAAGATGAAAACGCGTTCATCGCAAAAATGTTTTGTGCATGACTTGAATGTACAGCCAAGAAAGTAACTGTACAACTGATGTTTTTGTACAATGTCGTTATTGTGCATTTATCCTACAAAGCTGTGTGGAGCTTGCTGTAAGATTGCAACCTTTGCGATGCCTGCTGAAGAAACAGAGAACCGATCTGAGGGTAGTTTTCCTCAGTCTGTGAAAGGGTTCTGCTATTTTTATAACCTATTTGGGCTTCTGCTGCGTTGTCAATGCTGTGCGGCTTTTGCGAACTGCTGATACTTGTCCTTCTGCACAGCACTACGTATAGAACGTTTCCCTACTGCGGGAATGACTGCGCTTATGTTTAACAAAACAAATTGGGCAACGTCCTGCTATTCTTATAACGATTCTGGGCAGGATGAAGTACTCGACGCTGCTGATTTATTGTTTGGGCTTTGTGCCTAAATCGATGCTAAGGATTGATGAACTTCGTCCGCCTCAGTAGCTGCGCGGTCAGCGCCGCACATTGCTCACCGAAGTAGCCTGGGTTCGATTTCTGGGCGAATAATAGATTTTCTCTGTTCGGGGACTGAGTGTTGTGTTGTTACGTTCGTATCGTCATAACTGACGTTCCACTGTTGAGACGGGTGTATGCGAACGTCCCGAAAGTCAGAAGATAAAAAAAGAGAATTTGAAGAATCTGTAAGTGGGGGATGTTGATAGCAGACACCGGGCAATATATGATGGCTGGTAAGACGAGTTTAATTGTGAAGGGATGTTTGTAAATCAAGGGAATTGTTGGAGAGTTTCCTTAGGAGGTGGGGATGAACGTCATCGATATTTTAGCCACCGACTGTATTTTGCACCGGAGGGCGTGGGTAGGGGGCATGATGGTAGTGACATATGATGAGCCTAAGATGGAAGTGGGTAGTATGGGAAAGACGGAATCGTTAGATCAGCAGTTAGCTCTTTTAAATGAATTTACGAACCGTAAGATCAAGGTCAGTGTGTGCGGAGTTTCCGGATGTATTAACGGAGATACTGGGGATTCCACGACTGCTAGAGTACTGGACCGAATTAGTGGATAATGTTCCAGCCAACAAACCATCCCAGAGATAAGCACATCCGAGGATGAAGGCATTAAAGCAACACTTGCAAAGGGAGTAGAAAGTGTAATTCGACCATATAAATCCTCACAAGCTGGTCCTTGGTTCTTGGATCCTATATGAAAGTGCGAGCACAGTCCTTTATTGGATTACCTGGATTACCGTGAATCGAACAAAAAAGGTGATATTGATATCAGTACCGTTACTGGATTTGTAACCATGTTTCATATGGTATAAGAGAGTGCAGTATTTACCGTATTAGCCCTTAACCAGACGTACAAATAAGTATCTTTGGAGGTGTCTTGAAAACCGGTTACTGCATTCATAAAGGACTGGAACTTATTTGAGTTCAATCGTGTACGGCTCGGATTGGTGACATAGGCGGTAGTTCCTTCCCAGTTCATGGATGCCGTGCTTTTTAATGTAAGATTTAAATATGTTTACCATTGTCTTGGTGATCGGGTGGTCTATAGTAGATTGATCCCGGAACAAATACAGCACTTGCGGCAGGTGTTCGAGCGGTTAAGGAAGACAGGACCGTCAGTAAATCCTCAGAACGTAGATTTTGTATGTTCTGTGAATTTCCTACGACATATGGTTTTAGGGGAATGAATCTGTAGTGTAATTTTTCCGTAAGGTGAGGTTCAACAAGCGTACAGCAGTTACTAAAACGCATTTTAACCATCAGCTGTTTATTTCTATCATTAGTCATCTGTTAATTTTGGTTATTAACCATCATTCAAGATGTAGTGTACAACAGATTATTGTTAGTTAAAATCCCATATTTTTCTGAAGCTGAACAACACAGTAATTATCCACAGAAATTGCACAAAAACAAAGTTTTTTCAGGTCTTTGTGCAATTTCACTGGATAATATGGACATTGTCCTGCTTCAAAGGAATAATGGATCCTTTAAACTAATCTGTTGTACCCTTCATCCTGGATGATAGTTAATGACCGAAATCGGTAGATGACTAACGGGAAAAATAACGAGCTGAAGGATAAAATGCATTTAATAAAATAATTTGTGTTGACCCGGAGAAAGTGCACGCCATAAATCAATTGCTGTTAACTGCAGAATATGAGGTAAGTTGCCAGGTTTTCCAGGTTTGTCAGGATATCAATTTTCTTTCAGAAATTTATTGTGGCTTTGCACAAAATGAAGCTCTCCTTAATGAACTACTTAGAATGGGATGTGAATTTCTGTGGAGACCTACGCACGAAGATAAGTTTATGGCCTTAAACAAGCGATAATATCCGCATCAGCACTGCAGAAATTTTACAGGGAAATCGTTACAGATCCGCCATACGTCCTGATCCCTCTCCATGTGATTTCCATACTTTTGGAGCCATGAAGAAAGACATTCGTTGCCGACGAGATAAATGTGTTAACAGTTGTGGCAAATTCTTTGGAAATAATATACAATTTAACTAATCTTTTCCCATGTGTCTCTTTGATATTTTATTGACACCCCCCCCCCCCCTTAATTTTGTTGTTAGTTTCAGTGATATAGATGGATATGTCCACAAAATGTACTGCGAGTAGGGTTAGTAGCGGAGTGCCGCTATCATTTTGTGAGCAAATCTGTCAGTATGTGTGAAGGAGTATTCCAGCAATCGCTTGTAGTTGGTGAATGCATTGTGGTGTCATTTCAGTTATAGCTACCGAGCTGTTGAATTTTTGCGAGACAGGCCAGGTGCACTCGGCGAAACCCTCCAACGCAGCATAATGCACAGCACAGGCATGGGGAATTCTGCAGCAATGGGTTTCAGTCGTGTTGCCAAGAACATGACTAGGGGTGGCTTCAAAAATGGTTCAAATGGCTCTGAGCAGTATGGGACTTAACTTCTAAGGTCATCAGTCGCCTTGAACTTAGAGCTAATTAAACCTAACTAACCTAAGGTCATCACACACATCCATGCCCGAGGCAAGATTCGAACCTGCGACCGTAGAGGTCGCGCGGTTCCAGACTGTAGCGCCTCTAACCGCTTGGTCTCCCCGGCCGGCGACGGGGGGAGGCGCCATGATATAAGATATGCTTTGCTATCTTATGTACAGGGTGAAAAGTATTTTAACCGACAAACTCTGAGAGGTTGTAGGGGACATCAAAACAAATATTTTTCCCTAATGTCATTTTTTCCTATGAGGATTATTTAAACCGGTGGAGGCCGCATTGCGATCTTCTGTTGTTAGAGGGCGTATTATGCTCTTCATTTGTAGGCACCTGCTGTCCACCAGTGTAGTAGTGCATTGTCTCTGTTTACTAATGTAGTGATACACCTGGAGTGAGTACACTGATATGGTTGGTGCGTAATACGTAGCGAATCACAACGTACGAGCTGCACAGTGGGTTTATCAACAACAATATCCTACTCGCCGTATCCCGCATCATACGACCTTAGCTGCTGTGTACCAACGTCTGCGTGAGACTGGGTCATTTAGCAGATTACCTGGACAGGAACGCCGTCGCACGGCAAGAAGGCTGCAATTTGAGGAGCTGTCTTCCAGCACATGGAGCGGGATCCTTCAATTAGCACTCGTGCAATTGGACGTAGCATAGGGATGA
Organism: Schistocerca serialis cubense; assembly: GCF_023864345.2. Classification (NCBI taxonomy): domain Eukaryota; kingdom Metazoa; phylum Arthropoda; class Insecta; order Orthoptera; family Acrididae; genus Schistocerca; species Schistocerca serialis. The sequence goes on along the minus strand of NC_064638.1, from coordinate 787,372,353 downwards.
ATCAGACGAATGTAAGAACAGTCCTTCGAGAGCAATTGTTACGCCCATTTCGCTTACAGCGTGTCCACAACCTGGAACCAGTTCATTATCCACCCAGAGCACAGTTTTCCCAGTGGTACCTGGAACAGTGTGAAATGCATCTACATTTCCATCCTCTGTGTTGTTTACCGATGAAGCAACGTTCGGGTGTGATGGAGTCTTCAACATGCACAACTCGCATGTTTGGAGTGAGGATAAGCCACATGCCACAGTTACTAGCGCCCATCAAGTGCGGTTCTTCGTTAATGTGTGCGTCGGTGTTGATGGGAACTGTTTAATTGGGCCGTATCTGCTACCTAGGCTACTAAATGGCAGACAGTATTACAATTTTCTCGCCAGAGCATTGGTAGAATTGCTGGAAGATGTTCCGCTCCCTACAAGACAACATGGCAGGGTGCCGGCACATTTCAGTCGTCGTGTGCGTCGATTCCTGGGCCGACGGTTCCCAGAAACGTGGATTGGCAGAGGTAGTCCTGAACCATGGCCTGCTCGATCTGGACTTTTTTGTGTGAGGAGAGATGCGCAACCTTGTTTACGCAACTCCTGTTGCATCAGAAGAGGATCATGGTGCCCGGATAGTAGCAGCAGTAGGAACAATTCAGGATACTCCTGGGGTTTTTGCCCGTGTCAGACAGAACATGTTCCGATGGTGTAACCTTTGTTTACGTGTCAATGGAGGCATTTTTGAAAATCTACTGTAACTGAAATTGGGTTGTGTTGATGTGTGGTCTCTTGGTCATAAAAAAATGGAAAAGTGTTTGTTGCTTTAATTAATTTGCCGCCAGATAAATTTTCCTCTGCCGGTTTAAATACTCCTCATAGGAAAAAATGATATTAGGAAAAAATATTTCTTTTGATGACCCGTACAACCTTCCAGAATTTGTCGGTTTAAATACTTTTCACCCTGTAAATAGCTGTCATTTTCGTAGCAGCTTAAGCGGAAGTCCAGCGATCTACCCTTACGTGGGTGCTGTGCCACACGAGGCGACCACACAGAGCTGCCGGCTTTCTGCATTGTCTGCCCCCCCCCCCCTCCCCCCAAGACTTAGTGCCACAGTGCAGCGGGCCTCCCTGGCTCACTCCAGCAGCAGCCGTACTCCTTCTCAGGAGGTAATGGGTCGCATCCCACGCACAGCAGGCGACTTCCATCACCGGAGTCGACGCACCTCCGCACTGCACACCAGCGACCCCTGGGACACATCCACCATAGATCTGACTTCTACAGCGATACTGTCGACCATCTATGTGCGCCGTTGATGCCAGATATTTGTGGCTCAACTCACACAACAGGATCACTTGACACCTGCTGGGTACAGACACCAGCAAAACTGGGCGTGCGCGTTTCAACAAGCTGGGCGTGAGCTAGCTGACACCTCGCCGGCCTTCTGGCTATGTTCTCATGCAGTGGTGGCGTGGTCGCTACCCTGCACCGACGCAGCGCTAATGTACGAGTACAGAGTGAAGTAATAATTTTGACAGCTACATTTTTTCTGGGTCTCCACTGCCATGCCGCCGCGCCTCAAACCTCCGCCACGCCCCATCCTGAAATTGTAGCCACCCACTGTTCCCACGGTGGCTACAGTACTAGAGAAGTAATAAATTAAAACGTCAAATTTTTAAATTCTCTCAATAATTATATGAAAAACTAAAAATAAAAGGTTTGGTGTTTCGGAAGCTGTTAGACTTCCAACATAAAATAACATCCGGCTGACTGGGACAATGTTTTAATCTTTTAGTAATAGAGATTTAAGATTCAGAGGAAGCAGTCAAACCCCGCAGCAGAGCAAGGAAAATGCCAAATCCATCCCAATTGCTATGGACACTCCTACAAAGTAGTTACAAAGAGATTACTATTTCTGAATCTTCTACGTAAATTTGACTCACACGAATAATGGAAATCCATTTTCATGGAAATTCTAAAAATTATTTTCCGCTATAGCGGATATACTCTCCAAAAATATCACCATCTTTGTGTTGAGACGCTGAAATATAAGGCAGAGATGAAAGTTGTGGTGAAAGTTATGGCCTTACCTGGTGACTGGGGTTCACAGATCCAACTTGCGGACATCAAAAACACAATGTGGTGCCTTTAATGGCTGCAGTCGATCCGAGGTCTAGTACTCCGATATTCACTTGCGCTGACAATTTTTTGCAACTATGTGCACTGTAAGTGTTGATAAATCAAGATACGTTCTTGTAGCACAACCCTCAAAAGGCGCTAACAGTTACAATTTCCATTACCTATGCTTTTCCATTGTTTACAACCTACATCATTTTCATCGGTATATTGTACGTACTGCAGGTCTGTATGACTTTCCATAACACAATTTCACTCCGAAGAGACGCTTGGCATCAAGCATAAATGTAGTTGAACACACCCTCTCCCCACAAATTTAAGAGATGTGACGTTACAGAAGTAATTGCAAACATGTAATTAATGATAGAATTAAGCTCTTTAAAGGACAGCGCTATTTTATTTTATATTATTATTAACTTAAAAGAGTTCTGCTATTTCATATTAAATTCATTTCAATGTATATTACTAATGTGGCAATCTGACTTTAATCTAGTATTATTATAACAAACATGTTTCCCATATTATGAAAATAAATGAAATATATACGATATTTAACTCTCGCAATACCATGGAGGGCTACCTTATGCCTATCTTTGGAAAGTACTACAGTCTCTTACTTTATGTTTTAACATTTTGAAAAAAATATTTATCTTCATAAAGACATTCTCCTATAAGGTTCCACATATGTTTCAAATTTTTCAGTTACACATAACCTAAAAACTTAAGTCTCAATAGCTGATGTCATATTCACCAATGGATATCTTATCAAATATTTCCAGATTCAAGGATTTACTTATCCACCGATATTTCTTTAAAAGGAATGTCGAGAGTAAAAATCAGCAAATATGAAAGAAATTACCATTTCTTTAATGTCTTGCGTTTGTCATGAAGTCATTAACACACGATATTGAAGGTGCACTGTTATTGCTATCAGGGTGCTAAAAGCTATTTTTCAGGTTCTGGACGCTACTTACACATCATTAGTTCTTTAAAAAGTATGTTGTGAATATGTTTCAACAACAATTAACGAATTTCTTTTTTTTCTTATTGGTATAAAGTACCCTTCCCGCCTGGTAATGTGTGTAATGGAAAACGCCTTACTATTGCTAGTGTTAAGAAATACTGATAATCGAAGTGCTAAATGTCTCAGCTTAAAGGAGTTTTCGAGCTAATTCGAAAAGTCATCTCACAGTTTGCGAGTCTGTAATTTTTCTGAAGTTATGGATCATTTCATATTAGGATTTATAGTTTAGTAATATTAAGTCAATTGATGCGTTTGAATTACAGTTTTATGTTTAAAAAATGGTATCATGTCTTCTAGCGTGTGCTGAATAGAGGTTAATTTTCAAAACCGTAGTTTAATTGACTTTTAATACGTCAGAATGGCATCCTATGTCATGTCATGTTGTTATTGTGATCGTCAGTCCAGAGACTGGTTGCAAAAAAATGGCTCTGAGCACTATGGGACTCAACTGCTGTGGTCATAAGTCCCCTAGAACTTAGAACTACTTAAACCTAATTAACCTAAGGGCATCACACACATCCATGCCCGAGGCAGGATTCGAACCTGCGACCGTAGTGGTCGTGCGGTTCCAGACTGTAGCGCCTATAACCGCTCGGCCACTTCGGCCGGCGACTGGTTGCATTCAAGTCTCCATGCTACTCTATACTGTGCATCTCCAAGTAACTACTGCAGCCTAGATCCTTCTGAATCTTCTTAGTCTATTCATCTCTTGGGCTCCCTCTACGATTTTTCCCCTCCACGCTTCCCTCCAGTACTAAATTGGTAATCCCTTGATGCTCCAGAACGTGTCCTACCAACCAATCCCTTCTGTGCACAAATTACCCTTCTCCCTAATTCCGATCAGTACCTCCTCATTAGTCACATGATCCACCCATCTAACCGCCAGCATTCTTCTGCAGCAGCATATTTTGAAAGCTTCTATTCTCTTCTTGTCCCAACTATTTATCGTCCATGTTTCATTTCCATACATGGCTGGACTCAATACAAATACTTTCAGAAAGGACTCCGTGACATTTATGTCTACATTCAACGTTAACAAATTTCTCTTCTTCAGAAACGCTTTCCTACATTTTACATCCTCTCTACTTCGACAATCATCAATTTCTTTGCTCCCCAAATAGCAACACTCATGAACTACTCTAAGTGCCTCATTCCCTAATCTAATTCCCTCGGCATCACCTGATTTAATTCGTCTACAATCCGTCTTGTACAACTTTGGAACTAGCCGAACGAGTTGGTCGCTCAACCAAGCTGGTTATGGTCTTTAGTTGTCGATTCTGAAAGCATGGCAGTAAAACAGAGGGTATCGTATTATATGGGTTTCAATATTCGAAATATGGTTTTATTACAGGAAATCTAAAATACAATTTCGGAAGAATTGTATCGTATTAATGGAGCCATCAGGCAGTCAGTTGCCTTTGTCATAAATACGTCTTATGTATGAAAATAAATGAAATGCACTTCAATTTTTTTTTTTTTTTTTAGGTTAGAGAGTTTGTTGTTAGGTGTTGTGGCTGACCCTATCGATAATGAGCAATGTCATGAAATTATATTTCAAATTATAAGAAATGTATTTTTCCGTCTGTACAGTCTTGTAAGAGCTGCTGGGCAGACAATTCGCAGACGCGGTGGCTGCTTTACCTGGTGGTGACGCAGTGCGCGGCGGTGACCAGCCAGTTCTCGGAGAGCACGTTGGCGCCGCAGTAGTGGCTGCCGTTCACGTGCAGAGACGCCAGCGCCGGGAACTCGTGGTCCACCGCTGGTTTGCCGTTCACGATGCGGCCCCCGTGCCCAGACACTGCATCGCGACAAACAACTTTTGGGTGTCTATCACTACACACGTGGTGAACAGTACCTACTACTTATTTACTAAATGCTCATTTGCTACAAGGGCTTCAGATCTAAAATACAGCGAGCGCGTATACTTTTACGTGACGCCATACAAACAAGTGAAGTGAGACGATAGTGTTTAGGAACCACAGCACCGGATGAAATACGGCAATGATTTCGTGGCGAAATTTCGTTCCGCCCTGGAAGATTCCATCGTCATTGGGGGAGAAAATGATACACTCAAGAAGCAGTTAGATAGCAGGATGGAGTAGTATCGATGACATTATAAATTATGACTGCCTGGTGTGAGCCTGCAGAATACGACATGGAGAGCGCCATAGTTCAGCAATTTTATCACCTTGGACAACGAAATCATAGCATTCGTTGGTTCATTTCAAGCTCGTACCCATTTACAAAGAGCGTGAAACTTGTCATCCCTCGTTCACCTGGTGTGTTGGATGTTCTCAACAGTTTAACCGCTACAGTCCTTTGAGCAGCTTTGGTTGTTTATGCATGTTCCTTAAACGCACGCAGTTACAGTGAACATAGCTCTAACGACAATGCACACGATAGAACTCTACGTTCATGTATCGCTGCCCCTGAGAGAATGACTGTAAAGATATCAGGACTCCCGCTTCATGGAAAGATCTCCCACGTCAGAATAACTGCCCAATCAGCTTTAATGGAGTCTGTCGGCGACCATGATAGATAGATAGCTTCTATTTGCGACATACTTCAGCGTATACAAATGTGTACTGCAAATCAGCAGCAATCCAGCCATCCGTTTTGATGCTTGGAGCACGCAATGGTGTTGCTCCTCCGTTACTGCAATGCCTGTACTCCGTGAAGTAACTAGGAGCGGAGCCTTCTGTATCCCATAGGGAGCAGTCAGCTCAAGATTTCAAGTTTCTTGATGTTATCCAACCATGAACACAAAATTAAGTTGCTATGACGATGAAAATTCGAAATCCCTGTGCCTGTATGACCTCGCACATGACGTCCCATGCGTTAGAAAAGCACAGTTTACCGAAAGACATTGACACCGGATACCATGCCCATCCCATCAAGCCAACGACCAGTAAATGGCCTCACACCTTCCCAGTCACGTTAGCTACCGGACCATTCTGAAGTGTTACACTTCCAACACCTTGACCGAACGCAATCAAATGTATAGTCTAGTATTTCCAAGCCTTGAACGTATGTTGTCCAAAACTTCTGCCTTATCCGAGCTTATCTTCAGTACTTCCTACAGAAGAAATATGGTGTCAGTGCATTGGGCAAGTCTAAGGCTACTGGAATTTTCCTGGTGAGGTCTTAATACAGATGTAAAGTACAAGCAATTACCGACATCTTTCGGAATTCGTGAAAGGTAGAATCATCGGTATTAGGCACATAGTTGCATTCACATCTACATCACTACTCTGCAATACACATTTAAGTGCTTGGAACAGGGTTCTTCGAACCACCTTCACACCATTTCTCTACCGTTCCACTCTCCAAAAGCGCTTGGGAATAATCGACACTTAAGACTTTCCGTATGAGTACTGATTACTCTTATTTTATTGCTATGGTCATTTCTCCCTGTATAATTTGGTGACAATATTTCCACATCTAGACGAGAAAGTAGGTGATTGAAATTTCGAGAAAACATCTCGCGGCAACGAAAAACGCCTTTGTTTTGACGACTGCCACCCTATCTTGCTTATCATATTCTTAACCTTCCCTCCTCTGTTTTTCGATAATATAAAACGAACTGCCCTTCTTTGGACTTTTTCGATGTATCACCATATTCTGAAAAGAACCTTTACGAAGTTCTTTAAGTTGCTTCGCTGCATCGAGGATATCTGCTTCTAAATGACTCATGTTGGCTGTTGTTCTTAATTCCAGTTCTGGAATATGTACATCATCTTCTTTGGCGAAGGAATTTCGGAAAACTGTTTTTATTAACTCCGACTTAGTGGCGTCAGATCGAGTCATCGGATTGACAGTTGGCTAGTGGTGTAACGACTGCAGAACGAGTGATGAAGTGGTTAACTCAAGACAACACTGCGTTAAGAAGGGGTGGTGTGGATCCTTACAGAACGACAACGCCGGAAAAAGGTCCTAGGATTGTTCGACTGGCTCTGAATAGACGATGACAACAGCAGGAATCTGGGAAGATGCGACAAACACAATGTCAGCAAGAACCATTAGAAACACATTACTGGAAGCTGGATTGACTTCTCATGTTGGTATGTGTCACTTAACGCGGACACTATACCCCAGACAACAGTGACAGGCATAATGTAGAAACAGGCTCAACTGGATCGATGAGTGTGTGGCATTCTTTGGTGTTCCGCATTAAATTTCACTTCTGTTCGCGATGTTCAGCTCGACACCGTTGCCGACCTGATGAAATATCACATAAAGCAGCGGTTTTAGATAATATATCCCTCCAACTCTTGTGATCATGTTGACGGGAGGCATGGGAAATTGTAACCAGACTGGCAACTTTTGCCAAACCTTCATGAGCAGGGTACTAATTGGCGTATTCCAGCAGGATAATGCAGGACCCCATACTATAGCTGACACCACAAACGCACTGACAAATATAAGGATCGTTGACTGAAATGTGATTTCCTCCGATTTATCGGCTGTAGAGGGGCCACGGGAAACCAGCCTCCAGTCAGCAATTGTCGAGAACTGAGACTGTTTCAGTATGAAAAAAAATTTCCCCAGTTGACTTTAGGAGGGTGTTTTATTCTGTGTCAAAAAGAAAACAATATATATCTCCCTGCTGGGGTTGTACCTCATACTAATATTTATATCTGACATCAGTTCGAAACGGAATGAAGCTTTGCATGTACAACATCCCACAAAGTTAGAAAAACAGTATCTACATGTACATATACGTACATACTCCGCAATCCACCATACGGTGCGTGGATGAGGGTACCTCGTACCACAACTAGCATCTTCTCTCCCTGTTCCACTCCCAAACAGAACGAGGGAAAAATGACTGCCTATATGCCTCTGTACGAGCCCTAATCTTTATTATCTTATCTTTGTGGTCTTTCCGCGAAATATAAGTTGGCGGCAGTAAAATTGTACTGCAGTCAGCCTCAAATGCTGGTTCTCTAAATTTCCTCAGTAGCGATTCACGAAATGAAAGCCTCCTTTCCTCTAGAGCAGGGCTTCCCAACCTTTACAGCTGGTGGACCCCTTCTTCAGTCGAAAATCCATGGCGGACCCCTAGTCTGTTTCCAATGACCCCCCCCCCCCCTCCCGAAGTATCAATAGTCTTTGGTTTAGAGATGAATGAAAACAACTTGAAGATCAAAAATCGACTTATGAAATAGGTAGTGCACTGACAAAGGAAGTTTAACATTTAATGATGCCTGGGGCCGCTTACGTGCCAGCGAATGCTGTGATTGGTCGACAAAGCTCGCTCCGCGCATGCGTAAAAGGTTTCAGCGCATCTACCGCCGTGAGCTGGCGCACAAAAGACCCCCCTATTGTTGCGAAAGAGTCGATCAGAGAAGCCGCATTCTCCGGCACAAAACTGTATATGCGTTCTTACTTAGGAACCGCAAAGGTTGCTTGGGAATACGACCTGAAGTAAAAGTACAAATTTTTTTCATACAAAAACAAATAGTGATGAATTTGATTTTCACATTTTTAGTCAATAATTTTACTCATTATTTTACACGATTTGGTGATGGGTGGCCTCGTACCACCTAGAAAGAGCCGGGGAACGCCTAAGGGGTCCGCGGACCACACGTTGGGAAGCCCTGCTCTAGAGACTCCCACCCGAGTTCCTGAAGCATTTTCGTAACACTCGCGTGATGATCAAACCTACCAGTAACAAATTTAGCAGGCCGCCTCTGAATTGCTTCTATGTCCTCCCTCAATCAGACCTGATAGGGATCCCAAACGCTCGAGCAGTAGACAAGAATAGGTCGGATTAGTGTTTTACAAGCGCTCTCCTTTACAGATGAACCACATCTTCCCAAAATTCTACCAATGAACCGAAGAGACTATCCGCCTTCCCCACAACTGCCGTTACATGCTTGTCCCATTTCATATCGCTCTGCAATGTTACGCCCAAATATTTAATCGACATGACTGTGTAAGGTGTAAGGTGTCAAGCAAATAACAATTATTTTAACTGTGCGTTTTTAGCTTAGTTGATATCTGTGACCCAATTGTATTTGTTTGTATTTTATCGATCCCCAACCATCTTACTATTAAAGAACCTTAGAATAGTTAGGAATTTCTGTTCACAGTTGTGAACATCCAGTATCAATATTTTGCCATCATGTACATATTATAGTTATGAAGTCAGACTTAGAGTCAAGATAAACCTTAATAACGAAAATCTAAGATTTTCATTGTTTCTTAACATATAGTTACGCCTGAACCCGTACACTAGTTTCTGTTAGCGATAACGATTACGTTACAGGGAGTGTAGTGGAACTGACATTGATCATTGTCTGATTACATCACTGTACGTACTGCTGCACCCTTATGGACTCTGCATCTGTGGGATGGTATCTTCCTACTTCGCAGGCAGTAGTTTCAAAACAGATTCCTAAAACACTCACACAGCGTCCTTTCGCAACTGTGGTAGGAAGACAAATCAGAACCAGTCTCACACATGTTAGACAGTGATTCATTCTGTAACATTTTCAATTTCTGTCAATTTCATTCTCTTTGGAGACAGTGGGGATCTCACTCTAACACAACAACTATTTCTCATTCATTCCCTCGAAAATGTTTTACCTTACAATCATTAAAAAGTAAAGTACACATCATATCATATTCAAGTTCTGCACAATTGTTTCTCTCGTTGACGTTCTGTGCCTTCTATGTAATAGAGGAGAGCGGGGCAACGCCATACAGCGGGGTAATACCGTGCACCGCTTTATCCAGTTTCCAAGAGAGCGCAAAGAGTGCTGCATGGTGCTGCCACATAGCGGAAGTATCTATAATCAGATACAGAGGGGTCTATATCGTTCAACGGCACAAACGTCTTCGACAATCGGTTTCAACTGATTTCAACTGTTTTCTTATAAAATCTGAAGATAATAAGTCTAGAGGTGAGAGAAATATGTTAATAGCAACAATATTTAAAGTAGCTCTATTTAATTACGCATTTCTCGATATTCTTTTAAACATCAAATGTTAGACGTTAAATTTCGTGATTGTTAGGTTAGAATTTACAATGGCGACTCATGTTGTCTCGGGACCCCATATGGTAATTTTTTTTGGATTTTCGTGAACTATATATTTGGAAGTGTGTGTGTGTCATCTTACAAGTTTTCTTTCTTTCTTTTTTTTTTTTTTTTTTTTAATCACAGATGGTGAGAAATCGAGCCAGAACCACAGAAAGGGCAAAGGGTGGACGGAACATGAAATGAATTGCGCACACTCCACGATGTTATAGAAAATGCAAAGCCATAGAGAGTAGCTGCAAGAACGTATGGAAGAGATAGACTAAAAACAGGAGATTTCTCTAAAGTAAATTTGGGATAAAACCTATATTTACAAAAGAACAGGACGATGACGTAGCTAATAAAATTGCCAGACAACATAATTCCTCAATTTTTACTTTGACTCCTAACAAAGCTAGTTTACAAAAAGCAGCAGAGAGCAAAAAAGCAAAACTAATAAATAGAGAAAGAAAATCAGTGCTAAAGCCTAAGGGAAAAAGCAAGTTCAGAAAGTTTGCTTCAAACATAGACTTACTAAATAAAAACTAGACCGCGCATTGGCGCTAGTGTCACGTCCTCACATTGAACGTGATAGAAGCCGCCATTTGCAGTGAAACAGTGAGTAAACATGGTTTGTTCGTTTGCTGCTTTTAATTGTAACAGTAAGAATGGAAGCAAAGACGAAGACGGAAACAATGTTACATTTCACAGGTCAGTCATTTCTGGTTATTTGCTACTTTCTATTACTTATATAGAGTATTTTCATGGAGAAATAATACATCATGATCGTTTGTTTTTGTTTAGATTTCCCCTTGCAAATGGTTTTCTAAATCGGAAATGGATTGTTGCTACTCGGAGAGAGAACTTCCAACCGACAGCAAATCATTTGCTGTGCACTATTCATTTTGAAGAGAGTTGTTACATGGAAAATTATGGAAATACACGTCAACTGAAGGACGATGTTATACCGACAGTATGTGGATTTCCAACTCATTTGAAAAAGGTATAGTGTTTGAAAGCCAATTAATGCAAATGCTAAATGCAGGTTACAGCAGATTGTTCTATAGCCTAACCTGATGTCTATATTTACACCTTATACTGTATCTAATAAACTTTCTGCTACAAAAATTGCAAGCTACATAGGGAAAAAGTTGCAGTGTTAGATTACAGACAAAGGGACTTTGTTGCATGTCAAGTACTTATATTGTATTTGCATATAAATTACTAAAAATACTAACAGGGTTAATGTACTAAGTTGAACTGAATGAAGAACTAGGCACATGATAGGTATTTAGATTTTTAATCAAATATATAATAAGTATGAATCAGAGGTAGGTAGAATAATTGCGTTTAGATACTTCACATGAGTTGTCAGGTGGTGATTATACTTCGTAAATGGTCAAATATTTGATCAAATATTGCAAGCTCAACTACTTTCAGAGGTGCTATCAGTGTTAAAAACTAATGTGCGAATGAAATTCCTACAGTATTTAAAGTGATATGGGTTATTACAATTAATCATACCAATATTCGAGTGTAGACAATACTGTGCTAAACAAAAGTAAGCGTGCAAAATGTATACAGTAGTCGGCAAAAAGCAAACAGAACGTGACAGGAAAATTATGTGAATTAAATAATAATAGTACTGTCTGTTACTTTAAAAGTTTCATGTAATTATCTAATGCAAGTAGCTCGATGTAAACTCGCTCCACCTTGTCAGGAATGAGCCTTACATTCTTAAATTTTGCGCCTCTATGCAGACGTATTTCTGAAATTAGGAAACTTCATTCATTTAATAATACTTTTAAAATAGAGTCGCATACTCAGTATGTTTTTTAAACAAACATGTGTTTAATTTGTACTTCAATTTGCTCTTGCTGCGTCCCATATACTTCAAATCACAACCCCAGTACTAGTATTCATCCTTGCAAATGGCGGCGATCAGCTGTTTCATTTGGGGGGCTTGGCTGCAAAGATAAGACCTCAAAAATTTGAAACAAAGAAATGTCGACGGAATCTTTCTTTTGATTCTTCATCGGATGTTTATTTGGACCTACCATTGCACAAACTTTGTAGTGACGATTAAATGTATGACGTTGACCCTTTTGGAGAAACTAGTTAGGCCTACGAGCAAGAATGGAACTTTTAGGAACGACGACTCTGTTTGCTTGCTTTGCGGAGAGTTTGGTAAGAACAGGGAGCTGTGGTTTCGATGTGTGATTTGCAGTGGATGGGTTCATTCAGAGTGTAGTGCATGTGACATAGCTGAAAACTATATTTGCGACTACTGCCATTAAAACAGGGGATAAATGTGTTCAGAGACAAGTTGACACCATAATCCAATAATTTTGTTTTACCAGTAAAAGGATTTTCTGTATTTAGAAACATTAATAAGTTGTAAAATTTATGTTTTTCAATTCTAAATAAATTCTGAATTTCAAATTTCTTAATCTGATTTATTTTTACAGAGTTTTTGTCATTTTATGTGCTATGCTGTATCATAAGATATACATCGCGGTATTACCGCACCCCTCGGGGTAATACCATGCAACGTAACACTTTTGTAAAACAGCTGTAGGAATGTAAATCGATTTAATATAGCAAATATAAAGCCATAAACGTGTGGGGCATTGATTTCTTGCCAAAAAAACAGTGTTCAGCATTTCAATTGAGTTCGAAAAATACGAAATATTGGAAAAATATACGTGCACGGTATTTCCCCGCTCTCCCCTAACCATTGTGGTGTGGCCTGACTAGTCACACACCTGCTGCGATCAACGAGTGTGAAAAAACAAACAGATGGTAAATTTATAGCTGAAAACATCGTATGGATCAAACTTTATGGCCGCACCCTATCTCAAGTCACTACCGATAAGAAAAGCCAGAATCGTCTGGTACAGTAATACGCTTCAAATTCCAGAAGAGAGAGATAACATATCCGAGAAAAGTCGCAAAGAAGATTCAGTGGCGAAATAGAAAGCTCCATTCCGCCAGACAGTCTAGATATTTACTTTCTGTGACTGAATGAGAAGTGGTGCCATCGAGGTCTGGAAGTCTAACAATGACCGGAAGACCGGCGTCCTGACCCCACGCCACTTCATGTCACATCCAAATCACGTTATTTACGTCTTAATCTCAGAGCTGCACTTGCACGAAAGTCCTCAATTACTTGTTTGATATATTTCAATCTCTGTCTTCCCTATAGATCCCCCTACAGTATCATGGAAGTTACTGCCCCATTTGTTGATTTATCAATCCCTTTAAATTTCATTTTCCTGTAGTACCAAATGTCATCCCTTCCACTCTTTTCTGTTCTGGTTGAGGCGTAGTGCCTTCGCATCGCTCCTGTCACTTGTTAGGATGAAATCGTTATAGGCATGAGTCATCGACAGATGTCACCAGCTGACATGGATCTGAGTTACAGAGCTGCACGTAGTTGTACTAGTAGGCGGCAGAGGTCAGCAGATGACGGACAATGCTAGCAGTCGTAGTCAAAACGATGTTGTAAAGTTATGTTTGATTAATATTTAATGTATTTGCATAATTATAATTGTTTTATACGTTTAGTAATTAGCAGTGTGAGTGTTGTATGAGTGAAGAAGAACAGAAGTAAATGAAAATTGTTTTGTTTATTCACGAAGTACCAGTTAAACTATACAGGGGATTAATACTTTAATTAAATGTGCAGTCAGTTTATGGTACTAATAAATCGCGAGTAGAACACAAATTAATCGGTAATTTCAGAAGGAGTAATTTTATGTTTGATACTTTTCTAAATTTATTTATTTAGCAATTGCCATAGAAAGAAATGTTTTTCTATGATTGGTCATTGAAGTAAAGCGCGGGTTAGCGCGGGATAATACTGTAACCTCATTTGCTGTTTGTGATATCAGCCAATCAGAAAAATGCAGGCTCGCGCCAATGCATGCTGGGAACAAAGCCTTTGGTGTGATCTAGGGGGGTTGGGGCTGAGGGTTCGAACGAGTAACATCTCTTTGAAAGCAGCTCCGACGAAAGTACTGTAAAATCGCGAAAAAATGCTAGTTACGAGTTCGCGAAGTAGTACAAAGTGTATTTAAGTGAACGGTGTGGAATTTCGGACGGAATATCAAAATTATTGCTTTTGACTGTTAGTTAAAATCGCGTGGCGTGTTGTGCGATCTAAGACTGGAACAGGTATTACGTGTAGAGCAGAGTGCACATTTGAGCGAGTATTTTCATAACTAAGCGATCCGGTGAACTCTGTTAACTTCAGTAACGGGTGTAAATACCATAAACTGGCTACATGTGTGATTGTGGTGTGCGTGTGAACTTTACATTGTGTTGCCACTTAGTACGGACTTGGCAGTATGAACTATGATCTTTATCGTAAAAATACACCTGAAAATTTACATTGCCAAGTTAAAACTTTTATTTCAGTACCGGAAAATTCTATGTATGTTGCGACCTGCAATAGACAGTAGTGGTCTAGTATTTTCTACCCCAGCTTTTAGCTAGACAAATGAACATTGCTGGACACTGGCAGGGCGGTAAAAAGTAACGTGCCGCGCCGCATAGTATTCCCACAATCCATGATTAACTGTCATAGAATGCTTTATATTCTCAGAAATTTCTTCCTCAAATTAAGGCCTGTGCTTGTACTAGTAGACTTCTTGTTGCCAGGATGATACGCTGTGCAAATAATATAGTTAACTCTCTCCAAGTCTGTCCTCATATCGTTAGAGTGGCGCTACATTAGAGAAACATGCGAAGCAATCTGTAGCACTTCTGATGTACATCGTAACTTAAAGTCGTAAGGTATTTCATTTGTAGCGCAGCTAACAGTTAGTACGTTCGTTGGACTGTTTGTAACAACGATGGTCCTTCAGATAGAACATGGCTGTTATTTTTAATTCAGCCTGAAACATATTATCCGCACAATAAATATGTTAACGTTGTAGTATCTACGACGAATATAGGATTATATCAACAGCAGCAGAATATGGCATCACAGGAGTAGGATTCATTATGAACAGGAAAGTAAAACAGAGAGTGAGCTACTGCAAAAAGTTCAGAGAGAGAGAGAGTATTATTCTCAGAGGAGTCGACTGCAAACAACGCCAATAACAAGAGTTCTGGTGTACTTGTCGAGATCACAAGCAGAAGAGGGAGGAACAGAGAAAATATAGGAGGATACTGAACGTGAAATGTAGTGTGCAAAAGTAGATGATAATGCAGTAATTAAGGATGCACGAACGCGGTAGTAGGAGAAAGAGCAGCAGCAGGAATGAGAGAGGAAAAATAGGAGTTCTACAACAAATTTCAGCTATTAATAGTGAATACACAGTTCAAAAATAGCAAGACGAGGAGAAATTTGAGGAAACGGCCCTGTGACAATGGACGATTCCAGCCGGAATACATATAGGTCAGCTAGAGATCCCGAAATAAGATATTGGATTATAAGGCATACCTAGGAGAAAGAGTCTCGAACCACAATATAGTAATGGCGAAGGATAGGTTGAAGTTTAAGAAATCGTACGGAACAGTCACTGTGAGATACTGAAATACTGAGAAATAATGAGACACATTTTAAGTTATCTATGTCTGTAAATATTGTGATTGTGAATATCATATCAAGCAGTTAAGCCGAAGAGGTTACTGGAGAGGGTAATCACAGAAGTTGGAAAAACATAGGTACAAGGAAGGTAACTGTGAAGGAGATGAAATACTTCGATTCATCGACGAAAGAAGGAAGATCGTATCAAGAAAGATATATAGCAGTATACGTAACTTGAATGTCCGTGGAAGTCAAGGTAAAATGGCTGTAGGAAAATTATGAAGAGACCAGGGGAAAAATGCTAAATTTTCCCACTTTTATAGTTTTGAATAATGACAGTATTAGGAATAAGTATAGTCGTTAGGGCAGCTATGGGACTGAAGAGAAAACGTGTTAAAAATGAACTTAATAACTTGAAATAATCATCCTGAATTTATGATATATCTCTGTATATATCTTTGTAATGAATTTTTTACAAAATTCATTACAGAGCATTATGATACCTCGGGGTAAACGAAATTTGAAGTAAGAATGTAAACTTCGTGTACTTCTAGGTTTTCATTTCCCCTGAGGGATAGGGACAGATATAACACAGTGCCACAGTGATCCCGGTTTTTATGTATGATAACGTAGTAATCAAATAATGCAGTTGATAGGATCTTTAAGACAAACAAAATTGTATTTGTAATAAGATAATATGAAAATGGCGAGTCTTACTCGTGATTAATAATCTACCTTTGCGAAATATAGGTATCAAGCTGGGCATTCATGACTCCCTTTTGCCTACCGGCGCAGAGGAGAGATCGGATGAGCGGATAAGTGGTTTAAGTGGAAAGAGTAAACTGCAGACTTCTACGAGAGGGAGAAACTCTTTGCCGACGTGACAGAAGAAAGAAAAATGGGACTTAGTGTTAGAATCAGAGTTTGACAGAATTTCAAAAGATTTTTGATAAAATAAATGCGAAGGGAAAAGTAACACTTCAGAATTTTTAAAATCATTGGGGGATTAGGCAATGCAATGACTAGTTGGTTTTTTAGAATCTATGAGTCTGAAGACATACCACAGGTCTTACGGGAAAATACATCCCTTCAAACTCGAAGATAGCAAGTGCACCTAAGTGTGAGAATTATTGTACAATCAGCTTTACATCTGATTAACCAAGTTGCTGACAACAATAACACACAGAAGAATCGAAAAAAATTGAAAGTTTGTTAGATGATGGTCAGTTCGTCTTCGGAAAATGTGAAGGTACCGGAGAGCTAGTTCTGACGTTGTGGTTGCAATGGAAGGAAGATTAAGTAAAACCACGATACGTTCGTAGGATTTATCGACACATAAAACGCATTGATAGTGTAAACTGGCGCAAGATGGTCGAAATTCTGGGAAGAATAGCTGTGGACAAAAACAGATTTATATACATAATGTACAAGGAACATTAAGAATGGAAGAGCTAGAATGAAGTGCTCGGATTAAGAAGGCTGTAAGAGTGGGATGCTGTTTTCCGTTCCTACTGTTCAGTATGCACTCTGAAGAAACAATGACGAAAATAAAGGAAAGTATCAAAAGTAGAACTGAAATGTAGGATGAAATCAACATCAATGACGAAATTCGCTGCTAGCATTGCTAAAGAGTTCAGAATATGGGTTGAGAGTAAACCGAAAAAACACGTGTGAGGAGTTGCAGAAATGAGATTAGCGCTAAACAGAACACCAAAATTGGTGACCACGAAGTAAACTAAGTGCTTGGAAACAACATAACACATAACGGTTGAAGCGAGGACATGAAAAGCAGCCTAGCGCTAGCACATGCAAAGAGTGCACTCCTCGCGAAACGAAGTCTTTTAGTATCAAATATAGACCTTTATTTGAGGAAGAAATTTCAGAGAATTTATGTTTGCACAGCAGTGAATCATGGTCTTTCGGAAACCGGAGGAGAACTGCAGCATTTTTGATGTCGTGCTCTAGAAGGGTCTTGAAAACTAGGTGAACTGATAAGATAAGGAATGAGAAGACTCTTCTCAGAATTGGTGAAAATGCGGAAAATTCAGGGACAGAAGTGGGGATCCATCGTGCTAGAGCGATCTGTAAAGGGTAAAAACTATAGGGGAAGACAGACTGGAATACATACAACAAATAATTGAGAACGTAGGGTCCAAGTGCCACTATTACCGAATGACGTAGGAACAAGAGGGGAATTCGTGGCGCACTGCTTCAAAGCAGACTGATGAGTAAAAAAAAAAGTCGTTTGTACAACAGTAATAGTATGTTTTTCCTTCAAAATGCCAATAAATATCTCCTGATGTCTTAGCGCGTATGAAGGAGTACGGAATTACATTGACTGATCTGGCGTCCATGGAGTGATGAGAAACAGTAATGTAGTTGATGTTTGTTAGAGAATCTTCCCTTTGTCTTCGCCAAGCCTTAAGCAACATACCACATTAGAAAGAACAAAAATCTACGTCAAGGAAATGGGCCACCTGAGTACTGTAAAATGTCATTATGGAGGAAATAGGTGACCTGTCTTATGATTCACTTGTGGGAAAATCGGAAAATAACTAGCATGTGAAAATGATGGGAACTTGTAATCACCTACTTCAGCAACAAATTCTCGCTCACGGATTTCATCTGAAACGTCGTGGTCGAGATGGGGGCACAGTAAGCTCTTTCGTTTTTTTCCGTCGAGTTCTGCTGGTACTAACAGTTAAGCAAATAACTTCCCCTTTTGAATGAAGCTACACATATTTGACAGGCTCTAAACAATAACTCAGCATTTTTTTAAAATGCTGCTAATTTCCCCATTATTAGACCCTTCAAGTCTTGTAAATGTGTATGACAACTTCATTATGGGTGTTCGTGCTCCCATGCTTCATTTTCAGATCATAACGTTATTTTTATATTCGTTATTTTTATATCGGTATTGTTTACCCCAATTCTCCACTTGTCTGTATATTTAGACTTATTTTCTTTCTTGGTCATTATGGATCAACGTTAACCTGCAACAACTTCATCGCCATCTTCACGTCATCCCATGTGTCCTATCATCTAATATATATCGTCATTTATCCCATTCCTTTCAAAGGAACCATTCCGGCACCCGACAAACGGTTTGAGGAAATCGCGTGGCACCCATATCTGGAGGCCCGGACGGGTATTTCAGCCGTGGTTCTAAGCACCGCGCCACCTCGCCCAGTCCTTACCTAAGACCGAATTCCTGTTCCCTTCACCATGTCCATTACTTTACCTTTGTGTACTCTATGAAAACCCTGTAACGATTCGCTAATATTAAGCACTTTGTGTTTGGAGCCTTTTAAATGTGCAACAAAAGGGTAGGAGCTACTGTTTGTTACTGACGTGTATTCTTTGAACCTTCTTTTCTGTTCGACCAATAGAACAGTCAAATCA
The DNA here is from genome assembly GCF_023864345.2 of Schistocerca serialis cubense. Lineage (NCBI taxonomy): Eukaryota > Metazoa > Arthropoda > Insecta > Orthoptera > Acrididae > Schistocerca > Schistocerca serialis. The sequence goes on along the minus strand of NC_064638.1, from coordinate 787,353,253 downwards.
GTTTCCACAACTGATATTATGTATTGCGAGAAAGCTCGAGGTTTACGTGGAGTATGGACCTTGCCGTTGGTGGGGAGGCTTGCGTGCCTCAACGATACAGATAGCCGTACCGTAGGAGTGATATCTGTTGAGAGGCCAGACAAACGTGTGGTTCCTGAAGAGGGGCAGCAGCCTTTTCAGTAGTTGCAGGGGCAACAGTCTGGATGATTGACTGATCTGGCCTTGTAACAATAACCAAAACGGCCATGCTGTGCTGGTACTGCGAACGGCTGAAAGCAAGGGGAAACTACAGCCGTAATTTTTCCCGAGGACATGCAGCTTTACTGTATGATTAAATGATGATGGCGTCCTCTTGGATAAAATATTCCGGAGGTAAAATAGTCCCCCATTCGGATCTCCGGGCGTGGACTACTCAAGAGGATGTAGTTATCAGGAGAAAGAAAACTGGCGTTTTACGGATCGGAGCGTGGAATGTCAGATCCCTTAATCGGGCAGGAAGGGTTAGAAAATTTAAAATGGGAAATGGATAGGTTGAAGTTAGATATAGTAGGAATTAGTGAAGCTCGGTGGCAGGAGCAACAAGACTCCTGGGCAGGTGACTACAGGGTTATAAATACAAAATCAAATAGTGGTAATGCAGGAGTAGGTTTAATAATGAATAGGAAGATAGGAATGCGGGTAAGCTACTACAAACAGCATAGTGAAGTCATTATTGTGGCCAAGATAGATACGAAGCCCACACCAACTACAGTAGTACAAGTTTATATGCCAACTAGCTCTGCAGATGACGAAGGAATTGAAGAAATGTATGACCAAATAAAAGAAATTATTCAGATAGTGAAGGGAGACGAAAATTTAATAGTCATGGGTGACTGGAATTCGAGTGTAGGAAAAGGGAGAGAAGGAAACGTAGTAGGTGAATATGGATTGGGGCTAAGAAATGAAAGAGTAAGCCACCTGGCAGAATTTTGCACAGAGCACAACATAATCATAGCTAACACTTGGTTTAAGAATCATGAAAGAAGGTTGTATACATGGAAGAACCCTGGAGATACTAAAGGGTATCAGATAGATTATATAATGGTAAAACAGAGATTTAGGAACCAGGTTTTAAATTGTAAGACATTTCCAGGGGCAGATGTGGACTCTGACCACAATCTATTGGTTATGACCTGTAGATTAAAACTGAAGAAACTGCAAAAAGGTGGGAATTTAAGGAGATGGGACCTGGATAAACTGAAAGAACCAGAGGTTGTACAGAGTTTCAGGGAGAGCATAAGGGAACAATTGACAGGAATGGGGGAAAGAAATACAGTAGACGAAGAATGGGTAGCTTTGAGGGATGAAGTTGTGAAGCCAGCAGAGGATCAAGTAGGCAAAAAGACCAGGGCTGGTAGAAATCCTTGGGTAACAGAAAAATATTGAATTTAATTGATGAAAGGAGAAAATATAAAAAGCAGTAAATGAAGCAGGCAAAAAGGAATACAATCGTCTCAAAAATGAGATCGACAGGGAGTGCAAAATGGCTAAGCAGGGATGGCTAGAGGACAAATGTAAGGATGTAGAGGCTTATCTCACTAGGGGTAAGATAGATACTGCCTACAGGAAAATTAAAGAGACCTTTGGAAATAAGAGAACGACTTGTATGAATATCAAGAGCTCAGATGGAAACCCAGTTCTAAGCAAAGACGGGAAAGCAGAAAGGTGGAACGAGTATATTGAGGGTCTATACAAGGGCGATGTACTTGAGGACAATTTTATGGAGATGGAAGAGGATGTAGATGAAGATGAAATGGGAGATACGATACTGCGTGAAGAGTTTGACAGAGCACTGAAAGACCTGAGTGGAAACAAGGCCCCCGGAGTAGACTAATGACGGCCTTGGGAGAGCCAGTCCTGACAGAACTCTACCATCTGGTGAGCAAGATGTATGAAACAGGCGAAATACCCTCAGACTTCAAGAAGAATATAATAATTCCAATCCCAAAGAAAGAAGGTGTTGACAGATGTGAAAATTACCGAACAATCAGTTCAATAAACCACAGCTGCAAAATACTAACACGAATTCTTTACAGACGAATGGAAAAACTAGTAGAAGCCGGCCTCGGGTAAGATCAGTTTGGATTCCGTAGAAACACTGGAACACGTGAGGCAATACTGACCTTACGACTTATCTTAGAAGAAAGATTAAGGAAAGGCAAACCTACGTTTCTAGCATTTGTAGACTTAGAGAAAACTTTTGACAATATTGACTGGAATACTCTCTTTCAAATTCTAAAGGTGGCAGGGGTAAAATACAGGGAGCGAAAGGCTATTTACAATTTGTACAGAAACCAGATGGCAGTTATTAGAGTCGAGGGACATGAAAGGGAAGCAGTGGTTGGGAAGGGAGTAAGACAGGGTTGTAGCCTCTCCCCGATGTTATTCAATCTGTATATTGAGCAAGCAGTAGCGGAAACAAAAGAAAAATTCGGAGTAGGTATTAAAATCCATGGAGAAGAAATAAAAACTTTCAGGTTCGCCGATGGCATTGTAATTCTGTCTCAGACAGGAAAGGACTTGGAAGAGCAGTTGAACGGAATGGACAGTGTCTTGAAAGGAGGATATAAGATGAACATCAACAAAAGCAAAACGAGGATAATCGAATGTAGTCGAATTAAGTCGGGTGATGATGAGGGAATTAGATTAGGAAATGAGACACTTAAAGTAGTAAAGGAGTTTTGCTATTTGGGGAGCAAAATAACTGATGATGGTCGAAGTAGAGAGGGTATAAAATGTAGACTGGCAATGGCAAGGAAAGCGTTTCTGAAGAAGAGAAATTTGTTAACATCGAGTATAGATTTAAGTGTTAGGAAGTCATATCTGAAAGTATTTGTATGGAGTGTAACCATGTATGGAAGTGAAACATGGACATTAAATAGTTTGGAAAAAAAGATAATAGAAGCTTTCAAAATGTGGTGCTACAGAAGAATGCTGACGTTTAGATGGGTAGATCACATAACTAATGAGGAAGTATTGAATAGGATTGGGGAGAAGAGAAGTTTGTGGCACAACTTGACCAGAAGAAGGGATCGGATGGTAGGACATGTTCTGAGGCATGAAGGGATCACCGATTTAGTATTGGAGGGCAGCGTGTAGGGTAAAAATCGTAGGGGGAGACCAAGAGATGAATACACTAAGCAGATTCAGAAGGATGTCGGTTGCAGTAGGTACTGGGAGATGAAGAGGCTTGCACAGGATAGAGCAGCATGGAGAGCTGCATCAAACCAGTCTCAGGACTGAAGACCCCAACAACAACATGTCTTAACAGACATTGTATAATGTCAGTTTTCATGCAACTTCAGTTCTATATTCTTAAAGCTGTTTTGCAAGGAAAAGTACCTAAATACGGGCACTTTCTTCTGTTATCATGTACCCTCGGTTAAAGTTTCTTATCTTTTGAGATAGAGAAATATATTCTAAATAATGTATCAGCCTTGTTCTTAGGAAAATCGCCATTTACAACTACGCTGTAGAGAATATGTAGTTCCTCTCCAGTTTTTTTGTTTTCCAGTTTTAGTCTGAGCAATCTGTAGTTCATTGCGTAAACACATGCAAGGTTATATGTTTCCTCAGGTTGACTGCGAATACTTATTTACGTTGTGGAGGGTTTATGAAATATGTCCAACGTATGTTCAAGTTTCACATTCGAAATTTTCAGATCAAATTATTGATGCTTTTTGATTTTCTCTGATCCCATTGGGAATTTAATCTTACGCTACACGATAATATGTTTAACTGTGGCTGTATAACATTACTCTCACGTGTTGTGCCATGAAACAAGATTAAAACGAAGTCGAAACTATTACGACAAATTATTTTCTCAGATTTAGATGTGACAAAAAGAAAATTATCTGCTAAAGTGGTCATTAAAATGTTAGGTAAAGTATCAGCGAGGAACGAATCCGACATATAAATTTCATTCTGGAAAGAGAAGTAGTATGCAGTGATCAATTGTAGCAGACCTAGACTGATTTTTGTTAATGATTTCAGTAGTCTCTGATGTCGCAATATTCTCGTAGAAGTTTGATATGTCGAGTGATGAAGTTTTCCCACTACTGGGTTTCCTTATATTTTTAAGTTTATTGGCGATATAGCAAGCATTTTTTGAGGTGTACTCATTCTTATTTGCTCTATGTTCTTTAGGGAGGGACCACATTCCCATAGAAGGTGTCTGAAATCTTTTCGGCCAGATTGAAACAATTGGTAGTGGATCAACAAGCCATTATATTGAGATAGGGGTCAAATGTTTAGAAACGCATATTTATTGCATTATGGACATACACAGAGTACTTTAGAGTAATTGCTCAAAACGAAGGGCGCCAGTATCAATGCTTGCATGGCAACGGCCTATTAAGTTCTGTCGCATTGCCTCAAAGATGTCTGTCGTCTGTTATTTCAGGAGACAGGCAGCTTGGACCCGACTAAGCAGAGCTTCATTCCTTTCTACGTTTTGGCGTATCCCCAGAGGAAGAAGTCGATTGGTGTGAGATACGGCGATCGCGCTGGCCATGGAGCAGGACCTTGTCTTCCAGTCCAACAATCAGGGTACTTATTGTTCAGGTGCTCGTGGACATTAACATCGAAGTAGCCTGGTGCGCCGTCATGCTGAAACCACATTCTTTCGCGGACAACAAGGTGTATAGTCTCCAAGAACTGCATGTGCCGATGCAGTACATGCATTGACGCTGGAGATCGTCGCTATGACCAATTGCTAGGAACTACGTTGTTGGTATGCTGTGTATGTCCATAACATAATAAACAGGCATTTTTCAGCATTGATTCCGTATCCTAATATAATCAGTTGTGGACCCACTCTCACATGTTTGAATTTGAATCAAAAGGTGGGAACACGCTGCATAATTAACGTAATGAATGTTTTACATGTACTGCCTGACGAAAAAATGAAGTACCCAGAATATGAGGAATTTGAAGCACTTAAAAGGAAGTTTCTCTATATACGGCACTGCATGACTAAGACAGTGAAGGATAAGGACCAGGAGGAAATGAAACATCACGAGTTCAGAGAGTGTATGAGGCTATTTTAGTGATTAAAAAATCAAGTCAAATTTATAATGGACTTGGCAGTATAAGCTCACCAGTATCGCGTTGGCCCTGTGCCGTTGATCCATTCATTGATTCGGTTAAGAATAATGTCACGCAGACCTTTTAACCTCACCTGAGGCAAGCTGGCAGACAGCTGTTTGGTCCTTGGTATCCTGGATAGTGGCAATAGGATTGAGTTGACGTCCGAGCTGATCCTACACATGTTCGATCGGGGACGGATGTGAGGATCCTGCTGGCCACGGGAATACCTCACTTCTTAGTGACACGTGACATGTGTGGTTGAGCACTGTCCTGTTAAATGCGGACATCGAGGTGCTGTCACATGCGAGATAACACATGAGGACGCACGATGTCTTTGTCGTATTGTTGTGTCGTCTGAGTTCCTGAGTCACTACCAGTCGTGACCTGAAGCCATCCCCGATGACTCCCAAAACCGTGATGTCGTGGGCAACGCCGCTGTGCATCTCCAAAACATTGAAAGAATAGGACCTCTCCCCAGGTCGCCAGGTCGCCGTCATACTCGTTAACCGCTGACGAAGGTCATCCTGCTAATGCAGAGCTACGCTTCATCGCGGAATCCCATACGACGCCATTCCTCGTCAGCGCTTGCTTCCTGGTTTTGGCACCAATCGAATGACAGCCGTTTGTGTTGCCGTATCACAGCATTATACTGCACATGGGACAGTAATTCCCTAGTCTGGCTACGACTAGTATCCGCCCACTCGAGCAGTATGACACAAAATGTTGTGTGTACTACTTGACGGATGGCATGGCAGCTTCAACGGGGTTATGATGCGGCTGGTGCGCAATACCGAGATCCTTCTTTGTGGTGGTCATATGAAGTCAACCAGAAGCTTGACAAAGGGTATGGTCGCCCTGACGTTCCCATGCAGTCCACCATCGGGTCACTGTCACACGCGAATGGCTCGAGTATCTGCATATTCCACAATTCAACCAGACGGCCAAATGTGAGCTTACACGAGGTCCTTTTCAGGGGCTGAAGGCACTATATCACAATAGTACGCGGCAACTCCGCCTCCTTCATAGTTATCGCTGTTCACGCCTGATACACCCCACCAGGCCTAGTAACAACACTAAACATGAACAGTACTAATGCGCTTTGATAGCAGTTCTACCTGTCACAGACAATTGCAGCTTAAATCATTTACATACCCGCCCCGATGGTGTGTGCATGTAGAAAGTTAACGTTAACATCCGAGCTTCACGTTTGTTGTCAGGCATTGTGATTTAGCCAGTCTTATCACTCTGCAGTCCACATGAAGGAAAACACCCGTATTCTTCATCTACACTACTGTCCATTAAAATTGCTACACCAAGAAGAAATGCAGATGATAAACGGGTATTCATTGGACAAATATATCATACTAGAACTGACATGTGATTACATTTTCACGCTATTTGGGTGCATAGATCCTGAGAAATCAGTACCCAGAACAACCACCTCTGGCCGTAATAACGGCCTTGATACGCCTGGGCATTGACTCAAACAGAGCTTGGATGGTGTGTACAGCTACAGCTGCCCATGCAGCTTCAACACGATACCACAGTTCATCAAGAGTAGTGACTGGCGTATTGTGACGAGCCAGTTGCTCGGCCACCATTGACCAGAAGTTTTCAGTTGGTGAGAGATCTGGAGAATGTGCTGGCCAGGGCAGCAGTCGAACATTTTCTGTATCCAGAAAGCCCGTACAACACCTGCAACATGCGGTCGTGCATTATCCTGCTGAAATTTAGGGTTTCGCAGGGATCGAATGAAGGGTAGAGCCAGGGATCGTAACACATCTGAAATGTAACGTCCACTGTTCAAAGTGCCGTCAATGTGAACAAGAGGTGACCGAGACGTGTAACCAATGGCACCCCATACCATCTCGCCGGGTGATAACGCCAGTATGGCGATGACGAATACACACTTCCAATGTGCGTTCACCGCGATGTCGCCAAACACGGATGCGACCATCATGATGCTGTAAAGAGAACCTGGATTCATCCGAAAAAATGACTTTTTGGCATTCGTGTACCCAGGTTCGTCGTTGAGTACACCATCGCAGGCGCTCCTCTCTGTGATGCAGCGTCAAGGGTAACCGCAGCCACGGTCTCCGAGCTGATAGTTCATGCTGCTGCAAACGTCGACGAACTGTTCGTGCAGATGGTTGTTGTCTTGCAAACGTCCCCATATGTTGACTCAGGGATCGAGACGTGGCTGCACGATCCGTTAAAGCCATGCAGATAAGATGCCTGTCATTTCGACTGCTAGTGATACGAAACCGTTTCGATCCAGCAAGGCGTTCCGTACTAACGCCCTGAACCCACCGATTCCATATTCTGCTAACAGTCATTGGATCTCGACCAACGCGAGCAGCAATGTCGCGATACGACAAACCGCAATCGCGATTGGCTACAATCCGACCTTTATCAAAGTCGGAAACGTGATGGCACGGATTTATCCTCCTTACACGAGGCAACACAACAACGTTTCACCAGGCAACGCCGGTCAACTGCTGTTTGTGTATGAGAAATCTGTTGGAAACTTTCCTCATGTCAGCACGTTGTAGGTGTCGCCACCGGCGCCAACCTTGTGTGAATGCTCTGAAAAGCTAAGCATTTGCATATCACAACATCTTCTTCCTTTCGGTTAAATTTCACGTCTGTAGCACGTCATCTTCGTGGTGCTGCAATTTTAATAGCCAGTAGTGTATGTACGTCGTCTTGGTACGTCTGTGTATCCTTCAACATAATATTCTGTTAACGCTGTTTCCGTAGCCCCAAGTCAACCTTAAACATTGTGGGCCCATACGTGTATGTTGATCTCGATGATAAGTGCAATATACAGTGTGGCGAGAAAAGTCATGAGATACCTCTTGACATAGTGCTGGCCTTTCTTTCGCCCGGCGTAGAGCAGCAACTTGACGTCACGTGGTATGTACTCAACAAGTCGCTGGAAGTCCTCAGCAGAAATACTTAGACATGCTGCCCCTATACAGTCCATGACTGCGAAAGGGTTGCGGGTGCAGTATTTTGTTTACGAAATGACCTCTCGATTATGTCCCATAAAATTCAATGGGGTACATGTCGGACGCTAAGGTTGGTCAAGTCATTCGCTCGACTTTTGCAGAACGTTCTTCAAACTAATCCCGAACAACTGTGGCCCGGTGACATGGTGTATTGTCATATATAAAAATTCTATCGTCGTTTGGAAACATGAATTCCATGGATGGCTGCAAGTGGTCTCCAAGCAGCAGTTGGACCAGAGGACCTTGTCCGAATAAACACAACACACACCATTAAGGAGCCACCACCATCTAGCACAATTCCTTATTTACAGCTTGGGTCCACCGCTACGTGGGGTCTGCGCCGCCCTCGAACCCTACTAGGAAATCGGGACTCATTTGACCAGTCCACCATTTACCTAGTTATGTGGAGTCCAACCGATATGATCACGAGCTCAAGGGAGACGCTGCAGGCGCTGCAGGTGCTGTTAACAAAGGCACTTGCGCCTAGCCTCTGCTGCCAGATCCAATTAACGCCAAACTCCACCGCACTGTCCTGACAGATAGGTTCATAGCACGTCTCACTTGATTTGTGCTGGTATTTCATGCAGTGCTGATTATCTATTAGCACTAACAACTCTACGCGAATGCCGCTACTCTCGATCGTTAAATGGAAGTCGTCGACCACGCCGGCCGGAGTGGCCGAGCGATTGTAGGTGCTACAGTCTGGAACCGCGCGACCGCTACGATCGCAGTTTCGAATCCTGCCTCGGGCATGGATGTGTGTGATGTCCTCAGGTTAGTTAGGTTTAACTAGTTCTAAGTTCTAGGGGACTGATGACCTCAGAAGTTAAGTCCCATAGTGCTCAGAGCCATTTGTTACTACCTTCATCTCAACTGGTGTCATCATCACCTCCATCGCATTTCAGTCCATCTCAAATATTGTGACATGAAATTTCTCGTCTCTGTAGTCATCTGTATCTCTGTGGTCTTGATACATCCATTTTAAGGTGTGACACAAGCGTAACATTTCTTCGTAGTCTAAGTCAACAAATTGTCAATGTCGCAGTTTTATCGCTTTGTTAACATTCAGTAACTTCTTTATGTGTTCATTCAATAGGTCAGCTCTGTTTTGTACATGTTACATTGTAATCCTGATTTAACTATCTCGTCAATTAAAAATGACAGATTGTTTAATAACAGCAGCAGTAGACTTATCGGTCCACGTGTGCTATTTTGCGGCGCTTATCCACGTTCTTCATTGTGATTATGCTATCTACTCAGCCGTTGTTGGCGTTCAAAATAGATTTTTTTGTTGTCTTTTGTAATGGGTAGCAATATGGAAACGAGGAAAATGGAAAAAAGTAATGACACTCTTAATTCTTTCAAAAGTTATTTCCGTAACTGTTAACACATTTTATCCCATTGTGATACAAGACGAACATTGCCTTTGTGGAAAAATATTTTGCGGTTGCCTACGGAACCACGATTGTACCCAGGAGTGAACCTGTTCATCCGAAGCAAATGTACGGCCACGAATATTTTTCTTCAGGGCTCCAAAAACATAGTCATCACATGGGCAGTGATCGGGACTGCATGTCTGTATGGGATTCCCAGCGAAACTTCTGCGGCGTACTCGTAGCCAACATGTCAGCAAGGGATTAGTTTTGAAGTAAAACACTTAATTTTTTTCTGTCAGTGTCTTTTTCATATGACTGTGCACTGATTCTGGAAGTGTTCGAATCCTTTTTTTAAGAATTCCGTAAGTGCACAAGCCTGCCAATACCGCCAATTTCACATTCTCATATGTCAGTTGCTCGGCGGCAGTATTTGAAGCATTTGCGGCCGGCGCAAGATCGGCGCGTTTGGATCAACATTTTGCACTGGCAGTCCTGAAGTCGTGTGAAACGGGACAACATGATTTCTTCCACACCAGCAGTTAACCAATAGCCAGATACGAGAGCACATCTCTCAAGAATTCATTTATTAACATATTTAGAAATATACTGCCTGGTACCCACCGTCGTAATGTAAACACTCAGCAGTAGCTTAAAAAATTCTGGAAACGTCACATCCTCAGTAGCACCTCTGATAACGAGTTCCAACAAAATATTAGAAAGTCAGCGAATATGGACAATGGGAGTACTACATTAAGTTATGTGAGCACCATAAAAGTTATTAATAAATGAAATAAGTAATTCATCTTTATGTATTATGCTGTCCAGTTGGCTTATAAATTTTTTGTAATACAATATTTCATGCAACATATTTCAGCTACTGCCGTCATCGGCCTAAACTTCGAAATTCAAGAAAAAAAATAGCGTAAATTTGAGATAAACTTTATTCAAAAGCATGAATTGAACCATAAAACTCACTTACCTGTGGCCGTCGCTATCAGGAGGATACAAATTATCAGAAAGCTCTTCATTTTCGTCAAAATCACTCTTTGACAAGGTATCATCTATGTTCCCCTTTTATATATAAAGATTTGTTGCAATTTCGGGACTGCCAACAGCAACCTTATCTTCTGCGTAACTTCATATCTTTCTGATAACTTACCACCTGTAGACTCTGTACTTCAATTAAGCATTTCTATTATCTCTTGTCAGTTGACACAGTTTACCTTGATAGCATCTGATAATTGCTATATCTTCCACCTTAATACTGCTCGTTCAAAAATTAATCTGCACACAGGACTTCGTTCCCAATCTCGGTGTATATTAACTTCCTTGCAGCAGCATCTACTTCATGCTGTACTTACATCTGGGATTCCATTTTAGTAATAGAGTCATACGCTTTGGTGCGATAATCTACCTCTATATGTGAAAGTACAACAAAAAGCAAAAAAGTATTTTCTTTAACAATGTAAACAGTCTTTGCTGTGTTGAAATCTGCTACAAGGTCTAAATTACACGAAACGTTTCTTATTTCATCATCCTTCCGTGCACTGAGCTGTATAATCGTGTCAGGCAGTAAGTAGTTACGTAATTGCAATACGTCACGATGTCGTAAGCAGTGTTTTGTCTTGAAATTGAGTGGAAGATTAAAACCATGAGTTGGATTTGGACTCAAAACGTGGGACTTCTGACTTTCGCAGGGAAGCCGTGTTTCTGATTCTGCTATCCAAGCAGACATGAATTAGCTTACCCCAGTAACTTCTTGTCCACTATACAAACTTCTCAGAAGTTCTCTTGCATATTTCACCTACTCTGCATACGCATATGTAGTGGCTAAACCACTTTCCCCGAGAAATATTCCTTCTGGCACAAATGACTGTCCCGCAAGAGTTTACGACTCGAGGTACTGGTATCATAGGACTCAAGGTACTGGTAGCAGTGTACGCGTGAGTGGTGGCGGAACGGGGTGGTGGTGGTGGGGGAGAGGGGGGGAGCGCGCGTGGATATTTCAGCTGATAGAGGACTTGCCCACGAAATCCAGAGGTCTCAGGTTTGAGTCCGGGTTCACAAAGCACATTTTTAATCTGCCATTAAATTTAAAATCTTTACCACTATAATTTACCAAGTTTAGTCTCTGGAAATCGTTAAATCACGATCACGTCGTTGATTCCAATTAAAAGCCATCTGAAAACCCAGGACATCAATGCATTAGCAGCAGGTGATCCCGGCGGAGATGTGCGAGGCACCGATATAGACGAAGAAGTGACGGAGCTGGTCTGGTATGCTGCACAGACCGGAGGCCATCTCACACCTTCGCAGTGGTGGTAATGGTGAGAAGGAAGAAATGGAGATTCCAACTTAATGTCAGTTCAATACCCAGGGCATTGGCACATATGCTATAATTGCAGTAGAGGAGGGAACCAAGGCAGAACAGCTAACGGCAGTAGAAAGTTAGACGTTTTGTATCGACGGAGATGTTGAGGAGACTCAAAAAATGTTTGATGATGAGATACAAAGAATTACTCACATAGTTAAGGGATACGGAAATTTAACTGTGAATATGGGGCTGAAATTTAACAATAACAAAAGGGAGAAAGGAAAAGAGAAACTGTTAGCAGAATATCGATTGGGAAGAAGGACTGGAAGGGGAAGCCACCTGGTAGAATTTTCCACAGAGCATAATGTACTCATAGACAACACATGGTTAAAGGCACCATGGGTGGATACTGTATAGGAGAATGTGACAAGGAGATACCAGAAAGTTTCAGATAGATTAAACATATAATAGTGGGACAGAGCCTTGAACCAAAATTTTTAAACGCCAAAACTTTTCAAGTTGTAGATGTGTCTCTGAGCGTAGTTCCATTGCTCATTGGTTTTGAACTACAGATTAAAATTGAATAAATTACACGAAGATACGAAATTAAAGAGACAGCATGTGGATAAATTCAAAGATGCAGAGGTAGTTGAGAGCATCAAATAGAGGATTAGGTAACAGTTGGCTGAAAGAGTGGGAAGGAATACAAGAGAAGACGAATGGATATCTTTGAGAGATGAAACAATGGAGGGAGCAGAGCATGAACCAGGAGAAAAGACCCCCATAAATCTAAGATAGGTATCCCCGATGTTATTCAATGTTTATACTGAGCAAGCAGTAAAGGAAACAAAAGAAAATTTCGGAGTAGGAATTAAAATCCACGGAGACTAATTCAAAACTTTGTGGTTTGCCGATGACACTGTAATTCTGTCAGAGATAGCAAAGGACCTGGAAGAGCAGTTGAACGGAATGGACAGTGTCTTGAAAGGAGGGTATAAAATGAACATCAACAAAAGCAAAACGAGGATAATGGAGTGTAGTCGAATTAAGTCGGGTGATGCTGAGGGAATTAGATTAGAAACTGAGATACTTGAAGTAGTAAAGGAGTTTTGCTATTTGGGGAGCAAAATAACTGATGGTGGTCGAAGTAGAGAGGATATAAAATGTAGACTGTCACTGGCAAGGAAAGCGTTTCTGAAGAAGAGAAATTTGTTAACATCGAGTATAGATTTAAGTGTCAGGAAGTCGTTTCTGAAAGTATTTGCGTGGAGCGTAGCCATGTATGGAAGTGAAACATGGACGATAAATAGTTTGGACAAGAAGAGAATAGAAGCTTTCGAAATGTGGTGCTACAGAAGAATGCTGAGGATTAGATGGGTAGATCACATAATTAATGGGGAGGTATTGAACCGAATTATGGAGAAGGGAAATTTTTGGCACAACTTGACTAGAAGACATCAAGGGATCACAAATATAGTATTGGTGGGCAGAGTGTAGGGTAAAAATCGTAGAGGGAGACCAAGAGATGAATGCACTAAGCAAATTCAGAAGGATGTAGGTTGCAGTAGGTACTGGGAGATAAGCTTTCACAGGATAGAGTAGCATGGAGAGCTGCATTAAACCTGTCTCTGGACTGAAGACCACAACAACAGCGACAACAGGTATTTAATTGGTTTGTCGAAAGGAGAAAGTATAAAAATATAACAAATAAAGCATGAGAAAGATGGTACATACATCTAAAGGACTAGATTGACAGGAAGTTCAAAATGACTAATCGTGAATGGCTGTTAAACTGTGCATGACTAAGAGAAAGACAGATGCCGCCTGTAGGAAAATTAAGAGGCCTTTGGAGGAAAAAGAAGCAGCTATATGATTATCAAAAGCTGATATGGCAAGCCAGTGGTACACAAAGAAGTGAAACAAAAGAAATTTATTTTAGAAGTAGTAAGGAAGCCGTTGGCTGGAGTGAACATTTAAAATAGGGGCCAGTTTATTAATCTCACAAATATCGAAGTTGACACAAACTTTTATAGTAGTCGTTATTAACAAGAAAAAATAAATTCTGTTTGTGGATCCACAAAAATTATAAAATTATAATAAAACTTCTTAAACAAATTATTTGTATAGTTTAACATGAAACGAATCTGCATTTACGTTAGCAAAAAAGAAAGCACATGTTTTAACCAATAAGTGTACGACGATAAGCATTCAGGCCAGACATCTGCTAACACTGGCGACTAAATAATGGTATACGTAACGATCCTGAAAACCATGTTAATAAAAACCATAATAAGTTAGTCGCGTTTTGCATTCAAGTCGATATCTCACTATATATTCATTCCATGGGCCATTGCTAACGAAGATGAGGACTATAATGTTCTAAGGAAAAGAAGTACGCAAGTCACAAACAGAGTAACAGCTGTGCAGTGAACTCCAAGAGCAAGGCATTATTATTTTGTAGTTACGGACCAGGAAGATGGACCCAAGTACAGCTCTTGCACATGCTTCTTTCCTGCCCAGTTGCTGAAACATTGGCCTCGGCCTGACGCCTCCCTTCTCGCTGCTGTCGGACACTCACTGCAACGCTGTCGAATACAGAGTACTCCGCGTCGCACTGCCCTGATGGCTGAGATTTCTCCGCGACACGAGTCGGCCCCACAACCCACAATACGCTCATAGCTGCACAGTGGTTGTCCACCACGCGGGAATTTAAAATGTGCCAGATAGTGTGGCACAGAAGAAGAAGAAACTGAAAGATGAAAGAAATATGTACAGGAACTATACATGAGAAATTAAACTGCAGATGTTTTAGAAAGGACAGACGCTGCGAATTAAGTTCAGACAGGAGATTTGGTATAGTGAGAAGAATTTGAAAGATCTGTGATAGAGTTGTCGAAACAAGTGCCCTGGAGTAGACAACACTCCCTGAGAATTACTGAGATACTTGTGAGGTCTAACCATGACAAAACTATTTTATCTTACGTGTAAATTACGTGAAACAGGGATACAGATATCAAGAAGAACCTAATAGTTCTAATTCCAAAGAAGGAAGGTGCTGATAGGTATGAATATTATCGAGCCAGTAATGTGCAGAATTTTAGCAACGTGCTGCAATGTGGTTTGTGTAGCCTTTTCGAATACGGGGTTAGTAATCGTAACTAAAATGAATGTACTGATTTTACGTATATAAATTGAACAGTTTAATGTCTTTAAACTTTAGTACTTTAAACATAGCTGCGCTACAGCAACGGTTCCACGTAAATCAGACTAAGAGCAGCCGACCAGTTGCAAAGGATAAAGTAATCTTTACCTAGGTTTCAATAGATATAAATCTATCTTCTGCCGTCTTCTGAAGAAGATAGATTTATATCTATTGAAACCTAGGTAAAGATTACTTTATCCTTTGCAACTGGTCGGCTGCTCTTAGTCTGATTCTTTAAACTTTGTAATTAATAGTTTCACATTTCAAGGAGAGAAATAAAATTCAAAAAAATTGTTGCAGCAGGAATGGAACCGGAGCTGACGAGTTGTGAGTCGATGTGCTTGACCACTTTTTAACTGCAATTTATTGATTGTTCTACACCTACAGTTAACTTAAATTGGAATAAAGGAAATAAAGATGTACATAAAACATTTTTCAAACATCAATATAGAATTAATTAGAAGAAGCATAACAGAAGTATCTGAATACTCACGCAGAACAGGAAATTCATTTCACTAAAAGCATTTTATAATGGTCTTAGTCAGACTCAGGCTGGCGGAAACTAGGTGGGTAGAGGTCAGATCACGAAGCCTGTAAACGATGCCTTCGCCCCGTCACTAAGCTGCTCCCTCATATAATACCAATGGTACATAAGGAACACAGAGCGAAAACAGTGGAAAGAAAACAAAAGCGCAATGACGGCAGCAGCTGCTACCGAAATTATCCAGTACCCCGTCTTTGAAAGGTAAGATTCAGCATGTTGACGAAGAGTTCACAAAGTCGTAATGGAGAGAGCGTCGTTCATGTTCCAGTATTGGCCTTGCGATCTTGTCAGTAATCGATTTCCAATTCAGAGTAATCATTTGGAGTGGACAACGATGACCAACTCCCCAGTGATACATATCGATCCACAGCAGTGGCTCACGCGATTACAGCTACACCGAAACTCCGTAAGTTGGAAGTTTACTTTTGAAATCGCTAAATGCACTTCCAAGGCAAGGCAATAAACATTGATGATCGCCTTCACCTGAGGTATCTCTGCATGTCGCCGGAGTAAACCCATCGCATCGACAGTGAAAGCGCCAAAAGCAAGGATCCTTCCAGAAAGCGTCCACCCTCGACGCTGCGACTCAATCTTCTAAAGCAGCAGCTTCAGAGATAAAACAAACAAAAATATCTAGAACGGGATCCCCTGCAACACTACACATTTTTGTTGTGGTCTTCAGTCCTGAGACTGGTCTGATGCAGCTCTCCATGCTACGCTATCCTGTGCAAGCTTCTTCATCTCCCAGTACTTACTGCAACCTACATCCTTCTGAATCTGCTTAGTGTATTCATCTCTTGGTCTCCCTCTGCGATTTTTACCCTCCACGCAGCCCTCCAATGCAAAATTTGTGATCCCTTCATGCCTCAGAACATGCCCTACCAACCGGTCCTTTCTTCTTGTCAAGTTGTGCCACAAATTCCTCTTCTCCTCTATTCTATTCAATACCTCCTCATTAGTTACTTGATCTACCCATCTAATCCTCAGCATTCTTCTGTAGCACCACATTTCGAAAGCTTCTAATCTCTTCTTGTCCAAACTATTTATCGTCCATGTTTCACTTCCATACATGGCTACACTCCATACAAATACTTTCAGAAACGACTTCCTAACACTTAAATCTGTACTCGATGTTAACAAAATCCCTCTTCTTCAGAAACGCTTTCCTTGCCATTGCCAGTCTACATTTTATATCCTCTCTACTTCGACCTTCATCAGTTATTTTGCTCCCCAAATAGCAAAACTCCTTTGCTACTTTAAGTGTCTCATTTCCTAATCTAATTCCCTCAGCATCACCTGACTTAATTCGACTACATTCGATTATCCTCGTTTTGCTTTTGTTGATGTTCATCTTATATTCACCTTTCAAGACACTGTCCATTCCGTTCAACTGCTCTTCCAAGTCCTTTGCTGTCTCTGACAGAATTACAATGTCATCGGCAAACCTCAAAGTTTTTATTTTTTCTCCATGGATTTTAACACCTACTCCGAATTTTTCTTTTGTTTCCTTTACTGCTTTCTTAGTATACAGATTCAATAACATCGGGGAGAGGCAACAGCCCTGTTTCACTCCCTTCCTCACCACTGCTTCCCTTTCATGCCCCTCGACTCTTATAACTGCCATCTGGTTCCTGTACAAATTGTAAATAGCCTTTCGCTCCCTGTATTTTACCCCTGCCACCTTTAGAATTTGAAAGAGAGTATTCCAGTCAAGATTGTCAAAAGCTTTCTCTAAGTCTACAAATGCTAGAAACGTAGGTTTGCCTTTCCTTAATCTTTCTTCTAAGATAAGGCGTAAGGTCAGTATTGCCTCACGTGTTCCAACATTTCTACGGAATTCAAACTGATCTTCCCCGAGGTCGGCTTCTATCAGTTTTTCCATTCGTCTGTAAAGAATTCGTGTTAGTATTTTGCAGATGTGACTTATTAAACTGATAATTCGGTAATATTCACGTCTGTCAACACCAGCCTTCTTTGGGATTGGAATTATTGGTTTAACTGGCTCTGAACACTATGGGACTCAACTTCTGAGGTCATTAGTCCCCTAGAACTTAGAACTAGTGAAACCTAACTAACCTAAGGACATCGCACACATCCATGCCCGAGGCAGGATTCGAACCTGCGACCGTAGCGTTGGAATTATTATATTCTTCTTTAAGTCTGGGGGTATTTCGCCTGTCTCATACATCTTGCTCCCCAGATGGAATGTTGTCTACTCCCGGGGCCTTGTTTCGGCTCAGGTCTTTCAATGCTCTGTAAACTCTTCACGCAGTATCGTATCTCCCATTTCATCTTCATCTACATTCTCTTCCATTTCTATAATATTGTCCTCAAGAACATCGCCCTTGTATAGTCCCTTTATATACTCCTTCCACCTTTCTGCTTTCCCTTCTTTGCTTAGAACTGGGTTTCCATCTGAGCTCTTGATATTCATGCAAGGGGTTCTCTTTTCTCCAAAGGTCTCTTTCATTTTCCTGTAGGCAGTATCTATCTTACCCCTAGTGAGATAAGCCTCTACATACTTACATTTGCCCTCTAGCCATCCCTGCTCAGCCATTTTGCACTTCCTGTCGATCTCATTTTTGAGACGTTTGTATTCCTTTTTGCCTGCTTCATTTACTGCATTTTTATATTTTCTCCTTTCATCAATTAAATTCAATATTTCTTCTGTCACGCAAGTATTACTACTAGTCCTCGTCTTTATACCTGCTTGATCGTCTGCTGCCTTCACTACTTCATCTCTCAGAGCTACCCATTCTTCTTCTACTGTACTTCTTTCCCCTGCTCTCCGTCAAACTCTCTACAACCTCATGTTTAGTCAGTTTATCAAGATCCCATCTCCTTAATTTCCCACCTTTTTGCAGTTTCTTCGGCATCCTGTGGATGGTAATCGGGGACGTCAGTTGCCTATTAACGACTACCGAAGCTGCAGTGCTAATGAAAATGTTCGGTAACACTCAACAACAAACCAGATAATCTCCAAAATCCAAAGCAGAAATTCATGAGTTACACGACTGAAAGCCCTATCAAACTCCAAAATGACAAAAGCACAATGGGCAGAAGTTACGGCAGCAACCAAAACCACATCACGGTATTCGGCAACATGGGTAGCAATAGAGCGACCAGTAAGACAACTCCTATAGTCTTCAGCAGGACAGACATCCTGCAATTTACCTCCCTCGCCATTGTCTTAGAATCAGAATTCAGTAACGTGAGAGTACTAAAATTATCGACAGTATAATTACGGGATGTTTAGGAGTCAACACAATTTCTCCACCTTTACAGGAGAGGAAACAACTCCCACCCTTCCCTCTTACTGCCACCCTCAACATAGACGTAAATGTGACGTCAAAGAAAGGCCAAAACGCACATAAAATTCCTTGGAGAGATCATCAATGCCTGGCGATGTGTGAGAAGGACAAGTAACAATAACATCATAGTCGTATAGTTGAAAAGCAGCAAGGGATTCGGTGCTCTGCTCGGGCGAGAGTGGTCTAGCTACTGTCCCAATAATGGGGTCGAAGGGAAAGTCGCTGAGTGTATCCACATCGTAAAGATCAGCATAGTATTAATATAAGGCACGATCTACAACTTTCAGTATTAGCTGACGGCCTTCAGATGCTGTGGGGGAATTAAGTGCGGGGACGCAGAATGATCCCAAAGCAGATTTATAGATGAGTAAGGTCCTCCACCACTAGTGATCGTGGTTTAGAACGCACACGCAGTCCTTCCATCTGTCACCGCTTCAACTGTATCCACTTTGCTTTAATACATCGTATATTTGGAGTCCGCAAGGATGTGCGACCCATACTGTCAAACAGCACGCACAGGAGACAGTAATAAAATTCACCAGTACTCCGAAAACCCACCGTCCTAGCACCACAATAATCGATTAGGGATCGATGGAGCGTCGATTTAGTTAGGGTAGTCTACAATTCAAGAGTGGTAGAGTACCACTCAGAGGATCATGAAGAGAAGGATCTGCCAACTAAGCCATATTTAACATCCACAGGACATAGAATAGTTTCACCTGTTACTGATCAAAGTTGGAGAGTAGCGGACAAGGCACAGTGACCAGAAAAGCTAGCAGGGATAAATTTGGCAGCAAGAATGCAATCGCACAACCAAACAGAATCGGTCAATCCTGCTACTAGAAGTCGTGATAAATGCATAAATTGTACCGACTTCGTTTGTTTACATTCTCAAATATCTTTCACGTGTATCGAGCAGATCAACTCGTTTAAATCCCGACAATAATTAAAGCGGGAAGACTGATGAACAGGAAGTGGAATAAAGTTAAAATTATCACCCAACAACAGCCAGAGGACTCCTGCGTAAAGGATAAATAATCTCCTCTTTACAAAAACGTGAACGTTCTACTGTTCCACCAAAAGACAACCAAGATGAGGTCAGTGACGGCAAAAAGTCCTGTGTCACATCATCAAGAGAATAATCTGCCAAGTAAGCCACATTTAACATCCACAGGGAATGGAATAGTTTCGCAACAGGAGTCGCTTTAGGCGGCAAATCACGATCCCCATCGTCGGCCTACCCCTCTGCCGGATTCTAGCACCTCTACCTCTGCCATTGGAACGACTCCCCGAAAAAACAAGGCAGTTGCCGTCGAAAATTCGGGCAGCACATCAAAAACAGTTCGAAATCCAGGGATGAGGAAACTGATAAACAGAACTTCTAGCAGGAACGTGATACCGACACAAGAGTCACGTATAAACTAACGCAGCAAATCTAAGGACAGCTCTGATTCCACTCGTTTGAAATGTACAAATGTATATGCTTTAGCAATCAACAAAAAGAAAATACACAGAGATAGCAACAGTGCAGCATTACTATTCCACCAGTCACTCGTCATAGTCCGTAGTGGAGTCCAAGAACGAATCCGAGAGCGATGGGCGAGTATCGGCTCCAAATTCGAACCTTCTTTATGCCGAAACGAACATGATCACCATGCTTTATTAGAAGCTTCTCTGCTTCAAGGAGTACCACGAATTCTACAAAGAACTCTTACCTCTCACTGTTAAAATTGGTGGTATGCACTTTGCCGAAGTAACATGAAAGTATCAAGTAACCAGTCATTGATTTCCAAAAATCCGGGTTCCACGTTGCAACGTTTTCGGTTTATTACAATCTGGTTACTTGTCCTGATTTTTCGTGCATATCTGTGCTGTGCTATTATGTGAATCTAAACAATGCAACTGATGTGTTATTATAAACAATATCTGATAAAAAGCTTTGCCTAATCCATCTCAATCTGTGTAACTGTATTGCACTTAACTTTTGCCCAAAATAATCATAAAACGTAAAACCGTATCCTATTCAAGCAGTCCTGTGAAATTCTGTGTTGCGTGGTGCAGTGAACAGTGCTACAAATCGTGACAGCACAGTACGTGTCTTTCAATTCCGACAAGCAAGAACTAACACAATAAAAATTCTGCATAAAATTACAAACCGAACTTTGAAAGAGTAATTGTGCAAATTGATACAAAACTTGCTCTGTAACTTTACGTACCAAAACTGACTAAATAAAGTTCCGAACGATAAATGGCACCAACGCAAACACGCAACACTGTAAGAATAATAATTCTGACAAAGCAATGAAATATAAACTGAACCTGATAATTCTGTAATGCAAAGCATAACAGTGAATGATTTTATTCTGCCCTGACTGTGATGGTAAACTGGCCCTAACAAAATTTTGTCACTCACCTTTCGGGTACAGAACCTCGGTACTGCTCAAAAGTGATCAATGTTAACACGCAGCGCAGGAGGAAACCATCTAAAGGAAAACCTCGCCAAGGTGCACTGCGAGTAAATGGAACAAATTTTTCGTGAGGAGACAGTGTAGGTAATCTAACTTACTGAATGACGTAGTAAAGATTAGCATTCAAAGAACTATATTATGAAACTGTGATTCCTGAAAGTTGCAACAATCTTCGTAAAATTAATTCCTTTTAAGAAATATAATTCTGCCATGTAATCAGTTCCTGAAATGGTATAAGGGTGGTGAATCTTAGCTCTGAGTGCAACCTGAGTCCAGATAATGTTGCTTAATCTCATCTTGACGATCTAACTAACCCAAACCAATAAAGAAAATGATGCTAAAATTTGCATCTTTCAAGCTCATCATATCAAATGAAAAAAGCTCAAAGTACATTTACGTGGAACATTCTTGGACGCCATGAGAAACAAGAGGAGTTGACTAGGCCGCTGTCAGTCACACCCAACGAAGAACGAGGCGAGACAAACGACGATGTCACACACGCAAAGGCACAACCACCGCTGAAGGTTATAAAGTACTACATTAGAGAGTCTTCCAATAAGTAATGTCCCAATTTGTTTTCTCTGAACATATTTATTGTTAAGATTCAGAAATTTGTGACAATATACATCAACATGCCTTGTCCACGTCCTATTTTTCTACGTAGCCTCCAACACGTTCTATGGTCATACATCAATATTGTGGAAGAGTATGTATACTACTGGCCGTTAAAATTGCTACACCAAGAAGAAATGCAGACGATAAACGGTTATTCATTGGACAAATGTACTACACTGGAACTGACATGTGATTACATTTTCACGCAATTTGGGTGCATAGATCCTGAGAAGTCAGTACCCAGAACAACCATCTCTAGCCGTAATGACGGCCATGATAGAGCCTGGGCATTGAGTCAAACAGAGCTTGGATGGTGTGTACAGCTACAGCTGCCCATGCAGCTTCAACACGATACCACAGTTCATCAAGAGTAGTGACTGGCGTACTGAGACGAGGTAGTTGTTCGGCCACCACTGACCAGACGTTTTCAATTGGTGAGAGATCTGGAGAATGTGCTGGCCAGGGCAGCAGTCGAACATTTACTGTATCCAGAAAGGCCCGTACAACACCTGCAACAAGCGGTCGTGCATTATCCCGCTGAAGTGTAAGGTTTCGTAGCGATCGAATGAAGGGTAGAGCCAGGGGTCGTAACACATCTGAAATGTAACGTCCACTGTTAAAAGTGCCGTCAATGCGAACAAGAGGTGACCGAGACGTGTAACCAATGGCACCCCATACCATCACGCCAGGTGATACGCCAGTATACCGATGACGAATACAAGCTTCCAACGTGCGTTCACCGCGATGTCGCTAAACACGGATGCGACCATCATGATGCTGTAAAGAGAACCTGGATTCATCCGAAAAAATGACGTTTTGCCATTCGCCCACCCAGTTTTGTCATGGAGTACACCATCGCAGGCGCTCCTGTCTGTGATGCAGTTTCAAGGGTAAACTCAGCCATGGTCTCCGAGCTGATAGTCCATGCTGCTGCAAACGTCGTCGAACTGTTCGTGCAGCTGGTTGTTGTCTTACAAACGTCCCCATCTGTTGACTCAGGGATCGAGACTTGGATGCACGATCCGTTACAGCCATTCGGATAAGATGCCTGTCATCTCGATTGCTAGTGATACGAGGCCGTTGGAATCCAGCACGGCGTACCGTATTACCCTCCTGAACCCATATTCTGCTGAGAGTAATCGGATCTCGACCAACGTGAGCAGCAATGTCGCGATACGATAAACCGCAATCGCGATTGGCTACAATCCGACCTTTATCAAAGTCGGAAACGTGATGGTACACATTTCTCCTCCTTACACGAGGCATCACAACAACGTTTCACCAGGCAACGCTGGTCAACAGCTGTTTTTGTATGAGAGATCGGTTGCAAACTTTCCTCATGTCAGCACTTTGTAGGTGTCGCCACCGGCGCCAACCTAGTGTGAGTGCTCTTAAAAGCTAATCATTTGTATATCACAACATCTTCTTCCTGTCGGTTAAATTTCGCGTCTGTAGCACGTCATCTTCGTTGTGTAGCAATTTTAATGGCCAGTAGTGTATTCCCTGCTGGTAAAAATTCCTGTCCTGTAGGCGTACCCATGTTTCCACTGCGTGAGTGACACTCTCATCATCATCAAAGCGTGTTCCCTATCGGTCTCAAAACGCTCCAACGATTCAGATGAAATGCCCTTTCTTTAAATCTTGTGGTCCGTTTTGAGCATTCTTGGATCCCATCTCGATCACTGCAGACGCACTTCCAATGCCTGCCGACCGACAACTGTAGAGCCAACTGTTGAGTTGTGATGCGCCGGTCGGCCCGAATAATGGCTTCCGCACGATTCAGCATGTCTGGAGCAGTAGCTGTCAGAGGACGACCCGAGGGTGGCTGATCATGGCGCTCAGTTTCTGCATTTCCTGAGGCTGAAACTTTCTTTACCCATCGCCCAACTGCACTCCTATCAGCTGCAGCATCGCCATAACTGCCCACAAATGTTTATGGATGCTCACCACGGTTTCTTTTTCTCCACACAAGAATTCAATAACAGCATGCTGCTTGTAAAGTGAGTCGCATGTAGATGCCATTTTGACTCTGTACTACTGCTCTGCCATCTGCCAGAACAGTTCGAAACTTCACAGGCGCACAGAACAAACATCAGATGTGAAGCACCAACAAGAACATTTGTCTACATATATTAACGGCTTTTGAAAACAATATGGTGCATTACTTACTGAACGACCCTCGTACTTGCGAGCTGCAATGGAGGAAACTTGTAGACAATTACCAGCTCGCTCTGTGCACAAGGCGGAACTGTCACCCATGGCGCCGCTAAATAAACTGTTGCTCAACGATTCCCCATATACGACGCTTGCACAATAACTTACATGCACTTGCAAAGAAAAACACTGAATTGGTGCTGTGACTACGACCACTCATAGTGCTCGAAAGTATGAAGCCATATCAGAACATGTGCAGTTGAAAACAGACAGCTGCATCCCTTCTTTCAGTTGATCTTAGTGCAGCTGGTCATAGTTTCAGCACTCGACACTAGCTTCTAATTATCACAGGCAGAACACAACAAAACATGTTACCCTTCACTTTACTTTCAGACCAGCACGCATTCGAGAAGAAGTGGCGTAATTTTAGTGACATTCCCGTTTCGCATTCGAAGAGAAATGTCATAATTTTGGTGTGATATTTACAATGTGCTGCAGCACATTAGCACATGGTAACTGGTCGCCGTTAGCTATAACATTATGATAAGCTGCTTAATAGCGTGTTAAGCCACTTGCGCAGTTCAATACACCAGCGATTATGCGTGAAGTGATTTCGACAAATCCTCTATAGCTTTCCGAAAGTACGTAGCGGTAGATGTAAACACAGGTGTAGCATCTTCCACTTAAATTATAGGCAAGTAGTTTCTGGGCGCGTAGCCAGCACTCGATAGAATCGCAGACGTCTTGCACTGAGTTTCCATCAGGCGAATTAGTTGGTCAAGATACCAGTGTAAGCTCAGTATCAAGCAGCCCAAATCACTGCAGCACGATTCCGACCTTATGACACGGAGAGTTAACCTGCTGAAAGATGCCAGGGTCGTCATGACAGACTGAAGCTCAGATCGGCTCAATGGATGCAGGGGTTCCACATCAATAGTAATTTATTCCATAGCTGTCATAGCGCTTCAGATTACTATCACAGGTCCAATGTAAACCAATCGCGTAATACTGTTCCCTGATTCGGTGGTGCAGTTCATGTCTGAGCAGCCCTTCGTCTGGATGACAATGAGTCTGGATAAGACCATCGACCTGTTGTAACAAGATACCTGATTCATCCTATCAAGCAAACGTTTCAATTGATCCACAGTCAAGTCTCGATGACTAAGTGCCCATTGCAATCGTAATTGACGATGCTGTTGGATCAAGTCGAGAACATGTACGGATTGTCTGCCTCCGAGTCTCATGTTACACATTCTGCACTGAACAATGGGCTCTAAAACACATCTCCCAGTAGTACTACTGTACTCTGGCGTCAGATCCGGTACAGTTTGTCGCCTATCCTGTATACAGAGTGGGCAAGCCTCCGACCGTGTGTGGTGTGACGCGGACGTCTGACACCTTGTTGTCTGCTCGTGGTTTTACCGCCCTTCTATCACGTACAGTAGATGCTTACGACAGTAGCACACGAGTAGAAGACCACCATCGCCGTTTCTAAAATGCTTCTCCCTGGGCGCTGGAGCCGGTCACTATGGCCGAGAGGTTCTAGGCGCTTCAGTCCAGAACCGCGCAGCTGCTACGGTCGCAAGTTCGAATCCTGCCTCGGGCATGGATGTGTGTGATGTCCTTAGGTTAGGTTTAAGCAGGCCTCAGATGTGAAGTCCCATAGTGTTTGGAGCGATTTGATAGGCGCTGTGCCATAACAATCTTCCCGTTTTCAAAGTTGCTTACGTCAGTGGATTTTCCCACTTGCGGCTTGTATCGTTCACTGAAATGATTCCCCGTTCATCATTGCTTCGCTTACGTACCTCCCTTACTGTATCACGTGCCCACATCGTCATCACGCGGCATTCAGTCTCGTGGTGGATAACAGTTATAATGTTTTGGGTTATAACTCGACAGGCTTTGTACACTACCTAAGTCAATTCTGGCTCCAGGACACAGATATTATGCTCACGATCGATGCAGTGTTGCTCTTTATTTCTTTCACGATACTGCTACAATTCGGAAAAGTTCGATGATTGTTTCACAGAAACCTCTTGGCACTTAATGAAGCCAGCTTATTTTTTTCCGATGGAAATTGCGCACTAAGACAAAAAAGAAAGAATGCGATGCACCACGAGGAAATTAATCGAAAGTGACGAATATCGATAGAAGTGATATACATCGTAAATTGGCTGTTTAGGTTTTTATGTTGGTAACACCACGTATATGAAAATCACTGACTGTGCTGTGTGCAGTCTGTGGCTGGTCTGCATTGTTGGGATATTTGCTATTGTAGTGTTGGACAGTTGGATGTGAAAAGCGCGTAGCGTTGTGCAGTTGGAGGTGAGCCGCCAGCAGTGGTGGATGTGGGGAGAGAGATGGCAGAATTTTAAGAGCGGGCGATCTGGACGTGTGTCCGCCAGAAAGAGTTAATTTGTAATACTGGATATCATGAACTGATACATATATTATGATTTTGAACATTATTAAGGTAAATACATTGTTTGTTCTCTATCAAAATCTTTCATTTGCTAACTATGCCTATCAGTAGTTAGTGCCTTCAGTAGTTAGAATCTTTTATTCAGCTGCCAGTAGTGGCGCTCTCTGTACTGCAGTAGTTCGAGTAACGAAGATTTTTGTGAGGTAAGTGATTCATGAAAGGTATAGGTTATTGTTAGTCAGGGCCATTCTTTTGTAGGGACTTTGGAAGTCAGTTTGCGTTGCGCTAAAAATATTGTGTGTCATATTGTAACAAATAAGCCCTCGGTCACAAATATTAAGTCAAAATTGATCTGGTTTCGACGCTACTATGAGCGTCGTCTTCAGAATTAGACTAACTGTACTAAAACATTAGGTATATAATACATTAATAAAATTAAAGTCTGTACTGACTCGAAAAGATGCAGTACTTACAAGTCACATATTAAAAAAGGTCTAAACCGAAAAGGCGACGTCATGAACACTTGTGAGATGGCGAGCCGCTAAGGGCTGCTCGTACTGTGAACAAGGGTTGCAACAAGACTGAAGTGCCCACTTTAGAAAGTGTGGGCAAGTAAACATGGTGTTGCTACGAGCCCCATCTAGTAGCCGCAGAAACAACTAGGCTACTGCACATTCAAAGTTAGATACATGAAATTGTGATGCAGCTGATTCAGGCATAACGTAAGCATTAATAATAACAGGATGAAGTTACATATTTATCTGCTTTGAATAGAGATACATTTTGTAACGTAAAAACGTTAGTTATGACATACAAGAAAACAGCAAAGATGTGACAGGAAAACAACGTTTCGGTAAACTGCATGAGGAAATCTGAATCAAAGATCAAGCAACGGCTTTATACAGTCAAAAAGTTTTTATTTCGCAGCTGCAGCTGTTCGTTGAGAATGAGGCCATCATGACGAGTGGGATGTTTGAAAATTTCCAATTCCTCTAAGACATCTAACCTACGCCCCTTCTTTTCGGTATGCAGAATAAGATCATCTGCGATACCTGCTCCTCCTATTGTATAGGGCAAACCGGACGTGCTTCCACCATCAGATATAAAGAACATCTTTTGAGAAAGAACGGCACCAGTCCCCTATATTCATCCTTTGCCGATCATCTCTTAATTACTGGACACGTGCCTAAAGTCACAGACGATAACAATATTCTGCATACCGAAAAGAAGGGTCGTGGGTTATATGTCTTAGAGAAATTGGAGCGTCGAAACCAGGTCAATTTTGACTTAATATTTGTGACCGAGGGCTTATTTCTTACAATATAATTCTGACGCGGTCACTGAACCTTAGCAGCTATGTTAAAAGTTTTTTATTTTTTTTTATTTTGTGTCATTGTAGTGTTGATCAGAATAAGTAAAGAGAGTAATGTCTGAGTACGTTCAGTATTGCTCAGCTGTTTGAAGATCAAATAAAGTTGAGGTTTATTAGCACAGTAATTCATTAATTTTTCAAAGGGGATGTTTCAACATGTACAGCCAAACAAATACTTACAACTTCAGAAAAGTTGGGTGGTTCATTAAAGAGAAAGAGCTTCATAAATTGAGCAATTCAATAAGGCGTTGGTCCAACTCTCGCCTTTATGCGAGCAGTTATTCGGCTTGGGACTGATCCGCAGAATTGTTGGATATCCTTCTGAGGGATATCGTGCCAAATTCTGCCCAACTGGGGCATTAGGTACTCATGATCCCGAGATGGTTGGAGGTCCCTGTCCATAACACTCCAATATTTCTGATCTGAGGAAATACCCAGCGACCTTGCTAGTGAAGGTAGAGCTTGGCAAGCACAAAGAAAAGCACTAGGAAATGCCGCGTGCAGGTGGTCGTTATTTTGCTGAAAGGTAAGCACAGGATAGCTTGCCATGAAGGGAAAAGCGGGAAGAAGGATATCGTCGACGTACTGCTGTGCGGTAAGGGTGCCGCGAAAGACAACCAATTGACTATCACTCCTTGTTGTCGGACCGTAGGCGAAATTGAGGTCTGTATTCTAACTCTGTCCGGGGCGTCTCCCGACACATTTTCAGCTGGAAGCTCATTGACATGCTAGAACTGAAATTGGATTCCGTTACGAAATCTGTATATCAGGACCGCACAACAAGTATTGCTAGTAAGGAACAATACTGCATTAGTCGCATAAATTTGAAACTGTTTTCTGTTATCGCATGTCGACTTCAATTACTAAGTCATTATCTTCAGTGCAAGACTAAGTGTGTCACTCCCTAAAAGAGTAATATCGCACTAAAATACTAACATTGCTAATCAAAAAGCAGGTCCGAATATATGACACCAGTCTGAAGATAAATAAATCACGTATTACATTTGTAGGAGGAAACTAGTACAGAACTGAATGGAGTATCTGTTCCGCCACAGCTATTCCGAACTGCATACCAAAATGAAATAAAAATATTGTCTGTAGTAAAACCTGTAAATTAAACTGGAATAACTGCCATAGAGATAGAAATTTCTCTTGGTAACTCACGATGCATTGATTGAACCAAATATTTTAAACCCTCGTAGTATGAGATAGCATCATAATCAACGAAAATGTATAATGATCGACTACCAGCTGACGCGTTACCTCTTAATTTTACTCAAGGTCTCACCACCTTAACTGAGGAACAAACTTCTCAAGAAAACGTACTTTTGAAAAATAATATCCTTCAGCACTAACTGCAAACTTAAAGTCTGGTTTCTCAGGTCACCACCGAAACAGATTATTCCCTAAGTCTTGGGTGATTGTCGAAACGTAGCTTGTAATCGAAACATGATTCGAATCCCATGTTAAGCTGTAAGTCCCCTATCCATGGTTGGGTAACTAGGGTAAGTTAGGAAAACGCCAGTCTACAACCCGGCCGGCACTGTAGCTCAGCCTGCTCGGCCAGGGTCTGGCAACCCTAAAGGAAACTGAGTGAAGTTCTCATCGATGAAATGTAAGGAATGTAATGCGACAGTCGCACAGAACTGATGAAGAAACAGATAGAGAAAAAAAATTGGCGTCCAGTTGAATGATGTGCTCCAAACCATTGAGCCACACGAAATAACTTTTATTTGACTGCAAAATAATGATTTTTCTGAAATTTTCTAGAAATCTCTTTCAGTAAAGAGGAAAAAAAAGTTCTGTAATAGCAATCTTGTCATGTTTGGTGACGAAGTAGTCTTACGTGTATATTTCCTGAATGTCCAAAGAAATGTGTGTAATTATTTTCCGATGTTTAAAACTTATGAATGCATCTTAAATGAGCTCTTACCCAAATAAAAATTCTGTACATACAATGGCAACTATTTTTGTGGACACAAGCTGTGATGCATGTGAGTTTACTGAGATACCGTTTCCATATCAGAGAAACAATCCCCCTTAAGACTTGTGAGCATAAGAAGGAAATCTAAAATATGGAACCTAAATCCACTAGAACACCTTATGCTAACTTGGAACTCTGTACAAAACACAAAAAGAATCTTTGGAAACCACATTTCCTACAAGCCAGTATAATGGCTGACCTGGGGTCCTGTGAAAAAAGTATTGTTGTCTGGCATGTGCAGACTAATAGTTTCCGCAAAACATCGCCTCCATTTTCAGGAGTTGCATCAGCACTGCACAATGCCCTAAAGCTGACTTGGAGGATGCACAAAAATAAAAACCATGGATTCTAGATATGAGTGTTGTATATTCTGCCGGACATCTCTAATATCTATAATTTTACAGACGTGACTGCTGTTTGTTGAAAAAGTTTCAGTGCGGATGCACAACCAACATCCGCACTTCTATGAGAATCAGAAATCTGCGAGTAGGTGGCTAATGGGCAGCGACGTTGCGATGCGACGTGCCAGGAGTTAGAATTTTGGTCTGACGGGACGCATGTCCGGACAGTTAGTGCAACCGTTCAAGAAAAGTAGAACATCCGAGCCCCGGTCCAGTACAGACTTTCACCTACCGCCGTGGCATTGCCGCAGTGCCCTGTGCGGCTCGAAGTTATTATTTCCTTCCTATCTTTTCCCCATCCCGTTTCCTTTCCGTTTCTTTCACTCTAGTTACTCATAACCATGGATTCTCTCAGAGTTGCAGCTGCAAGTAAACATGTAATTATCAATAGGACCACAAAGTCTTGCTTGTTATTTCGTTTAGTGGTTGTTAAACATGATAGGTTTACATATCAGGTCATAAAGTTCAAGGTCAGACCACTCTTATTCACCGTAAGACAGAGCTTCTAGCACGCGATGATTGCAAGTGTCTTCCTAATAGGCTGGAAATAGAGTTTTACGAGAATAATAGTACCAGCTAAGAAGGACTTCAGCAAATGACTTTCGGACTAACAAACCATTTTTATTAATCCACTGCTGTTCAAACATTTATAGTCAACTACACAATCACAAATAATTTTCGATACTAATACACGACAGCTTCTTTAAAATTTCGGGGCACGACTATAACTCTGGAAAAGTGACGGACTGCCTGAAACTAGCCATAGACCTTCAACAGAGATTCATTGTGTACCTATTTTTTAAGGAGAAAAAGCTAACTAAAACAGTGAACACTTACGAAGTCAACATTTTTCTCGCCAAACTCACAAGAAATTTTTTTTTCCCTGCTACTGAACAATCATTTCGCTCATATATTTCATCCTACCAGACCAGAAGAACAATGCGTAATGAGGGGCTGTAATAAAAGGCATAGCGTGAGGATCAGATCAACATTCATTACTTCTCTTCTTCAATTTTAACCACGTGTGAACTGTTGTAACTCACTGTCGGTATCAGTTATACACTGACGAGACAAAACATATGACGACTTGCTTAATAGCTTGTTGGTCCATCTTTGGAATGCACAAAATCACCAGTTCTTCGTATCACGGATGCTACAGTTTGTTGCTAGGTTTGCGGAGGTATATGCGACCAGATATCTTTGCACAACTCATGTAATTCCCGCGAATTACGGGTCACAGATTTGTGTATTTCGTGATGGCGCCCAATAGCGACGCAGATGAGTTCCATAGGATTTTACATCAGGCGAATTTGGTGACCAGGATTTCAACGTGAGTTCACTAGATACTCCTCGAACCACTGTATTGCGGTTCTTGCTCTGAGACGCAATTATACTGCTGAAAGACGACGTCACCGTCGGCGAAGTTATGAAGCATGAAGGGATACAGGTTGTCCGCAGCTGTCAGCGTGTTTTCGGTTACTACCACAGGTCTCTTGAAAGAGCGCCAGACTGCCTCCCATAGTACAATCGTGGCGCGATGCACATTTACAGCCAACGTTCACCTCGATAACGGCGTTTTTGGAGATGTCCATAGACCTGGTTTAACATGAAACACGATTCATGTACCCAGGTGACAAGTTTACTTAACCCACTGCCCGATCCCGCTATCCCGAGCCCACTGCAAATGTAACTGACGATGTAATTTCTTAGACTTAACTGACGATGTTCTTAAGTAAAATGAACATGTGAACATGTAGGGATCGTCTGCTGCAGTGCCCAATGATCAACAATATACGTTGAATGGTGTTCTCCGAAAAACACGTACCTGCATCGGCATTGTATTCTTTCACCGGAGATGCCACAGGTTGCCATCTATCCTACTTTACTGAGCAGACAAGCCTCCGAACCCGAAATTCTGTGAAGATTTGCGGACGTCTAGCCATTTAACGTTTAGCGGTACTTTCAGCGCTCTTCTAACACTTTCTACAAATGCTCAAGACTGTAACACGCGGACATTTGACCAGCTACGCCTTTTTCGAGATACTCTTTCACAGGCTCCAGATAATAACAATCTTCCCTTTGTTTAAGTCACTTATGTCAGTGTATTTGCCCATTAGCTACCCATATCGTCGCTAGAATGATCCCCAGTCCATCTCTGCTCGACTTACATTCTGTCATTATCGCGTCATCTTCCCGCAATGCCACCAGGCGATTAATGTTCTGGGTTGTCAGTCTATGCTGACAATCATCAGTTGTACTTAAATCCATTACGAATTAACTTTAGTGCCTCACCCAGTATTTCAAGGCTGTCTTTACCAAGAAGTGAGAGTAAAACAATTTGAGTTACAGTTGTTTGTATAAAACGTGTGGAATCGACTCTCGGAATCCCTTGAAGACACTTTCATTAATCATTATGAAATTAAATTATCTTTCTACTATTCTTAAATCTCCAAATTCTGACTTATGTTTAGATACACCACAGACGTAATCTTATGCAAACAAAATTCCGTCCGAACAGGCCTCGGAAAGCTCAGTTATGTAGACCAGCACCCGGCTTTCCTGACCGTTGTGAGATTTTCTTGAACGCAGCCGCTATTTTTCAATTAAGGAGCTCCTGAATTGGCGTCACGGTGGCTGAGTGCACCCCGCTTGCCAATAGTGTACGGCACGGCCGAACGGTTACCAATCCAGGTGTCAACCTAGCTCGAAAGAGCTTAACTTAAGTGATATAACGGGAACCGGTGTTATCACCGTGCCTTAATCTAATATACAGGTGACGAAAGAACGTTAATGTATTCGCAACAACGATACAATGTCAATAAGAAACATATATAGAGTGAGGTGTTTACATGATTCACTACAAATTGCTTTTGACCCATTGAAGATACTGGAGCCTGTTTTCACCGAGATGAACAGTGACCTAGGGATCATGAAATAGCTACTCTCTCTCTCGCAACAGTTCTATGTCGGAATGTGCTGTAAGCAGCGCTGTGAAAGTGGTTCGCACACAGGGTTTATGCACACCGGAAATATACTGAAGCACTTTCTCATGTCGAAACGTAAACAAACTTACTCACATCACATTCCTACAGAATATCTTGCTTGGTCGATGGACAACAGCTTGCATAAATTTTGAAACATGCAGACTATGGTGTCTGTAATGATGTTGTTTTAATTTGCTACCAGTTTATGTTCTGACCGTCGTCGAAGGTAGCTGTACGAAGTACACAATTGGATAAAATGACAATGCCAAGCCAAATAATAAAAAAACAGGACAAACCATTAAATCGATCAAAATAGTCAGAAAAATTATCACAGGTGTAGCAAATATCATACATGTTTGGACATAAGTTACCATAGAAAACCATAGTTGCCAAGCAAAATTAAAAATTATGACAAGTTTAAAATATGGTTGCACACTGGCGCAAGGTCAACATCTTATGTACACCAATACGAGTCAAATAATTTCAAAGTCAAGGGTGACAGTCCCCATCGAATCCAAAGAACCTGCCCTTAAATACTTTTGTGATAGTCAAATTACAAAATTGATGTATTAAGAGTTTTATGCTTGATTGAAATTATATAAAAACACCAATAAAATCAGAATTGATGAGTTTAAGAATATAGAATATTTTACTACACTATGTACAGAGATTGAAATTAAAATCAATCAAGACACATCTCACGAAAATACACATTAAATTAAATTAATATGGAGGACATACAAGTTGTAGGACTGAAGGAAAATACAGAAGGAGTGTAGAATATGTAGGTGGAATACATGTAAAATTTCATGCATATGGGTCAATCTAATCAATTTTTTTAATGAAGAAACGTGGCACACACCAAAACTGTCACTTAGTTAGAAAAATATGTCATCTGAATGTCTACACAATCAGAAAATGAAATTAAATCTTCATTTAGTATATATATTTAAATTAATATGGAGATGTGGTATGAACCCACACCTTAACACATCGGTTAAAAAAGATTCATCAACATTATTACATTGTCACAAGACAAAATAAAAATGACTAATTAGCTCACAGACAAAAATTTATGAAGGAAGAACAATACTTTGTTATAAAATCAAAAAACAGAGAAATAATCATACTTCATGACAATATGTTTTAATTAAATGGCAAAACTAGGGGTACAATAGGAGAAATAAGTGGGAACTCTTAACCCTGACATTAAATTTACTGTAAAAGTAATATAACTATGAAAATAATACAATATTGTGGTGGTGTTGAGGTGTTTATAGAAATGAGTAAGTGAAAGGAATTAAATATGTGATGACACTTAGTCATGATGTCATGATCTCAAAAATTAGTACAGTCATAAAAAGTTACAAAAGTATAGAACAGAGGGACATTGGACCTGCAAAGCTATCGAACTTACAGAAATTATAGAAACAGGGAACATAATAATTATAGCCAATCTGGCAGAAAGTAAATAAAAATATAACACAAATGCCAATATATAGAATTTGATCACTGTTAATGAGCAATAAAGCAAAAGCCATTTATGACTATATTTACATTTAATAATGATACTAACCAAAAGTTAGGAACATGGTTAACAAATGTCAGTTATAAAGAGAACAATATTATATCACATCAATTTAGAAACTGGCAGATGAGACATAAACTGTAAAAAAAAATGAAAATGAAATGAAGGGTGATGGGAAAGTGGTTGGTGAGGAAAGGAGGTGAAGGGTTAAAAGGACAATGCAATATTTGTCCATAAAACACTGTGGATAAAAGAACCACAACTTTTGATTTGGGGTGATGAAAAATATAATAAAAATGATTAAAAGACACAGGATACACAATTATATGTAAAGTAATATTTATCTATTAAGTATGAGACAAATTAATAAAAATGAACATTAGAAATATAATATAGATATAGAATATTAGAAATAGAATATAATGGATAGCCCTTCAGAATGACAATAAAGCAAAGTAAAACATAAATGAAAGAAGCCCTGTAGGCTGAAAAAGAAGAATGTCGGTAAAAGCTAGGATTTAGGGGAATGGCTCGTTACAAATAAAATAATAAAAGGGGGCGCATAATTGAGGAGAGTTGTAGATTAAGGAGGTTAACTCAAATATTTAAAACTAAAATGAAATTGTTTCAGTAACTTCGCTTTTTCAGTTTCACCTGCTTATTGAGAAGTTCTTCTAGAGGAATAATTCCATTTGAAAAAGTCTCTGTTTCTTGAAGAAGGTCCATAATCACACTCTTTTCAGCTTTATGCAATATCTCCATCTGATCAGTAATCCTATCCAATGTATGACTGTGTGATCTTAAATGCATATTTAATGCAAATGTACTACTTGGATAGGAATGTTCATTAAATATGCATAATGTATATAATTTTTAATTTCCTTCCTGTTTGGACAACATACATTTTACCACATTGCAAACAAGTGATTTTATATCTGCCTGACTGATAGTAAACTGATTCTTGATGAATCCTGTGGTGTAATTTTGCCCTAAATTATCTCCAATTTGAAATGAAATTATTGCATTACTCTTTATATAAATATTTTATTTTAATCAGATACTTTACCAGAATATGGAACAGCAGCTAATCTCAAATTAGGCCAATATTTTATCTTTACAAAGTGATTTCTTCCCTATATGATGTCTCTTTAGCTTTGATTTTTTGAAATATAAATTCTGTAATAACTCAGCACTATAACCATTTTTTATTTTAATACATTTTAGGGTATTTAGTTCTTTTTTTACGTTTTGATCAGACATTGGCAATCTAACAACTCTGTCCAGAATAGAGTTGAAAAAGGCGTGTTTATATGTTAATGGGCATGACTGATCGTTAATTATTACATCAGTTGTTGTAGGGTTTCTGTATATGTTAAATTGATGTTTGCTATTGTACTTTTCCACTCTTAAATGTAAATAAATTATTCCGATGTTGTCTTCGGTTTCCGCTTTCAACTCCAAGGATGGATGCATATCATTAAAAACACTGAGTGCACTCATTAACTTTGCAGCTGGTCCCGGCAGATGTTAGAGTTCCCCATCGGGCATGGGTGTGTGTGCTTGTCCTTAGGATAATTTAGGTTAAGTAGTGTGTAAGCCTAGGGACTGGTGACCTTAGCAGTTAAGTCCCATAAGATTTCACACACAGAACATCGAGCAAGCTTTGACATAATTATGGTCCCCTTTTATAACAATTATATTTGCCACCTTAACATTGCTACTAAGTAATTTACACTCCATATTATCAAGAAAAATGTTGGCAAAAGTGCTAGCTAAGCAACAACCCATTGCAAGCGCAGTTTGTTACTTAAATTATTCATCATTATGGAAAAAATAATTCTGAGATAAAAGAACAGTTAAAAGTTCAATAAACTCAATAATCTGTGGAACATTTGACTCTTTATAAGGTAAAACATTTTGGCTGACTATCTCAATGGATTCTTCAACTGATATATTTGTATACAAGTTAATCACATCAAAAGGGCATAGTGTAGTATTTTCAGTGATTTCAGTATTATTAAAAAATCTATTACTTCACTGGTATTCTTAATACTGCATTTTTATTGGAATGCATGGTTATTGTTGATGACACAGTTAAGTCTCTCACAAATTAAACACCCTGGGCTATTAATAAAATTAACAATGGGGCTTAATGGAATATCATTCTTGTGTATCTTGGGTTGACATCTAAGCTATGGTGATTTATGTTTCATTACCAGAAATCTCTTTTTACATTTTTCACTAACAGATACTAAATATTATTTATTTTAGCTCTTAGGGTTCTTTGGAGACAGTCTGTGTGATCACCATCTAAATTTGTAATGTTAGTAGCTTCAAAGAATTTATATGTTTTGCTAATATAAACCATCTGTATACATGACACCAAGAGAATTTCTTTTATCAGCCTTGTTTTCCACTAGTTTAGAGTTAATTTTTTCCATATTGTATTCAAAACCATAAATTTCAGTCCTCTTGTTATTCTTTAAGTGGTGTTGTGTGAATTTAGCCACCTTACTAGAAATGAAGTTTCTTTTTGCAAGGGAGCTATCAGTATGATCCGTTGCCATCTTTGTACTAACTATCATTCTCATCAGATTCTTGTCACTAAAATTAGGACATAAATTGTACATAAGACCTTTTTCAAGCATTCAGACCTCCTCAGTGTAAAACAAAATATCAGTTAAATTTGCCAACCTATCGTAAAATTTAGAATCAGGATCAGTATCTCTAAAAGCAGAGCACTGTTTTAAGCCTTTCAGTTTTCTTGTTATATCTCTCTATAACAGATTGCCTCTCTAAATTAACAAATTCATCCACAACTTCAAAGACAATATCAAGATATAAAACATTTTCTGACATTTTTAGTACAAATGGGCATCTTGACTTTTTTGGATTACCTACCTTTTTTTTAAATTATCGTCATTCAAAATTTAGAACAGTTGGTATACATCTATCATCTTGCATTGTGACGTCAGAGGGTTGTGCCTAGGAGTAGTGTTTAGGTCTAGCAATGTCATATGAATATCGGAAATCTGGTAACATTGCAGGCTGTTGGTCAACTTGTGAAACATTATCTATGTATCCTTATGTTCGTGATTGTGTGTGTGCTTAAACAAGTAGCCAAAATTTCTTCCATATCCCCGTAATATTATGTGTGTGCTTATGTTAGACTTAAACATTTTTCACATAATGTTTCGTTGTTATTTGTTCTTATAAGACCAACAGGACAAGATGAAAATATTTTCCATACATTCACAGAATTTTTTCCCAATTAACCGGTAAGCACACTAGTATGCAAACCTATTTAGAAAACTGTCATGCAATAATTTCGTCTAATGTTTCTAAGGGGTGGTGCTCGACTAACAGAAAAATTGCAAGCACAATATTCGAGGTTGTTGAGCTTGGTGTGTCAGAGACAATGAATGGAGCAGAACTAGTATTGAAGCAGTTACAGTTGTATACGCCTGTGGTGAACTTCACTACACCTCAAAATTAGCTATGTATCCTTATGTTCGTGACTGTGTGTGTGCTTAAAAAGTAGACAAAATTTCTTTCATATGCCAGCAATATTGCGTGCGTGCTTATGTTAGACTTAAATGTTTCTCTAAAGTCGCTTAGGTGACACACAGTATCTGGAAACGTCAGTACCATGTTGTACTTTTCAGTTGTTGTAATTCAGCCTCGGTGTACTCTACTACTGTTGATTCCCATTTATTATGTATAATACAAGTCTATTTTGTCACAGACAGGATATGAAAATCTTCCCATCGTTACGTGATCACGATCTAAGCACTGTATGTGTTGTTCAAACACGCTCTTGCAGATAATCTTAGGTCGGCAAATTTCCATGTCGCCTGTAATAGTTTGTTTGAAAGTTTTTGGGCTGTGGCTGCAAAAACAACAGTCGGTGCATTTTCAAGACTATCACTTGTTCATCAATTTAATTTTTTGCTCATAGATTGATAGCATTTGAACATAAAATTAATGAACTTGAGGTGCGTCTGTTACGTAAAACACAGTTTTCTCACACAAACCCAAACATGTTTCAGCACTTTTGAGCCATCGTCAGTGGGTTTTCCTTATTCAAGTCTGTAAGATGTGAACATATTTTAAGTGATAATTAATCTATCGTTTGTCATTGTTCTTAGTACTTTCTTTTACACTGTAGGATACGCTGGAACCTCTGTACATCATCAGGTACTGATAGCTTGTCATCTGCAGCTAACTGACGTTAATGCGAATTTGTCTGGCGAGTTAACAAGTGATCTTATACCTAAAGGAATTTTGTTGTGCAAAGATATTTCGTGACTATGTTTGATATTACTTACTTTAGCTTTCTCAAATCTTTTCCCATTTGGGTTCCCATATCTTGTTGAGAAGCACTCACAAACACTACTTTGTTTACCTTCTCCCTCTCTCTTTCCGAATGTGTGTGTGTGTGTGTGTGTGTGTGTGTGTTTTGCTGTTATTGTCTTCCTTTCTTCAAAGAGTTTTCAGTGTGTCAAATAGTGTGCTACTGTGTAGTGTGGTATAGTCCTTTGTAATCAGATTTCCTTCTGCCAACGCCTTCTCTATGTGGGACATTTCTTGTGTCGTAAGTTCATGCTCAAGACTGTGGCTGGGTTTTCATATTTTTAAATCTGTTTGTATATTATTTGAGTGATGGTTACGGTGATAGGATATCAGCGAGCTTGCCACGGGAACAGTTTTTAGAGCTTTCCGGTGTTCTGAACACTTGCTTTAAAGTGCTGCCTGTTCATCCTATGTATGCTGACTGACAAGTGTTACATGTACGTTTTTATGTGCCTATTCTGTTGCATTTGTGTGTGAGTGTTTCGTGTGTTCTGAGATTTTATTTGTGATGTATTATCTGTTCTGTATCCTATTTGAAATCCCTATTTCTTTAAAATGTTTTGTTTTCCTGTGAAGTAATAGGTGAGTATGTGGCATTTTGTTTTGTGTGTAGGCTGTTGGTATGTTGTGTCTTACATTTCGTCATTGTTTCTGTGTTGTGCAGCTCTGTGTTTTACAAGATCTTTTGCAGATCTGGTCCGTTCATCCCTTTTCATTTACACATATTTTGCAATCCTTCCTACTGTAGACTTCACCTATGATCAGTTCCCGTATCTTTCTCATTACTCATCTTTCAAATATTAATGGTTTTCACTTTCTTGTTTAGTTATGCTCCAGGTTTCTGAACCATACATGACTGCTGGATGTATTACTGTGTTATATTTTGTTATCTTACTGTTCGCTGAAATTGATTTTGAGCAGAGCGTCTCCCTGAGGGAATACATGTATTCCACTCGCACTCCTATTCTTTCCATGATGTCCGTTTCTGTGCTGTTGTCACTGGTAAGCCAAAATCCCAAGTATTAGAAATGGTGAACTCTCTCTGGAACCTCGTGCAATTTATTTCAAGGAGTTCTTTCTGCTCTTGTCTTCTTCCTAGTTGCATGAACTCCCTTCTATATATAGTTATTCCTTTTTTGATACATATCGTTCAGCTCACTGATTGATTCACTTACTAGTACTGTACCCTCTGCATATGCGAGATAACGGAAGTTATTATCCATCTGTACTCCCGCCCACTACTGTTGCCTACATTCCCTAAGATGACGTTGAACAGAACACATGGAAGAGCATCCGGTTGTTTGAGACATGTCTCTCTCTTGCACATGACGTGACCTCTAGGAAACGCACTGCTGCCCTTGATCCATCCTCTCAAGTTTGTCTCATTCTCTATAGCTTCTCAGGGATTCAGAAGTCACATAGTGCATGCATAATCTGTTCTTGTAGGTCTCGTATGAACGTTTAAAATTGACGTAAAGGTTGTAGAAATCTTTAACATATTCCCAGAAGTTATTGATATTAAATTCAAGTGCTACAAGTGTTACAAAATAGTACAGGGTTATCTTTTCAATATTTTTAATACGTCTTTTTGCAGCTCTGAACGTACTGAAGAGAATGTAAAAGCTTATTTCAGTCATATAAAATAAATTATTTCAGCGTTTAAACATCAACTGTGTAAACTATGTCTTTTAAATGATCTCATACGAAAATTCCGTGAAGCCTAGGAGACAAA
The DNA here is from genome assembly GCF_023864345.2 of Schistocerca serialis cubense. Taxonomy (NCBI): domain Eukaryota; kingdom Metazoa; phylum Arthropoda; class Insecta; order Orthoptera; family Acrididae; genus Schistocerca; species Schistocerca serialis. The sequence continues at coordinate 787,312,355 of NC_064638.1, read as the reverse complement.
AATACAGGTAACCCTCTGTCCATTCATTATGAATTATACCGCCCATGCAACTAACGAAACACAGCGGTATGGAAATGTCGAGCTGTATCGTTAAGGGCAATCCTCATTTTTAGGGACAGTTCTAATGAATGTAAGGAACGAGTGGAGACGCCCTTGTGCAGAGAGTAGGGCATACATAACAACCAGTTCTGCAAAAACAACTCTTTCATATGCTGGGCTAACTGCCTACCTCATACAGTCACTTCCTAGCGTCCTCAGAAGCTTATGGAGCGTAAAAGTTGTGTGTTGAAATTCAGTAACTGTGCACTACACTACTACACTCTTAACTCTCAGAAGGTAAAATACCTCAGATTTACATTTATTTTGAATCGAATGCCATTTTAGTTTGTTCGTCATCTAGATAGCAATTTATAACTGTTATTTGCATCTTTTCTCGAACCCAATATTACGCTAACTGTGAAGTTTAAGTCTGTAGCTGACATCACTTTCAATGACACCCGTAAAGGTGACGAAAGAGTTTCTGCTGTTAACCAACAGGAATACACCGTATACAGTGCAACTTGCTGAAGGAAAGCACATGGTCCTCGAAAACTGTTAACACACATACAAATTCAGTTACTTCAGTGCCCTGGTAACAGTAACTATATACGGCTCTCAGTATAGCTGACGTTTCTTTAATCTGCGAGAAAGGTCGATATATCTCCTCCGTCATGGTCACCACAGGCTTCGCCCATTGTGCTCCACACATGATTGTGCCAGAATGTGGCTCCCACTCTGCGAAAAACTTATATGTTTTAACGTAACTTACAGCAACTTCAACTTCGGCTGGATTTCGCAATGGAGCTCTACTGTCTGAATTATCCAAGCTCTCTCCTCTCCAAAGTTTCAGTCTGCCACTGTACTCTCCACTATGCCATAAAGCTTCAGTCTACCAGTATATACTCCAATGTAGAGTATACCATCCAGTCACGGAAGTATCCTTCTTCTCAGACTGTCATTCTCCACAACACAGACTTACCTGGGATAGACTCCGGACAGTTTCCCCGAAACAGCAAGGAACCGCCCAGGAATTCCTATAAGCCATATAATCTCATACAAATTACGAAAGAAAAAGATGTGACATGGTAGTGTAGTTAGTACAATATAATGTAAAACCAAATTGAAAAATGATTGCAATGACATGAAATTCAAAGATGTTTTTAATTATTGCAACAGGAAATGAAAAACGATATAAATAAAATGCCTCTTCAATTCATATTACATATTTCTCCTTTACTGTTTGAACAACATTATTTGGAACAAAACTGAAGGTGTCCACGGTTTTATATATTGGCATTCTTTGCCTCCTGTAGTATCTTCTCCGACGGTAAGGCATGGCTGCGTGCTTCGTGCGGCTGCCTCGAGTCGAATGAGCATGCTGTTGCCTCACGAGAGAGATATACAGTCCCATGACGTCATACTGATAAGCTTATCCAGGCGTGGCAGGAAGTAACGCCGCTCAGTAGAGCAATGGCGGCACCGGAAGCTGACTTTTCCAGCGGATCGCGCTTAGTTAAAACTCTAGCGCGATCCGCCGCGGCGCCTCGTGCAGCGACTAAGTCCGTTTCAAGGTCACCCGCGTTAGACAGCGTTACGCAATAGATGCACACAGCCATTGAAAAGCGTTTTGTCAGTCGACAAACACGGGAACTCTGGTGTAAACTCCCGGCGGTAAGAGGCCAGCACAGTCGAGAGCGAATGAGAGTAGACCCACAAGCTGCTCGTTCACATACAGAGGTCCTCCAGCATCTCCCTGGAAACATGTTATTGTATTACAAAATTGCAATAAGAAAAAATCAACTTGAATCTTATCTAGGTGATACAGCTGCGTATTTTGTGCGTAAGCTGTGATTTCTCTAACGTTATAAGACCTAGAACGCCAATATACCTATATTCATTACCCGTTATTGGGCGCTGCTGACAATCAGATTAAACCTTTATCAAATATCTTTATCGTTTTTGACTGTTCAAATTCAAACTTTGCTTTTTTCAAGAGGAATACTACCACAAATTGCGTGCTTTAAGACATACAAAAACTTTAAAAAGTCATATATACGTTATTAGATATTTGCAAGTTTGGAATTGCGATACAGCACATTTTTTACAGTTTATTTTGCTTGATAACTAGCAAAGGAGGAAGGTGCAGCCACAGACGTGATACATAAATAATTCTAACACTCGAAAAAAACAATGATATCTTTTAAAAAGGCAATGTATACATTTTTGCTTTGTACACATCTCCAAAAGAAATGCCTACTGAAGTATCAACACTTACAAAAATTTGAAAAGAACATAGACCAAGCTAGGTAAAGATAAAAAAGAGAATGATGAAACAAAGTAATTGTAATAACTGAAGTAGTGACCCTGTAAACAGGAAGACACTATTCAAAGTAGAAAATAGGTTACTGTAATGGCTAAGTTAGTATTTCCAAGTACATAATTCAACAGTCTGCCCTAAAGAAGCGTAATAGGATCTCTGATGTTCTCAAAATACGTAAAAATTTGTCAGTATCAGTAAAGATTACGTTTGGTCGAAAATTGACATTTTGAGGCCATGGTTGTGTGAAAAATAGGTTGTTCTTTCAAAGAAGATATGTTGTTGTTGTTGTGGTCTTCAGTCCTGAGACTGGTTTGATGTAGCTCTCCATGCTATTCTATCCTGTGCAAGCCTCTTCATCTCCCAGTACTTACTGAAACCTACATCCTTCTGAATCTGCTTAATGTATTCATCTCTTGGTCTCCCTATACGATTTTTACCCTCCACGCAGCCCTCCAATGCTAAATTTGTGACAACTTGATGCCTCAGAACGTGCCCTAACAACCGGTCCCTTCTTTTTGTCAAGTTGTGCCACAAATTCCTCTTCTCCTCTATTCTATTCAATACCTCCTCATTAGTTACGTGATCTACCCATCTAAACTTCAGCATTCTTCTGTAGCACCACATTTCGAAAGCTTCTATTCTCTTCCTGTCCAAACTAATTATCGTCCATGTTTCACTTCCATATATGGCTACAATCCGTACAAATATCTTTCAGAAACGACTTCCTGACACTTAAATCTATACTCGACGTTAACAAATGTCTCTTCTTCAGAAACGCTTTCCTTCCCATTGCCAGTCTACATTTTATATCCTCTCTACTTCGACCATCATCAGTTATTTTGCTCCCCAAATAGCAAAACTCATTCACTATTTTAGGCGTCTCATTTCCTAATCTAATTCCCTCAGCATCATACGACTTAATTCGACTACATTCAATAAACCTCGTTTTGCTTTTGTTGATGTTAATCATATCCTCCTTTCAAGACACTGTCCATTGCGTTCAACTGCTCTTCCAAGTCCTTTGCTGTCTCTGACAGAATTACAATGTCATCGGCGAACCTCAAAGTTTCTATTTCTTCTCCATAGATTTTAATACCTTCTCCGAATTTTTCTTTTGTTTCCTTTACTGCTTGCTCAATATACGGATTGAATAACATCGGGGAGAGGCTAGAACCCTGTCTCACTCCCTTCCCAGCCACTGCTTCCGTTTCATGCCCCTCGACTCTTATAACTGCCATATGGTTTCTGTAAAAATTGCAAATAGCCTTTCGCTCCCTGTATTTTACCCCTGCCACATTTAGAATTTGAAAGAGAGTATTCCAGTCAACATTGTCAAAAGCTTTCTCTAAGTCTACAAATGCTAGAAACGTAGGCCTGCCTTTCCTTAATCTTTCTTCTAAGATAAGGCGTAAGGTCAGTATTGCCTAACGTGTTCCAACATTTCTACAGAATCCAAACCTTCCCCGAGGTCGACTTCCACTAGTTTTTCCATTCGTCTGTAAAGAATTCGCGTCAGTATTTTGCAGCTGTGACTTATTAAACTAATAGTTCGGTAAGAAACTTCCTGGCAGATTAAAAATGTGTGCCCGACCGAGACTCGAACTCGGGACCTTTGCCTTTCGCGGGCAAGTGCTCTACCAACTGAGCTACCGAAGCACGACTCACGCCCGGTACTCACAGCTTTACTTCTGCCAGTACCTCGTCTCCTACCTTCCAAACTTCGTCGTGCTTCGGTAGCTCAGTTGGTAGAGCACTTGCCCGCGAAAGGCAAAGGTCCCGAGTTCGAGTCTCGGTCGGGCACACAGTTTTAATCTGCCAGGAAGTTTCATATCAGCGCACACTCCGCTGCAGAGTGAAAATCTCATTCTAATAGTTCGGTAATTTTGACATCTGTCAACACCTGCTTTCTTTGGGGTTGGGATTATTATATTCTTCTTGAAGTCTCATACATCTTGCTCACCAGATGGTAGAGTTTTGTCTTGACTGGCTCTCCCAAGGCCGGCAGTAGTTTTAATGGAACGTTATCTGCTCCCGGGGCCTTGTTTCAACTTACGTCTTTCAGTGCTCTGTCAAACTCTTCACGCAGTATCGTATCTCCCATTCCCTCTCCATCTACATCCTCTTCCATTTCCATAATATTGTCCTCAAGTACATCGCCCTTGCATAGACCCTCTATATACTCCCCCCACCTTTCTGCTTTCCCTTCTTTGCTTAGAACTGTGTTTCCATCTGAGCTCTTGATATTCATACTAGTGGTTCTCGTTTCTCCAAAGGTCTCTTTAATTTTCCTGTAGGCAGTATCTATCTTACCCCTAATGAGATAAGCCTCTGCGTCCTTACATTTGTCCTCTAGCCATCCCTGCTTAGCAGTTTTGCACTTTCTGTCGCTCTCATTTTTGAGACGTTTGTATTCCTTTTTGCCTGCCTGATTTACTGCATTTTTATATTTTCTCCTTTCATCAATTAAATTCAATATTTCTTCTGTTACCCAAGGATTTCTACCAGCCCTCGTCTTTTTGCCTACTTGATCCTCTGCTGCTTTCACTATTTCATCCCTCAAAGCTATCCATTCTTCTTCTACTGTATTTCTTTCCCCAATTCCTGCCAATTGTTCCCTTATGCTCTCCCTGAAACTCTCTACAACCTCTGGTTCTTTCAGTTTATCCAGGTCCCATCTCCTTAAACATTTTTGTAGTTTCTTCAGTTTTAATCTACAGTTAATAACCAATAGATTGTGGTCAGAGTCCACATCTGGCCCTGGAAATGTCTTACAATTTAAAACCTGGTTCCTAAATCTCTGTCTTACCATTATATAATCTATCTGACACCTTTTAGTATCTCCAGGATTCTTCCATGTATACAATCTTCCTTCATGATTCTTGAACCAAGTGTTAGCTATGATTAATTTATCCTCTGTGCAAAATTCTACTAGATGGCTTCCAGTTTCATTTCTTACCCCCAATCCATATTCACCTAATATGTTTCCTTCTCTCCCTATTGCTACTCTCGATTTCCAGTCACCCATGACTATTAAATTTTCGTCTCCCTTCACTACCTGAATAATTTCTTTTATCTCATAAAATCCTGAAAACATCAGACAACAAACCCTGACTGCAGACACCTCTGCAGTTAACACAAGAGACAGTAGAAAACACTAGAAAATATGTCTCACTTCCTTTCTTAAGTGTCATATCCAAATATATAAAGAATCTATTCAGAAACAGAAATATGAATGTATGTTTCCACACAGTCCACGAACTCCAGCTGGCAGGTATTCATAACTGAAGGAATAACAAGCCCCATACAAAAGATCGGGTATATATGAATCCAGTAGGCAAAAGTGCCTCTACCACTATATAGGAAAAACTGGGAGAAGCTTCGAGATTCGGTACAAAGAGCATTTAGATGCCATTCAGATTAAACAAACCATCAAAATCTGCATTTGTAATGCGTGCAGCTTTTGCCCAACATGGAGTGAAAACCATTGAAAACCAAATCAAAATACTACATCGTTCTGAGAAAGGTAGCCTTATGAATCTACTTGAAGAGATAAAAGTGTATGTACATCAGAATCAATCATCATCTCCTCATTGAACAGACAGATTTGTCCAATGTAGCCTTCTTAAAAAATTCTGCTCGACTTTTTTCCAATTTGAAACATGAATAAAATTACTTTCTTTGATAACAATATGCAGTCACGACAACAAAATAAACACTACCCTAAAATGTAGTAGCCTGTTCGGTTACACATTAATACAATTGTTAAATTTGTTTAAACTTCCAGCTAGGTATCATATATTACCATAATGTCTAGGGTCGTAATATTTCTTTATTTCTCATTAAGTATTTTCTTCCCTTTGTACACCACAGTATTTACATGATATCATTTAAGTAACATTTCCTAACAAAATGGTTGCTACATTTGTTGGCTTTATTTGTAATTAATTCTCAATGAACGTTAAATGCATGTAATGAAACATTTCATCTTTCTAAACTTTCTGCGAAGAAATCAATGTTATATTGCAATATCTGTGAGAGAGGGTTCCTTTGGTACTCTTCTATTTGTTGTATCGCCATCTTTTTGTACATTTTCTCATGTAACCAAAATTTTTGGTGTGTGTGTGTGTGTTTGTGTGTGTGTGTGTGTGTGTGTGTGTGGTGCTTTGAGCAATATGGTTATATATAAAAATCAAATTAGTGCTACATATACTGTACTGTACAGTATTTCGCGAATACATGCCAACAACATACCAACAAAATGTCGCGAAATTTTCAATTCAAATAAAATAAAACTATTCAGTCTTAAAGATTTGTTTATACTGTTCTCGATCGTTATGAAGAACAGATACGTTTAAGTCATTTCCAACATCGTTTTTCACTGTAGAGTGCCAGCGTCCCAAGAATCATTCACCACAAGGGGAAGTAAAGAGCCAAAAATGTACGTTAACTTTAACAAATGTGCATCTTGGTGTGAACAGCTGTCTGAAGATGAACCTGTACGTTCCAAACCGGGTAACCGCTATTTTAGGAAATAAATAGCATTATCAATTGTGACTGGTTGCTGTCTTCGTCTCTGAAAGAATCAAGCTACATCAGATAGGACTGTTCACTAACGAAGCAGTCTTTCACAAGTATTGTCGATGTATGATGGTAGGGAACTGCTGTGGATAAAGGTAACAAATAAAAAGAGCCTGACAGTAACTGGTTACGAGGTTACTGCGAACATCTAGATCACGTCATGTCGTATAAACATTTATTGATCTGTAGATGATTTGCTATTAAATGTTGTCTACACGTAGACTCAGTGCCTGGAAAAGGGAAAAGAAGTCTTCGAATAGCTGGAATGGTTCTGGCAAAGTATAACGTATCTATAAGGGAAACTGCATAAAAGACGATAGTGTGACCGTTTTTAGAGTATTGTTCCAGGGTTTCGAATCTGTATATAGTATGCATTACAGAAGATACCGTACGAAATAAAAGACGCAGTGGTCGTATCGCAACGGAGTGGTCTACCGAGTATGACGGAACAACAACAAAGTAAAGGGAGCATAAATGTAAACCATGGAAAAAAGTTACGTAGTTATTTCTCTTAGGTGTAGTTAGTGAATCGGTTAGCTGAAGGGTTTGCGATTATTCTACTTTCACCGTCGTATATCTAGCGTTGGAATCGTGGAAATGAGGGAGATTAAGGCCTCTACACATGCACACGTGGCCTGGGGCAGTCTGGCTTTAGACGGTGAACGGTGCGGACGCGCGCTGTGTTTCGGTCTGTGACGCGTCCAGCCTGCCTTGTTTACTTTACGGACTTAAGACTCCACTTGATTGCGACGCTTTAGGAAAGCAACACTTCGATTCACCTTTAATAATGAATACAAACGACCTTCAGTGATGGAGTTAAAACACATCCTCCGTGATGAGGCTCGATACCGCCATCGGAAATAATTATCATACACCTTTCCATTCTTAGTCAGGTATTTGACAATATGGCGTGTGACAGAATATTGAAATATGTTCTGTGCGGCCTTCTGTTTTGTAACGCTAACGGGAACGTCGGCGCGGTCACAGTGACGCATGCGGACTTGGGCGTTCGTACCCTAGAACTGACAGCGGAAGAAGACATTGCGGCTTTCGGCGCTGCGGAGTGCTTCAGGATCACTGCGGAACGTTGGGTCCAGTTCAACACGCACTTCCTTTTAAATAGGGTGCGTCAGATCGCCAATGACCTCCGTTGTCATGTGCAGGTATGTCGCAGTCGTTATATACGACAGTCAATCCAAGACCTGCACTGGGTACGGCAAGGAAGAGCATCGCCATTCGGAATGCCTACAAAGGCACGTCACTCAACTGCCACCAGGTGAGATGCCGAGGGATACTCCACTAGCGCCTGCAACCTTCCCTCCTCCTACCACATTCGAGCCTGTCGACCCCGTGTCGAACGTCTCGTTGAAACTTTCATTGTTCACCGTTCCTGTGACAGCTCGAACGTCGAGAGTGCCTCGCGTCTTCAGACACTGAAGGTCGTGTGCGCAAGCAGCTGCCACCCTAGAAGCGCAAGAGGTGGCGCAACGGTACGTCGAACCGGTATGCCTTGCCATCCATTCGTGATTCTGTGACCGATAGCCCTGGTGAAAAATCGGCGATTTCTTAAGATTGAAAGGACAACGATATTACTTTGGCCGACCAAGAACAGCTCCGCTCCATTGGCGGCTCGGCTATTCTGCAGAGCCGGCCGGAGTGGCCGGGCGTTTCTAAGCGCTACAGTCGTGAACCGCGCGACCGCTCCGGTAACAGGTTCGAATTCTGCCTCGGGCATGGATGTATGTGATGTCCCTAGGTTAGTTAGGTTTAAGTAGTTCTAAGTTCTAGGGGACTGATGACCTCAGAAGTTTAGTCCCATAGCGCTCAGAGCCATTTGAACCATTTGAACCATCTGTTCTGCAGATGTTGTCGATGTTTGCCGTGAATCGTATGGACACATACGAGGCGCCGACGACGTCGAGGACGCCGCGGGATTCGTGGAGGGATTTGAGGCGTCCGCAATGGACTATTAAAAGTATGGCTGCAGCGGTGGATTCCAAGGACACACGTCGCGCGGCGCTGACCGCTGGCGCCGTTCTTATGCCTGCCGGTATGATCTCCGCACGCCGTGGCCCACAGCCTAACTTCACGCATACGATTAACAACAGCACTTGGGTAAAACTCCAGCACCTGCCGGGAGTGATTTGACTTTCCGACACTGACGTCGCGCTGCCTCGGAAGGTGCTCTCGGCCGCGCAGCTGTGTGTGGAAGGTTACGCCTCTTACTCCTCTCCCTGCGACGACGCGGTGGACGCGGAGTGACCGCGTATGTTCCGGGGGAGGGCTCCCAGTTGTCATTCGCGAGGAAGAGGAGGAGAGTAGTGTTTAACGTCCCGTCGACAACGAGGTCATTAGAGACGGAACGCAAGCTCGAGTGAGGGAAGGATGGGGAAGGAAATCGGCCGTGCCCTTTCAAAGGAACCATCCCGGCATTTGCCTGAAGCGATTTAGGGAAATCACGGAAAACCTAAATCAGGATGGCCGGAGTCGGGATGGAACCGTCGTCCTTCCGAATGCGAGTCCAGTGTGCTAACCACTGCGCCACCTCGCTCGGCTGTCATTCGTGAGGTGTGTGGTGCTTACTATGATGGGCACTGAAATATGTAAGCTGGTTCTGGCCATAGAAGGGAAAGAGCGCGATTTTACTCTGAGGAGATCGCTCCCCTCTTTCTCGGCCGCTACGAACACTGCCTGCTTGCCGACGGCTTCAATTATGTTTCACGTCGAAAGAACAAAGAACCACACCTCAACACCTTCCAGGATCTGTGGTCCGTCGTCAGCGAGCGTTCCTTCTGTCACATTTGGGAGATTCGGCATGGCATTGCGCAGAGACATACTCTGAAGCTCCTAAGAAACTGATGTAGGCGTGCATATTCAAATGCAGAGGTAAGTAAACAGGCAGAATACGGAGCTGCGGACGGCAACGCCTATTTAAGTGTCTGGTGCAGTTGTTAGATCGGTTACTGATCTTACAATGGCAGATTATCAAGATTTAATTGAGTTTGAACGTAGTGTTATAGTCGGCGCACGAGCGATGAGACACAGCCTCTCCGAGGTAGCGATGAAGTGCTACCACTTCACGAGTGTACCGTAAATATCAGGAATCCGGTAAAACATCAAATTTTCGACATTGCTCCGCCCAGAAAAAGATCCTGCAAAAACGGGACCAACGACGACTGAGGAGAACCGTTCAACTTGACAGAAAGGCAACCTTACCGCAAATTGGGGCTGATTTCAGTGCTGAGCCACCAACAAATGTCAGCGTGCAAACCATTCAACGGAACGCCATCGATATGGGCTTTCGGAGTGGAAGGCCCACACGTTTACCCTTGATGACTGCACGACACAAAACTTTACGCCTCGTCTGGGACGATCAACACCGATATTGTACTGTCGATGACAGCAAGTATGTCGGACGAGCCTCGTTTCAAATTGTATCGAGCAGATGGACGTGCACGGGTATGGAGACAACCTCATGAATCCATGGAACCTGCGTGTCACCAGGGGCTTTTCAAGCTGGTGGAGGCTCTGTAATGGTGTGAGGCCCCTGATACGTGTAGATACGAGTCTGACAGGTGACACGTACATGAATATCCTATCTGATCACCTGCTTCTATTCATGTCCATTGTGCATTTAGAAGGATTTGGCCAATCTCAGCAGGACCATGTGACACCTCACACGTCCAGAATTGCTACAGAGTGACTCCAGAAACACTGTTCTGCGTTTAAACACTTCCGCTGGCCACCAGACTTCTCAGACATGAACATTATTGAGCAAACCTGGCATGCTTTTCAACGTGCTGTTCAGAAGAGATTTTCACCCCCTCGTCCTCTCGGGGATTTATGTACAGCCCTGTAGGATTTGTGGTGTCAGTTCTTTCTAATACTACTTCAGAAATTGGTCGAGTCGATGCCACGTTGTTAATGATGATCACGTTAGGTTTGTGGGACGCACAACTGCGCAGTCATCAGTGCCTGTACAAAGTCCCAGTTTTTACACAGTCCAATTTTTACGCAGTCCATTCTAGCAACTGTCACGAATGATGATGATCATGATAAAATGACGAGGACAACAGAACCATCCAGTCCCTGGGCAGAGAAAATCCCCAACCCAGCTGAGAATCTAGCTCGGGACCCCATGATCCAGAGGCTGGTGCGGCACTTCTGCGTGCTCGCGGGGCCCTACACGATATTAGGCAGGTGTAACAGTTTCCTTGGCTCTTCAGTGTACATGTCATATCGAGCACTCTGCGAGTTGCCTGGATACGCTTTATGTCTCCCAGGGCCTGTCAGTGCTGTTCAATTAAGGAACCATTGGCATCCTCGAACTACTGTGCATAAGTCAGCACCGCCTTCCTCTCACAGCGTGCAATGTGATGTCGTCATGCACTGTGGAAATTAAACACCACACACATCTTTCCAATCGCTACGAAAATTGCTCGGTGGCTGGAGTGCACCAAGCCTGCGATACGATGAGTCTTGATGCAGGTTAGCAGGAGGTGCGTGCATATAACCACCATTCAACAGCCTGCTACTGTGCTGTGTTCCATGACCTTGATATGCAACCACCCTGTCTGACCAGATGGACTGCCACAGAATCGAGGCTCACGTAGTGCGCTGTCACGTCGCAAATGACATGGAATGGTCTTGAGGACACACTGTCAAGATATGGTGTGGCAGGAAGACTCCTCAGTGCACCAAATCGTGACTGCAGGAAAGCACCACTGACAACTGGTCTCAGAGCTCGTCACTCACGGGGAACACGGGGCAGATATCATGGCTAACTGTGGAACACTTTCGCCACATTTTCCAGTAGAGCAATATGAAATTGATGACATGGAGCTGGTTTTGTCCAACATCATTTCCACAGTCTTGGACATCAGGGCGGAAAACTCCGTGCAGGACATCACTCGTGATCTCAAGGATGCGATACCAAAGGGCACTCCAAACACGTCAACTGATGTGGATGGTCTCCCTGTGGAATTCTACTAGGCTTTCCGGGATTTGGTGGCTGCGATGTTCAAAAACTTTTGATGGCGGGCGCTACGCTTCCGCTGGCATTTGTCGAAGGTATCATCCAACATCACAAGCTGTGGCATGGGACTACAGTTGCCCAACTCTATCGCTTAACCTTACTCAATGCCGAATCCAAGATACTTGCACGTATTTTGGCGACACATTACTGTCAGATCCTTCCGAGTGCGACTTATCCTTCCGAGTTTAATATTCAATGAACAAATGATGCCAGGAGGACCAATCAGTGCCCCAACAGCCACTTGTGATTGTCGAAATGTGGTTGCTCTAACAGCTATGTGCGATCTCTGTGCAGCATTGGTGGCTGTTGACTTTGACAGTGCTTTTGTTCAGGTGCGACATGGGTTGTCATCGTGGAGCAGATGGGCTTTCTGTCCCCCTTCACTGGTGCCCTATGTCGTGTCTACGCCAGTGACTGCGCCGTTATCCAAGCTACAGGTCGTATCGCGAGAACGGTACCAATACACCATTCGTTACATAGATGCTCCTCTATGCAACCACCCTGTAGCTGCTTATAGGCTTGGCTTACGACACACTTGTCAGGATTCATCCTGTGGCAACACTGAAGTTCTGCTGCCATGCCTATGCAGATGACCCGTTGCTAGTAGTGCAGTCGTGGGAAGAGACCACAAGTATACTTGATCTGAAGTCCACATACGGGGCTGTGGCGAACAGTGCTTTGAGTATTGCTTAATCTATGGCGATACCAACTGGCTGCGGAGTCATACGAGAAGAACTGACGCCTCTGCATTGCTTCCACTACCTTGACATCAACTTTACGTCCACCCTTCACGGATGTCAGTACATGACATCCTCAGCTGGCATGCCCTCATGAACATATGTGGCCACTCTGAGCATAAGATCATCACCAGGAGAGGTATAACAGGCGTAACCGGCCATCTGGCAGGGTGGCCAAGTGCACCTCCAGAAGCAGTGCGACACCAATGGCAGAGGATCAAATCATTTCCGGCAGAAGTTGGAGTTTCACCTGCGCACTAATGTTACAGTTGTAAATCGTAGCCGCATGGTATGCTGCACCAGAGAGGCAACATCTGATGTACCCTCCAAGGCACCCATCTGGCCGTTTGGTAACGTTGACTCCATTGTCTTGGTGCATTGCGAAGTGTGGAATGATTGAACGTTCATGTATTTGGTTGGTGCATAAGCTCGTAGGATTTTTCCATAACTTTAATAAACATAACAGGCACACGTAACAGAGACTTCAGTCGTCAACAGTATGTTCTCATTGACTATTTAAAAGTGTCTTCCAACGCTGGGGTAACTTTTCGATTCAACGACTACAGAAACCACGTGATTTTGAGGCCAAGAACGCATCGAACCACGGCTGGAGCGCACTTTCATCCAGGAAGGAAGTCCCTTGAATATTGTTCGACAGAGTGCGGAAAACATGAAAATCTGAGGGCACGAGAGCAGGTGAATAAGGTGGATGTGGAATGACTTCCCAATGCAACTCCTGTATAGTGTTCTTTGTCAGTCTAGAAGAACTCGGGCAGGCATTTTCGTGGAGTAGTATCACTTCATACATTCTTCCTGGTCGTTGTTCTTGGATTGTGTCTGCAAGACGTCTCAGTCGTTGACAATAAAGCTCGGCAGTGATGGTTACACCTTGGGGAAGAAATTCGTAGTACACCAAACCGTCACTGTTCCACTAGATACATAACATACCTTCTGTGCATGTGTACAGGTCTTTGTTCAGGGAACTGCTGCTTTGTTTGGGATCACCAATTCCTTTATTTTCCTGATGTTAGCATAAAGAGAGCATTTCCCGTCACCAGCATAAATACAGGGTAGGAATTGTCGGTGTTGCTCACGAGCCAATTGATAACAAGTACTCGCAATTGAACATATGGTCGTATGCTGATTTCTGTGATTTTCACTTGGAGCGTACAGTATCCACACACCTGATTTTTTAGCCCTCGCCACCTCATGCTAATGTCGTACGATGGTGGAATAAAGACGGTTCATCATATTCGACAGTTACCGAGTACACTGACGTAGAACGTTATGGATTTAATGCATTTATAAGATTTTCATGAAATCCCAAAGATCTTCTTGAAAGCGAATTGTCACTAACGTCAAAACGATCATCCTCAAAACGAGAAAACCATTTTCTTGCCGCGCTTTGTCGAGTGGCATTATACCCACACACGGCGCAAATGTTTTTGACTGCCTCCGCTGCTGTCACACCTTTACTGAACTCAAACAGAAGAACATGTCGAAAATGTTTAGGTTTCTCAATATCTAGCGTCAACAGTTTCACTTTCTCGAAATGAAAAAAGGATAAAGTATAAACTTAAATAGCAAAAGTGAACTACAAATAAAAAAGACAATCGATAAATAGATCCTTAAAACGGAATATCAATGTGCGAAACAAAAACACTACGAACTTATGCATAAGCTAATAGTTTTCAATCTGGAGCTCAAAGCGAAAGTCCTCCCGATGTTGCCAGCGATTGGTCTCAGCCTACAGCCCGCGTTGGGGTACTTGGACAGGTGGTAACATTTTTAAGGTGAAATACGACACACTCACGCTCCCCTAGAGGGCGGGGGATTCGGAATCTCCAACGTGTGGTGTCGCATGGTGGGCTTATATCTGATCACCATGAACGAACAGTGTTTGGGCCCAGGGAGTTCACGCAAGTGACAACTGTTGGTCATCTACATACCAACCTCTACATCCACGCTGGAGCCGGTAGAACACATTGCGCCTCTATTCGCGCATGTGTCTGGTATTTTCGTGGATCTTAGCCACGTATCCGTGGGCCTGCTATGCACGCACTCTACACGTCCGAAGAATTCCTACATTCAGTTACTGCGCAACGTCCCTTGCAATAACATGGAGATCAAGTATCCATTGACGAGGTGCACTGCAGAGGGTGCAACGTTCATCAGCCGCTCCTCCCAACATCAGTCCTAGCGACGTGTTATCATGTCGCCTGTAGACAATTTGCCACTAACCAGCATTTTCATCCAGTTGGTATGATCAACACCCTATGCTCCAGCTGTCACTCGGTGGACGATGGCCCGACGCTTGAACTGCACCGTTGTTCGAGAAATCTGGACGCTGCGAAGGCTAATGGTCACTGTTTTCATCATGCCCCTACACCCGTGGTCGAATGGTACACTTTTATTTTCCAAGAGAACGTGTGTTTCCCTGCAACCAAGACTCATGCGACTATATGGGTCAAAGGGCGGACAGTCGCCTACCTTTATGGAACGGGGTGAAATCGCGGCTCGGTCTTAAGACAATCCTGCAGAATAAATCTTCTGTGAACTAACGACGTCGACGCTACCACACCTATGTGTATTTCGTTCGTCAGTTACTTTCGTGGAGGTTTGCGCGATTATCCACCCAGCAGCAATGTGCCTGGTGCGGGTGGCTCGACTTCTCTCAGATACACCACTGACACTCTTCATGTTGCCTCAAGGCCCTGGCGGTCACAGCAGCTGACACCACACTGTCCTTGTTTTCCGTTCTCCGCTCTCCCCTACCCACCACTGTAATGTCTAACGATGGAATTTTAGGATTACAGTTGAGTATCTCCTTCCTTGACTGTCCCCTTTTATTGGCTTCCAGATGCTTAGTGGTGCTGAGGACGCCGTGACCAGGCCTCCAGATTTCGAGTCCAGCTCACTCTGCCCCCCGCCCTGCCATCAAGAAAGAGACGACCCGCATGTGCTGTCTCTCATGCCACCTCCCGTCCGCTTACGAGGAACGCTCAGTTTCTTTCTCCATTTGCATTTTACGGTATGAACTCCTCATTTGCTGTATTTTCTTTTTGTCCGAAATAAAATTTGTATTTCCCTCTGTTGTCACCCTGAAGAAAAGAAAACAAGGGTAGTATTCTTGACCAGTAATCAGAATGTTCTGGGTCCCGGATTCGAAACACGAACTAATAAATTCTGAATAAAATCATCTGCAATTGGACGGAAGCCTTCTGGCATCGGAAACCACTCTCGTTCTGCCAACGTACTTGTGAAAGAGGTCGGAGGAGAGGAGAGAGATTTGGGGCACTTTCTTGTCGTTCGTGTGGGAAACTGCCCGTAAATGTTGGAATAATCAGTTACGATCAACGCCGTGAGGTATCAGATGGCAATTAAGACGCAAAATGTGTATCCACAGAACATGTGACTTATGTGTAACTTATGTGTGATAAAAAGTTCCGGACCCTCATTCAGATCTGTGATTAATCGATGGAAGGGTAACGTTCTACAGATCGAGGTGCAGAATATCAGTTGTTTGAACATAGTAGGAAAGCTAGCAAATATGAAAAGACAAATTATCAATCTAGATATAATCGAACTGTGAACTGGAGTGGGAAGAGAAAAATGATTTCTGGTCAGAAGTGTAGAGGGTAGTATCAAAGGCAGCAGAAAATATTCTAACGAGAGTAGTAATCTTTATGAAAAGTAAAGTGGGGGCAGAGAGCGATTTACTGTGAGCTATTCAGTGATAGGGTTGTTCTCATCGGAATCGACAGCAAAACCAGTACTGAGAATAATACTTCAGGTATACACGCCGACGTCGCAAGTATAAGATGAAGCGATAGGGAAAGTATATGAGGATATAATTCGCTGTGGAAAGGGAGATGAAAATATAATAGCCATGGGGGATTTGAACACGGTTGTAGAGGATGGAGTGAAAGATAGGTTTACAGGAGAATATGAGCTTGGCAGCAGGAGACAGGCGAAAGAAAGAATCAATACGCAGAATAGTGGGATATGGAAGTACTGAGGAATGATGAGATACTCTTCAAGTTCTCTGAGCCTATAGATACTGCTATAATGAATAGGTTAGCAGACAGTTCAGTCGAAGAAGAATGGACATCTCTAAAAACGGCAATCACAGAAGCTGGAAAGAAAATCATAGGGACACAGAAGGTAACTGCGCAGAAACCGTGGGTAAGAGGAAACATACTTCGGTTGATTGACGAAAGAAGGAAGTACAGAAATGTTCAGGGAAATTCAGGAGCACAGAAATATGGGTCACTTAGGAATGAAATAAATAGAAAGATCATTGAAATTAAGAAAATATGCTCGATGAAAAAGTGAAGAAAATGAGAAAAATGATTGGCGAAAGGACTGGTTCAGCGCATAGAAAAATCAAAACAGTCTCCGTGAAATTAAAAACAAGAGCCACAATATTAAGAGTGTAATGGGAATTCCAGTGTTAAATGTAAATGAGATAACGGATAGATTTGAAAGGGTACAATGGATGCATCTGTGTGGGGAGACCATTTGTCTGAAACAAGATTCGACAGGGAAGAAACAGAGCATCCGGTATAGCAATCAGCACTTAAAAGAGCTTTCGACAACTAAAGAAGAAATACGGTGGAAGAGATACACGAGATTCCAATGGAATTTCTAAAATTATTGGTGGAAGTGGCAGGAAAACGACAGTTCTCATTGGTGTGTAGAACGTATGAGTCCGGCGATATACCATAGGACTTACGGGAAAACTATCATCCACACAATTAAGAAGATAGCAAGAGCCGGTAAGTTCGAGAATTATCGTACATACTCCCAAGCTGCTGGGAAGAATAATACAGATAACAATGGAATAGAAAAATGAGGATTTGTTGGATAACAATCAGTTTGTCTTTAAGAAAGGTAATGGCACCAGAGAGGCAGTTATGATGTTGTGGTTGATAATGGAAGCAAGAGTGAAGAAAAAACAAGACACTTTCATTGGATTTTTCTGCCTCGAAATAGTGTAAGATGTTCGTGCTATAGGGAGAGGCAGATAATATATAATACCTACGAGATCAAGAATTAATAACAAAGAACGACCAAGAACGAAGTGCTCCGATTAATAAGTGAGTAAGACAGGGATGTAGCCTTTCGCCCCTACTGTTCAGTCGGCACATCGAAGAAGCAATAACGGAAATAAAAGAGAGGTTTAAATGTGGAATTAAAATTCAAGGTGACAGAATGTTATGATATAATTCGTTGATGACATTGCTATCACCACTGAAAGTGAACAAGAATTACGGAATCTGTCGAATGATGCCAACAGTCTAATGAGTGCAGAATATGGACGGAGAGTAAATCGAAGAAAGACGGGACTAATAAGTAGTAGAAATGGGAACAGCGAAAAACTTAACATCAAAACTGGGGATCGCGAAATACACAAAATTAAGCAATTCTGCTGTCTAGGCAGGAAAACAACGTAGGATGTATGGAGCAAGAAGGACGTAAGAAACAGACCATCATAGGCAAAATGAACATTCCTCGTCAAAAAGAAGTGTATTAGTATCAAACATGTAAGTTTGGAACACAGGATTGTACGGTAGAGAATCATGGACTTTGGAAAATACGAAACTCAAGGGAATCGAAGCATTTGAGATAAGGTGCTACAGAAGACTGTTGAAAATTAGGTGGACAGATAAGGTAAGGAACGACGAGGTTCTCCGCAGAATCGGCGAGTAAACGAATACCTGGAAGACACTGACAAGAAGAAGGGACAGGACAACATTACATCTACACTCCTGGAAATTGAAATAAGAACACCGTGAATTCATTGTTCCAGGAAGGGGAAACTTTATTGACACATTCCTGGGGTCAGATACATCACATGATCACACTGACAGAACCACAGGCACATAGACACAGGCAACAGAGCATGCACAATGTCGGCACTAGTACAGTGTATATCCACCTTTCGCAGCAATGCAGGCTGCTATTCTCCCATGGAGACGATCGTAGAGATGCTGGATGTAGTCCTGAGGAACGGCTTGCCATGCCATTTCCACCTGGCGCCTCAGTTGGACCAGCGTTCGTGCTGGACGTGCACACCGCGTGAGACGACGCTTCATCCAGTCCCAAACATGATCAATGGGGGACAGATCCGGAGATCTTGCTGGCCAGGGTAGTTGACTTACACCTTCTAGAGCACGTTGGGTGGCACGGGATACATGCGGACGTGCATTGTCCTGTTGGAACAGCAAGTTCCCTTGCCGGTCTAGGAATGGTAGAACGATGGGTTCGATGACGGTTTGGATGTACCGTGCACTATTCAGTGTCCCCTCGACGATCTCCAGTGGTGTACGGCCAGTGTAGGAGATCGCTCCCCACACCATGATGCCGGGTGTTGACCCTGTGTGCCTCGGTCGTATGCAGTCCTGATTGTGGCGCTCACCTGCACGGCGCCAAACACGCATACGACCATCATTGGCACCAAGGCAGAAGCGACTCTCATCGCTGAAGACGACACGTCTCCATTCGTCCCTCCATTCACGCCTGTCGCGACACCACTGGAGGCGGGCTGCACGATGTTGGGGCGTGAGCGGAAGACGGCCTAACGGTGTGCGGGACCGTAGCCCAGCTTCATGGAGACGGTTGCGAATTGTCCTCGCCGATACCCCAGGAGCAACAGTGTCCCTAATTTGCTGGGAAGTGGCGGTGCGGTCCCCTACGGCACTGCGTAGGATCCTACGGTCTTGGCGTGCATCCGTGCGTCGCTGCGGTCCGGTCCCAGGTCGACGGGCACGTGCACCTTCCGCCGACCACTGGCGACAACATCGATGTACTGTGGAGACCTCACGCCCCACGTGTTGAGCAATTCGGCGGTACGTCCACCCGGCCTCCCGCATGCCCACTATACGCCCTCGCTCAAAGTCCATCAACTGCACATACGGTTCACGTCCACGCTGTCGCGGCATGCTACCAGTGTTAAAGACTGCGATGGAGCTCCGTATGCCACGGCAAACTGGCTGACACTGACGGCGGCGGTGCACAAATGCTGCTCAGCTAGCGCCATTCGACGGCCAACACCGCGGTTCCTGGTGTGTCCGCTGTGCCGTGCGTGTGATCATTGCTTGTACAGCCCTCTCGCAGTGTCCGGAGCAAGTATGGTGGGTCTGACACACCGGTGTCAATGTGTTCTTTTTTCCATTTCCAGGAGTGTATTAAGGCATCACGGAATAACTCCCTTGGTCTGTAGCGAGCAGTAGAGAGGTAAAAATTTTAGAGGAAGACAGTGGTTGCAATACATCCAGCAATCAATTGAGGATGCAGGTTGCAAATCCGCTCTGAATGTTAACGTTGGCACTGGAGTGGAATTCGGGTCTGGCCGCATCAAATGAGTCAATAGACCGATGACCCAGAAAAAAAAGTCTAAGCATAGGTGAATGCACTTCGTCACAAAATCGCCAGTGGTTTACAAAATGCAACTAGCTATGCACTGTAAAGTGGCTTGAGGAGTTTACATGGAGTTGTACATGTATGTGACCCCGTCTTGAGCTATTTTGTTAGTACGTATGGCAGATGTGAATGCGACTGATAGAAAACAAAAAAACAAGTTTTGGAGGCTGGTATTGGAAAGTTTGAGGATCTGCATTTGATTCGTAATTTTATGGTTGATGTGAAGTATGAATTGGGACGTGATCAAGGCAACGACACAAAAACAGCTGGTGAGTTAAAGCTGTAAACGTCGTCACTGTAAGTGCTTGTACTCCTTGCACTTACGTCCTATCATTTATACATACATACGTACACAAGCACATAGATACATACAAAACATGCAATACAGAAATACAATTTCATAAATATAAAAAACATGCTACCATTGTCCTACAGTCGTTCCATTTGTGAATTTTACATCTTCTGTTCGTCATTATTTGACCGATCTTTATTTATTTCTTCATTTCGTTGGAGTGAAATGGATGTACCGTAAATAAGAGCGGTGACGATAATCTCGAGAATTCTGTTTCCAGCAACGTTTATTTAATTTTAGGAGACGTCAGTAAATTACCTCTCAGTACAAACAGAAAATATTGGCCTCATAATTGCCAGAAACGTCCGTATGTATAATTATAAAAGAAAAAGGGAATTGGAAATTACTTACTCCGCAAGTCCCAGAATAACGGTCTCCTGCGCAAATGTGCTGCGGCAGTATACCATTAAACTTTTAGCCGATCTGACACTCCTGGTTGTTGATGATGGTTACGTTGGTTTTCTGAAGCCATGGTGCCAGCGTATCGTTTCCGTATTCGTACTACAAAAAATAATACTTATGATTTAAATTCTGCATATAATAATGGTCAATGGCAAGGTTAACATACGTTGACTTTGAAGTAAAAGATTACGGGTTTTAGTTAAAAATTTACTCTTATACAGGGTGAGTCACCTAACATTACCACTGGATATATTTCGTAAACCAAATCAAATACTGACGAATCGATTCCACAGACCGAACGTGAGGAGAGGGGCTAGTGTAAATGGTTAATACAAACCATAAAAAAATGCACGGAAGTATGTTTTTTAACACAAACCTACGTTTTTTTGAATGGAACCCCGTTAGTTTTGTTAGCACATCTAAACATATAAACAAATACGTAATCAGTGCCGTTTGTTGCATTGTAAAATATTAATTACATCCTGAGATATTGTAATCTAAAGTTGACGCTTGAGTACCACTCTTCCGCTGTTCGATCGTGTGTATCGGAGAGCACCGAATTACGTAGGGATCCAAAGGGAACGGTGATGGACCTTAGGTACAGAAGAGGCTGGAACAGCACATTACGTCCACATGCTAACACTTTTTATTGGTATTTTTTACTGACGCACATGCACATTACCATGAGGGGTGAGGTACACGGGTTTCCGTTTACAATTAAGGAGTGGAATAGTGTGTGTCCCGACATGTCAGGCCAATAGATGTTTAATGTGGTGGCCATCATTTGCTGCACACAATTGCAATCTCTGGCGTAATGAATGTCGTACACGCCGCAGTACATCTGGTGTTATGTCGCCGCAGGCTGCCACAATACGTTGTTTCATATCCTCTGGGGTTGTAGGCACATCACGGTACACATTCTCCTTTAACGTACCCCACAGAAAGAAGTCCAGAGGTGTAAGATCAGGAGAACGGGCTGGCCAATTTATGCGTCCTCCACGTCCTATGAAACCCCCGTCGACCATTCTGTCAAGGGTCAGCCTAGTGTTAATTGCGGAATGTGCAGGTGCACCATCATGCTGATACCACATACGTCGACGCGTTTCCAGTGGGACATTTTCGAGCAACGTTGGCAGATCATTCTGTAGAAACGCGATGTATGTTGCAGCCGTTTTGGGCCCCTGCAATGAAGTGAGGACCAATGAGGTGGTCGCCAATGATTCCGCACCATACATTTACAGTCCATGGTCGCTGTCGCTCTACCTGTCTGAGCCAGCGAGGATTGTCCACGGACCAGTAATGCATGTTCCGTAGATTCACTGCCCCGTGGTTTGTGAAACCCGCTTCATCGGTAAACAGGCAGAACTGCAACGCATTCTCTGTTAATGCCCATTGACAGAATTGCACTCGATGATTAAAGTCGTCACCATGTAATTGCTGATGTAGCGACACATGAAACTGGTGAAAGCGGTGACGATGCAGTATGCGCATGACACTACTCTGACTCAGCCCACCGGCTCTCGTAATGTCCCGCGTGCTCATGTGTGGGTTCATGGCAACAGCAGCTAACACACCAACTGCATCCGCTTCTCCTGTGACGGGCCTGTTACGGACCCGTTTGCGTGCTACGACCATACCTGTTGCATACAGTTGGCGGTAGATGTTTTGCAATGAGCGGCACGTTGGATGCTCTCTGTCCGAGTACCGTTCAGCATACACCCTGCAGGCTTCAGCTGCATTTCGTCGACACTCGCCATAGATGAGTATCATCTCCGCCTTTTCAGAGTTCGAATACACCATGGTCACAGTTCCTAGAACACTACACTATCGCAGACGTCTTGTAACACGGTATACTGCAGTTGGTCTGCGTGCGGAGACGAATGCAGAATAACAATAGCAGCAAGCGCTACATGCGGACACTGCGACAGCTAGGCCAACCAACAGTGCACTACAGCCACACTCGTAAACACGGTCGTCATCGTAAACATGTCCCTGCAGATGCTGCTCGCCGACCGTGGCCCGTGTTTGTTACAACACGCAACTGAACGTCGGAGGTTTCAAGCGTCGATTTTAGGTTACAATATCTCCGGATGTAATTGACATTTTACAGTGCAACAAAAGGCACTGATTACGTATTTGTTTATATGTTCAGATTTGCTAACAAAACTAACGTGGTTCCATTTAAAAAGACGTAGGTTTGTGTTAAAAACATACTTCCGTGCATTTTTTTATGGTTTGTATTAACCAATTACACTAGCCCCTCTCCTCACGTCCAGTCTGTGGAATCGGTTCGTCAGTATTTGATGTGGTTTACGAAATATATCCAGCGGTAACGTTAGGTGACTCACTCTGTATATTGAAACAGTCTACGTTAGCACTCTATAGACAGTGATAAACTTTTTTGCAGTAAGCAGATTCTCCTACTCTCGTGTACTACAAAATATATATCCACAGTTGCCACAAACAAATTTCTGGACTCAAAAATAGTGGCAGCCACAAGATCTTTAGACGTGGGCAGGGATGGAAGTCACACAGTTCGACAGCTAGTCAACTGTGTGGATATTATGTCAATTTGTATTTCATATTCCTCAGCATTCCCATTACCAAAGTGACTTTGCGCGTGTGTCTGTAGTCCTTATGAAATTCGTTTGCTTATGACTCAATACGCTGTTTCTTTCGTCCTGTTGATACGGAATACTTCCATTTATTGTTTTACTCCTTGACACAAAATTTCATGTCTTTTGGTGCAGGGCCATAGGCTCCTTTCCATTGCTACACCTGCTGTTTCTGAGGTCTAGTTTCATCCACAGAGATAAAAATGGATACAGTTCCAGCCCCATGATTTTTTAAAACGTCCCGATCGTTTTCTGCAGAAGCGTTTTCGTATTTTCCTTCGGTGAACCTTTATTACAGGAGACCTGCATTTGCAAAACACGCTCCTGGTTAGTCTTCAGGTGAAATGCTTCTGATTTGATTATTGTCTCATACGTTTCATTACCCTTTCAATCGTCCATCATTCAGTATCGTGCACACTGTTTCGATTTTCTCATCCCTGATTGCTGTTTTAAGTGTCCAACACGTGGAACATGTTAAAGAGAGTGACCGACACTTTTGAATTCAACAGGCCACCGTATTCACTGGAAATGAAGGAACAGATTCTTCACAACCAGTTCCGGTTGATACTCCATTACTACAGTGAACTTCCTTAGTGCTAGCTTATATATTTTGGGGAAACTACTCTAAAAAAGCCCTCTTACGTAATGAAATGTGGAAATGTGTTTGCCAACAGCTTTGTATTTATCATTTAACAGAAGAACAAGCAAACAAAAATTTTGTACTAATGCCCTGCTTAATTTTGTCCCCAGCACCCACTTCCCAAAAAAACCCCACCCTTCCCTATCGATAGCAAAAACAGACTTTCATTGGTATTAGCGTCATCTATGTGCTACTTACATAACTCTTCACCTTGCCTTCACATGATTAAAAAGCACAAAAATAATGCTTACCTTAAATAACAGAATACATCAAACATTTACAGTTGTGAAGGGCATATGGGTCTGCAGATATCTTCTCCGTACGCCATCAGGCTGTATAATTAAACATATGGAACACAAACATACAATAAACTGGAAGAGAGAAAGAATTCATTGGAAAGTTGAAAGTTCCACCGCCTCTCACGGCTTATTTTTTTACTTTTTATTTATTTATTTATTTATTTATTTATTTTAACTTAACCACGTTGCTTCAGTTTAAGACACAGGGTGATAAATAAAGTGCTATTGATCAAACAACGCTAGTCAAACAACGGTGCAAAATAACATTTCCATGTTTCGTCGATTCTGTGACGTACACAGCCTTATAGTCTCTGTAACCAAGAAAACAAAAATGATAATTTATTTGGGCCAGAAATATATCTTGCGCATGAATTTCAGAGTAGACCTCATATCGCACACCTATTTTCCAGTCTGTAAACACAGTTTTCTTCTTCTTGTGCACTTCAAGGCTTAGGCACTTGTGCGTGTTCCCTCTTTACCTTTCATCGCCACCTCATTCTGGGTCTTCCTACATCCCTTCTTTCTTTCCACTGGTATAGTACAGCAAGACGTGGGATTCACTCTGAACTGATTCTTTGTAGTTGAGGTTCCCACAAAGTTTTATTTTGTTCAATCTTTTCATTAATGTTACAAATATCTAGTCAATTCCCAATATCTTCATTTCCTGTACTGTATTCTCTCATAAAGCCTTTCATTATCCTAAAAAATCTCATTTTATTGCTTGTAGTTTGCAATTATCGTTTTTTATGGATCCATGACTCACTAACATATAACAATACAAGCGCAGCCATGATTTTATAAAATTTTAATTTTGTTTCCTTCCACATTTTGTTCTTCAATGTTTCGTTTTCCTCTTGCATGTTGACTGATATTTGTTAATCTTATTTTCTGTGTCCCTGTCCATGTCATAATTTATAACGCATTCTAGAAAATTAACGTCAGAGGTCTGCTCAAATAGTGTTATTATTTTTAAGTGTGTGATGTATTTATAGTGATGAGTCATGGTTTTAGTTTTCTTTGTTGATATTCGAAGATTTTCTTTTCTTTTCCCAAACATGCAGTTTATAGCTCATTTTCAGTTTCTTCCAAAATTATTTATATGCCCATTAAATCAGATTTTTGACAGGCTGCAGCCTTGTTTCAGTTCCTTATTGGTAGTTATTTCTTCTGTTTTATTGTTACCAACATTTTTATAATTTTTGTGTTCATGTGTAAGCTTCTTATAGTATCAATAACTTGTCGAGGATATCCAGCTTTAATCCTTATGTCCCATAGTTTCTTCCTGTTAACACTGTCAAAAGCTTTTTCGATGTCAATAAAAGCTATAAGTGTTTCTAAACTGAATTCTCGTCGTTTCTCTAAACTTCTTTTCATGGTGAATATGTTATGACTGCGTGAGCAGCCTTTGCAGAATCCACACTGTCCTTCAGCTAGAAGAGTATCTGCTATGGTTCTTAAACGATTATAGATTATTTTTCAAAAATTCTATGTTTAGGAGGCTAATTCTTCTGTAATTTTCGCAATTGTTTCTTTGACTTAAAGAAATGATACAGCTTCTGATACTTTCAATGAGTTTGTGATTTCACACCAGTACCAACATTCTTTAAATAGATGTACTCGTCTAAAATCACAAAAGGAACAAGCATATTTCAAATTTTTCTTCTTAATACCACCTGATCTATATGCTTTCCTATTTTCATCCTTTTTAAAGCTTCTGGCAGTTCTTCCTTTGTGACTGAGTCCATCGTACTCTTATGTGATGTTTCCCCTTCTCGTCCTTCAATTCTGGATCTTGTATTTGCCACAACGTCTTATACAATTCTTTGCACTGACCTTGGTTAGTTATATTTATTTACATTTGTACAGTCTAGCATCTGATATGAAAGAAGAACACAGATCACACCTTTCATCATTCAGTAAATCAGAAAACGGAATACCACATATAGAAAAGGTCTACTGCTGTTTTCGTCAACGCAGGGTGAACCATAACTCCAACGACAAAATTTCGGATGTTACTTAAGGAGAGTTTCTGAGCATTTTCGCATAAAGAATCCATTGTCTCCAACATATCGTTAGACAGTAATCGTATTTCATTTGATTTTTTACTCCATTATATTTTGCATAGAAAGCATCTACATACCAGTGAAAATGTCAATGCTGTTTCTTCTTTAGAAGTAATACTCACTATTCTGTCATTTTACTTTTCTATCTGAAGCGTGCATCCAGAACTCCTCCAACATGTTTCAAGTTTATTTTCGGTAGTGTTAGTTGTACGTTAAGAGTGATACAGAAAGAAGTGTGGATAGGTTTACTGTTGAAGAGTTGGTGGATATGCACCTTGGGTACAGGTTCACTAAAGCTATGAAAGAGCTTCGCACATATGCTATGCGAACCTCTTGCTCCAACCACGTTGACCATACCACAATACTTTTGCATCTGCCCTTAGGTACCTAAGAGGATATGGATCCTTCCTTGGTAGAAGGTGTTGCAAATTACTAGTTTTTCATTGTGAAGGTGTTTACACAGAAACGTAGGTGAAAGATGTAACAGTTCGAGTAAATCTAAATTACTTTATTTCTCTATAACGACCCACGGAAGACTACTTGTCACTTATCCCTAAAAAATGTCCCTATAGAAGCCTCGAAAATGTGTTGGTAGAGTTCAGCTTCAATCTGTATGCAAACTGAATTTAAAACATAAACACTCCGGTGGTAACAGGATTTGTCGTACCATGACTAACACTGCAAGAAGAACGTTGTATGTCCAGCCAAACATTGTGACAAATATCACAAGCTCAACTTGCTTCTTTAATGAAATATGGGAGAGCAGTGAGCAAGTACTGGATGTTACTCGTCCCTAGATGCGTGTTTATTTGTTTATTGCATCTCACGATAAAGACGTTGCTTTTCTGCGTCTGGGATGACGTTACTGTATTCAGTATGAAGGTTATACTCCTGAAGTCGTATATGATTCATTATTACTTCTATTTAAAATTTAGCATGACGCAGATTTATTTACGGTGTTATTCCAAATCTATGTAATTAATATTAATTTGGATGTTATGATACGTTTAGTGTCGATTTTCTCCACACTGAAACGCCGTTGACGAAAGAAAGTTTCTATCCCATAATTCGACGACATCATATAAATTTTGATTCATTTCTCAGTGTGTTATTACTGAGGTTTTAAATTTCGTTACTCCTTTTATTGCACTGGAAACCGACGTTGTTGGCAGAGTCAGACGTTGGTTACTCTGCCCGAAATAGTTTGCTGTGGAGCACATGACTGAATTAAAATGGAGTAGTCAAGAAAGATCGTCACGATACGGATTATTTCTGTACATCTGTGCTCAAGACCATGTAAACACACAGAAAACCTGAAGTAGTACCCACAATCGTCAACTCAGCTTGCTATTTGCTAATGTATTGTTTTTGGCCCATGTGATCGAATATACTAATAGACCTGTTTGACAATGTAAATATCACGAAATGAACGTCATCGAAAGTGATTATTCGTCAAAATACAGGTGATTTGCGATAGTTTGAATGACAGAAACTATAAAAGTTACAACTTGTTATTTGATATCCAATAGCATCGTAAGAAACTACACTACAATGTTACTTGGGAATGAGAGGTATCTACACGAAATCTCACCGGACGGGGACAAATGAAGTGAGAAGTGGCACTATCTCCCAACAAAGAAGTTTACCAATGGAACTCCCATAGTACTTAAAGAGTACAATTTAAATATTTCTGTTCAGTGAAACGAATGATTTTTGTTCATGGGGAAGGTGTAACCAAATTTATAGAGCAATTTCCTTGATACTGCTACTTCGGGTTTCTTAACCCTGTAACTACCATCGGGCCTCATAGACCAGTCCGCAGTTTTTATTATCTTCTCTGTTAGTAACTATTCATTTTATTTTATTGAAATTTGAAGACATTTACTAGTAACGATTTTGAAAACTAATTACAAAAGTTTACCTATGGATGTGGGTTAAAATGTTTGTCTACGTTTCCTCCCATACAGCCCTCGCAAACACTTGCTGTTAGAAACAATTTTTAAATAAGCAGATCTGTGTCTCCACAGTGTCTGTTACGTCATTTGCTATTGTTGACTCGCCTTGTTATTCTCTCATGACTCATCAGTCCACCTTGTGATAAGAACATCTTTATTTTAGCGCAACATTTCATCTCGCCTTGTTATTCTCTCATGACTCATCAGTCCACCTTGTGATAAGAACATCTTTATTTTAGTGCAACATATCATAACGGTTGTCTGTCTTACAAAGTGAAAATATTACGGAGGATTATCAGATGAGGATTTAGGGAATTTTTGAAGCAGTTTTCTGATTCAGGAGACCCACTAGTGAATTCGAAATTTCCAGTGACAATGATAATGAGGTAGAGGACGCTGAAAACGCAGAACAACACGAAGACTACAGTGACCATGAAGAATTCTTTTACTAAGAAGAGGAACAAATTAATGCAAAGTCTGTTGAGTGTGACTTATTGTTATCTGCTAATGGGAATCAAATATGAGATACAGCCCCTGGGGCTGGATGTTTTGGCAGGTAGAGCAAAAAGGATGTATTGAAAGAATGCCAGGGACGTTAAAAGTGTTCGATTAGAAACTGTAATAATGAAGAGTCTTGTTTAATGTCCTTCTTTCGCGTCCCCCTCATCGAGAAAGTGTGTATGTGGACCAACAAAGAAGCTCTAATCGTCTACAAGGACTGGTGGATGTACATTTGCATGAAATTCAAAACTTACTTGGCGTTCTGATGCTGACTGGTGCTTACAAATCAAGAAATGAAGACATCACTCATCGTTGGGGTGTTGAGAATTGCCTACCACTGTTCAATGAAATTATGTCTCGTAACCGCTCCCATCCTATTCTGAGGGTGTTCTACTTTGGCACTGTAGCAACCCGACGTGAACATAAGTCGATAAACTGGAACAAATCAGAGAGGTTTCCGAGATGTGGGAAAGTATCCCAAGGGACATATGTGATCCAGGCTTTTTCGGCGTAATCCAATGATGAAACGATCTCGGGTGATCAATAGAGTAATGGCGTCGTCTTGTCGCAAAGTTTCGCTGACTTTTGTATCCATTATTTTCGCTTGAATATGATGGGTACGAAACTCATCGAAACGGTGCCACAAGACGACGCCATCACTCGGTTGGTCACTCGAGAAGATTTCATCATTACCCTGACGGAAGCCTAAGTTCCATGAAGACAGATGTCCGTGGATGAACAGTTAATCGTATTTCGAGACCGCTATCTTTTCGTCAATATATTCCATCGAAATCTGGGAGATAAGGAATAAAGTTCTGGGCAGTTTGTGACAGTACAACGTGTTGTTGGTGGAAGATGAAAGTATATTTGTGGGAAGAGGAAGAAACCAGAGCCGCGCGACTTGGAGATAATATAGGGAATAACCTGGAGACTGAACTAGAAAGGTCTGAACGTACTCGTATCGCCTCTATGTGTGTCTCTTGTTTACGTGTCTCGGCTTAGCTTATTGTTTGTTGTCAAAAAAGCTGACACCAGATGGTAATATCCGAAAAAAGAATGGTTAACTGCCTGCCGCTTTTGTTACGGCTGAACTAGATTACATTAGATTAGATTTGATTAATACTAGTTCCATGGATCATGAATACGATATTTCGTAATGATGTGGAACGAGTCAAATTTGTGAAGTACGCCCTACCAAATATTATGACAGACTCTTATCTTCCGAAGCAGAACAAAGTTGTTAACGACCTTAGCTCTCTTCATGACCAACCAATCGTATCACTATCAGGAGTGAAGAAACCTGAGGTTGTAATAATATGAGCCGGCCGCTGTGGCCGAGCGGTTCTAGGCTCTTCAGTCAGGAACCGCGCGACTCATACGGTCGCAGGTTCTAATCTTGCCTCGGGCATGGATGTGTGTGATGTCCTTAGGTTAGTTAGGTTTAAGTAGTTCTAAGTTCTAGGGGACTGCCTACCTCATATGTGCTCAGAGCCATTATTTTTAATAATATGCAATGCCGCAAAAATCGGCATCGATACCAAGGTCCTGAAGAAGTGTTGATACAGTGTG
This sequence comes from Schistocerca serialis cubense, assembly GCF_023864345.2. NCBI lineage: Eukaryota > Metazoa > Arthropoda > Insecta > Orthoptera > Acrididae > Schistocerca > Schistocerca serialis. The sequence continues at coordinate 787,281,825 of NC_064638.1, read as the reverse complement.
AAGGAAATCATAAGGCGCTGGTCATTGGTAAATTTCTTCAAAATGATTAATGTAACTGTAATGAACGCATACATAATTTGGATGATGCTGACTACCAATAAAAAATTAGACGTTGGCCTTTCCCCTTCAGTTTGGGAAATCAACTAGCAGGAATAAGGAAGTCAATGACATCCTTAGTATCACCGGGTCCAGGAAGGGCAGAGAAACTTCCAGCTAAGAAAAGGAGAACATGTGCATTTTGTGTAGAGAAAAAAAAACAGAGAATCAGACAAATTACATGTTATAAGAGCACCAAACCTGTATCTTCGGAACATTCTGCTATTATATGTGGACCCCGCGCAAATTTGCTATGAGAGAAGTATTATAAAAAGACTTGGTGTAGAATGAGAACAAACTGTAATTAAAAAGGTGCTAGTATAGGTATAAAAGTGTGTTTTCAAAAATGTAAATTTTAAACAAATAAAATGGCGGTTCAAGCCATAATCAGTGAAAATAGAGTCAGCCTATGTCAATTCAACAACACGACTCTGAGAGGCACGACTGGCAGGAAACATTATACAGATTTTCTGCCAGGCAGAGAGATATACATAGCGAAGAAAAATGTTACAATATTGTTTACAGGATTCCAAATGAAGTGTTTAATACTTAGAATAATCTAAAATTTGCCACCGACATACAGTAGTATTATGAGATTTTCAAAGCTATCGTAATGGTTGTTGAAACTGGGAATGAAATACAAATAAATAATAGAAATAATAAATGAAAGTGGGAAAGCGAACATTGTCTTATCTATTACATCATTTTGTCTATTGGAACTCGGAGCGGCCATATAAAAAAGAAAATCAGATAATATTTGCTAAACGGCAGGAAACAGTAACATAATCAGCGATATTAGGTACTGAAAACGAGTAGATAAGTATCCAGATGTGCAGTCAGCTATTCACGGAGCGCACTGACTCCAGAGAAGTAGCAGGAAACAATATTTAGTACCTGCGACTGTAAAATGGTGAGAAGTCTCTCTTCCATCTTTCACAGTGTAGCTGGAGTCACCCTTCCGACAGGTCGTTGCTCTGTTTACCGACAGTTTGCCCCAGCCAGCGGCGACTGCGTTAGCCCCGTCTTCTGTCTCCTGTCCCTGCGCCGGTAGGTTCACCGTAGAGATGGTCACTCCATCCAAAGCCAGCGGAGGAGACACCTGCACTTGTGACGAGACTACAGTTGTACCCAAGTGTGTGTGGAAAACAGTGCATTCCACAGCAAGAAAATTTACAACTATTCACTGATTACACATTAACTGACAATGTCATCAATTTTATAATCATACCTATAGCGAAAATTACCACCTTCTCAGAGAGATAAAATTGAAATTTTGCAATATCCCCTGACGCTCTCAATATGAATCACTTTCCCAGTATGACAGACATTAAGGCTGTATTTCACTTTCAGTACTCATGTAGGACAGGTGTGCTGTGCTTTATAGCTGCAGTAATGAGTCTTCTCAATAACGGCTAAATTAATGAAAACGGGTGGATGTAAATTAGGTCCTTCAAAAAACAGTAGCAAAGTGTCAGATATACGCGTGCAGCATAGTTCTCCAGTTTTACGTAGACGTCCAGAGAAATTTATGAAGAATTTCAATCCATACGGTGAATTCTAGCTGCAACAAATGTATACACTGTTCCTTAAAGTAATTGCTAACTTCTTCCCATGTTTCATCAACCGTAGGTCTTCTTCTGTACATTGCTTAAATTCTTTCTACCGTTAGTTTAATCTAGGTTCATGTTTCCTTCTCTCATGTATTCTATTTCTTCCGAGTTCTCAAGTTATTCTGTGTCTTAAAATTCACAGAATATATCTTTTCTGCCTTAACACAACAGTTTTGAAAGTAGACATCATCTTACTCTTTTCTACATTTTCTAAAACGTCCAAATAATTAACTGCTGGTAAACCACAGTTTACAAGTTTGCTTCTACCTTTCTAGCTTTCTGGTGAATTGCCTTGTTTTCTGGTAACTTAGTTTTATTCCTATTCCACCAATAAATATACTGTAAAAACTCCTCAGACAGTACACAAGAGCGATTTCGCAATTGTGTTATTGTGATGTTCTTCCAATTAATCTGCAACACACAGGATTTCTGTCCTGGATGTCATGACGTAAGACCGAAAATTGCGCAATTTCGGTTTTTCTTTCTTTTTTACTATTTTTACTGGAAATTTATTTTTTCTTCCAATTCTGAGTAAAATTCGAAATTTTCTGATTCTATGCTTGGATATGTAGTGCTTGAGATAGTTGTAGCTTTTTTTACTTTTTACAAAAATCTCAATGTTCTGAAATTCTGATTAAAAAATTTAGATTTCTCGATCTGAAACATCCCAACTCTGAGAGTTCTGCGGTATTTTACAATTTTTCTCTAAACACAGCTAAATTTGTTTCCCACCTTTCGTGAAATTCCGGTTAATAATGTTAAAATTTTTGTGCCACAAATTTCTCTTTTTCCGTCTCTCAATGAAGACTACTCAGACAAGTCGAATGATGACAATGGGTCTACCATACACAGAAGGTGCAGTACGAACCTGTTATCTGACCACTCCATTGATCTGCAGACATCACTTTAGATACACCTGGACGTTCGTTTACTGGTGGGGGAATTCTGAAGAAAATTTTGTATTATTTTCTTCTGCACCGTTAGTTGTAACAGTAAAGTCATGTCTAACTACACGTTTTCTGTAATTGCTCTTTTGATTTAGAATAATGACCCAAAGACGTGTTGTGTAGAAAAGGCTCTAAATGTAATTTCTTTAGGAAGAAGGAGAAAAATTGATTAGGGTTTGACGATGGTCGTTAGAGGAGAAGGCCACATTCTCAGGCTGTGTGAGATATGGTGTCGGCCATATCCTTTTCAAAGGGACCGAAAAATAATTAACTTGCGTGATTTACGGAAGCCATGGAATGCTAAACGCCAGTGACCTAATGGTGATTTGAATAACCATCATCTCGAACGTATGTGCATTCAACACTGTTATAGGAGAGGTGAAAGTAGGATCCACACTCCGCTATTTGAATGGTCACAGCTGACAGTAGAATGAAGAGACTTAAATTCAGCTTTTGCACTGTGATCTCGAAACACTGAGTGATCTGCAATGTTTGTTCGGCATTACATCATACACGAACACAACAAAGGCATGTCAAGAAGTACACGAAATCCACCATGTTTGATGCGTATTTCTAAACTCACCCTGAGAAATGCTATGTCTGCAGCTGAGTACACTAGTCCAGTATAGTTCTCGTGTAAGATTCTCTGCTCCACTTGGTGGCCGGACCCTCCACTGGTCTGTGAGTTCGTATGTACTGCTGAGACGGTAAGCTGGAAAGAATCACATCTGACAGAATGATATGTCTTACAGCTCGCTACGCTCCCATATGCACTAAGAAGACCAACTGTGCATAGCAAACGGTTGTGATGATCCACGAGCTTCGATTCGTCCCACGGGTCAGCTATGCTGGCGCAAGGAGTTACACGTCCTTCTAGCGAGAGTGTGCTCCCCGCGGCCTGGAATACTACTGAGCACCGCACAAGCGCGGAAAGGCGATCTTGTATTGATTTGTGAGAAAAGGAGGAGCGTACGACGGTCAGGGAAGGAATCCTGCGCTTGTCGGGGTCTCGTGCTGCCTTCCACGCCCAAGACGGGCACGCAGTCTCGTAACCGCCACTGGCCGGACCAATGCACGAGAGTTCAACAAGCTGGGGTAGCGGCGCGGAGCGAGTAAAGCCGCACATTGCTGAAGGCTGCGGTCTTCCTCTCATCTCCGCCGTCTGATTAACGGCGAGAACTCGCCGGATACTCCATTTCGAGTGAAGTTTCTTCGGTTTGCCTCAACTCTTAAATTCAGTTGGCGGTTAGGGTTTCAAGTGTTAGTGATGTGCTATGGTCGTTATTTTGTGCTTTTGGGTTAAAACATGAAATTGCATGTTGCACTTATGGAATGCCTGAATATCAGCGCTCGTTCTGTGAGCACTGAATTATAAATACTCGTTCCCTCTCTGTATTCATGAGGTGTTAACCATCAATTCATCAAGTGTTGACCATCACGGTCGTGATTTGCTTAAGAGTTAATTTTTCTCACTTCCAGTTTCAGCCATGGCAGCGCTGGACAACACTGTGAATTCACATATGATTATTTTGCCTTATGGTAATGTGTAAATTAATTGCGTTTCTCTCTCCGCTATAGATTTATGTAGTAATTGCATGCATTAAGGTAACATTGCCAGGATATGGGCACAATGGTAGATTGCACAAGTGTCTGAAGTAGCCAGATATGACAGGGCGGACGCCATTTCCCACAATGGGGCCACGGAACCATTGTCTGTACAACGGAGTAAAAAGCAGCGTGTGTGATGTCCTTTGGTTAGATAGGTTTAAGTAGTTCTAAGTTCTAGGGGACTGATGTTAAGTCCCATAGTGCTCAGAGCCATTTGAACTATTTTGTAAGAGCAGCGTCAGATTTAAATTTAACGAACCAATGTGTTTATTGCTATTACTATTCCTCCGACTGGAATACTCTCTTTCAAATTCTGAAGGTGACAGGGTTAAAATACAGAGAGCGAAAGGCTATTTACAATTTGTACAGAAACCAGATGGCAGTTATAAGAGTCGAGGGGCACGAAAGGGAAGCAGTGGTTGGGAAGGGAGTAAGACAGGGTTGTAGCATATCCCCGATGTTATTCAATGTGTATATTGAGCAAGCAGTAAAGGAAACAAAAGAAAAATTCGGAGATGCAATTAAAATCCATGGAGAAGAAATAAAAACTTTGAGGTTCGCCGATGACATTGCAATTCTGTGAGAGACAGCAAAGGACCTGGAAGAGCAGCTGAATGGAATGGACCGTGTCTTGAAAGAAGGATATAAGATGAACATCAACAAAAGCAAAACGAGGATAATCGAATGTAGTCGAATTAAATCGGGTGATGCTGCGGGAATTAGATTAGGAAATGTGACGCTTAAAGTAGTAAAGGAGTTTTGCTATTTGGGGAGCAAAATAACTGATGATGGTCGAAGTAGAGAGGATATAATATGTAGAGTGACATTGGCAAGGAAAGCGTATCTGAAGAAGAGAAAGTTGTTAACATCGAGAATAGATTTAAGTGTCAGGAAGTCGTTTCTGAAAGTATTTGTATGGAAGTGAAACATGGACGATAAATAGTTTGGACAAGAAGAGAATAAAAGCTTTCGAAATGTGGTGCTACAGAAGAATGCTGAAGATTAGATGGGTAGATCACATAATTAATGGGGAGGTATTGAATAGAATTGGAGAGAAGAGAAATTTGTGTCACAACTTGACTAGAAGAAGGGATCGGTTGGTAGGGAATATTCTGAGGCATCAAGGGCTCAGAAATTTAGTATTGGAGGGCAGCGTGGAAGGCAAAAATCGTTGACGAAGACCAAGAGATGAATACACTAAGCAGATTCAGAAGGATGTAGGTTGCAGTAGTTGCTGACAGATGAAGAATCTTGCACAACGCTGCATGAAACCAGTCTCCGGACTGAAGACCACAACAACAACAACAACTATTCCTCCGAGTCTCTGTATTTTTATTTTACCCATTGTTGTTAGTTACTAGGATTTTGGTTTAATGTTTTCTTAAAACTGGCGAAACTTAATCAGACAGTGTTAAGCAAATGGTGGCTGCAAGCCGTGTATTATAGTTCTGAATTCCTTACGGAGTAGCGTGCTAATTAGAACTTGGGGTATCAAAGTTTTGAGTAATGAGATACCACTCGTTTTCAGCTTAGATAATTGAATTTCGACTTAATGCGTCAAATAGTTTTGTTATTGCAAGCTTGGAATGGATGTGAAGAGTTCATTTATGAAATCAATTGTTTAGTGACTGTTTAAGATCTTAACAGTTTTAGGGCCCAAAGCCCGTTGTCCCTTCCTGAGACTTGTTTGAACACTTTTATAATTATTTGAATTATTAACTTTTTGAGAACCAAAGCCCATTGGCCTGTCACTATATTTGTTTGAGAATATTAACAATCGAATGTTATTGTTTCTTCAAGTACCAATGTGTGCAATATTTTAGCCTTGTCTTTTTGGCAAAATAAAATGTTCAATAAAAGAATCAGCTGCTTATATTGTCCCCAAAGGACAGTTATCCATGTTTGAGTCAGATTCTGCCAAACGGACCGCTACCAAAACTTACAAATGAAAGGATTTAGTAGTGAAGAACGACACATCTGAAGGTACTAGAGGGAAAGCAGCAATACTATATTAACCTAACGGTCTGATAAATATATCTCATTTGCTATGGTGCAACACACTCTTTGTTTTACAGAAAATATAGAAAATCCGTAATTACCTGATTTTTACAGTTCCATTCAGCGCCAGATCGTCGTAAACTGCACAAGAAACCAAGAGAATAATGCAGGTAGTCAAGGTTCAAGCAAATCTGTCAATAATCCATAGAACAGTAATCTAGAACGTAGTCCAGTAAGGTCACAGAAGTATTGTGTAAACGGGATGGAGACTTGAGCAGAGCATGCCTCGTAGTACCTTGCAGCCGCCAGACGGCCTTTTTTTTTCAAGGTCTGACCTCAGTGGCCAGACGTATACTACTGCCTGCTGGAGTCTCTTAGCGGCCGCCGGTGTTGTCAGCAGGTATCGTTGCGACTCGACCACACGTTCAGATGACAGAGCTTGGTAAAAATATGGTTCAAATGGCTCTGAGCACTATGGGACTTAACTTCTGAGGACATCAGTCCCCTTGAACTTAAACCACTTAAACCTAACTAACCTAAGAACATCACACACATCCATGCCCAAGGCAGGATTCGAACCTGCGACCGTAGCGGTCGCGCGGTTCCCGACTGAAGCGCGTAGAACCACTTGGCCACCCTGGCCGGCCAGAGCTTAGGGCTAGAAATACCCCAGTCGATACCGCGATCGCTGTGCAAATGGTTCAAATGGCTCTGAGCACTATGGGACTCAACAGCTGAGGTCATTAGTCCTCTAGAACTTAGAACTAGTTAAACCTAACTAACCTAAGGACATCACAAACATCCATGCCCGAGGCAGGATTCGAACCTGCGACCGTAGCGGTCTTGCGGTTCCAGACTGCAGCGCCTTTAACCGCACGGCCACTTCGGCCGGCGATCGCTGTGCAGGAAGGGGGAGGTGTGGCTGGGCAATCCGTCCAAATGTTCCCAGGCCATCTCGACTCGAGGGAAAGTTGTGCCCTCTGCTGTGACATGGGGAGCAGTGCTGATCGTGGGGAAGGCGGGAACTGGTGTTCTGGTCTCCAGGTTTGTGCTGGAAGTCAGAGTTATCGGAGGGCGAAAAGGATCCGAGTTCACTGTGTTTTCAGCTACAATGGCGTTGAACCTGCGGGTGCGGAGATATCTGATGTCTGAAGATACATCAAAGATAGCTTTTGGGGTGATGGTGTCTGTGTCGAGGTAGAAGCAGGTAAATGTTGGCTCAGTTTGCTGGCATGAGACTGAAGCAATTTCCGCATCCGCAGTTAAAAGGTGCGGACGAACCACTTGGCTTCGCCATTAGAGCCACCTTGTCAAGTGCAATATGACGTTGCGACAGCAGAAATCCTGAAACATACTGGATAACAACTGGAGCACATTGTCCGAAACGATTGTTTCTAGGTTCTTTTGAATGCGAATTTTTTCTGTAAGGCGATGTAGAGTCTCCCTTGTTATGGTATTTGACTTTCTAGCTACGTGAGGAAATGTGGATAATAGGTCTGTCACGAGGGCTGATATTTATGTTAGGAGAGGTCCAGCTGAGTCCACATGGACGAGCTCCAGCGTGCGCTGTGGGGCTGATCAGACTTTGAACCGTTGCTGGAGTGCTGACTGGGTTGAGGAGCAGGTCTTGCGGCAGCAGTCTGTCCTCTCGATAATTTTCAGACTCGAGATGTAGTTTACAAACCCCTATGTGCAGCGTCTCTTAGACTCACGAGCTGTTTTAGTTCTTCAGTTAGCCGAGATGCAAGTATCTGTTTTACTTTTCCAGTCTTTAATGGAGCATATTTGTCATGTAGTTCAGTAAGTTTGTTATTAAACCCATGAAGCCTTTGATTTATGTCCGAGAGAGGAATAGAAGATGTCCCACAAACCATTTTTGTGACTCGGTTGCAAGTTCAAATAAACTGATGCTTTTAAAGTCTCGGTTCATCGTCAACTGCAGTTCCTTCCTGCAACATTCTAGAGAGTACGCCATGAAAATTATGTCATGGGTGGACATATCAGGTGCAGATGTTTGAGAAGTACCAATTACTCTGTTTGGAGATTACGTTGCAGAGATATTCGTAGTAGAGTGTTTCAGAGAGAGCTTTGGGGAACGGTTGACAAGAACTGTGGAAAGAAATACATAGCATGTTAGGGACTATTTCAAGATTCACAGTGTCAAAAATGTGCCGAAAATACCAAATATCAGAAATTACCTCCCACCACGGACAACACAGTGGCCGACGGCCTTCAGTTATGGACCGAAAGCACCGGCGTTTGTGTAGAGTTGTTATTGCTGACAAGCAACACTGCTTGGAATAAGCGCAGAAATCTATTTGCGACGTATGGCGAACGTAATCATTAGGACAGTACGGCTACATTTGCCGTTAATGGACTACAGCACCAGACGACCGATGCGAGTGTCTTTGCTAACAGCATGATATGGTCTGCAGCACCTCTCCTGGGCCTGTGACCATAGCCCTTGGGCCCTGGACAACTGGGAAACTGTGGCATGATCAGATGAGTCCCGATTTCAGTTGGTAGCAGCGGGTTGTAGGGTTCGAGTGTAGCCACACCCCGCGATGCAATGAAACCAAGTTGTGAACAAGGCACTGTGCTAGTTGGTGGCGGCTCCATAATAATGTGGGCTATGTTTAGATGGAATGGACTGATTTATTTGGTCCAATGGAACCGATCATTGATTGGAAATGATTATATTCGGCTATTTGAAGACGATCCGGGGCCATTCATTGGCTTCATGTTTCCAAATGCCGATGGAGTTTTTATGGATGTTAGCGTGCTATGTCATTCTGCCACAATTGTTTGCGATTGATTTGAAGAACATTCTGGACAGTTCGAATATTTTAGCCACCGAGATCGCCCGGCATCAATCCCTCCGAACATTTATGGGACACAGTCGAGAGTCAGTTCGTGCACTGAGTACTGCAATGGGAACGCTTTCGAAATTATGAATGGCTATAGATGGAGTAAGGCTCAATATTTTTGCATGGGACTTCCAATAACGTTGAGTCCATGCCACGTCCAGTTGCAGCCTTGCACCGAGCAAAAAGAGATCCGACGAGGTATTAAAAGGTATCTCATGACCTTTGTCAACTCAGTATACACTGAATAATAGGAGCGAAAGGCTGCATGCCTCCCTTACATTGTTTGTACTCCAAGAGCTTCATTCTTGCTCTCCCATTCTTAGTTCCACCCCTTGCTCCTTATACATGCTATGTATTTATCCGTATTTCCCTGCAGCTATTGTTCTCACAATTTCGAACATCTTATAACTCTTTACATTGTCGGAACTGCCTCTTCGTTATCTTTACTTTTTCCAACGCCAAACTGACAGTCATTTAGACGATTTTCAGTTTTCTTTCAAATTCTTCTGTATTTATTGTCTGCAACTCGGATGAATAAGATGTCAGGCTGACCGTGGTATGGTTCTCACACTTATCTGCCCTTGCTATCTTCGGGACTGTGGGGATGAATTTATTCGAAAGTCCGGTAGTATGTCTCCAAACCAGCTAGCCATTCGATTAACAGTTCCCCCCCCCCCCCCCCCCCCAGTGATTTTAATTATTCCGAAGGAATGTTATCCCTCCCTTCCCACTTATTTTATTACTAGTCCTTCGAAACTCTGTTAAAATTCGACTCTAATAATGTGTCCCATACATTGTTCCACATTGCTCCCATCTTTACTTGTATCACGTTACCAGGGAGTTTCTTCCTCTGGTAGCATTGTACTCTTTCCACCTATTCGTTCTCACCTTTATTTTCTACAGTGGATTTTCCATTGAACTCTCATTGTAGAGTCCGTTGCTTTTAATTTCACCGAAGGCTTTTTGACTTTTCTCTATGCCGAGTAGCTTCCTTGTACGATTATTCCTGTTCCGTTTTCTATTCATTTTCCTTGCAGCCACGCTTCCCTGGATTCTCCGCAGATCTTACATGTTTCATTGCTAAATGAAGTATGTTGCTGTACTCGTGTCCTGACTGGATCTTTCTTCTTGAGACAATCAATTAAAGTTTTTCTTCGCAGTTATATTTATTGTATGTATGTTTATCCAACTTCTGTGAGTGCCCTGTTTTGTAACGTTGATTCTCTTCGACTGAACTGCCTACTACGGTGTTCATTATCGCAGTATTTACAGACGCAGAAAACTTCATATGTGTCACATCGTTCACAGTATTTCAGCGTCTCTTTTCTCCACACTTTGATGGTTCTGCACGATTCTCTTAAAATTCAGTCTATTCGTCATTACTAAATTATGACCCGAATGTATATCTTCTCCTGCGTGTACCTCACAATCTTATATGTTGTTTCGGAATTTCTGTGTGATCACTGAGTAATCTTGCTGGAGTCATCTCATGTCTCACGGTCGTATCCCGGTGTACCTCATCCTCTTGTGATTTCTGAACTGTGTATTCGATATTACTAGCTGAAATTTATTGCAGAACTTATATTTTTTCTCTCCATCATTCCTAATACCAAGCCCTTATTCCCCGGTTACTCTTACGCCTATTCTGTGGTTTAGGGACAGCGTCTTTGATGAGTAATCAAAGCGTTCCCGGTCCTGGGCACAACAGTAGTCTTTTATTCATTTAGATGTGGAACAAGACACCCTATGAAGGTCATCTTAACCAATTTCTTGTCAGCCGGAAACACATAGTCTCGGGTCATGAAAGTTTCTGGTAGGTGGTATGAAAGTTCGTCTTCTCCCAGCACCTCAGTCATTCTCTGTGTTTGACAGATCAAGGGAGATGACGAGCCAGTCAGTGATCCTTAATTTTCTCAGTGGGTTCGTGGTGCGAAACAAAATGTAGGGTACTGCTTTATCCTGCTGGAATATGCCATTTAATACTTGGTCATTAGGGATATGTCAACAACTACCAGCCCTGTTGTCATTTTCCAGAGCATAGTGGCTACATGCTTCCAGGAGTTGGAGAGGTACGGATCTCGAGAATCGCTGCTTCATGTGACATTTCACCACGTCATGTACGGTGTCGATGCGGTACTACATTATGCAAATGCCTGTTGTCTGTGGTATAATTCCCGCGGTAAACGGCACAGCAACTCGGGAACTCAGCTTACACTAATCCGTTTCCAACGGTTCGTCGTCACATTCTCTTCATAACATCTTCCCAACTTTTTGCTGTTTTCGCCTGCCTACTTGTCAGAGCTAGTGGAACAAACGTACGTTCTTCTCGGGATGTAGCCCTTCCATAAAAAAATGTACCTGTTCTTCATACCACACTGCTGTCCTGAGTTCATCTTCGGTCGTTTCACTACTACTAGCCGACTATCGGTATGATTTGTTGGCCTGACCCTACTATGTGCTTAAGGACAGTGATTCTACCCTCTACAACGTCCGCAAGATAATTGTAAGTTGCACGTGTATATCCTCCATCTGTAAAACACCAGCAACTTTAAAAACACCCAGTAATTAGGTGCTGACACCATTTTTCTTCCGTGTTGTTGTTGTTGTGGTCTTCAGTCCAGAGACTCATTTATTACAGCTCTCCATGCTACTCTATCCTGAGCAAGCTTCTTCATCTCCGAATAACTACTACAACCTAAATCCTTCTGAATCTGTTTAGTGTATTCATTCTTCGGTCTCCCTCTACGATTTTTACCCTCCGCGCTTCCCTTGATGCCTCGGAACGTGCCCTACCAACCAATCCCTTTTTCTAGTCAGGTTGTGCCACAAATTTCTCTCCTCTTCAGTTCTGTTCAGTACCTCCATATTAGTTAAGTGATCTACCCATCTAATCTTTAGCATTCTTCTGTAGCACCACATTTCGAAAGCTTCTATTCTCTTCTTGTCCAAAGTATTATCGTCCATGCTTCACTTCCATACGTGGCCACACTCCATACAAATACTTCCAGAAAAGACTTCATGACACTTAAATCTATATGCGATGATAACTGTTTTTCTCCTCCTTCGGAAACGCTTTCCTTGACATTGCCAGTCTACGTTTTATATCCTCTCTATTTCGAGCATCATCAGTTATTTTGCTCACCAAATAGCAAAACTCATCTACTACTTTAAGCCTCTCAATTCCAGATCTAATTCCCTCAGCATCACCTGATTTAATTCGACTACATTCCATTATCTTCGTTTTGCTTTTGTTGATGTTCATCTCATAACCTCCTTTCAAGACACTATCCATTCCGTTCAACTGCTCTTCAAAGTCCTATGCTGTCTCTGACACAATTACAATGTCGTCGGCAAACCTCGCTGTTTTCATGCCTTCTGCATAGATTATAATCCCTTCTCCAAGTTTTTGTTTTGTTGCCTTTACTGCTTGTTCGATATACAGATTGAATAACATCGCAGATAGGTTACAACTCTGCCTTCCTCCCTTTTCAACAATTCCTTGATTTCGTGCTCCTCGACTCTTATAACTGCCATCTGGTTTCATTAAACATTGTAAATAGCTTTCCACACACTGCATTTGATCCCTGCCACCTTCATAATTTGGGAGAGAGTATTTCTGTCAACTTTGTCAAAAGCCTTCTCTAAGTGTACAAATGCTAGAAACGTAGGTTTACCTTTCCTTAATCTATCTTCTAAGATAAGTCGTAGGGTCAGTATTGACTCACGTGTTCCAACATTTCTAAGGAATCCAAACTGACCTTCCTCGAGGTCGGCTTCTATCAGTTTTTCCATTCACCTGTAAATAATTCGTGTTAGTATTTTGCAGTCGTGATTTATTAAACTGATAGTTTGGTAATTTTCACACCTGTCAACAATACTTTCTTTAGAATTGGAATTATTATATTCTTCTTGAAGTCTGTGAATATTTCGCCTGTCTGATACATCTTTTACACCAGATAGAGTTTTGTCAGTGGTGGCTCTCCCAAGGCTATTAACAGTCGTAATGGAATGTTGTCTAATCTTGGGATCTTGTTTCTAGTCACGTCTTTTAGTGCTCTGTCAAACTCTTTATGCAGTATAATATCTCTCATTTCATCTTCATCTACGTCCTCTTCCATTTCTATAATATTTCCCTCAAGTACATAGCCCTTGTATAGACCCTGTATATACTCCTTCCACGTTTCGGCCTTCCCTTCTTTGCTTAGAACTGGTTTTCTATCTGAGCTCTTGATATTCATACAAGTGGTTTTCTCCAAAGGTCTCTCTAATTTTCCTGTAGGCAGTATCTGTCATACCCCTAGTAATATATGCCTCTGCATCCTTTTATTTGTCCTGTAGCCATCCCTGCTTAGCTATTTTGCACTTCCTACCGATCTCATTTTTGAGATGTTAGTATTCGTTGTTGCTTCTTTCATTTAGTGCATTTTTGTACTTCTTCCTTTCATCAGTTAAATTCAATATCTCTTATGTTACCCAAGGATTTCTAGTAGTCCTCGTCTTTTTACCTACTTGGTGCTCTGCTGCCTGCACTATTTCATTTCCAAAGCTACCCATTCCTAAAAGGAATGTCCTATTTATCTAACTCCTACTACGAATTCAAGTTCCAAGTCCGTTAATTCCAGTCGTCCTGGCATAATCACGTCGGAAACCTTTCCACACGAATGACCCGAGTACAAATGACAGCTATGCCAGTGCACTGCGGGGTGTCCAAAAGGTCTCTCCGCAGTGCCGTATGATTGTTGGCTGCGCTTGGCGTATGATTGTTCGCCTGCCTGGGTTACTTCCCTTCAAGTGGACTCTCCCAACATTCCACTGTTTCGTTTACCTCAGCCAGCGTCAGTAGCATCGATGGTGTGTGTCGTTTTATGTTGACGTGAACGTTTAAGTTTATTTCCTTTGTTCGTCTGTTTCGGTTTCGTCACTATTAAAATCCTAACCATTGAAGAACGTGTGTTTTTAGTCGAACAAGTGTTGAAAGCTGGCGATAAATACACGGTTTCAGTTCGTCAAACATTTAATTGACTTTTCCTGGAGACAACACTCCCATATCGCGATAATGTGTGAGATTTGATTAACAAATTTCGAAGTTCGGGTTCAGTGACAGATGGACCGAGAAGTGGTCGTTCTAGCGTTTTGTCTCAGGATAATTTACTCGATATTTCCGATGAAATGTCTATGAGTCCGAACAAGTCAGTAAGAAAACTCGCCCACGAAATCGATGTTAGTGTCGGAGCGGCCCACACAGCTGTGAGGAAAAAATTAGAACTTTTCCCATACAAAGTGACAGTGGTGCAAAGACTGAAAAATACTGATCATGGCAAGAGACTGCGTTATTGTTCATTGGTTCAAAAATTTCGTTCAACAAAATGGAAGGGATATTCTCAATGGAACGTTTTTCACTTGGTTCAAATGGCTCTGAGCACTACGGGACTTAACATTTGTGGTCATCAGTCCCCCTAGAACTTAGAACTACTTAAACCTAACTAACCTAAGGACATCACACACATCCATGCCCGAGGCAGGATTCGAACCTGCGACCGTAGCAGTCGCGCGGTTACGGACTGAGCGCCTAGAACCGCTAGACCAACGCGGCCGGCGAACGTTTTTCACTGATGAGGCGTGATTTCATTTATCCGGGTAGATGAACTCGCAAAATTCTTCTATGTGGATTACTGCAAATCGATTGTGTATTCATGAGGAACCACTTCATTCTGTGAAAAAAGGAGTTTGGATTGCAATTTCGAGGCGTCGAATTATGGGTTCCATATTGTTCAACGAAACAATAAACGCACAACGATATTGCAGTGATATTCTGTACCCTTTCATAGAGGAAATTGTCTTAAGTGAAATACTGACCGGTTATTTTCAACAATATGATGCAACCGCGCATACAGCTAGCGTTTCTATGTCACTGCTTGCAGAAGTTTTTGGTAATCGCATAATTTCACAGGGACTTTGGCCTCCCCGATCGCCTGACTTTTTATTCTGGGGTGCAGCGAAAGCAACTGTCTATAAAAACCGTCCTAAATCCATCGATAAATTGAAAACTGCGGCATACGGTACACGCGGCTAACAATCATAAGGCACTGCGGAGAGACACCACGTACCTTGTGTACGCGATGCTACCGCCATCTGTATATGTGCATGCTGTTGTGCCATCAGAGTTTCCGCAGTCACTACCAGCTGTGACCTGAAGTCATACCCGATGGCTCCCCAACTGCATTGGGTAACACCGTTTTGCATTTCGAAAACATACTTCATAGCCTATTCGCTGACAAAGGTCAAAGGTCATCCTGCTAATTCAGAACTGCTGTTCATCGCTGAACCCAATGCGATGACATTCATCAGCAGTGCACGCTTCCCGGTTATGGTACAACTCAAATCGGAACCGTTTGTGCTGCGTTGTTAACGTCGGCCTACTACGAGTGGGGCAGCAACCCCGTAACCTGGCTGCAGCTAGTCTCCGGCTAATGGTGTAGATGACACGGAATGTTGTAAGAGTGTATCACTTGTTCTTGGATGGCGTGGGCGGCTTTGAAGGGGTTACTATGTACCTGGTGTGGAATACGGCCATTATGGTGGTCAAACGAGTTCAACCATAACCTTGACAAAGAGTGTGCTCGCCGTTACATTCCCAAGCTGTCCAATATCGGGCCACTGTCACACGCGAATGAACCATGTATCTGGATATTTCACGATACGTAGGCCCACAACGAGGGCCTTTTCAGGGCCTGATAACACTGTATCACAAGAGTATGCGGCATCTGCGCCCCTTTCACTGTGATCTCTTAACAGCAGTTGCTGTTCACGCCTCATACTTCCCACCATGACCAATAACAACACTAAACATGATCAACACTAATGCACTACGGTG
Source organism: Schistocerca serialis cubense (assembly GCF_023864345.2). NCBI lineage: Eukaryota > Metazoa > Arthropoda > Insecta > Orthoptera > Acrididae > Schistocerca > Schistocerca serialis. The sequence continues at coordinate 787,265,825 of NC_064638.1, read as the reverse complement.
GGCGTTCTACCTGTCATAGAAAATTACAACTTAAATCATTTACATACCCGCCAATGGTGTTTTCACGTGCGGAGTTACATTTGCATCGGAGCTTGCTTTTTGTGTCTTTCACTTTTCTTGTCAGGAAGTGAAATTAAACTAGTCTTCTCACTCTACAGCCCACGTGTAGAAAAACACCCGTACGCTTCGTATATGTACATTGCCTTGGTATGTCTGCGTACTTTAACAGAAGATCCTGATGACGCTAACTCCGTAGCCGCAAGCCTACGTTAAACATTGTGCTGCCATACATGTATGCTGTGTGCAATGGTAATTGTTAATTGAAAATTAAGCCTCTGAAATTTTGATGTGAAAGGTCTTGCGGCTTTTAAAATAAAACAAACCCTCCCTATCGGCATGACGAGTCCAGACCACACACGAGTTAGGCAACATCTGCCTTGGGTTCACTGTCATCGATCATCCTCCATGAAGTACCGACATGGTCCAATCCGATTTTCATCTGTTTCCAAACCTTAAAGAATACCTTCGAGAACTCCACGTTCATAGTTATGAAGCGGTGCAAGCAGAGGTAAGACTGTGGCTCCGCCAACAAAGTCAAACACGCTGCACTGATGGTTTCTACAAACTGGTATATCATTGCGATAAATAAAATTAGTTTTAATTAAAAAATCTTTCAGAGCATTCACTTAAAAATTTCGGAGGCATTAATTTTCTGCACTCTTTTGTATGATTTTGAAAATGGTGGCGTTCATCCGAGCCAACGGTGTTAGTGATTTCAATTTTATGACGACTATGCCATCAGCATTCGTATTCACGTTGACGGTGGACGATATCTAAATATGCACAGATACAGTTGTGTGGCATACACTGAGGTGACAAAAGTCCTGATATAGATATATGAACATGTACAGAAGCGGGTACTATCAAGTAACGAGGTACATAACATCAGTGCATTGGCGGTGATGTCATCTGTACTCACGCGATTCATGTGAAAAGGCTTCCGACGTCATTTTGGCCGTACGACGGGAATTAAGACACACTGATAACAGAATGGTGGTTGGAGCTCGACGCATGCGACATTAAATTTCAGAAATCTTTACGGAATTCAGTATACCGAGATCAACTTAATGACCAACGTTCTACACTTAACGACCGAGACGCTCGGTGTTTATGTAGAGTCGTCAGTGCTACCAAACCAGCAGCACAGCGTGAAACAACTGTATGTATCAAAGTGCGAGGTACAACGAATCTATCCGTCAGGACAGTACGGCTACATTTGCCGTTAATGGGCTATGGGAGCATACTACCGACTCGAGTACCCCTGCTAATTGCATGACATCGCCTGCGGCTACTGGACACGTGACCGTAACGATTGGATCCTAGACGACTGGAAAAACATTGCATTGTAGGTGAATCCTATTTCAGCTGGTAATATCTGATGATAGTATTCGAGTGTGACTCAAACCACACGAATGCATGAACCTAAGTTTTCAACAAGGCACTTTGAAAGCTGCTGAAGGCTCCATAATGGTGTGGACTCTTCTTAATGGAATGGACTGGACCTCTCGTCCAACTGAACCGATCAGTGACTGGAAATGTTAATGTAAAGCTAGGTGGAGAGCAATTGCAGCTATTCCTGGATTTCAAGTTCCCAAATAACGATGGAAATTTTATGGATGGGAGTGGACCATGTCATCGGTTAAAAGGACATTCTGAACAATTCGAGAGAATGATATGGGCATCCAGATCATCCGATATATATCCCATCGAACATTTATCGAAGATAATCTAGAGGTTAGTTGGTGAACAATCCGTGCACTGCCAATACTTTCGCAATTGGGGATGGTCATAGAGGCAGCGTGGCCAGGTATTTCTGATGGGAACTTCCAGCGTCTTGTTGAGTCCATGCAACGTCGAGTTGCTGCGCTACTACAGGAAAAAGCGGTCAGATATATTACGAGGGCGGCCGCTGTGGCCAAGTGGTTCTAGGCATTTCAGTCCGAAACCACGCTGCTGCTACGGTCGCAGGTTCGAATCCTGCCTCGGGCATGGATGTGTGTGATGACCTTAGGTAAGTTAGGATTAAGTAGTTCTAAGTCTAGTGGACTGGTGACTTCAGGTGTTACGTGCCCAAGTGCTTAGACCCAAGAGCCATATTATTAGATATTGGTCTTTTCCACCTCAGCGTAACATGATATCGATAAATTTGTGTGAAATAAGGCCGGACTTCTTACTATGTTTAAGATTTGACTGATTGCTATGTAAGTAGGCTGTCTAGGTTTTTATGTTGGTAACGTCACGTAGCGCTCTGACTGAAAATCACGGGCTGTGCTGTGTGCAGTCTGTGGCTGGTTGGCATTGTTGGAATATTCGCTATTGAAGTGTTGGGCAGTTGGATGTGAACAGCGCGTAGCGTTGTGCAGTTGAAGGTGAGCCGCCAGCAGTGGTGGATGTTGGGAGAGAGATGGCAGAATTTTGAGAGCGGACGATCTGGACGTGTGTCCATCAGAAAGAGTAAATTTGTGATACTGGATATCATGAACTGATATATATATATATATGATGACTTTTGAACATTATTAAGGTAAATACATTGTTTGTTCTCTATCAAAATCTTTCTTTTGCTAACTATGCCTATCAGTAGTTAGTGCCTTCAGTAGTTAGAATCTTTTATTTAGCTGGCACTATTGGCGCTCGCTGTATTGCAGTAGTTCGGGTAACGAAGATTTTTGTGAGGTAAGTGATTCATGAAAAGAATAGGTTATTGTTAGTCAGGGCCATTCTTTTGTAGGGATTATTGAAAGTCAGGTCGCGTTGCGCTAAAAATATTGTGTGTCAGTTTAGTTCAAATGGTTCAAATGGCTCTGAGCACTGTGGGACTTAACTTCTGAGGTCATCAGTCCCCTAGAAATTAGAACTACTTAAACCTAACTAACCTAAGGACATCACACACATACATGCCCAAGGCAGGATTCGAACCTGCAACCGTAGGGGTCGCGTGGTTCCAGACTGTAGCGCTTAGAACCACTCGGCCACACCGGCCGGCATGAGTTTAGTGTTGATCGGAATAAGTAAAGAGAGAAGTGTCTGAGTACGTTCAGTTCTGCTCGGCTGTTGAAAATCAAATAACGCTAGGGGTTTACCAGCACAGTAATTCATTAATTTTTCTAAGGGGATGATTCAGCTAATACAAGGGATGCGTATTGCCTCCATTTAATACGACCCGTGATAATTGTTATGAGCGAAATTGTTAATCGCAGAAAGAATAAAGGAAATAAGGACAGATGCAGTCCGCATTGAATGATTTTCAGAAGCTGAAAACAATGTACCACAGGAGTAAGCGGCATTTCTGCCTCCTTTACAGCAATCCCATAATATCCTTCACGCCTCTTATACACCACCAGGCCTGCTAATGTGGTGTCCTGCCCACTCGTGTAATATGGGGTGCCTAGGATGCTGCTTTCTTGGATATCTAAACAACAATTCAAGCAGTTCACATTACTGGTTTTCATTACACTAAAGTAGATTGACAATACTTAACTCTGGGTTGCAAGCAGTTGGCGACATGCAAATAATCAATGTCCTTCGCTACATACAATGCCCATGCAAATTTATATCACAAGTTCAATTGGATCACAATTGCTGGCCGGTGTGGCCGAGCGGTTCTAGGCGCTTCAGTCTGGAACCACGCGACCGCTACGGTCGCAGGTTCGAATCCTGCCTCGGGCATGGATGTGTGTGACGTTCTTAGGTTAGTTCGGTTCAAGTAGTTCTAAGCTCTAGGGGACTGATGACCTCAGATGTTAAGTCCCATAGTGCTCAGAGCCAATCGAGCCATTTTCTTCTTTTTTTTTATGATCACAATTCACTGCTCTTCCAGTGCTTCTCTTCTTGTGCGCGGTTCCTAGTGTCTCTCTTCTAGTACGGGTCTGCTAGTGCGGCACCGGCTATGCGGCGTGTAGCTTTTATTCCCTTCGTGTAGAAACCACTCCTGTATAGGTGACGTCCTAATCAGCGTACAAGTGGCTGACGTCGTCTCACAGCCCTCTCTGCTGTATTGTTCTCGATCTTCGTGCCAGCGCTTGTCGTTACGCCGGAACATAAGATAACAGTAAACACCGTAGCAGCGGACTCGCCTCAATGAACATCAAAATATTAAACTGTTATTATTACTACCTCCGTCACATCTCCATCGCGTTCCAACCCATCTCAAATGATCTAAGATAGAATTTGTTGTCTCTGTCGCTACCTGCTACTTTATGGTCCTTCATACATACCTTTACAGGTATCACACAACTGTAGGATTACCGAGTTCCAAATATCGCAATTCTTCCCAAATTCAGTTCCACTAGGACGTCAATGAAAATGAGAAATTATTTAATATCAGCAGCAGTACATAAACATTTCTCGTATGTTCTTTTGTGGCGCTTACCGACGTTCTTAACTGTGATTATGCTAGCTAATCACCTGTTGCTGCCTTTCAAATCGAGTTTTCTGTTGACTTGTATAAGGGGTAGTCAAATGAAAGCGAGACGGGCCAAAAAGAAAGTAAGTAAACAGTTTATTATTTCAAAATTATAATCGTCGCAACTGTTAATTTATTTCTCTTATTGTGAGTTAAACCGGTCATTGCCTGAATGGAAACAGTTTTCGATTGCCTACGGAACCATGACTGACGCAGGCGTGCACCTCGTCTCCCAAGGTTTCAAAAATGTGAAAATCTCATGGCGAGAGATCGGGAGAGTGTGGAGGATGTATAAGGGCTTCCCAGCGAAACTTCGGCAGGGTACTGTAAGCACCTTTGTCAATATGTGGGCGGAAGATTAATAGTTTACCTCCTTTCTCCCATCTGCCTCGATTTGATCTCACTGCTCCTTATACTATTTACGTTCCTCGCTTCAATGATCCTCTTAGTTTCTGAATCCTCTTTTTAAGCATTTTGTAAGTGCATAATCCTGACAATACCGAAAGTTTCACACGCTCAGATGTGAGTTGCTGTGGAGCGGTATTTTAACCATTCGCGCCAGTCACTTCACTATCGTGATGCTGTTATTGCTTTGCACAGAAAGTCGTGAAGCCTTGTGAAACGGGGCAGCATGATTTCGCCCACACCAGCAAAGGCAGTTGAGTTTCCATAGCCAACCATTTTTACACCCAGATGTACATTCATACTACAACAGCATATCACTCAACACAGTCATTTACTAACATATTCAGAAACATGTATCGTTCGCACCCTCGAAACGTAAATAAACAATAGTAGCTCAAAATATTGTGGAAACGTCGCAGGCTCAGTAGCACCTTTGACAGTGACTTCCAACCACGCGACAAGTAGTCGGATGTTACCCCAGAAATATCAGTCATTCAAATTTTATCTCCATCGTTCAGACACTAATGAAATGTCAATTAACTTGAACAATGGAAATACTAAATAGGGCCACTGGGCACCATACAAGTTATTAATAAAGGAAATAAATAAATCTACTTCACGAATAATCCTGCCTAGAGAGCTTACAGATTTTTTTTGTATTACAATATTACAAGAACATGTTTTAGCTATTGCCATCATCGGAGCCCAACTTAAAACTTGAACAAAAAATTTCAGCGTCAATTTCAGATAAACCTTATTCTGAAGCAGGAAGTGATCCATTAAACTCACTTCCCTATGGCCGTCGCTCTCAAGAAGATACAAATTATCAAGAATCTCTTCACTTTGGTCAAAATCTCTCTCAAGAAGATACAAATTATCAAGAATCTCTTCATTTTGGTCAAAATCTCTCTCAAGAAGATACAAATTATCAAGAATCTCTTCATTTTGGTCAAAATCTCTCTCTGGCAATACATCAGCTGTCTTTTCCTTATATATATATATATATATATATATATATATATATATATATATATATATATATATAATTTCGGTGTCTCCCTCGGCAACCTTATCTTCTGCTTAACTTCACGTCTTCCTGATAACGTATCACTTGTACACTCCGTAAATCATTTCAGCATTTATTTGCCATAGTTTATCTTGAAAATATCTACTGATTACTCTGCCTTCCACTTTTGTACTCCTTGTAGCCGTTATTTTCTTGCAGGCATGCAGTTCTACTATATCGCTTAAAGATGATGAAATCCTCTTGGGTAAAATATGATGGAAATAAAGTAGCCCCCCATTAGTATCTTCGGGCGAGGACTAATCAAAAAGATGTTACCAGTAAAAAAACTGGTGCTCTGTGGATCGGATTGTGTAATTCCGCCGGCCGGGGTGGCCGAGCGGTTCTAGGCGCTAAGGTCTGGAACCGCGCGACCGCTGCGGTCGCAGGTTCGAATCCTGCCTCGGGCATGGACGTGTGTGATGTCCTTAGGTTAGTTAGGTTTAAGTAGTTCTATAGGGAACTGATGACCTCAGACGTTAAGTCACATAGTGCTCAGAGCCATTTGAACCATTTTTGTGTAATTCCTTAATCGGGTATATAGTGCACAGAATTTAAAAAGGGAAATGTATAGGTGGAAGATACATGTAATGTAAATTTATGAAGTGCGGTGGCAGTAAGAAAGAGACTTCTCGTGAGGTGGATACAGAGCTATAAATACGATATCAAATACAATGTAGATGTAGCTCTATTATTGAATAAGAAACCAGTAATGCGTGCAAGCTATCGTGAACAGCGTAGTGAACACATTGTGGTAGCCAGGACAGAACAAGCAAGGCAGTAGTACAATTTTATATGCCTACTAGCTACTGATACTATGAAAAGATTAAAAGAATATTTCATGAGATAAATGGAATTATTCACGTAGTTAAGAGAGCCGAAAAATTATGAAGAAGGTTCGAATGCAGTAATTTTGTAAATCCACGTCACCAGTTTTGTAGAGGCCTCGTCTCTACTGCTGTGGAGGTCGAGTTTCAACTGATGTTACGGTAGGCCGAATTTGCGAGTTCGTGAAACAATTTCTCCCTACCAGTCTCTTATTTTATTTTTATTTCTTTTTTAAGGGACCAAACTGCAGAGGTCATCGGTCCCTAAACTTACACACTACTTAAACTAACTTAAACTAGCTTATGCTAAGGACAACACACACACCAATGCACGAGAGGGGCCGCGCAATCCATGACATGACACCTCTAACCGCGTCGCCAGTCCGCGCGGCAGAAACGAAGGTTCTAAAACACTCCAACAAATTAGTAACAAAGTCACACAAATGAATTGAAAAAGGTTTACTTGTCTTTGTGACTTGTTGAATAATGAAGTCTGCAACACAACAGTTTGAAACAACTGCCTTTTCACTTTGTAATCTCCGCTGTCCTTCGTAATTCCCACTTTCCAGGCTTTTATGAAGATTTTCTAGTTTACTTAGCTGGAGTTGGTTCCAGTTCTTCTTGTCTAGGAGTCTGGTTGTTGAAGCTTAAAATATCGCATTTTAGGTCTTTACGGATACATTGCATTAAATAATTTTAAGAATTATTGTTGCAGAACTTTTGTTTTTACGTAAATATATTTTCTCACATTTTGGTATGGATACAGTATTTTGATTTTTCACATTAACAAAGCCGAAATTACATTTTTCGCACAGAATACAAAAACACGTCTGCCAAGCCTGCGACTCCCTCACACTCTGCGGAAATAATAATATTCCAAAAGGCTTACAATGTTTCTTAACTAGTATCTGTTGGGTTGTTTGGGGGAAGAGACCAGACAGCGAAGTCATCGGTCTCATCGGATTAGGGATGGATGGGGGAGGAAGTCGGCCGTGCCCTTTCAAAGGAACCATCCCGGCATTTGCCTGGAGCGATTTAGGGAAATCACGGAGAACCTAAATCAGAATGGCCGGACATGGGATTGAACCGTCGTTCTCCCGAATGAGAGTCCAGTGTGCTAACCACTGCGCACTAGTATCTGTTATGTTCGATTATTATTCCATAAGTGAATCCAGAAATCAACATAGCAAACAGTACAGGATTGCGTAATTAATAATAGAAATTTTAAGTGTGCCAACAATTCATAATTTCATATTTTGTGACCCGCTATAAGGTTTGCCAAACGCTGTTCAAAATGATGGCAAAAGTTAAAATACAGATTGTCGAAATTAAATTCCACAATTATAAGATAATTTTAGGTTGTATGATCATCACTTCCCTATGAACATGAGTATAGGTTAGCTTACAAAAAACTGCAAGTGGTATAGAGAGAAATACATATCCTCTGACAAATTTCTGATTACAACAGATTCTTGCTTACAATTTGTCTATAGTCCAGATAAGTGCGGAACATGAGTAGTGAAATGATAAAATTAACGTAAGGTGCAAATTTCCAAAATTATGGACAAAATTCGCATGAAATTGCTCTAACATATCTATCTTCATACAGAATAGTCCAGTCTAGTGTAATTTTTGAGTCTCTTTCAGCACTGTAATGAAAGAAGTTTAAGTGTCTGTTAGTTTTACCTAATAATGAACAATAAAATATTATAGAAAAATGTTACTGTAATAACATAATGTAAATGAACATAGTGCAGAAGTGAAATATTGTTCCGACAAACACAGTAAATAACACAGGTGTGTGCATATTAAGCAGCGTAAAGATGTATTCAAATGTATAGAAGTATCTGATGCATATATATATATATATATATATATATATATATATATATATATATATATATATATATTACAGAAAACATAAGAAAAATATCCACTATGCAAGTGAGAACTATACATATATGACAATATGGCATTCACATTTTCAGATCTGTGGAACGTTCTGTCTAAAAACAAATGATACAAAGTTAAAACTACAACATTACAACACTAAATTATAGGAATAAATGCAGAGGCAATGTAAAGTACTACAATTACAAATTGAAAGTTTATATCTATTAAATCACACCTTTAATATCATCAAAAGATAAGAAAAGAAATTCAGAGCCTAAGTGCACCACAAGTGAGCAGACTCGAAGAACTCACAACAATGGGTACTGACCAGAATAAAATATACTCAATCCGAAGTAGGAGTATAGCACAAAAACAACCAGCCACATAAACCCGAGTATGTAAGGATACGTTGACTCACGAAAAGAGAAAGTAATGAAAAATATTAGGACCGACCCATGAATCCCAACCACACTGGGTACACAGCATCAGAAATGATTCAACACAACAAAATGAATAATGTTCATAATCATTTATCAATAAGTTCAATCGTGTGTAAAGAAAATTTAGAGGAATAATCTAGCCACAGTCAACAGTTGCACATTCTTCTTGAGTACATACACACACACACACACACACACACACACACACACTGTTTCTATGACCAGGGGTACCCAAATAGAGTTAAGCATGAGTTTTTACACAACTCAAGTTCCAAGGAGATATAATAATGCAGTACTCTGGATAAATGCAGGTAATCAGAGTTACAAACAGATTTGAATGATGACACAATCGAGTAGCATGAGGACCAAAATAAGAGTGGATATCAGAAATATATACCTCTTGTTATTTGGTCAATACACAATTCATGATAACAAACGTAAATGCCTTCCATACTATTTGCTAATTGTTCACACAAACCAACTTGTGCTCATAGAAGCCTAGAAGATTGATATACCATTGATAAAAAATTCATACTGTTTATTGAAATAATAAAATTCATTGAAACCTACGACTACTAACCTAACAATTTTATCAGATTCTAATAATTATTTACAACACGGTTCATTGAACATACTCCTGATCTTTTTAATTTTTCACATTTCTGTGTTGAACATAACAAATCATCAGTCATAGAACATTAGAACATCAACCCACGTCAAACACAATTTAAAGTTACATAATTTATTGGGAAGTTAATCCCCCTACTTGAAAAAAAAAATACCTTTATGTGGAATAAGACTGTCCATAGCAGTGACTTCTATTCTAAAAAAATTATTCCTTGAAATTTGACAGACATTGAGTATCTTACCCAGCACCTATGATCACTTCCTGTCTAGCTTTCACATCGAATCATGATCCATTGTTCAGAACGTATGTACAAAAGCAAGACAAGTTGGACTGTACTAACACAGCACCTGACAAATGCCTAGAAAATGAGGTATGGGCCATAGTCCACGATGTAGTGACATAAGAATTCTATGTTTAACATACACATGTGTTTGGTTTGCACTACGAAATTTCAAGATATTATTCTTAATGGTGCACCTGAATAAAACAAGTCTTCACTCAGATTACCACAACACCCATGACTTTACCCAAAAGAGTTCAAGACAATTAAATTTAGCAACTCTCTGCAGAGTACAGAATAATAATAATAATAATCAACACTACTAGCATTTTAAAACAAGAAATTTATCTCTACATATTTAACGGCGTTGTCACACTTCAAAATTGTAAAATAGTCTACCCATTTAGCCACATGGCATATATGCATCAAAATCAAAAGCACAATTCTATTACCTCACAGAATTATATAGTTGCATGAACCTGCAGATATAGTGTGGCATAGAATTAACTCACACAGTAAATACGACGCAACTTTAGAAATCACAGTATCTTACATGCTGCATTCCTGTCAAAGGAGAAAGAAGAAAAATAGATACTAATGGATCATGCCTATAAGCTTTCTGTAAGCTTGACTCAGTGGCCCTTATTTTCTTAAGAAGAAAGGCGTGCTACAAGGCTAGTCTTCTGGGCACAAATAAATAAGATAAAGATACCGTTATGGTTAATGTAAGAGTCCCATGGAAGCGGGAAAGACCAAAGGTTGGCCAGGCGCTTACATCAGGAGTGACCTGGTGATACGATATCTACGGTCTCCACGCCTCGAGTAGTTACCACATAGCCTGTCCCAGCAGAGGAACAAGTGTCGTGATAGCGTCGACGCAGCAGAAAGACTATGATTCGGTTTTGGCTGATTTGATGGAAATCGATGCCTTGTCAAGGATGGGTATAGACAGTATAGATCTCCAAAATGAGATTTTCACTCTGCAGCGGAGTGTGCGCTGATGTGAAACTTCCTGGCAGATTAAAACAGTGTGCCGGACCGGGACTCGAGCTCGGGACCTTTGCCTTTCGCGGGCAAGTGCTCTACCAACTGAGCTACCCAAGCACGACTCACGCCCCGTCCCCACAGCTTTACTTCCGTCAGTACCTCACCTCCTACCTTCCAAACTTCACAGGAGCTCTCCTGCGAACCTTGCAGAACTAGCACTCCTGAAAGAAAGGATATTGCGGAGACATGGCTTAGCCACAGCCTGGGGTATGTTTCCAGAATGAGATTTTCACTCTGCAGCGGAGTGTGCGCTGATATGAAACTTCCTGGCAGATTAAAACTGTGTGCCAGACCGAGACTCGAACTCGGGACCTTTGTCTTTCGCGGGCAAGTGCTCTACCAACTGAGCTACCCAAGCATGACTCACGCCCCGTCCCCACAGGTTTACTTCCGCCAGTACCTCGCCTCCTACCTTCCAAACTTGCCCGCGAAAGGCAAAGGTCCCGAATTCGAGTCTCGGTCCGGCACACAGTTTTAATCTGCCAGGAAGTTTCAGTATAAATCTCGTTTATAGTATGCAGAATGCAAGCTGCCATCTTCGAGGCGAGGAGGAGTTGACAGGAGCCTGCAAGCTGCAACGACCGTACTCTGCCGCTACTAGCTGCAGCCCTGTTGTTCACGCTAGCACAATCTTAGCGCCCTCGAACCTGCTGGCCTACTTCAGCCACTGCAGGCCTCCTACAGCTGTGGCCTACGTTGGTGGTCCACAGTTTGAACCTGGGGCAATGGAACTGTTCACTCGACATCGCCTGCGCAGGCTATCGCCTGTCTGTCTGGCTCCTCTTGTGTGGTCAGGCACTGTTGCAGAGAGCGTGAATCTGCATGCAATGGCGCGTCTTCCCCCAAGCTGCTCAGCTCCTTTTTATCTGTGTGCTGCCGTCATGCGCTGCGTTCAGTCTGAGTGGTAGCCGCTGTGCTCTACCAAAACTACGGTTCGGTAGTTTTGGTACAGTGCACAAATGACGTACACTATGTGATCAAAAGTATCCGGACACCTGGCTGAAAATTATTACAAATTCATGGCGCCCTCCATCAGTAATGCTAGAATTCAGTATGGTGTTGGCCCACCCTTGGTCTTGATTACAGCTTCCGCTCGTGTGGCATACGTTCAGTCAGGTGCTGGATGGTTTCTTGGGGAATAGCAGTCCATTCTTCACGGAGTGCTGCACTGAGGAGAGGTATAAATGTCGGTCGGTGAGGCCTGGAACGAAGTCGGCGTTCCAAAACACCCAAAGGCATTCTACAGGATTCAGGTCAGGACTGTGTGCAGACCAGTCCATTAAAGGGATGTTATTGTCGTGTAACCACTCCGCCACAGGCCGCACATTATGAACAGGTGCTCGATCGTGTTGAAAGATGCACTCGCCAACCCTGAATTGATCTTCAACAGTGGGAAGCAAGGATGTGCTTAAAACATCAATGTAGGCCTGTTCTGTGATGTTACCACGCAAAACAACAAGGGATGCAAGCACCCTCCATGAAAAACACGACCACACCATAACACCACCGCCTCCGAATTTTACTGTTGGCACTACACACGCTGGCAGATGACGTTCACCGGCATTCGTCATACACACACCCTGCCATCGGATCGCCACATTGTGTACAGTGATTCATCACTCCACACAACGTTTTCCTAATGTTCAATCGACCAATGTGTACGCTATTTACGCCAATAGAGGTGTCAGTTGGCATTTACTAGCGTGATGTGTGGCTTATGAGAAGTTGCTCAACCATGAAATCCAAGTTTTCTCACCTGCGTACTTGCAGAGGATCCTGACGCAGTTTGGAATTCCTGTGTAACATTCTGGATAGATGTCTGCCTATTACACATTACGACCCTTGAAACGTCCCCTTGGAAAAATTATTGAATGATTGTGCTGCTAAACCCCTTACGTTACTTGATTTTCAAACAGCTGAGCAAAACTGAACGTACTCACACATTTCTCTCTTTACTTATTCTAATCATCACTAAACTGACACACAATATTTTTGGCGCAACCCAGTCTGACTTTTAATAATCCCTGCAAAAGAATGTCCCTGACTAACAATAACCTATACCTTTAATGAATCACTTACCTCACAAAAATCTTCATTACTCGAAATACTGCAATATAGCGAGCGCCAATGCTGCCAGCTAAATAAAAGATTCTAACTACTGAAGTCGCTACCTACTGATAGGCATAGTTAGCAAATGAAAGATTTTGATACAGAACAAGCACTGCATTTACCTTAATAGTGAGGTAGCTGATGTGGAGTGCCTGGCAGTAGGTGACAGCACAATGCATCTTATATGAAAAATGTATGTTTCTTGGGATGTCCGGATACTTTTGATCACGTTGTGTATTAAATGGTATGGTTAGTGGTAGTATTCTTAGCTTTGTCAGGAAAAGAAATCTAAATGAATGTCTGAGGGACAAAATGAGAGCAGACGACTTCTCCTCGTTGTTTTTTTGTTTGTTTTGATCATAATCAGAACCGCATAAGATCAACGTTAGTCCATTGCGTATTTTATGTTATTAAAATATATGAAAAGCAATTTATAAGTAATAAAAATTACTTGATTGCGTAACTTCTGCGATATTATATATCCATGCAATTACTTTTGATACAACACAGTTTACATGCACAAACATGGAACATATTGTTACTTTGAACTAAATAGAATGTTGCACATGGTGATGAAAGGCAAGAGTTTCTAGTTATCACCGATAACTTCGAAGTTGTTTATGAGTAGCAGAAACATGTGTTATATAAGCTGCACGAAATACTGAAGTGGAGTTTGATCTCTTCTTGTTTCGCTATCTTTCTAAATTTTATCTCTACTTGACGCAATTGCGTTTTCTAATATTGTATGACAAATCTGTACTTCTTTATTTTTAATACAACATCACTCCGTTTCCCGTTGCAAATCAATAGTTCTAGATTAAAATATGAATTGAACGTTGACAATTTTAATTTTGCTGTAAATGCTGCTTATTTTTAAGTAAGAGGACACGAGAATAACTGTGTAGAATAAAAATGTTTCTAGGTTACGTGGCTCATCATAGACACATCAAAAAGAATGTTTTGCATCACCTCGGTTCCGAGAATTCCGTGACCTGTACCGAAAATTGGAATAGATATCAACAAAACATCATTTATGCCCTTTATGCTCATGAAAACCACACATTGCATGTCGTACCACTATACAGCAAGACCTTCAGAAGTGGTGGTCCAGATTTCTGTACACTCCGGTACCTCTAATAATCAGTAGCATGTCCTCTTCCATTGACGAATGCCTGTATTTGTCGTGGCGTACTATCCACAAGTTCATCAAGGCTTTGTGGGCCCAGATTGTCCCACTAGTCAATGGCGATTCGGCGTAGATCTCTCAGAGTGGTTGGTGTGTCATGTAGTCCGTAAACTGTCTTTTCCAATCCATCCCAGGCATTTTCAATAGCGTTCATGTCTGGAGAACATGCTGGACACTCTAGTCGAGCGATGTCGTTATCCTGAAGGAAGTCATTCACAAGCTGGGCATGATGGTGGCGCGAATTGTCGTCCATGATGCCGAATGCCTCGCCAATATGATACCAATATGGTTGCACTATCGGTCGGAGGATGGCATTCACGTGTCGCAAAGGCGTTACGGGCCTTCCATGATCACTAGCGGCCTATGACGGCTCCACATGATGCCACCCCAAAACAGCAGGGAACCTTCACCTTGCTCCGCTCGCTGGACAGTGTGTCTAAGGCGTTTAGCCTGACCGGGTTGCTTCGAAACACGTCTTCGACAATCGTCTGGTTGAAGGCATATGCGCCACTCATCGATGAAGAGAACGTGATGCCAATCCTAAGCGGTCGATTCCGCGTGTTGTTCGGCCCATCTGTACCGCGCTGCATGGTGTCGTGGTTGCAAAGAAGGACCTTGCCATGGACGTCGGGAGTGAATTTGCGCGTCATGCAGCCTATTGCTCACAGTTTGAGTCGTAACACGACGTCCTGTGACTGCGCGAAAAGCATTATTCAACATGCTCGCTTTGCTGTCAGGGTTCTTAAGAGCCATAATCCGTAGGTAGCGGTCATCCACTGCAGTAGTAGCCCTTGGGTGGCCTGAGCGAGGCATGTCATCGACAGTTCCTGTCTCGCTGTGTCACCTCCATGTCCGAACAACATCGGTTTGATTCTGTCCGAGACGCCTGGACACTCCCCTTGTTGAGAGCCCCTCCTGGCACAAAGTAACAATCCGGACGCGATCGAACCGCGGTACTGACCGTCTAGTCATTGTTGAACTACAGACATGAGCCATGTACCTCCTTCCTGACTGGAACTGATCGGCTGTCGTACCCCTCCGTCAAATAGGAACTGCTCATGAATGGTTGTTTACATCTTTGGACGGGTTTAGTGATATCTCTGAACAGTCAAAGGGACTATGTGTGATAAAATATCCACAGTCAACGTCTATCTTTAAGAGTTCTGGGAAGTGGGGTGATGCAAAACTTTTTTTTATGTGTGTATATCCTTACTTACTTTCTAGACGGTTCATTGCTTCCGGTTTGTAGGGGAATCTAGTAAGACACTCATCGCATACGCAAAGAAATGGGATCGAAATGAGGTAACTCCCGACAAATATGCAACACACATAAAATACAAGTAACGTGTCTACGATCTTAACTGACAAAGGCTGCTCGGAAAATGACTTTATTCTACGCTTACTTCCGATACTCTACGGTAGCCTACGGTGGTTTTACAACTCTAGCTGCTGCCCGCTGCTGGAGTCAGCGTCCTTTCCAGAGTCGCGGCCGTCATTATTTCACTGACAGAGCGGTGTCACAGGTGGACAGGAGTACAAGCCACTCGCACGGTAGCACTTTCTCGCCGTCTGCATACAGTATACACTTTGGGGGCGTTCCTTTCCGGAGCACCATCACCACTGTTGTGGTATGCTGAGAAGAAAAATAAATACTTTTATCAAAAGTGTTTTCATGACGAAACGTCGGATGACGCAAAAGCCTTTACTCGCCGCTTCACAGTCATCACACTCAAGGAGGTGTACTGACTTCCTGACATCTGACAGCTCAGCTCCAATGCCCACCGTAGAGTCCAACCATTGCTGGCCTCTCTAGGATGTAAGAACATTTTTTTTGGTGGGACAAGAACATTTCCAGCAAAAATAAGAAGATGGCAAATGGAAACGTGACAGACGACCATGTTCTTGGACAAATGATATCAGCGAACCAGTGGGGCCTTGCAGTGTACGCGAGGATGTTACCCTGGGCAGAGAGGCTTGGTAGAAGACAACAAGAATACAACATAATGTTATTAATTGATATTTGCCCTAATTCATTCTGTGTTAATAGTAAACTATCGCATTTTGTTCAGTTGGGTTAAGTGAAATATCTTAGTCTTCAGTAGTTATAAAATTTAAAGGTATCTAAGGAATTTAAAGGTGGCTGCGTTCACAAATTGCAGCCACTAATAAAAACGCCAGGAATGTTCTTCGTATGTCAATGACTTATCAGTGACTGAACACGTACGAAAGAGCTAATGTCCTCGACTTTTCAAAAGAAGAAGTACTAAATATTAGAAATAAAGAACTAACTGCAAACAAGTTACGTGCAAAATAAATTTCAGTTCTTTTTAATACTAACTGGAAACAAATATGAAACTGTGTTTGTTAGAAACATTCGGAATATTTGAACGGAAAGCTAATTTTGCGAGCTGCTTTGTTACAATAGGTCAGTCATGGTTACACCACTCCACATTAGAAACGAAACAGCTACCAAAATGAAATCCGGTGACCCACCACGGAAAAAAGGAAACAGTTGCGTTCATTTAAGGGAAAGCTTATAGGAAGTGTTTGTGAGATTGAGATGTTTTGATTTCTTATTGACAACCTGCACTGCAATAATGGTTGACTTTGCTGCTCAGGATAGTGAACCAGCCCGCAAACGTACTTTGGTTCTGTGATATCTGTGGGACTTGAAGTATGAATATTTGAAAGATCTTCAATTCTCGCCTAGTTTGAAATACTTCTAGCAAACGTTTTATGTCCAAAAGCGAGGTAGTGGTACAAGTATATAGGAATTTGTAGACATTTCACGAATAACATATCAGGGATTAAATCTACTTGTTGGAAAAACGTTGCACAAATTGCGTTTATCTGACTGGCAGTTACCCCGTGAAATACGCCGTCCTTCTCCTAAGAGATCCAGCGTTCCACGGGGGCCGAGGATATTTCACCGCGTCCCCTTATATGTTGTCACGCTCTTGCATAAGAGAATCAGTAGGAATAGGAAGTCTCAAAGATCTAGGATAATTTCTGAGCGTCGTTCAGATCAGTTTATTTGGAAAACCCTATACGTTAAGGAAAGATATTCCGAAGATTGCATGTTGCTATGTACAAAAAATCAACAACCGAAATTTTTCTCTTTTAATTATAGTTGACAAAATAAAGAAAAAGTTAACCATTCAGTGAGACTTTCAGGAACCTCATACAGTAATGCGCATATATTATTCTTCCACACATGCATTCCATGTCGCAGCAAAGTGCTGATTCGTGGCACTCACAAGATATAGGAAAACATTATCTCATCGTACATTACCAGAATGGCCTAAGAACTTTTGAACCACACGTTGCGACAGTGGCAAGTACAAAGTGGCCATCGTTGACTACGTATTGTAGCCCACGCAAGTAGCGTGGTCTTGCCGCTCTTTCCTCCTGGCTCACGGATTCGCACAGGGACACTTAAATGCACGTTCCACATTATTCAGTAAAATGAAATTAAAGTGCGCTACCGTTTCTTGACATAAAGAATATCACAAATATAGTATTTTGTTTGTGATTCGATGTGTGACAATATGCACGAAAGTTTTTGATCAAGTTTGACTCAGCTGTCATATCCTAACTACAGGAACGGATAAAAGTCTCACTACCAAAAAGTAGTTGTGCGACGTAAGCAAAAGTTGGTAGGCGTGTTTCTACAGCTGAAAGACGATGTCTATTCAAATTTCGCACCAGTCGCGTTAGACTGGCGCTAGTGGCGCCACCATTAAGATGCAAATTAGGATTGCGTCAAACACACGGTGTACTCGTAAGGTTTAGTTACCTTTGTCAGTGGACGTGGTGAGTTGACTTTAATCAAGAATGCCTTTTAGGAGACAAAGATGCCATTTCAGCACATCACTGTGAAACGTCCCCTTAGAAAAATTTATGAATGACTGTGCTACGTTATTTGATTTTAAAACAGTTGAGCAAAACTGAACGTACTGAGACACTTCTCTCTTCACTTACTCTGATCAACACTAAACTGACACACAATATTTCTAGCGCAACGCAATCTGACTTTAAAAAATCCCTACAAAGGAATGGCCCTGACTAACAATAACCTATACCTTTCATGAATCACTTACCTCACAAAAATCTTCGTTACTCGAACTACTGCAATACAGCGAGCGCCACTACTGCCAGCTAAATAAAAGATTCTAACTACTGAAGGCTCTAACTACTGATAGGCATAGTCAGTCCATGATATCCCATATTAAAAATGTATTCTTTCTGATGGACACACGTCCACATCGTCCGCTCTCAAAATTCTGCCATTTCTCTCCCCACATCCACCACTGCTGGCGGCTCACCTCCAACTGCGCAACGCTACGCGCTGTTGTTCACACCCAACTGCCCAACACCACAATGGCAAATATTTCAACAATGCCAACCAGCCACAGACAGCACACAGCAGAGCTAGTGATTTTCATACAGAGCGCTAGGTGACGTTATGAACATAAAAACCTAAACAGCCTACTTACAACTAAGTTTGAATGAGGTCGTATAATAGGGCTACGAGAAATTGGATGATCGCTCCGCGATGCCGCAGAATGCTCTGGCAGTGATGTAGCCACTGTACGTGATGGATGGCAGCGATCGTCGCGGAAATGTACTCGCACGGACACAAGAAGACCAGGGTCTGGACGACCATGTGGCACTTCAGAGAGGAAAAACCATTATGTCGGTGTATAGCTCTGGCACATCGTATTGCATCTGCAGCAGCAGTTGACACAACAGCGACACAACAAATCTCACAAATCGGTTACTTCAAGGACAGCTTCGGGTCAGACGCACTATAGGGGATTCCACTGATACGAAACCACCACAATTTTCGACTCAGTGGTATCAAGCGAGAGCTCACTGGAGGGCGAGTTGAAAGCTGGTTCTGCCTCGGTGACAGTGGGGGCTTTGTGTTGGTTAGGAGGAAGCCATTTGAGGGCCTGCGACCATTCTGTCTGCGTGCTAGACACACTGGACACACACATGGCGCCACGGTATGGTGCGATCTCGTATGACAGCGGGAGCGCACTCATTTTTATCCCACACACCCTGACTGCAATCTAGTGATTCGACCCGTTGTGCTGCCATTCATGAACAGCATTCCAGGTAAAAAATGGAATGGGCGTATGGCATCGTTGGCCGGGAGGCCGCTATTCGGAGAAGCACGTGCAAGTGTTATTCATTCGACGCCACATTGTGCGTCTTCCGAGACGGTGATAAAGGATGAAATGATGATGAGGACAACACAACACCGTCCCCGAGCGGAGAAATAGAAACACCCAGTCTGATCGAACCCGGGCCCACTTGGATGGGTGGAGAGCACGTTACCATCTTGCTAAGCAGGAGGACAGTAATCCAGGTGGTGTTAACCAACAGAATAACTCTCTTCCACGTATCACTGTTGTAGCCCAACATGCTGAACAGAGTGTCGACATGTTGTCTTGGCCTGCAAGATCATAAGATCTGTCTGCAATCGAGCACATATAGAATATCATGGGACGACAACTCCAGCGTCATCCACACGTAGCGTTAGCCGTCGTGGCGCTGTCCGACCAAATGCAGCAGGCATGCAACTCCAACCCAGAAACTAAAATCTGGCACCTGTACAACAAAACGCATGAACGTTTGCCTGATTGCATTCAACACTCCAGCTGTTACATTGGTTCTGAACGTTGCATTATTCCACATTTGCAATGACTTACCTCGTACTTACTTTAACCTTTGATCTTGCAATGTTAATCACTTGTACGTGTTATCTAAACAAATGCATTCCCGAAATTTAATTATTCTACATATTTTTTTCCTTCAATGTATAAAGAGAGCAGTGACGATGTCGAAAAATTAATGCGAGACAGAACGACACCGTCTGGTGTTCATGAACGGTAAACCGCCCATTGCCAGCTTAGTTGGACGCATGGGTCTGAGACGGTTATATTCTCGACGTTGAGAGTCAGCTTAAGATATCAGTATTACTGCGTCGTTTCTCAACAAGCGGCTGTGGTAGCGGTGTCATTAAAGGCAAGAATGACGCATGAAGAGATAAAAATCCAATTACTTAATGATGATGTGTGGTTTGTAGAGCACTCAACTGCGCGGTCATCAACGCCCGTACAAAGTCCCAATTTTGACACATTCCAATTTTTACGCAGCCCATTCAAGCCACTGTCACGAATGGTGATGGTGATGATGATGAAGATGAAATAATGAGGACAATACAAACACCCAGTCCCCGGGCAGAAAATATCCACAAACCGGCCGGGAATCGAACCCGGGACCCCGTGATCCACAGCCAGCAACGCTAGCCACTAGACCGCGAGCTTCGGACAATCTCATCAGTATTAGAGGCAGTCTGAGTGTGTGAATTGTCTTCATACAGGAGTCAGTACTACTGCACCGTTTCTCAACAAGCGACTGTGGTAGCGGTGTAGATAAAAGCAAGAATGACGCATGAAGAGATAAAAATTCCATTAGTATTAGAGGCAGTTTGATTGCGTGAGTTGTAACAACAAAGTTCGTTCATAGTGGACAAATATATGCTGCTGACGTAATTGCAACACGTGATATATGTTTACTCCTTGTAGATATAATTAATTAACAAGAATAATTTGCGTCAGTGATCCATTAACACACCTAACCTTTTTCTCAAGTGTGAAATGTTTGGGTATTGGCAAGACATTAATATACTAAAAGCAAAAAGCACGAGATAGATGATTGCAGACGCAAGATAGGATTGCTATAATAACTAATTTCCAGTGGATATTTAAGTTAGTAATAATCAGTTGCGGAAGTACTTAAGTGATCAGTTAAATACACAGTGAAAGGGTCACTTTTTTGAAGCCCCCTCATTTTACCCCATTGTGACGCAGGACTGTGACTCTTGGCTCAAAGATTTGTACACCCTTCATCTGTAACAGTACAAAAGTGTGGCGCCCAGAACCTAGGGCTCGGCGAAACTTCAGACACCAATGTGTCAACACGTAAGATAAACGGTAAGAGCTTAGAAGTTCATGAGAGGTGTAAAGTGGGCTACCGAGGTCACAGTGACACCAAATTTCATCAAAATTCTACCCAATGCCACCGTGGACGTGTCACACGATGAGAAGGTTTTCTTATGAGTGGCGAAGGAGAACATCTCATACACACCGTCGCTCAAAAATGACGCGGAAAGGCATAAGCTGTGTCATTAAATCTACCCCTTCCCTTGGGGCTTTCATTTAGACACATTTCACAGTTGTAAATGACGTGCAATAGACTGATTGTTGGTTCAGTCCTTCTCTAAGCATTTCGTAGGGCTCCAGTCCCAGTGAACGCGATCGCACCTCTTATTGTCTAGTGTGACTGCAGCTTTGCTGTAGTATAGAAGGTGGAATTTCTAGAGACCGTTCAATATCATTCGACGAAATTTGAACGTGATACGAAGCAGCAAAGGGTGTTTATGCTTTTTCATCCCTTCTGTCTCACGCCCTCTTTTATCTGCTCACTTTAGGCATTGCGTCGGGGGGGTGGGGGGGAGGGAGGGGGAGGAGGTGGGAGCAATGCGACAATGACATGTGCATGAATTAGACAGCCACCAATGCACCTTTGACTGAATTTTCTCATACTGTGATCTTTGATGGAGAAATCTATGTTTTTACTTGCGAAAAGACTTTGTGTCAAAGATGGTATAAATTAGTCTTTATTGATGAGAACAGGTTCAGACGGTTGTATATGTCATCCTCTGCTCAATAACATAGTGCATATACCTGGAAAATACCTCCTACCACGATTTAGGAAAATATATTTGAGGAAAAAGATTCGTTTCACATTACAAATACGAAAATGGAAAATATACATTCGCATATCCTTAAAAAATAATTGTTATAAGAGGTGCTACACAGCATGTCATGTTGTGGCACCACGATGGCATGAGGTGATAACTCAATATCGAACGCGTTTTATATCCAAAATTTTTTGAAGGTATTAAACGTGCAGTTTCGAGTTCCGTGTTTGTAATGTTCTCAAATATTTTTTCATAGATCGTGTACTAATATCGTGCGGCCCAATGGTACGGCGCATGTCTATCAATGAAACACCACTTTTTTATCCATCTGTATCTCTGACATTTTGCCTACAGCAGTTGTGTGCGAATGTCGCATGACATCCTTTAAATTTCATGGATGAGAACTTCAATCAGTTCTTTTATAACAGAGGATGGCCACACCGTTACCGGGCAGGCGTAGCTACACATCCAGCTCGCCAACTTGCGTGTCCTTGACTGGCAGTTGTTAACTAGCTAGAGAAAAGACAACTACAGTTTGACGTTGAATTAGAACAAGTTCCTGGTTCCTCTTTACATCTTTGAGAAGTTAAAACTCAGACTGAAAAACCGTGGTCCGATCGTGATTCCATCCCACGCTTTATCAAATGGTTCAAATGGCTCTACGTACTATGGGTCTTAACATCTGAGGCCATCAGTTCCCTAGACTTAGAACTACTTAAACCTAACTAACGTAAGGGCATCACACACATCCATGCCCGAGGCAGGATTCGAACCTGCGACCACAGCAGCAGTGCGGTTCCAGACTGAAGCGCCTAGAACCGCTCGGTCACAACGGCCGGCCATGCAGACACAGTTACGGTATGTGTTGAAAATGGTATCCACGTGTCTCAATGCATGCGTGCACGCGCTATAGCACATTCTGTCCCACACGTTCACATCGGCAAGGTTGCATCCGAAAAGTGTCAAAGGCAGCATGAATAAGCTGCTCCAGCGTATCCATATCTGGAATGGCCTCTGCATACGGGATACTTTTGAGTTGGCCCGTGTAACCAGAAATCGCACGGGTTAAGACGTGGTGAACGAGCAGACCATGCAACTGGCAACTGGACTCCTTCGTCCTATCCATTGACCAGGGAAGATACGATTTGGATGTGGCCGGCAAAATCGGCTGGAGCACCATCACGTAGGGGTCACATAACCTTTCAAATCATCAACGCCACTTCTTCCAGGGGAGACAAAGTCATCCACAAGAAAAGCCGATAGTTCCGGCCTGTTAGGCGACGTGGAAGGAAGACTGGTCACAAAATACGGTCGCCAATTATCCCGGCCGATACATTCCGGCTGCATCGATGCTAATGATTCGCTATCACCTTATCAAGGGGGTTCTGCATACTATCCCACACATGACTGTTATGAAAGTCGAAGATACGTCGCCGCGTAGTAGTGGCTGTGAATGAGCAGGTCATGCCTCTGTGGATGACACAGATCCCGGAATCGCGGTTGCCTGATCAAGAAACCAGTGACAAAATTGCTCCTGATGGGGAAAGTCTGTCGCTAGTAAGCCCTGCACACGCTGTAAGTGATAAGGTAGTAACAATTGTCATGCAGAGTGTTCCACACGATTGTCTGGCTTACGTTGTACTGGCGAGCGAAATGCCTGGTACTGACGTGTCGGTCGCCTTCCACAGTGTTAATTACATATTCCTCTAAGTCTGGTGTCCGAACATTTTGGATACGTCCTTTATGATTTTGTGCTTCCTGAAACGACCGTGTCTCAGACAAACACCGAAAAATTGTTGCAAACATTGAATGTTGTGGTTTTTGTCGGCGGGGATAGGTCTCCTGATACAACCTTGCTGCCCGTCGCCTGTTGTCATTTCCCTTGCCGTACGTAAACACCTTGTCGGCAAGCTATCAACTTGAACACGGAAGCGTTGTGTACAACTCTGTATCAGATCTACTACAAGGTGAGTCAGCAAGAGAAATGGGACACAACATTACCAATTACTGTGGCAGGAGAGGACGCTAGGGCATGACGTATGAGGAACAGTTACCACCCTCTAGCAGGAAACCACGCACACACTACGTGTGTTACACCGCAGTCTTTGTGACAAAATATGATTGAATAAATGGTCTCTAGCATGGAAACCATGCATGTGCGGACATCATTAGACATTTTTTGTTCCGTGTCCTCTCATCAATCAATCCCTAACGTTTGTACAATGTGGAAAAAATCACCCTGTATGTTTGATATGACTCCACAGGGGCAGTCAAGGGGAAGAAGCTCATCCTTAATTCCTGGAAAAAATCCGGTCAGATTTGGTACACATATATGGAAAGAAATACCGAAGTGGTAAGAAACGCTACCCTCCTATTGGAGTAAGCGTGATAAATTGGAGAAAGACAGAAGGACGAGGATACGAACAGACAGCAAGGGGGAAGGAGAGAGGCATAGATACGACGAGGGTGCGATGGACAGAGACAGGGGAGGGGTAATTGGACAGAGGGAGGGGAGATAAGGAGATGGATAGTGGAAGGAATGGAGATGGACAGAGATATGAGGAAGAAGAGGTAGGCGGAGAGATGGGGAAGGAGTCGTCGAACAGAAGGGGAGAGGGATATGGACAGACAGAGGGGCAAGAGGAAATGTCCAGAGAAGAGAAAGAGGAGGAGATACACAGAGAGACGTCAGAGGAAAGAGGTGGAGCCGAAAAGGATGAGGTGGGACGAGGAAATGGACAGAGGGTGGAAGAAGGCGATGGGTAGAGAGTCCAGTATGAGGAGATTAACAAATAGAGGGGGAGGAGGAAATGGAGTGTGGAAGAGAAGATGTACGAAGGGGGAAGGAGCAGACTGACAGAGAGAGAAGGGGAGAAGGAGAGTGAAGGGGCAGGAGGAGATGGACAGTTGGGGGTGGAGACGTACAGATAGAAGGGATGAGGGATATGGACAGAGAAAGAGAAGGAGGAGGTGGACTTCTCGTCCTAATGATAAGGCTTATTACTTAAAAGTTAAATTGAAAATTTTATTAAGAGACAGTCGATTTCTTGTTGGGATGAATGAAAACCAGGGCAATGTCGGTACTTAGCTAGTAGGTTGATATAAACCAGTTTTCAACCACAGTCGGAACTGGGGATCTAACGATAAAGCGTGGCCGGCCGCTGTGGTCGAGCGGTTCTACGCGCTTCAGTCCGGAACCACGCGGTTGCTACGGTCGCAGGTTCGAATCCTGCCTCGGCAGGGATGTGTGTGATGTCTTTACGTTAGTTAGGTTTAAGTAGTTCTAAGTCTAGGGAACTGATGGTCTCAGATGTTAAGTCCCGTAGTACGTAGAGCCATTTGAACCATTTGATAAAGCGTGGGATGGAATCACGATCGGACCACGGTTTTTCAGTCTGAGTTTTAACTTTTCAAAGATGCTAGAAAGGAAGACGAGATAATAAAAATTTCAAATAGGTTAAAACTCCTACCAATTTAAATACAGCTATTTAGATTGTTAAAGAAAATACCTTCTTTGTTGTATTGTCACAGCATATGACGCTACTACTCTAGCAGAATTTCAGGTGTGAGAACAGCATGAATAGCTGCTGCTACAAGGAAATGAATATACAGGGAGAATGGGAACATTGAAGTCCTGTGTCCAGATTAATTTTTCAGTGAGCAGTATAAAGGTGGAAGACAGAGTAATTGATAGATACTTTCAAAAAATGGTTCAAATGGCTCTGAGCACTATGGTACTCAACTTCTGAGGTCATTAGTCCCCTAGAACGTAGAACTAGTTAAACCTAACTAACCTAAGGACATCACAAACATCCATGCCCGAGGCAGGATTCGAACCTGCGACCGTAGCGGTCTTGCGGTTCCAGACTGCAGCGCCTTTAACCGTACGGCCACTTCGGCCGGCTAGATACTTTCAAGATAAGTTGCACCAGCTAACAAGAGATTATATAAATCATGACATGAATTACAGAGTGTACAAGTGGTGTGTCATCAGAAAGATATGAAGTTACGCAGAAGATAAGGTTGCCACGGGTAATTCTGAAATTGCAACAAAACTTAGTGTATAAAAGGGGAATTCATCTGATGTCTTGTCAGAGCGAAGTGTTGACGAAAATGAAGAGCTTCCTGATTTGTATTATCTTGGGAGCGACGGCCTCAGGTAAGTGGGTCTTACGGTCGATTTTCTGCTTTAGAATAAGGTTTACCTCACACAAACGCAGATTTTTTGTTGATGAAGTTCTTAGCTTGGCTTCGAAACAGATGAAACAAGTTACATGAAAAACTGAACACAAAAAATCAATAAATTATGCAGCATCATTCGAAAAGCATATTTACTTATTTTCTTTATTAATTGCTTTTATGGAGCTCCAATGACCCAATTTAGTATTCTCATTCTTCAAATTCCTTGATATTCGTTATCGCCTCTACGAAGGAGGTAAAACTTGAATGTTTGGTATTCCCGATGTAACCTCAGATGTACTTTATGTAGTTGGAGGTTATTATCAAAAGTGCTAGTAATGTGTGTTGTAGTTCATGAAGATTTTTGTTTCATAATCTTCATGTCGGGGAGTCTAATATGGATATAATAGACAAATTACCGTCGTAAGACATTTCCACACTTTTTAAGCTGCTTTTCAGTGTTTGTTTACGTTACGTCGCACTCAACGAGGCAGTACTTTTCTAAATATGTTGATGAATGATTGACTTGAGAGATACGATATCGTAGTGTGAGATCAATCTGAGTTTATGTCTGCCTGTTGGTAAAATACGATTGGGTATGTAAACTAGACAGTAATTGCTGGTGCTGTAGAAATCATGTTGCCCACCTGAGGACTTCCAGTGCGAAGTGATGATTCCAACCCAGCGATAGCGCTACTGACACAAATATTTGAAGTACCGCTGTCGAGAACCGACATCTGAGCCTGTGAAATTGGCGGTATTGGCAGGCTTATGCACTTACTGAATGCTTAAGAAAGGGATTCGAACTCTTAGAGTGTCAGCATGGCTTGAAACTTAGGTAGTATAAGGGGCAGTCAATTGAAAACAATACGGAAGGAAAAAAAGTAAGTAAAGTGTTAACGGTTTTAAAAGTTATCGCCCGACCACATATTGTCAATGCTGCTTGGAGTACGCTGCGGAGGTTTCGCTGGGAAGCCCTTACACATCCTCCACATGGTCCTGATCTCTCCCTATGTGATTTACATATTTTTAGAGCCCTGAAGAGAGTCATTTGTGCCCGTCGATTTGCTTCGAACAAAGAAGTGCACGCCTGGGTACAATCATTGTTCCGCAGGCAACAGCAAACTTTTTCCGTGAAGACAATGACCCACTTGTGTATTGTTTAATGTATATTGAACCGCGGACCTAGAAAAGATGGAGAGGCTTCGTCGCGCCATAGCTCTCAGTGGTTCACAGCTCCACAAGAGGCCACAGCAGTCCACCCACCCCACCGCAGCCCCACACAGAACCCAGGGTTATTGTGCGGTGCGGCCCCCAGTGGACCCCTCTGGGAACGTCTCATACCATGCGAGTGTACCCCAAATGTTTGTGTGGTATAGTAATTATCATGTACGCTTACTTGGAGACAGTGTGTGCGTAGCAAACGCCGGCATAGTGTAACTGAGGCGGAATAAGGCGAACCAGCCCACATTCGCCGAGGCAGATGGAAAACCTGGCTGGCACCCCGGACCTCGACATGAATCCGCCGGGCGGCTTCGTGCCGGGGACCCGGCACGCTTTCAAGCTCGGGAGGTAGCGCGGCAGACCGCGCAGCTAGCCGGGCGATGACCCACTTACCTCACAATGGGACTAATGTGTTAACAGTTACGGAGATTACGTTTGAAATAATAAAGAGTTTACTTACATTTTTCACCTGACTCGTTTTCATTTCACTACCCCGTATACAAAGCAATAGAAAAAAAAATGGCTCTGAGCACTATGGGACTTAACATCTATGGTCATCAATCCCCTAGAACTTAGAACTACTTAAACCTAACTAACCTAAGGACATCACACAACACCCAGCCATCACGAGGCAGAGAAAATCCCTGACCCCGCCGGGAATCGAACCCGGGAACCCGGGCGTGGGAAGCGAGAACGCTACCGCACGACCACGAGATGCGGGCAAAGCAATAGAAAAATCTGCTTTGAAAAGCAGTAACCGGTGACTAGCTAGGGTAATTACAATGAAGAATGCGGGTACAGACTGCAAAAGCGTATACGGGAAATGTCTGTTGTAATGCTTCTGTTATTAAATAACTTGTCATTATCGCTGTCTTGCTACTTAAAGTAGAATTGGAGAAAACTTCGACACTCAGAACTTGGTAACTCAAACTGTAAAGTAAAATTACGATTTATGATACCTGAAAAGGCATGTATCAAGACGACAGAGGAACAGACAGCGACAGAGACGAGAAATGGTGTCACAACATTTGAAACGTGTTGAAACGCGATGGTGTTTATGATGTGATGTGATGGAGACAGTAATAATGCAGTTCTTCATTATGTTGGTCATTGACGCTGAGTACGCAGCTAACGTGTTTGGTATTGTTACTCCAGTGTTCAAATGGTTCAAATGGCTCTGAGCACTATGGGACTTAACATCTGAGGTCATCGGTCCCCTAGAACATAGAACTACTTAAACCCAACTAACCTAAGGACATCACACACATCCATGCCCAAGGCAGGATTCGAACCTGCGTCCGTAGCGGTCACGCGGTTCCGGACTGAAGCGCCTAGAACTGCTCGGCCACCACGGCTGGCTACTGCCGTGTCATCTATGACCGCACCGTGGTGCACAGCGTTTCGGGGCCAGGAATCAGACGGCGTTCAGCTCGCGGCCGACAGGCAGTAGCACCACCGCCGCAATACAAAGCAAGCTTAACCACCCCTGAGCCGCTTCAACGTTAACACCGGCCACGCCGGCCGCCGTACACAGGGAAAATAGCTCCCTACCGACTACAGGCGAATCACGCCATACTACTCTACAGCGGGCTCACCGGGGGTCTGTTCACTCCTGCATGCCCCGACTAGCTAAAAGCGCACGCTCCGCCACGAACAGCACTGCGCACTTAGACGCAGCGCTTGTAACTGCAGACATATACAGAGTCGAAGTGACAGTGATGTATGATAGTGATAGGGACTCAGTGCATAATTCCGGCTGACAGCGTTTCTTTTCAGATCTTGCGTGAACTTCAGTTGAGAGATTAAACTCGTTTTTCCACTAACGCTTCCAGTCTTTGCTGTTCCGCGCTTTACGGATACAAGTTACCAGGCCTGGTGGGGTATATGAGGCGTGGACAGCCTACGATGTTGAGGGATCACTTCTAAGGAGGCTGAGATGCTGCGTACTCTTGTGAAACAGCGTTGTCAGTACCTGAAAATGATTCAATGCCGCCTGCAGCTGTCGTTCTTCCTTTTCTTCTATGTACAATTGCGCACGTTCGGTCTTAAACGATTATCCTATTAAATAGAGGCAATATAAATCCCCTGTAACCGCAGTCAATTAAGTGTTAGACATAGTAAGAAGTTCGACCTTACTTCACACCCAATTATCGATAGCATATTACACTGAGGTGACAAAGATCATGGAACACCTCCTCATGTGTTGGATCTGCTTTCTCCCGACATAACTCACTAACTAGATGTAGCATGGGCTCAAAAGGTCGTTGGAAGTCACCTGCATAAATACTAAGCCATGCTGCCTCTACAGTCGTCCATAATTGCGAAACTGTTGCCGGTGCAGAATTTTTTGCTCCAACTGAATTCCCTATTAGGTCCGATAAATTTTCACTGAGACTCATTTTTGCCGGGCGATCTGGGTGGCCAAACCATTCGCTCTAATTGTCCAGAATGTTCTTCAAATCGGTGACATGGCGCACTGCCAAGCATAAAAATTTAATCTTTGTTTGGGAACATGAAGTCCACGAATCGCTGCTAATGGTCTACAAAAAGACAAAAATAACCATACCAGCCAACGATCGGTTGAGCTGGACCAGAGAATCAGTCCTATCCATATAAACGCTGCCCACGCCACGATGATACCACCACCAGCTTCCTCAGCGCCTTCTTGACAACTTTCATCCAAGGCTTCGTGGGATCTGCGCCACACTCGAACCCTAGGAACTGAAATCTGGACTCATATGACCAGGCCACGGTTTTCCCCGTCTAGGGCCAACCCGATATGGTCACAAGCCCAAGGAAGGCGACGCACTCGTGTCGGTCATCTGCTACCACAGCCCAGTAATGCCAACTTTCACCACGCTGTCATGACGGATACGTTCTTCGTACGTCCCACGTTGATTTCTGCGGTTATTTCACGCAATGCTGCTTGTCTGTTAACACTAACAACTCTACGTAAACACCACTGCTCTCGGTCGTTAAGCGCAGGCTGTCGGACACTGCGTTGTCCTTGGTGAGTGGTAACGCCTGAAATGGGTATTCTCGGCTCGCTCTTGAGACTGTGGATTTCCGAAATGGAATGTCCGATGCGCGTAGCTCCTGCTACCAATACACGTTCCAAATCTCTTAATTCCGGCCGTGTGGTAATTCTCACGTCGGAATCTTTTCACATGAATCACCTGAATACAAATGACAGCTCCACCGATGCACTGGTCTTTTTTCCTTATGTATGCGATACTACCGCCATCTCCATATGTGCATATCCCTATCCCGTGGCTCTTTGTCACTTGTATGGCATACAAGTCTCTGTCTCTGTGCTTATTATTTTAAATATCGTCCACCGTCACTGCACTTACGTATGCAGGTAGCATAGTCATCATAAAATTGAATGGGGTAGCTCCGTTAGTATGTTTGCACCTTACAGTTTTCAAAATTATACCAGTGCCCCAAATTTTTAAGTGAATACTGTTAAAGATTTGTAAACCTTTGTTTTTAACATTGCACATCTTTACATGTCTGTACAGTTTTTTTTCTCAGTATAGTCACCCAGATGACGAACACATTTCTCCTATCGAGTGACCAGTTTGTTGATACCGTCACTGTAGAATGTCTGACTTTGTTGTCGGAGCCACAACCTCACCTGTGCTTGCACCTCTTCAGCACTACCAAATTGAAGTCCTCGAAGTTGTTCTTCAAGTTTTAGAAAGAGATGAAAATCGGATGGCGCCATGTCGGGACTTCGTGGGGGATGATCGACGTCAGGGAACGCAAGCGTCGGACTTTTTCATATGTTGCAGCGGCCGTGTGTGTTTTGGACTCGTAGTGCTGATGGAGAGGGTACGCATGTGTGGTCGAGCTCATAGAATTCGAAACACAATTACAGCACTCCATTTCTCACACAGCGGCATAGTTAAGTTACACACGTCCATGTTACACACTACAATTCTCAGACCTCTAGCAGCAGAGGGCTGCAGATACGTGGACGTAAAGAACAAAGCTGTAGAGAGTTAATAACGTTTGTTCTGTGTGAAAATCTTTAAGATCTTTGACATAAAAATGTCGGACGCATTACTTTTCAGCATGCTCTTGTATATCACACGTATCATCGCACTCAGCATACACGTACGGCCGCACTACATCTAATGTTGGCATGGGGCTACTGATGTAGTGTTATCAGGATCTTGTGTTAAAGTACACACAGACATATCAAGAAGACGTACAAATACGAAGCGCTCGAGTGATTTGATTCATGTGTACTGAAGAGTGATAAAACAGGTTCAGTAAGGTTGCCTGACAACTAAAGTGAAGCACTCAAAAAGCGTGGTCGGATGTTAATGTAGCTTCGTACATGCCTACAACATCAGTGCGTATGTAAATGATTTAAGTAGAAGTTCCCTATGACAGGCTGAACGACCGCTAGGATGCATTAGTGCTGTTCGTGTTTAGCGTTGTTACCAGACCTGGTGGGGTATATATGGCGTGGACAGCGTCAGATATGGAGCGACTACTGCGAAGGAGGCGGAGGTGCCGCATACTCTTGCGACAGTGTTGTCAGGCCCGGGGAAGGGCCTCTCTGTGGGTCTCCGTATGGCCGTCTGGTATAATCGTGCAATATCCAGATACGTGGCTCATTCGTAAATGACAGTGGCCTGATGCTGGACGGAATGGCAACGTAGGGGCGAGCAAACTCGTTATCAAGTTTCCGGTCCACCACGTCTGACCACCACAAAGGAGCACCACCGTGTTATGCACCAGGCACATCTAAACCCTACAAAGCTTCGCAAGCATTCCGAGACTCCTTGCAACATTTTGAGTCACTGAATTTTCTCATTGAAAGGGATCTGCATTAATTGTTAAACATCGTCCAAAAGCCAAGATCGCAAAAAATATATTTTTTATTGAAGACATCTGGTTTCACCAGAACTGAGTTTTATTCGCGTGTCATCTTTTGCATGAGGTTCAAAGTAAAATGAACATGTGTTAAAAAAAAAAGTGTTTATGACCTGAAGAATGCGGTTGTCTCAAATAAAACAAAATATTCTGCGCAATATCATTAGCCGGAGACTAATTGCAGCCAGGCTAGGGAATTACTGTCCTAAGCGTAGTAAGATGCCGTTAATACCGCAGCACACAAGGGTGCGATTCGAGAGACGCGATAACTGGAAGCATGGAATGCTGTTGAATGACGTCACATTGGCTTCGACGATGAATCACAGTTCTGCACTAGCAGGTTGACCGTCGTCAGTGGGTGTCGAGTATGGCGGCGACCTTCAGAGAGCTCCTTTTCTTTCAGTGTTTCGGATATGCGCAGGGACAATACTCATGGCATGGTGTGAAGAGCCATCGGGTAAGACTTCAGTTCACGTCTGTTAGTGACTGCGGGAACTCTGACGGCGCAAAAGTACGGCGAGGACATCGTGCATCCTCATGTGGAACCTCGCATGCGACTGTGGTGCGGTACACCTATTCAAGAGGACAATACTCGTCCACACATGGCACGCTTCTCTATGAAGTGTCTGCGCGATGCAGAGGTATTTTCAAGGCCAGCAAGATCCCCAGATCTGATCCCATATAACATAGGTAGGACACGCTCGGTCAACTCAATCCCATTCCCACTATCCCATGTATCAAAGATACTTAATACAGCTGTGGGCCAGCTTGCCTGAGGAGAGCATACGATTACTACAGGGGATAGGCAAAATAATGTGAACACCTGCACTGACTTGGGAATGGTTTATTAATAAGGGGTTGGAGCCCGTAATAGAGCTGCGGTTCTTCTTGGAACAGTGGCATATAATGATTGTATAGTCTCCAGTGGAATGTTATGCCACTCTTCGATCAAAGCCTGTTCTAACGCCCGTAGTGACGAGGGAGGCGAAAATCTGCTCCGGAATCTGCATTCCAGTTCCGCCCACAAAGGTTCGATAATTTCAAGTCTGTGGACTGTGCTGGCCAGGGAATACACTGCAATTCAGTTGCGTGCTCCTCATACCACGATTATACTGTCCTTCTTGGGTAAATGGGTGCATTATCGTCCTGAGATATGGCATCATTGTTGAGGAATAGAATTTGAATAATGGGGTGCACCTGATCACTTAAAATGTTCACACAATCGTTGGCTCTAATACGGCCTTTGAGAGTAATGATGGGACCAGAAGAATACCATAATACGGCTGCCCGAACCTTTACAATTCGACCTCCATGCTCAACCGTTGGAATCAAGAAACGAAGATTGTAGTTGTTCTTTTTTTTTTTCTTTTTTTTTTTTTCGGCGTTCTCCAGACGTAAACCCAGCCAAATGTTGGAAATAACGAAACCGTTGACTCGTCGGGCCATATGACGTGTTTCCACTGATCAGCCGTCCAGGTTTCATGCTTCTGACACCATTTTTTAGGCTTCTTTGCATTGGTTGTCGTCACTAACGGTTTCAGTATATCAGTTCGTCCATAAATATTCCGTTTATGAAGCTCTCGGTGGACAGTGTCGCTACGTAAGAGGTCCCGAAGATGGCTTTCAGCTCTGCAGTTACTTTAACCGGCGTAGGTTTATGTTGTTTTCACACAATTCGTGTTAGCGTACGACGATCTCTGTCATTTACTTTTGATTTGCGCCCACTATTATCTTTAGACGATGATGTTTTCCCATGTTTTGTGTAAGCTGTCAGGCCTGTTGAAACAGTTGCTTTTGAAAGGTTCAGTAAGTTGGCTGTTTTGGTTACTGATACTTCAGCTAATCGGGCTCCCACAACCTGCCCTCTTTGGAACTCTTTTAGGTCTTTCATTGCACGTCGAGCTCGTCCTCTGAATGCAAATACGAAGTTTGCACTACTCGTAAACAACCTATACTGATGGCTAGGCAGTACTGAACACGCACAGTCCATCCGCAGCTCGTGGTCGTGCGGTAGCGTTCTCGCTTCCCGCGCCCGGGTTCCCGGGTTCGATTCCCGGCGGGATCAGGGATTTTCTCTGCCTCGTGATGACTGGGTGTTGTGTGATGTCCTTAGGTTAGTTAGGTTTAAGTAGTTCTAAGTTCTAGGGGACTGATGACCATAGATGTTAAGTCCCATAGTGCTCAGAGCCATTTGAACCATTTGAACGCACAGTCCAGCAAGGCACGAGCCTTACTTGCTTTACTGACCATCAAACAAAACCACTCCGTTACTACCGCTGTTCACAATATTTTGCCTGTCCCCTATACATGATATCCTTCTCAACCGATTCAGTGCATGCATCCAGACCACAGGTGCAACGTGACCTCATACTGCAAAGTTCATCACAAATTTGATTCGATTTTGTAATCACTAACATTACGTCACATGCCCTCTCAAACCTTGAAGTTTCGTTTCCTCCTGTTCTAGACACTTTCCCTTCCTTGACAGTCAGTGTGTATACAGAAAAACTTCCTTTTAGGTGCTTCATGTCAGGCAGTGTATGTGAAATGCAATGTTCATTGTACAGCCACGTGATCCCTCCTTAAGGAACGTTACACAAATGAGAATAAGTACCGTTCATCACAAATAATTTTTGCCATGTCGATACCAAATGAAAATAGATTCGCGATAGCGGGAAATTTGTGTCACTCGACATATCAAACCCTCATAAAAAATTACGCCAGCAGAGACTATTTAAAGCATTAAAACTTACCTCCCTAAGTATAAAAGAAACGTCTAGATAAGTTTATGAATAGTATATCTACTAGAGTTCATAACTGCATACAACTATTTCTCGTTCTAGAACGAAATTTGTATCCAAGAGGATGGAGTGGTGTTGGGTTTTCCCTGGCGGGCACATTAGGTGACATGTTTATTAATAATTTACTAGAAAAGATTTTTGCGGGTTCACTGGAAAACCGAGAAAATAGTTCATTGTGATAGGTGTGTCGACGATATATTAATCTTATTTTATTGTACAACAAATGAGTAATATTAAACATTCACATTTCAGCAGGTTGTGTCATCAGATTAAATTCGCAGTGGAACCAGAGAAAATGAGAAAACGTCAGCTTTTCTTATGTCAAATTTTCGAATGTGAAATTTGAAGATACATTCGATATATTTCGTAGCCCCTCCACAACGTACGTTATTATTCACAGATAGAACCGTCACCAGAAGGCACATAACCTTGCATCAGCTTACTCTATGATTCATAGGATGCTGAATCTACCACTGGAAAAAAAATTGACTACAAATGCTGCGGAACATAGCTGTAAATAACGATTTTACTAAGTAGGTAGCTCACACGTTATTTAGAAAACCAACAAAATGCGTCTCAATCCCGTTACTTTGATTAGGGATACAGGGGAAAAGAAGGAAATCAAAATTTATATTTCTCCTTATATAGGCACTTTTTCCGATTAAATAGCTCGTTGCTTTAAGAATACGATTGTGAGAACCAGTCAGAGGAACGATAACAATTTGCAGAGTTTATTGAGACACGCGCCACGTAAACCGGGGCTTTTCCCATGATACATAAAATTAATTGTGGAAATGATTTATGTTTTATATTGGTCAAAGAGAAAAGAGGGTTCAAAGAACACACGACGATAAGTGACAGTAACTCCTCCACTTTGTTGCACATTTAAAAGGCGTCAAGCACAAAGAGCTTAGTATTAGTGAATCGTTGCACGATCTGCATGAACTGCACAAAAGTAAAGTAACGAAAGTGGTGGAGGGAATAGAAATTTTTCTTAAAATAAGGATCTAAGTGAGGTAACTCAATGATTATCAGACTGGACTCGAATTGGGGGGAGGGGGGAGAGGGGGGAGGGTGAGGGTGAGGGGGAAGGAGGAGGGGGAAGGGGGGATGACGGCTCAAATTCAGATTTAGGCTTCCAGCGATTTCCCCAAATCGCTCCAGACAAATGGCGGAATGGTTGCTTTAAAAGAGAATGAAGATGTAGTTTCAAGATAAATGACGATGGAGATTACATGATACGAAATGCTTTAGAAGCACAAAGGAGGATGTGAAGACTGATCGAGCTGATGCAGCTGAACATCGATCTGGAAAGAAAAAAATTCAAATAAATCAAAAAATACAGACAAATGGAGGAAAAATAGATCCCTGGATCGAAAAATAATGTATTAATATGAAAATGAAGCGTGGAAGCTCGAACACGGACGATGAAGTTATCATACACGTTTACAAAACTTGGGAAGATTTTAATAACGGGGAAATTATCAAAATTTGTTAAACCTGCTGCATTATTGTTTTGAACCTGTCAGGCATGAGTAACGGGATTTAAAAGGAGACGTTACATATTTACTTACCAGTTGTGAGTACAAGCTGAACTACAGAAAGGTGAAAACTGTAAAAAAAAAAAAACTTTAAAGAAACCTTCTCTGTGACTCCACCGCGACGTTCCAGGTCAATTGGGCGTCAGCAAAAATTGGTAGCTGAAATCAGACGTGTCATACCATCACCAGCTCTTACATGCCAATTCCATTCATTAATCATAGGATAGATGACATATTTCTTCCATGCTGATTCTTACAGCACACAAGTGCGCTGTTCCTTTGATAGTGAACTTTGTTCTTGCCAATCTGGCAATGTTGCTTAATAGGAAGGAAATATTCTCTTGAGAACGTCAATTGCATAGCTTTCTGCTCGTCACCATGAGCAGTAGATCAACAAATTTAATTCCGTACTTCTTCACACGCGCTAAAACGCCAGGAGATATTCGTTGACATTCGACATCAAAATTTTAGTAGTACTGTTTACAAATGATATTTTTAGTCATCAGACTGCTTTGAAGCGGCCCGCACCGAACTTCTCGCCTGCGCCAGCCTCTTCGTCTATGGTAACTCTTACACCCAATGTCCTCAATTATTTGTTGGATGTATTCCAGTCTCTTCATTCCTCTATAGTTTTTTCCCTCTATTGATCCCTCTAAAACTAAACTAAACGCCGCCCGAACAGGTCATGGAAGGCCCAACGGAACAGACCGGCCGTCGTGTCATCCCCAGCCCACAGGCATCACTGGATGCGAATATGGAGGGGCATGTGGTGAGTACACTGCTATCCGCTCTCCTGGCCGTATGTCAGTTTATGGGACCAGGGACGCTACTTGTCAATCAAGTAGCTTATCAGTTTGCCTCACAGGGCTGATTGCTGCCCCTCTGCGAACAGCGCTCTGCAGACCGGATGGTCATCCATTCATGTGCTAGGCCAGCCCAACAGGGCTTAACTTCGGTGACGGATCCCTCTAGCACCGCGGAGGTTATTTCCTGATGTCTTAACATATGTCCTATCATTATGTCCCTTTCCCTTGTCGGTGTTTCTCGTGTCTTCCTACCTTCACCGATTCTTCGGAGAACCTCCACATTCAGTATCTCATCAGTACACTTAATTTTTAACATCATTTTATAGTACCACATCTAAAACGCTTCAGTTCTTCTCCAGTTTTAACGTAGTCCTTGATTAACTGCCATACGATGCAGTGCTCCAAACATACAGTCTCAGAAATTTCTTCCTCAAATTGTGCCTAAGTTCGATACTAGCAGACTTCTGTTGGCCAGAAATTCCCTCTTTACCTAAGCTAGTGCCAGTGTGCTTCTTATGCCCTTGCTACGTTGTTACGTGTTATTTTGCTACCAACGTGGCACTTCTTCACTCACCAGCAATGTCATCAGCAAATTTTGTAATAAAGGGTGTGTTCAAGCTGCATTTTAACTTCCTTGCACCTATGTTTTTCAACTTTGCCTCTTTTAGTAAAGCCAGTTCTCTCCAACTTAACTGCCTACTACCGTGTTTACTGTCTCAGTATTTACATACATAAAGAACTTCCAATTTGCCTCATCATTCCACAGTACCTATGTATCTTATTTCTTTGCACATTGACGGTTCCCTAACATTCTCTTAAACTTCAGTCTGTTGTTCGTCATTTCTGTTCTGATCAGAATCCCTGTGTAAGCTTTAAGTCAGTATCTGTTGTCGGAATCTGTGTTTCACGGCCTTTTTCTGGTATATCACCTTCTGAGTATACACTATTATTAGCTGAAATTTATTGGACAACCCGTACTCTTCCACTATCATTGCTACTGCAAAGCCGTATTCGCCCGTTACTCCGTATGCTATTCCTTCGCCTACCACCACATTTCAGACCCCTTTCATTATTAGACTATCTACTTTTACACACTGACTTACTAGTTCAATATCCTTACATATTTCGTATATCTTCTGCTGCACGTCGGTTAGTAAACCAGAACTCTTGCCTCTGGCGTTGGATTGCCGATTCTAATGAAAATCACACTATCACTGAGCTGTTTGTGGTAACTCACTCTCCGTTTTACTGTTCTATTCATAAAGAATCCCGCTCTTTTTATACCATTTCTTGCTGATTTTCATGTTATCCTAAACTGGTCGTACACACGATAACATTAACACATTTACTGAGCAAATAGGGCGTTCCAGATAGAATTAAAAATAATGCTTTGAGACTCAGGCTCTTTTTGAAGGATCATCGTTGTAAATTACCAGTGTACTACAGACATCTCAGGGGTTACTCTCAGTATGTTGCTTCTTGCTCTAATACATCGCTGCCCCAGCTATATAGAGACAAATTCGCAGAAAGCTGACACTATTATTTGCCCGCCGTATAATGCTGACCAAAGAAGTCTAGTAGTATCAAATATGGCGTCTAACTTAAAGAAGAAATTCATGAATGAACTCGGAGTTGTTTGGAAGTGAATAATTGATTATAGAAGAACTGGAAAAGAAGAGAACTGAAACGATGACATATGGTACTATAGGAAAATGTTGAAAATAAATGGACTGATAAGGTAAGAAATGAGGGAATAATTTCCTTCATGCTCTAGGGAGATCTGCACAGGGTAACAGCCGAAGGGGAAGACAGAGATTGGAATACATCAAAGAAATAGTGAGGACAATGGGTGGATGTACTACTCTGAAATGAAGGGGTTGGCACAGGAGAGGAAAGAGTGTTGGGCAGAAGACTGATGGAGGAAAGCAAAGTTGCACCGCTCTGGCCTCAGACGAGTAGGACGGGAGCGAACGATCGCCATATCATCCTCAGTCAATGACGTCATTTTGATGCGCTGTGGATTAATGTGGGGTCAGCACTTAGCTCTCCCGGACGCTGTCGGCTTTGAAGTCTTGGAGCCGCCACTTCTCATTCAAGTAGCTCTTCAGACAGTATAACGAGGCTGAGGTGAACCCTTGCCAGGCGTCCCATCGAGAAATCAATCTCGTGGAGTACCAGGAAGTCCGGTCGCGTCCTCTACGTGACTGAATGCCATGCTGACCGCTCAGATACCCAACGCACCACGGAAGAAAAAGGAAAAATTTGCTCTAAGCATTCAATTATGTCTCTACTTCGCGGTAAAGACGTCACATGAAAGTAAATAGCTGCAATCTCGATATTGAATCCTGCATTCGCCTCTTCTTTAAGACGCTATCTCGCGTTTCTGTACTTCGATTTGGAACTCTAGTTTGTTAGCGTGTTTTCTGTACGAGACTACTCTAGCTTTTCTCATCGGTGCTGACGTGAGCTGAGTTTAGGTACAGTCATAACTTTCATCCCCATACAGCATTTTCTGCTACCGATTTATCGTCGCTTTATTTTTCTATACTATACGCCATTCGCAGCAGAGGGGTGACTAACCAGGCTACGCCACAATACTTTCTACACATATCATGACATGTAACGATTTTATGTTGTAATATATATTTTAGTTTATTTACTAACAGAAAACTAAAGTGCATCCAAACACTGAATAACAAGCAGCAGTTCAGCTGTTGTGTCAGAGTGAGAGCTCCACTGTCTACAGAACGAATGAAATTGGCAGAAAAGAAGCACCTGTCTATTATTTTTCAAGCTTTGTGGAGACGTTCAGTTTACAAACTTTTATTTGGTTTGGAAGCGATGTCGATCATTAACATCGGTATGAGGTGTAGCCCACATGGTCACGAAAACAGACTTGCATTCATTTAGACATGGAACAAAAAACCCTTTGAAGGTCATCTAGAAAGAATTTCTTGTCTACTTGGAACACTTTCTCAGTTCATGAAAGTTGTTAGGAGGCTGGTATGAAAGTTGTCTTCATGCAGCACCTCAGACATTCTCTACGGATGGTACATCAAGGGTGACAACACATCGGTCAGAGATTCTTGTATTCCTCACTGTATTTGTGGTGTGAACTGCAGTGTACGGTACTGCTGTAGCCTGCTACAATACACCGTTTATTACCCTGTTCCCGGAGGGTATGACAACAACTGTCAATCCTCTTGGAATTTCCCATGGCACCCGTCTACAGGAGTTGGAGAGGTATGAGTCTGGAGAATCGCTGTTCATGTGACTCTTCACCATGTAATGCAAGTCTCTGTAGTCCATGGTATAGAGTCCGCGGTAAACGCCATCCAGGAACTTGAGAACTCGACTCAGCTTTCATTAATGTTTCCAACTATGACCTTCTGTTTGTGACATCTTTCCCAATTTCAGCTGTTGTCGTCCGTCTACCCCTAAGAGCCACTCGAAGACTACTACGATCATCTCGTGCTGTAGTCCTTCTGTAAAGACCTTTGTATCTTCTCTTCCTCCCACACTGTTGTCGTAAGTTCATCGTTCGTTATTTCACTACTGGCCAGCAATCATTGTGATTTGTCGGTCTGATGCTCCTATGACATTAATTCCAATGATTCCACCTTTTCCAAAATCCGAAAGATTATTGTAACCTGCACAAGGACATCCTTCTCCTAGAAAGTATCAGTAACGTTAAATACGCCCGAAAGTCACGTAATGATACCATTTTTCATCGGCAGGAATGATTATTTTCTGGATGAAAAAAAGCTCTGGTGAGGATGAGCTTTTAATGAATGTATGTCAAATCGTTGGAAATACTGAAGTATTAGCTAGCTCTCACTCTATCGAAGTGTTCTTCATTTCCCATTTATTTCAGTGTGATTCTGTAAGTAGCGTGACAGAGATTTCGTGAGAGGTTTTACTGCTCGTCAGCGTGACGTGATGGACATCATGTCCGGTATAAATGTATTTTGGTATGTGCTTTCCAGATGCATGGAACATCATGTTAGAAGTTACACAGGCACAGGGCTTTCGGCGTTTAATCGTTTCAGCAGATCAATTGTCAATTCATTAGTCACTATTAGCAAAGACTGAAGAGTGAAGAGCTGGTAGTTTTAAGCTGACAGCTCCCTATGGTATACAGAAATCCCCGTGCGAGACATACCTCACTGTATACAGGCATTAGTAGTAACGCTGGAACGCACCAGTGGGCGCTTGAAACATCAAAACGGGTGGCTTAGACTGCTGGTGATTTGCAGTACACATTGCTAAACGACGAAGTACGTCAAAAATCAGAGCGAACAATCACTTTTGCCGACAGATAAGATTCCGGCTGATGGGACACCTACTTCTATGTGGGAGATGTTGCTGTGAACTGTATTGGAGCTCGTGATCCAGTTTACAGTATGATGGTGAGTGATACACGAACATACAGTTCTATCGTGCGCATTGCCATTAGAACAATGTTGAATCTTATCTTTGATGAACATGCATCACGTAGCCACAAGAATAGACTAAATCGGAAATCGCGTACATCGTGTATGATATAATATGAAGATTTATTAGAGCTACTATTTGGCTGCTCCAAGAATAATACCAGTTAAACGCTGGCCGGTGTGGCCGTGCGGTTCTAGGCAGCCGAGTTACCGCTACGCTCGCAGGTTCGAATCCTGTCTCGGGCATGGATGTGTGTGATGTCCTTAGGTTAGTTAGGTTTAATTAGTTCTGAGTTCTAGGCGACTGATGACCTCAGAAGTTAAGCCCCATAGTGCTCAGAGCCATTTGAACCAACCAGTTAAACAACCGAGAACATATTACATACCAGATGACGTGATGAATGATCAGTTTCAGAGCTCTTCGTGGAATTCGTATATGCACGATATGAATACTACGATTTCGTTGCGCAGTGTGTTACCACTTCTCAGTTCTGACGGTAAGCATATAATATTCAGCATTTTCACAGTAGACAGATATAATACATTACTCCATTGCTGTTACTCCGTGTTGTTATTTAGCTGCGTCGTGAGAGCATCGGATAACGTTAAAACTTTCTTTCTCCAACGACCATACCATCTTTTATATCTATATCTACATACTTTCTCAGCAAGCCAGGGTACAGTGCATACCGGAGGCTACCCTGTACCACTTACTAGTCATATCCTTTTTTGTTTCACATGCAAACGGAGCAAGGGGAAAACGACTGTTTGTATCCCTCCATATGAGCCCTAATTTCTCTTTATCTTCATGGTCCTTACGCAAAGTGTACGTTGGCTGTAGCAGTACAGTTCTGCAGTCGACTTCAAATACAGTTTGTCTAAATGTTCTCAGCAGTGTCCCTCGAAAACAACGTCGACTGCACGCCAGGGTCTCCAGTTTGAGACCGAGCGAGGTGGCGCAGTGGTTAGCACACTGGACTCGCATTCGGGAGGACGACGGTTCAATCCCGTCTCCGGCCATCCTGATTTAGGTTTTCCGTGATTTCCCTAAATCGCTTCAGGCAAATGCCGGGATAGTTCCTTTGAAAGGGCACGGCCGATTTCCTTCCCCATCCTTCCCTCACCCGAGCTTGCGCTCCGTCTCTAATGACCTCGTTGTCGACGGGGCGTTAAACACTAATCTCCTCCGCCTCCTCCTCCTCTCCAGTTTGAGTCCAGAAGCATCTCTGTAATACCTGCATGTTGTTCGAACCTACCGATAACGAATACAGCAGCACGCCTCTGAACTGCCTCGGGGTATTCCTTCAATCCGAAGAAGCACTGATCCCAAACACTCGAGCAGTACTCAAGAACAGGTCGCTCTAGTGTCCTAGATGCGGTCTCCTTTACGGATGAACCACACAATTCTAAAGGTCTCCCTATTAAAAACCTTACATGCTCATTCCATGTCTTATCGCATTACAATGTTACGCCTAGGTCTCTAATCGTGGTGGCTGTATCAAGCAACAAACTCCTAATGCTGTATTCGGACATTACAGGTTTGTTGTTCCTATTCATCCGCATTGAATTACATTTTTATACATTTATAGCTGACATCCATTCGTCACATGAACAAGAAATTTTGTCTAAGTATCCTCCTACATTCGCCAAATGGTGATACTTTCCACTACATCACAGCATCATCGACAAGTAGCATCGGATTGCTGCTACCCTGTCCGACTGTAATAACTGAAACGGCTTTTGACACCCAAAAGTAACAGTTGTGTTACTACATGTGACACTTCTGTCAC
The DNA here is from genome assembly GCF_023864345.2 of Schistocerca serialis cubense. Classification (NCBI taxonomy): domain Eukaryota; kingdom Metazoa; phylum Arthropoda; class Insecta; order Orthoptera; family Acrididae; genus Schistocerca; species Schistocerca serialis. The sequence continues at coordinate 787,222,047 of NC_064638.1, read as the reverse complement.
TCAATGTAACTGTGTTTTCTCTTTTGATGCTGTCATTTGTCAGGATGAGCATTCTAAAGCATTCTGTCAGGGTGAAAATATTAAATAAATTAACTTTTCTCTCGTAACAACATGTGGGCAGGGTGGGTTCTTCCTTGGCTCGGGTATGAGGTCGAATGAAACATCATTTTTACATAAGTTAACTTTTATTGAAAGTTTCGTACAACTGTATCTTACTGGGACGTTCTGGTTCGGAGAGCGGCAGCTGTGTCGTTTGTGAATCTTCTGCTACGGCAGCGGCGGCGGCGGCGGCGTCTGATTACGCGTAGCGGTGTGAATCTCGTGTCGCCGTCTCGCCCAGCTGACGGGAGACGCGCAGCGCGAGGTGGCCCGTTTAATTATTGCGAGCGAAATCGTGCATCGGATGATACCTTGGGTGCGGCGTCCCAGTGTTTCTCGTCTCTAAGCGGCCGCGTGTGTTCTGCGTCGGCCAGCGGAGCGGTGCGGCGGGAGAAGGCCAGTGTAGCGGACTCGAACCACGGACTCCAGCTTGCCAGTCTTCGGCTGTCAGCTCTTCATCCCAGCTCACAGGTGACTACTGATGTGAGGCCGTCTCCTTCCCGTCCTCACGAGTCACCCGGGTATGTAAAAACCAGACTTCCAATACCTTTTAACTTCTGTCTTCTGGCGCCGCGGCTGCTGCTTGCTATTCCATTACAGCGGCGGACTTGGTGCGTCTGTGCATGATGCAGTCTCTTCTTGCATGACGGTCTTCAGCACCGAAACTGACTGAAAACTACTGCTACTCTTCTTTTCTTCCTTCGTCTCTCGTCTTCGTCTCCGTCTGTCTTCATCTGTCTTCATCTGTCTTCCTCTGTCTTCAACTGTCGGGCCCACCGCGTCTCGCGTATTTATTCAGTTCACTGGAGGTGAACGACTTCACGGCCATTGCCTCTTCTGTCACGTTGAAAAGCTTCTCGAAGAATCTTCTTGACCTGGGTCATTGGCTCTTGAAATGTAGGCGGGGGCCTCTGATCGCATGTGACGACTGAGAAACACGTGAGCCGGTCATTGCCTCTTCCGTCACGTTGAAAAGCTTCTCGAAGAATCTTCTTGACGTCGGTCATTGGCTCTTGGAATGTAGGCGAGGGCCTTTGCTCACAAGCGACAACTGAGAAACACGTGAGCCGGTCGGGCGATGCCCTGACGGCTGAATCGACAGCGCCCGCTTATGTGGAACTCGCTGACTCCACGGTCATTGTTTCTTCTGTTCTGCCCGCTGAATGCCAGTATGTAACTCTCTAAACTAAACCAAGTTTTCCATTTATATTCTAATTTCTAGTTCACTTTGATTTCACTAATTTATTTACTTAAGTAACACTCAACATTCCTCCACCCTTCGGAGAAATTCGCCCTCGAATTTACCACTCAACATTCCTCCACTCTTCACACGGCAAAAGCACAAACACTGAAAACTCTCGAGTTAGAAGATTACACACGCTTCACATTAAGTATGTGGAAAATACTTTATCACTTTACAAAAACACTGTACAGTCATGAATCACATAGTTCTTACATAAATGGTTGTAATAAGTGTAACAAATCTTGATGACAATGAATAAACAAATAATGTATTGTGCACTTAGAAAATTACAGAGCAACAGCTGTTTAATCTACCCTATACTAATGCAAGAATATCTATTCTACAGTATTGTTTATGTTAACAAGAGACTGTTTAATAAAGAATGAAGTACAATAAACAAAATTAATACATTAATGCTCAAACGTAACTGCTGAAGTACACCAGTTAAGAGTGTGGTATCCAGTTAACAGGGATTTGATGAAGTGGTATATTATTATTTGGCTTATTTTTTCGTGTTAAATAAAAGAAAACTGTACAAAGCAGAAACACCAACACAAAGGTTCCAGATATACCCGTTCCTAGCATTATAATTTTAGTTTGCGTTCACCTTTTAATTTTAAGACATGTTGCATCATTACATTGGCATCAAATTTGCCTTGCTGTGAGTTTATGAACATATCTAATGACTTCAGAAGGGAACTGTCAAGGGAGTCATTGAGGTAGGATAGGTTTTGTGTAGGAAATGCTTGCATGGCGTTTTCTGAAAAAAGCAAACAACATGGTTATGAACCTACAAACCTAGTAAAAACAAAAACAAAGAAAAGAGGAAATACATTGTTAACTACAAGATCTACATGTTTCTACGTTCAACTTTCTTTTTCTTAAAAAATAAACCATTATCATTTATTAATTATTCACATTTGTATATTATCCACAGTCTACTAAGATTCCACTAGGACATTCGCACTCTTGGTCGAAGATTGTATGGTGCCATGTGTGTATGTTGTGCTGGCGTGGCCACTCTTTTTCCTTTACGGAAACTTCCTCCACCCTTCGGAAAAGCAGACACTGTTGTTGAAGGAATTACATCTGGAGCGCCCTTAAAAGGTTTTAAACGACTTGCATGGACAATGGTAGTTCGGGTGGGCAGTTGCAATTTAACGTTGACTGGTGACGTGATCTCAATAATTTGGTAAGGACCTCTGTAGTTTGTTACAAATTTCTTCGTTTTTCCTTTGGCTATGTAAGGAGTTGAAAGCATAACCCACTGACCGATTTTGTAATTTGGATATTTAGCTTGGGTATTACCTAATCTTTCCTGTCGTTCCAAAGCCTTTGTATTAGATTTTTGAACCTTTTTCCATACATCCTTCATCATTCGACTGAAATCTCTTACTGTTTCTCCGACTTTTCCGTTTTTCTGCCTGATTACATCAAAAGGGGACGGCATTTTTTTTCCATAGACCACTTCATAAGGTGACATGCCAGTTGCTTCATGCGTTTTGGCGTTGTATACCGACACGATTATTGGTAAATACGTATCCCAATTAGAATGTTGTTCGTTAATATAATAACTAAGCATCTTGCCAATTGTCCGATGAACTCTTTCTGTGCGCCCGTTGCACTGAGGGTGTAACGGAGTTGTGCGTAATTTGCGTATTTTTAATAAGTGGCATAGCTGTTTCATTAATTCAGACATAAAATTAGATCCCTGATCTGTGATAATAGCTTCAGGTACTCCAAATTTAAGTATCCAGTTGTTAACTAAAGCTTGGGCAACTGTATTTGCTTGCTGATCTGGGAGACTCACCATAGCTAGATAGCGTGAAAAGTGATCGATAATTGTAAGAACATACTTATTACCAGCAGGTGTTTTATGAAATGGCCCGTAGAGATCTATTCCGCAGATTTGAAATGGACATGAAGCCTCGGGGAGTCTCTGTAAGGGTATTTTTGAACGAGAAAGTTCAGCTCGTTGTGCGCACGCAATGCAATTACGAACGTACTGCGCAACATCCTGCTTTCTGGTTTGCCACCAAAATCGCTCTGCTACTCGTCTTTCGGTTGTCCGCTGTCCACCGTGTCCTGCAAGGATATGATCATGGGCCTCTGCCATTATTTCTTGTCTAAGGTGTTGGGGAACAACAATTCGCGGTCCAAGTTTTGTTTTACGGCATAATACACCATCTTCAAAGCAAAATTGTTTTTGAGTTGCGTATTTTTTACATTCTGTATCCTCATCTTGTGCCTTTCTCCAGTCCTCAGTATCTCGGCCTGTTGCTTCCAAAAGTGCTATTTTCCGACTTAGGCAATCTGCATTCGTGTGTTTTTTGCCTGGTTTATGGATAACTTCGAAATCCATTTCGGAAAGACATAGGGCCCAACGGGTAAGACGACTAGATGGATCCTTTAATCCAAGCAACCATTTTAAAGCTGCGTGGTCTGTAATGACCTTGAATTTTCTACCATACAAGTAGCATTTAAAGTATTTGATACCATAAATAACACTTAACAATTCTTTCTCCGTTGTGGAATAATTTCTTTCTGCCGTTGTTAGTTGTCTCGAAGCGTAGGCTATGGGGTGTTCCGCGCCATTAATATTCTGACTCAAAACAACTCCTACTGAATGACCACTTGCGTCACAGGATAAAATAAATTCTTTGTTATAATCTGGGTAGGCTAATACAGGACTGTGTGTTAACTTATCTTTAAGGGTTTGAAATGCAGATTCACAATCTTCAGACCAATGAAATTTTGCACCTTTTTTCAATAATTGGGTTAAGGGTCGGGCAATTTCAGCAAAATTTTGTACATATTTTCGGTAATACGATGCGAGACCAATGAAACTTTGTACTTCCTTAACGCGTTGTGGTGTTGGGAAGTCCTTAACTGCCGAAATTAATCGAGGATCTGTTTTAATTCCTTTTTCACTAATGACATGCCCTAGGTATGTAACCTCTGTCAATGCAAAACTACATTTTTCCATATTTAATGTTAATTTAGCTTTTCTAAGTCTCTGAAAAACATTACGCAGACGCACAGCATGTTCATTAATGTCTTTGGAGAATACAATAATATCGTCTAGATATACACAACATTGCTGAGTTTTGAGTCCTCGCAATACTCCATCGAGTAGTCTTTGAAAAGTTGCTGGTGCATTTTTCAAACCGAAAGGCATTCTTTTAAATTGCCAGTGGCCTCCAGGGGTAGAAAATGCTGTTTTATGCCTATCTGGAGGTGCGACTTCCAATTGATGATATCCGCTACGTAAATCGATTGTTGAAAAGTATTTACTGTTACCCAAACTGTCAATGATATCTGTAATGTTTGGAAGAGGATAAACATCTGAGATAGTTTGTTTGTTAAGGTGTCTGTAGTCACAACAAAATCTATATCGTTTCGTACCGTCGGGAGACTTCTTTGGAATAATTACGATATTTGAATTATAAGGCGAATCAGAATATTCTATAATTCCATCTTTTAGATGCTGTTCTATAAATTCATCCAGTACTGGCTGTAAGTGATGCGCAACTCTATAAGGCTTCCTATAAACTGGGGGGCTATTTCCTGTTGGGATCCTATGCTGTGTGATATCTGTTGCTGGCAATGGACCTTCTGCATTAAATAAATCTTGGAACTCAACTAAAACTGCTTCTATCGTGTCTCTATCCTTTCCTTTCAAATGCTCAATCTTCTGGCGCAATGCGGTTTTGTAGGCGTCTGGTTTCTGACCATCAGTAATATCTGACCAAATGAAATCTTCTTCTTCAAAAGTACTGACTGTAGCCACTAATATTCCCTTATGCAACTCTTTGTCCTCCACTCCGAAATTGTCAATATGTACCGGTACTTTTCTTTCTCCCTCAACGTCTTGAACCCGTACAACACTCCTACGTACAAAACAATGTGATACATCTAATTCCTCATTTTCCTCTAAAGGCTCTATTAGACACACTGTATCTGTAGGTACTTCGTGGTCAACGGTCATCCAGAGAAGTTTTCCTGAGCCAGATGGTATCTGATCCCGCGAATCAACCTTCAAGGACGTTGCACGCAGTATAGTTGATTTCGCCTTCCGGTTAGGGAAATCTTGCGGCAGAGGGCCCTTTGCAGCGGTGTCACCTAGCTGAAACACTATTCCGCTAAGTTCTACAGTTTGCTGTCTGAGGTCGATTTTAGCGTGATGTTTATTCAGGAAATCCAACCCTAGGATCGCGTCGTACCCGTCAGTTACCTTTGTTACCACTTCTACATCTTCTTGAAATTGTACACCGTGAATATAGAAAATCAATGATGTACATCCTAATGACTTAACTGTACCTCCTCCTACTCCACTCAATCTATACCTTGGAGGGTCATATTTCTTTTTTCCAATACATTCATTACTTACTATTGATACGTTTGCGCCTGTATCCACCAGTATCCTTGCCTCTTTATCCTGTATGGTAGCAGATAACCAGCATTCCGCCTTCACATTCGCCTTAATGGCATGAAATTTTATTGGGAACGCCTGGCGGCGGCTCCGACATTCCCGTTTGAGTTTAACTGATTTCTATTTCCAAAAACTTTCTTAGACCTGCATTCCTTGAATGTGTGACCGATTCTTTGACAATTAGTGCATTGAGGTTGTCTGCAGTTTTTTGCTATATGTCCCTGTCGATCGCATCTAAAACATCGTACTCCTGCTGAAAATATATTTCGCTTCTCCTTGTATCTGGTGGCAATGTCAATTTCTTCAAAAGCTGTCGCCACAGATACAGCTTCTGCTAAATTTTTAGGAAACTCTGCCCTGACACGACGGGACGTTTCAGGAGGTAACCCACGTAAAAATGTATCCAGAGCTCTATCTTCTGCCTCTTGTAAAATAACCTTATTTGCTTCATCACTAGTTGTCAACTGATAGGTGTTAATATTAACTTTTCTAATCCTATCTACAAAGCTTTCTAACGACTCGTTTTGCCTCTGAGTGATAGTGTGTAATTTTTCCCTATAAAATCTACAGCTGTTCTGTTTTTGAAAACGTTTAAGTAATCCTTTCTTCAGTTCCTCAAATGTTGGAGCATTCCGTAATTCTTCATGGTATAAGACGTGTGCTTTAGCCTCTCCTGTCAATCTTAACTTTGTCATTTGTAAGAGCTGTTCATCTGACCATGATCCTAACTTTGCAGCTGCTACTAAATCATCAAAAAAGGCTGTTATGTCCTCGCCAGGTTTACCTGAAAAAGGAGTTACTAAGGCTGCTGCTGAGGAATCTAGGTTGGGAGGGATTGAACTGGTTTGCGTAACCTCACTCAACTGTTTAAATAATGCATTATTATCACTTTTAAGCTGTTCTATCTGATTAACTAAGATCTGAATAGCTTCCTCAGTAGAAACCGCTTGTGGTGCTGACTCTGACTTTGTACGATTTCGTGTCATCATTTTACAAACTGTTAGTTACACAATCTTCCTATACTGAATTTAAAAGATGTTTAAATATTTCCGACAAACTCTTAAAATCATGAGAGAAAATACACTTCTAAATAAAGAAAATATTACGACTGCTATGCAAACCTCTATCCCTTCACACATTAAAAAATACTATCTGTGGACCTTTAGTGACTGTCATTCACACCTCATATTGAGCCAAGGGTTTTTTCTCTGACACCAAATGTAATAACTGAAACGGCTTTTGACACCCAAAAGTAACAGTTGTGTTACTACATGTGACACTTCTGTCACTCAATGTAACTGTGTTTTCTCTTTTGATGCTGTCAATTGTCAGGATGAGCATTCTAAAGCATTCTGTCAGGGTGAAAATATTAAATAAATTAACTTTTCTCTCGTAACAACATGTGGGCAGGGTGGGTTCTTCCTTGGCTCGGGTATGAGGTCGAATGAAACATCATTTTTACATAAGTTAACTTTTATTGAAAGTTTCGTACAACTGTATCTTACTGGGACGTTCTGGTTCGGAGAGCGGCAGCTGTGTCGTTTGTGAATCTTCTGCTACGGCAGCGGCGGCGGCGGCGGCGTCTGATTACGCGTAGCGGTGTGAATCTCGTGTCGCCGTCTCGCCCAGCTGACGGGAGACGCGCAGCGCGAGGTGGCCCGTTTAATTATTGCGAGCGAAATCGTGCATCGGATGATACCTTGGGTGCGGCGTCCCAGTGTTTCTCGTCTCTAAGCGGCCGCGTGTGTTCTGCGTCGGCCAGCGGAGCGGTGCGGCGGGAGAAGGCCAGTGTAGCGGACTCGAACCACGGACTCCAGCTTGCCAGTCTTCGGCTGTCAGCTCTTCATCCCAGCTCACAGGTGACTACTGATGTGAGGCCGTCTCCTTCCCGTCCTCACGAGTCACCCGGGTATGTAAAAACCAGACTTCCAATACCTTTTAACTTCTGTCTTCTGGCGCCGCGGCTGCTGCTTGCTATTCCATTACAGCGGCGGACTTGGTGCGTCTGTGCATGATGCAGTCTCTTCTTGCATGACGGTCTTCAGCACCGAAACTGACTGAAAACAACTGCTACTCTTCTTTTCTTCCTTCGTCTCTCGTCTTCGTCTCCGTCTGTCTTCATCTGTCTTCATCTGTCTTCCTCTGTCTTCAACTGTCGGGCCCACCGCGTCTCGCGTATTTATTCAGTTCACTGGAGGTGAACGACTTCACGGCCATTGCCTCTTCTGTCACGTTGAAAAGCTTCTCGAAGAATCTTCTTGACCTGGGTCATTGGCTCTTGAAATGTAGGCGGGGGTCTCTGATCGCATGTGACGACTGAGAAACACGTGAGCCGGTCATTGCCTCTTCCGTCACGTTGAAAAGCTTCTCGAAGAATCTTCTTGACGTCGGTCATTGGCTCTTGGAATGTAGGCGAGGGCCTTTGCTCACAAGCGACAACTGAGAAACACGTGAGCCGGTCGGGCGATGCCCTGACGGCTGAATCGACAGCGCCCGCTTATGTGGAACTCGCTGACTCCACGGTCATTGTTTCTTCTGTTCTGCCCGCTGAATGCCAGTATGTAACTCTCTAAACTAAACCAAGTTTTCCATTTATATTCTAATTTCTAGTTCACTTTGATTTCACTAATTTATTTACTTAAGTAACACTCAACACGACATATATTTTATGTGTATAGAAAACAATAATGGTCCTATCACCCTTCCCCGGGGCACTCCATGTCTGGGAAACCACGTACTCGTATCCTTTCTTAAGAGCCTCAGTGCGGTACCGTGTTATATGCTTTTCGGAAATCTAGAAGTATGGAACATGCCTGTTGCCCTGCTTCTACGGCTCTCAAGAAGAAAAGGGGAATCTGAGTTTCGCACCAGCAATATTTTCTAAAACCGCCCTAAATTATGGACAGAGGCTTTTCCGTCTCACGGAAATTTGTTGTACTCGACTCAGAACTTGTTCAAGAATTCTGCAGTAAACTGTTGTTAAAGATATTCGCCTATAATTTTTATGGTACATTCTTTTATTCTTCTTATGAACAGGACTCACTTGCGCTTTTTGTCGGTCGCTTGGGACTCTGCGCTGGGCGGGAGATTCGCCATAAATGCAAGATAAGTAAGAGGCCATTGAAGTAGAGCACTCTTTGTAAAACCGAACTGGGATTCCACCTGGACCTGGCGACTTATCTGTTTTCAACCTTTTCAGCTGTTTCTCTTCTGTGTCATCCATTCCCCGGGAGTCTCCGCGAAAGTCAAACGACTGCATGCTTTTACTCCTGCGTGAACGACTTATCAAACGCAAAATTTAAAACTTCGGCTTTCCTTTTGATATCTTCTACCGTCACACAAGACTGGTCAACGAGTAACTGATAAAAGCCTTAGAGCCGCTTAGTGATTTGACATAGGACCAAAATATTCTCGGAGTCTCGGCCAGATCTTTTGATAAGGTACGACGGTAGTATTTGTATGCTTCGTACATAGACTTTTTACAGAAGAACTAATTTCTACTAACCTTTAGCTGTCGTCATTTGTGCGTTGTATTACGGAACGAGATTGCAACAGCCTTTGCTTCTTCGTATTTTCCGAATTTCCTTGCTCAACCACAGTTGTTCTTTTCTGTCCTTAATCTACTTACTATGTATATATTTCTACAGAGCACGATTTACAATCCATTCAGACTTTGCCAATAATTTCTCTACCTTCATCATACTTGAACTAAATGATGCCAATCCATTGCCTAATTGAGATGCTGACAAGTCCTTATCTGCTCTTTCTAGCAGAAATACTCTCCTAGCTTTCTTGATAGATTCATTAGCTTCATCGAAATAGTGGCTATCATGACATCATGATCAAAAATCCCCGGCTCTAATCTGACGCCGTCGACAAATTCAGGGCTGTTTGTAGCTACAATGTCTCAAACATTTCCACTGCATGTTGGCTGTCGAACTAGCTGCGGGAAAAAAATGTTCAAAGTACTTCGCAAGAGTCTCTGTCCCCCGTAATGAATCCACTGACGTAGTCTTAAGTCGCTTCCAACTAATATTATATAGCCTGGGCATTTCCGTCCTACTAATCGTTGACTTTCCGTAAGTGACTCTAAAACTTTCATAGTTGAATCGGGTGGTCGGTAAAAAAATTCAATAATTTACTTGGTTTAACGTAGACTTTTATACGCGACCAGATAACTTCACTGTCACACTCAAATTCTGCCTCAACGAAAAACTATTCTTTTCAGCTGCAATGAACACTCCCACTGCTATTGCATCTAATTTGTCTTTCCGATACACGTTGCATGACCGGCTAAATGTTTCAGAGCTTTCTACTCCGGGTTTCAGTTAGTCCCAAGAATAATTTGAGCGCAGGAACTTTCCTTGAGAAGAGGACGGAAAAAGGAACGATATTTAGCCACGACATCGTCACCGAAGTTTACTAAATGGTGTGGCTCCCAATCTCGCAACATCTCATTTGATTTCAGTGCTAGTGGGACGTCGCGTAACAGCATGTACATTTAATGGATAGTAAGTCAAAGGCCATCTTACACATGAGTAGTAGGTATTATTCACTACGTGTTGTGATAGACATTCAGAGTTGTCTGTCGCGATGCAGTGTCCGGACACGGTGGCCGCATCGTGAACGGCAAACCGGCGGAGGACCACGAGTTCCCGGCGCTGGCGTCTCTGCACGTGAACGGCAGCCACTACTGCGGCGCCAACGTGCTCTCCGAGAACTGGCTGGTCACCGCCGCGCACTGCGTCACCACCAGGTAAAGCAGCCCAGCCGCTCTTATAACCCTGTCCAGTCGGAAAAATACGCTTTCTTATACTTTATATTCTATGTGATATAATTTCACTACCGATTTCCCATTCGCATCACCTAACAACAATATCTTTGACCCTTTACAAAATATATATGAAATTCTTTCACTTTATTTTTATACTTAAGACGCATTTATGGCAACAACATAACGTTCCTGATTGCATGGTGATTCCATTCATCCCATACAGTACTCCAGAAAATGTGTAAGGGCTTTGAAAAAGTTTCCGTACGAAGGTTATCCACACCAGAATCGGTAAGCCAATCAGGCAAAACCGCTGTGAGAACTGAAGAAATCATTCCACCGAAGCACCAGCTTGAATACACTCGTTTAGTAAAACACCATGTCCTGCTGCATGACGAATTCCGTAACTGCCTGCTGCACATCCTCTTCCGACGAGTATTATCTAATCTCCAAGGCGTTTAAGTGACCGAAGGTGTGATAATCGCCGAGAGAGATATCAATACTACAGGACAGGTGCTCCGAGTGTCTCGCACTTGAGTTAGCGAAACTTCTCCACGACGAGGAGCTTGAGGATGGCCTCCCAGATCGACCACCGTCATGTGCCGAATCGCTGCCAGCACAACTTGGTGCATCATTTCACTACGATGGTTATCAGCAGACATGATGCTCCATACACGTTCTTGATTCTCTGAGGATATTTGCCCTTCGGCAGCCCAAAAGAGAATAAGTCGTTGCTCCTGTACAGATTCATTTGGTAATAACGTCGCCATAGTTTACGTTTCCGCTTTTACCGTACGCAAGTCGGAAAGACACGAATGCCACACTAATCCCTTGCCTTTACGTCGGTGATTACATACCCACATCGGATTCGCGCTACATTGCGTTCCTATAAGAAATCCATATTTCGAGTGTTAAAATCGGTTTAATACATGACCCCAATCTTAAGTACCGTGAACTGAGGATCGATAACTACTTTAGACCATACCAGAGTCATAGGACTGATTCGGGGACCCTCTCATTTGGCTAATGTGAAAGCGTTGTCACTAATTAACAAAAGATATATTGCTTCCCCCTACTTATACCTCCCGAGGAGATCACGAATGTAAAATTAGAGAGACTCGAGCGCGCACGGAGGCTTTCAGACAGTCGTTCTTCCCGCGACCCATACGCGACTGGAACATAAAAGGGAGGTAATGACAGTGGCACGTAAACTGCCCTCCGCTACACACCGTTGGGTGGCTTGCGGAGTATAAATGTAGACGTAGATGTAGAAGCTACTGTTCTGTAATATTAAAAGCGAATTAAAGAACTGTTTTGAAAAGTAACATTCATTCAGCATATGCTATAAGACAAAATATCACGTTATACACATACAACAGAGGCCAAAACATATGAGCTAACTTAGTATATTTTGAAACATAAATGCTAATTTAAGTTATCCGTAAATTCGAAAATACCATAGAATAGTAAAATTTGAGATCAGGTTTTGAATTACAAAGAAAATTCCTTTAAGGCGACAAGTTACACATGAATTATAAGCCTTTTTAAATTTCCTAAACAATTCATCTATTTTATTTTCCTAAAGTGGCAGGCAGGTTTATGGAAAGAATGGCTGAACCATGGTCGCATACAGCGTCAAGAACGAAGCGGTCGACCTGTACAAGCGACGGAACGAGAGAACCTAGTAATCGCCAGAGCGACAATTACAGTCCCAGACGCATCTTTACCATCGATCTGACGTGCAAATGGTAGATCAGTGGCCGCAAGGACCATTAAGTTCTTCTTATTCTCTTTTTGGCTGCCGAAGGGAAAATATCCTTAGCATCAAGAACGTGTATGAGGCAGCATGTCTGTTGATAACCATCGTAGTGAAATGGTGCACCAAGTTGTCCTGGCAGCGATTCGACACATGACGGTGTTCGATCTGGGAGGTCATCCTCAAGCTCCTCGTCGTGGAGAAGTGCGTCTTGCGCCGACTGCCATTGACCTGTGCACAGCAGTCAGCATATTTGTAGTATTGTCTGGCACATTCTGCCTCTAATCACAGTTGTCTTCACGAATCCCGCTTCGCACTACGACCAGGGAAGACTTGTCTGGAAATGCCCCGAAGAGTGGTGGGATACCAATCCGGCTGTCACTCACCATACAGTCCGAGACAACTACGACGTTGATGACATTCTACGCCATGCTTTGTTGCCCTTAATGGAAAGCCATCGTGGTCTTACATTTCAGACAGAAAATTCCCGCCCGCACGCGCCAAGAGGTTCTACTGCTTGTCTTCGTGCTTGTCTTGGTCAGCAAGGTCACCTGACCTCTTCCAAATTGATAGTATTTGGAGCATTGTGGGCAGAGCCCTCACCCATCCGTGGATTTTGACGATTTAACATGTCTAGTGGAGAAAATTGGGCACGATATCGCTCAGGAGGACACTCAACAACATTATAAATCAATGCTAAGCTGAATAACTGCTTGCATAAGGGGCAAACAAGAACCAATGCGTTACTGACTTGCTCAATTTCTGAAGCTCTTTCTATAGAACAAATCATCCAATTTTTCTGAGCAACTAATGATTTGTTTATCTGTACTACATGTACGCATTTACCGTATTCAAACCACAAAATGATTGAAATATTCTCATTTTTCATGATATGATGTTGCGATTTCGTTTTTGGCTTAGTTAGAGTATTTTAATAGTATACGCCGGTTTTACTTTTCCGAAATTAGAGAAAAATATTTTGCACGAAATGGCAATCCCGTACGCGTGCTGTAGTCTTTTTAGCAGCACGCTTGCCATTTGCTAGTTAGAGAAGCGCAAAGCGCCATCTGTTGCATCATTAAGCCCCCGGTTCGCGATGTACGCCTCCGATCACTTAAGTTATATTGATCATTATTCAGTGTCTAATCCATTGATGCAATTTTCATCATCACTGGAACATTTTCTGTCCGGGTCAAAGGGCGTTGACCTCATGTGAGGTATAAACACAAACCAGAAAATGGTGCCATACTCAGCACATCGCGATGTAACTGTCAGCTACCCGCAGCTCTGCTGCCTCTGACGGCTAGCAGTCAGGGCACTATCGTTGACTTGGTAAACTGCGTCCCGGAGAGACAAGTGACAGCTCTGCATGAAGTGGTCATAGTCGTGAAGTGTTACGTCACGGCCCCTGAGCGAGAGAACGCCCAGTGACGCCGGAGTCTGCTTATACAGCATGAACATTAATAAAATCGACAAACTGCAGGAACGGATTCCTGACTGGAAATGGGAAAAGTTCCTACGAACCTGTGTCTGGAAACGCATCATTGCCACGGTAGATGGCTCTGGCAAATGAAAGTTCCTCTGGTGAAGTGCTGTTTGTTCCTTGCGTGTTATAGGCTGCTTGGTTCAAATGGCTCTGAGCTCTATGGGACTTAACTTCTGAGGTCATTAGTCCCCCAGGACTTAGAACTACTTAAACCTAACTAACCTAAGGACATCACACACATCCATGCCCGAGGTAGGATTCGAACCTGCTACCGTAGCGGTCGCGCGGTTCCAGACTGTAGCGCCTAGGCTGCTTGATTGACTCTGCGAGCGTACTGTAAGCAGTAGAATGGTCCTGTATTCATGTCTCAAACAAGCCGAGATGATGTTTGTATACGGCCAAGCAGATGGGAAGTTTCGAGAGGTTACACCAGAGCAAATACCCTAACAATCACCAACCACATTATTCATAATTTCAAGCTCTTTTTGGCCGTCTGTGTGATCTTAGACCCTTTCAAACACACGAATGTGCAGTGAGGCGGCGAACTATGAGTAAACCAGATTCGGAGGACCGTGTTCTAACGATTCTGAGATGAACCCTAGTACGAGTTCCAAATCAGTTGTACGCACAGTAATCCGCCTCCCGGCACGTTCGTCTGTCTGAAAGGACCCATGATCACACAGACGTCCAAAAAGGACTTGAAATATTGTGGTTGGTGTCTTGTTTTGATGTAACAGTGCTGCCTCTCGGCAGTTTCCATCTAGTTGGCCGCACGCAAACACAAACAGCATCTCGGCTTGTTCCCGACATGAAAACTTCGGAAAGAATGGAAATTATATGTAAAATTTGTTGCTGCTTGAAAGTGCTTTTGTTCTCAAATAATGGATGAATATAGTCTGGACAATTTATGTGTCGTGAGATATATAGTCTCAGCACGTATACAGAATTTTAAAATTTTATATTTAATCGATAATTGCTTGAAATATGAGGAAATTTTTTTTGTGGGTTTGGGAGCCGTTGGATCGGGGGCCTGAAATTGGTATCGGGTGATGGAGAGTTGTTCCTGTCGTTTATTAATACACATCCGGGGTACAGAGGCTGCTACCAAGCTTCACAGCTAATTGAAAAGAGCAGGGCAAATGTGTTCATTGGATACCACAAACAATCCTATTCACTTTAAGTTCCTTTCATTTGTACTGCCCTTCTAAATTTCGGATTTCCGTTCTTCACGTAGCATTCGCGTGCCATTTGAGCCCTTGGTATTCACACACCTTTCTCTTTCTTCTCTAAACGTTTATTTTATTTTCGTGTAGCGCAGCATTTATCTTTCCCATTGCCATGCGTACTTCAACAGCTGTGCATTTCTCCTCTAGCCATTACTGCTTTGTCGTTTTGCACTTCCCATCAATTTTAGTTTTTTAGATATCTGTATTGTCACTTGCTGTTTTATTAGCTGCATTTTTATTTCTCCTGTCAACAGTTAAATTCAGTTCCTCATGTTATTACGCTCTAACACAAACTGTTGAATTTTACCACGGTTGATGTATCTTACAAACCAGGATTTCTACTAGACCTTGTCTTTTGACCTATTCGATCCTCTGCTGCTCTCGTTATGTCTTCTCGTTGACCTATCCTTCCATCTTTAGTATTCGTTACTTCTGTTTCAGCCAATCGTTGCTTGATACTCTGTGTAAACATCTCAAGGAACTTTGTTTCTCTCAACATATCGAAGTTCCTTCTCTTCAATTTCCTCCTTCTCCACGTCATCACACAAAGTTACCAGTTCCTCTTTTATTATATTTCTTTCCCTATATCAGTTGCCTAAATCATGGTTTGAAACTCTCAACATCTGGGTCTTTCAACTCATCCGGGTCCCATCTTAAATTCCTACTTTCCTGCAATTTCTTTAGTATTGACCTGCAATAAGTAACAAATGGTGGTCGAAGTCCACAGCTGCTCCAGGAAATATTAATGGTGGGTCAGTGTATGGACTGAATAACGTGGGTAGTATACAACTCCGTGTCGCGGTCTTCTTAACTCCTGCTTCCCTGTCATGCGTTTCAACAAATATGACTACAGTCTGGGTTGCATACGAGTTACAGATAGAATTACCCTCTCTGTAATTAATCCCTGCTACCTTCAGAATATCACACAGTCTATTACATTCAACACTACCAAACGGTTTCTCTGGCTCTAGAAGCACTACTAACTTAAGTCCACCAGTCTTCATTCAACTGTCTAACATAAGTCGTGGGATCATCACTGCTTCGCATGTTCCAACTTATCTCAGGAATGTAAACCGATCATCCACGACGGCAGTTTCTACTAGTGCTTCTGCTTTCCTGTAAGTACATAGTTTATTCATTTTGCAACTACTATTTATTGAACTGAAGGAACTACCAGTATCTGCCATATCTGGAGCTGTTATTACTGAATTCCTCTTGCAGTTTTAGGCTTATACCCCTGTGCCATATATCTTGCATGCTAGGTGGAATTTTTTTGTCATGATTGATTCTCCCAGAGATGTTAATTTGGTCTACTCCAGGTGCCTTATTTCAACTTAGATCAGCAAGTTCATTTTTTTTCTAAAGCTCTTCTATATATAATTTCCAGCTTTAAGCTGTCAATCTCAATTATTAGAGATCTGTGTTCCATTTTGCCTGTTTCATTTGCTTTATTTTTATATTTTCTCTTCTCGTCAGTTACATTCCATATCTCGTATGTTATCGAACAACTTCTACTGGGACTTGTTTTTTATCCTTTGTTACTCTTCTGCCTTCATCACATCATCTTTGAACGCTTCCCATCCATTTTATGTTGCGTTTCTCTTCCTGTTTCTGTCAGTCGTTGCATAATGCTTCATATAAAACTTTGAACTACGTCTGGTTCTCTTATCTTAACCACACATCATCCAAACTTTTTACTTCTTACGATTCCTGTACATTTAATTTGCAATGAGTAATCAATAAATTCTTATGAGGGTCTGAGTTGCTGCGTTGTAGCCTCTGATTCCGCTGAATAAGTATTGCAGAAGTTGTGTTTTCAGTTAATAAGCTTTGCACTCAAGTAAGTATTTGATTTAATCTTTATTGACCGTGTTCGGTTACCCAGTGTGTAGGCCTTAACTATATTTTTGTTTCGTGGAAAGGAATTTGCAGATTCTATCGTTCAGAGGCTCTGGCTTGAGCATAAACACTCTCCGTTGACCTAGTAAAAACATTAACTTCATCGAAAATTCCCAATAATAAAGCCTATCTCTGGAATGGGCAGCTCCGTGAACAAATTATAGCTGAACTGGCAGATTTTCGTTCATTATCTATCTCAAACTATTCTCAAATATCAAAAGCATCACACAAAACAGGGAAGTGATTTTACCGCAGGATCTTGCAAAATAAATGATTACTGTTTGCTTCTTGAATGAGAAGTCGAACACAATAATCTTCACTTCTAGCTGACTTTATTACATCGTAGCATACACAAGTTTGTGACAGCTCTTGACAGCAAGACATTAACATGCATACTGCTACATAATCACGTTACACGTTAGTCGATGAATACAACGACATTCATTTACTTTTCACTTACAACGTTTTTCGTAAGTAATTCAGTTGAAGGCAAAGAGTAACAGTCGTAAGTAGGATATTCTTCTCTGCGCTGGTCGTCGGGTTTTGTGTGGCAGTGGTCGACTTATTGTCTCCGGCGTCAGCGACGAAGATGCTACCGGAGATAAGGGCAGAGCCACACGATGACGATATGAAACAAATAGAAAAAAAATATTTATATGCAAAAATTAGCAAAACATCATATTTAAATAAGAAAACCATTTCGGAATCCAATGACTTAATAGCTATCGTACCTTTACCTCCTCATCTGCATACAACGGGATGGACAGAAACCTGCTGTAAATTGCCGCGAATTTCCGTTATACCACAACACGAGTTTAAAATGGGATTTTGAAACCTCTGGCTTACCATCACATCATCATTCTGAAACGTTCCAGAGTCTCTCGATCTCAACCACATACACAACCTTTCGTGATTGTTAAACAAATGTTTGCTATTATTAACCTGAGTTCTGTGCAAAATTCACCAGTTCTCCTTGTATTTCACCTTCTCTTAGTTTTCCTACCATGTAATTATAAGTATCCATTAAAACTAAAATTTGGTCTGCCTTATACATTCATTGCTCTGTACAAACATTGCGTTCGTGGAGAAAGTGCTCTGTTTAAAGAATTGTGCGGACTTCATGACAGTTAACCATAGATGCATATGAATGAATGTTGTCCTACGCAACGACTTGCGTTTTTTGTAGGTATGTGAAAGACTGGGCTGTCTTTCAGCTATCAGCGTCCTCTTGGAGGAATGAATACAGGAGAACAAGCTCATGTAGCTCTAAATACACATTTTCAATATAGTTGCTCCACCGTTTTGAAGCATAAAAAGTGGATCTTCCAATCCTCATAGCTATAGCTCTGTCATTCGACAGTGAGGTCGATTCCGCTATCAACGAATTCTCCGGCAGCATCAGAAAGCCATCATATTGGCCTGCCTGCTGAAGTCAAGTCAAAGTTAAGACCTCGCCACCAGATAACTGGAAGACACTTTGAATCGTGTTGTGCCGAAGTCTCTGTCTTGCTTATTCCGTAATGTTGTGACATGGCTGTTTACTAGATTTCAGTTGAAATACTTTATGGATTTGTTTGAAGCCCGAAGATCTCGATCTCTTGGCTTTCAAATTACGACGACGCAGCGTGGAGTTTTGAAATACAGAGATGGAACTATAAGAAAAAATGTAAATTAGTTACAAACTACGGCGTGCTCACACTTTTCTCGACATCTAAATGTTACCACAGACATTCGGATTTAGATTACGACATGTTCGATATGCCTGCTATCCTTGGCAGTGATCAGACGCATACGAGTAGCGAAATCCTGCACTACCCGCTAAAGTGTCGGAATATCGATGTCATCGATGACCTCCCGATGGCTGTTTTCAGCTCAGCAATGGTTTCGGGGTTATTGCTGTACACGTTGTCCTTAATATAGCCCCACAAAAAAGAGTTGCTTGTGTTCAGATCCGGAGAATATGGCGGCCAGTCGAGGCCACAGAGCGAGAATGCTGTCCCCAGAGTGCTCCTCCAGGACATCACTCTCCTGCTGCGATGAGGTAAAGCTCCGTCTCGCAACAATCACATCTTGCAGAAATCATGGTCACTCTGGACAATGGGGACGAAATCATCTTCCAAAACCTTCATGTACCGTTCGGTACCCACCGTGCTGTCAAGGAATATCGAACAGATTATGCCGTGATTGGAAATTGCGCACCACATATCAAACGTTGGGGGTGAAGAGAGACTGGATCGCGAAATGCAGGTTTCAGTCCACCAGATGCGCCAATTTTGCTTATTGACGAACCCGTCCAAATTAAACTGTGCTTCGCTAAACCACAAGGCGCATGCGCATACTAATTTCCATCATACCCCGCGGCCAACAGTGCAGTTTGAACGTCCTAGCGCTAACAGTTCAGAGGTCATGACGATCTTATTTCTTTTAGTTCAATGATTGTCACCTTGTATTAAGTGACCTGTAACGTTGGCGACGAGGATTCTAACTTAGGGTGTGTGTGAGGACACAGCCACTAAGATCAGTAATCATGAAGCCGAAATTCAAGGAACTGTGGCACCGATTGCAGAGTTACGTCCTCTCGAAACTCCCGAGTCTTGAGATTAGCTAGAGTATAATTTACTCTCTAAGCATTGCGAACAGCAACCACATCCTGTGCCGTCCATGCTAGAATTTTTCATTATCACAAGAAGTGATGTTAGTCACATGCTGCCTGGGAAAGTGACCTCGGTAGGCAGTCCCGTGAGTGACAGATTTTTTTGCAAAAATGAGAGTTACAAACAGGTTTATGCTGACTCGTTAGTGTGTGATGTATTAATTAAGTATTCATCCGACAAAGTAGTTCGTGCAGTGTCGAAGAAATTTAAAGAATAACAAAAAATTCTGAAATACGAAATGCAGCTCAACACTATTTTGTGGAAAGAACCGTGTCATCTGTAAGACCGCTTAAAGTGTCACAAACAGCACAGCAAAACTTTGATGAAAGTAAGGTAGAGTGTGTGAGAAGTCACACCACAGGTAGCGTATTCGGATTTCAAGCTCTTATTCATCGTCCTACTAAAATTTGAAACCTTGTCATCCATTTGGGGACCAAGCCCAAACAACAAATCGGCTGTGGCCTATAGTCTTAGCATAGTCTCCCTACTGCCCAATCTCGGTGAAACGATACCATGACGCTGCCTAAACACACATTCAGTGACCTCAAAGGAAAACGTGCTGTGCGCAGTGATGTGAACAAGGATATGTGGCGTACCGGCAACGCCGCAGCAGCATAAACATGTCACAGCCACAGAAATCGAAGCAGCTTTATTATGAGAAAAAGATAATTACATCAGGCAACAAAATAAAAACTGTATGGGATATAGTGAAGACAGAGACAGGTGGGGCCAAACACGAAAAGGAACAGATAGCTCTAAAAATAAATGAGAGTTTGATGACAAATACATGTAGTGTTGCAAACCTCATAAACAGGTATTTCATTTCTGTTACTGACAGCTGGGGGTCATCAGGTTCGGTGAACAGTGCAATGGAGTATCTGAGATCAATCTTTACAAATAACTTCAGTAAAATGGAAATGACACTCACGTCTCCCAAAGAAGTGGCATCCGCCATAAAATAATTAAAATCTAAGTATTCCACTGGGTATGATAAAATATCAAGGAAGTTAATCAAAGAGTGCTCATGCAAGTTGACTTCTATCTTAAATTATTTGCAAATCAATCTCTTATCAATCAAACATTTCCAGACTGGTTAAAATATCCTGAAGTTAAGCGTCTTTACAAGAAGGGAGATAAAGAGATACCATCAAACTGTCGACCAATTTCACTTTTGCCAGCTTTCTCAAATATACTTTAAAAGGTGTTCTAGCGTCTCCTTAAGCATCTGACTGCAAATAATATATTGTCCAAGTCAGAGTTTGGATTTCTTACCTGTTCTGATATTGAGAAAGCTGTTTACACTTACAATGAGAATGTACTTAATTCATTAAATAATAAATTAGAGGATACTGGCATTTTCTGATTTTCTGTGACCTGTCAAAAGTTTATGACTGTGTGAGCCACAGAAATCTCTTAAGTAAATTACAAGCAGAATATTATTGTGTCACCGGCAATGCTGCGGAATGGTTTGAGTCTTGTCTATCTAACAGGAAAGAAAGGGTGTCATTGCAAAATATCTGTGCAGTAAGCAGCCAGTCTTCATCTAATTGGGAAGAAATTACATGTGACGATCCTCAAGGTTCCATCTTGGCTCCATTGCTTTTTCTTATTTACATTAATGACCCCTCGTCTGTTACATTGTCAGATGCTAAGTTTGTTTTGTTTGCAGATGAGAAAAACGTTGCAATAAGTAGCAAGTCAAGTACAGATTTAGAAATAGCTGCTAATAAAATTTTCAGTGGCATTATTAAATGGTTTAAAGCTAATTCACTGTCATTAAACTTTGAGAAGACCCACTATATGCAGTTCAGAACCTGTAAGACATTTCCTTCCATCATGTGTATAACGTATGAAGTCATGCAGATCGAAGAGGTTGACAATGTTAAATTTCTGGTATTACAACTCGATAATAAATTCAGTTTGGAACGGCATACAACAGAATTTCTTAAGTGCCTAAGTCTGTATTTTCATTGAGAATTATGTCAGATTAGGAGATATAAATATAAAAAAAGTTGCATACTTAGCTTAGTTTCATTCTATTACGTCATACAGAGTCATATTCTGGGGTAACTCATCAAACCGAGCAAAAGCTATTAGGATACAAAAGCGTGTGATAAGAATAATTTGTGCTGTAAATTCCAGAACATCATGTAGAAACCTGTTCAAGGAACTTGGTATTCTAACCACTGCTTCTCAGTATATTTATTCCTTAATGAAATTTGTTACAAGTAACATCTTTATTTCCAACCAATAACTCAATTCATAGTGTCCATACTAGGAATAAGAACAGTCTACATAAAGACCTAAAATCACTTACCTTTCAGTAACACACATTTTCAATAAATTTCCAGACACCATTAATAACTTGGTTTCAGATAAAGCACACCTTAAACAGAGTTTGAAAGACTTTTTGATAGGCAACTCCTACTACTCTACTTCTTAACAGAGACTATTAAGCCAGCTTAAGTAAAAATGTCTGTTAGATTTCAGTTTTGACAGACTTACAATTAGTTATCACAGTCAAGATTAGGTATTTTTTATATGATAAATTTATTAATAGGCGTAACAATGTTTCATTCTAACAGCATGTTAATTCTGTAAGTATTAGGTTTCCCAGTTTACTGCATTGTATTCACCTGTTTCGACAATCTCCTGACAAATGGTCAGGGGAGTAAGTATTATATTCAAATGTTTTACGTTATATGTTCTGACATGTTCCACACCCACGAGAATCTTCTCGTTTTTTGTACCTATGGAACGAAAACTGAATCTAAAATCTATAATAGAGCAGCCAAAAAATATTTCTGTGCCACTAACGATCCTGATACATAAAATGATGGCCATGCAAACAGACTTGTCGGTCAACAACCAATTAATAAAATTCGTTGTTCATGCCTATTCACTAGGTCTATTAAAAGTGAAGAAAACTGTACACAGACCAATTCTCTGTCTCATCAGCCCATCACAAAGATTACAATCCTACAGCAAGCAGTGCATAACTTTGCATGTTAAATGCAAACTAACGGCATTGTATTAAACTGTCATCGGCCCGATTAATTTATTAGTTGTACCATCAATGTCAGGCACAAAACGTTTTTGGGTTGGACACTTTTACATCTGTTGTTTGAAAATAGTAGACGTCATCAATGCTATATCAGCTGCTGTACATTCGATGACCTAAAGCCACTGTGTAACAAATTTTATATTTATTTTCACTGGACTGAAGATGTGCATACAGTTACGGAGCTCACATATAGCTACGGCTTCCGCAACACTTCTCTACTTTAGAGTTAGACCAGTGACAGCATTGTTGCGAGATGACGTCAAGTCCAAGTTAAATATTCTGGTGCTACAAGATATACTGTTTCCCTTACATCCCATCAATAGACAACATGCCAGGTAGTGTTACGAAGAGCAAATGGCTCCCTGCGTCTTGGTGGTGAATTAATGTACAATCAGAAATTAACGTCTACCCATTCCAAGGCCAGAAGAGCTTATGTCAGGACTATCAGCTGGACAGTAAGTGTCTAGTATTGGTAGATCCGAAGCTTATTTACAATTGCTGCTAAAGGCCAGTTCATGGTCACCAACACTTCATCTAGACTGTACAAAAGGAGGGGCTCTGAGCACTATGGGACTTAACTGCTGAGGTCATCAGTCCCCTAGAACTTAGAACTAATTAAACCTAACTAACCTAAGGACATCACACACACATGTCCGAGGCAGGATTCGAACCTGCGACCGTAGCGGCCGCGCGGTTCCAGACTGTACCGCCTAGAACTGCTCGGCCACTCAAGCCGGCTGGACTATACAGGCACAATAGGTTGTGTTTCCGAATTGTTGTTGCACCAAAGATATTCCAAAGATTTTTTTAAAAACAGATGATCGAAAACTTTCTGAATACAGTTAATCATCTGGATGATACGTTATTAAGTGTTGATATGAGTGGGCAATACTTTGCAAAATGATGTCTACTGTTCCAAACACCACAATAAAATGAACTGAACAGCAACCTACGAATGTTTCGAGTTCGTTCAAGACTAAATGGTGTAATTAGACTGCACATTAAGTGGTAAAAGCACTTCACCCGACATAGCAACATGTGGATGCCGCAGAAAAAATCCAGAAATTATTATGTAATATTTACAAGTGTCTCTCACATCATCTGTCCCCTTGATAATCTAAGCAAGAAACGTGCAAAATATGAATGTCCAAAGCAGTGTCACGGGACTTTTCACAAGATAAAACATTATCTGAAATAAGCTCGTTAGCGACCTATGATCTGTCAAGGAAGGAAGACTGGGTTTCACGTCCTGTCGACATAGAGGCCGCTAGAGACGGAGCACAGGCTGAGATATTTTCATGGATGGGGATGGAAATCGGCCGTGGCCTTTCAAAGGAACCATCCTAACATTTGCCTGAATCTATTTAAGAAAATCATGGAAAACCTCAACCTGGACATCCGGACGTGGGTTTGAACCAACGTCATCCCAAATGCGGGTCCAATATGCTATCAACTGTGACACACAAAACGTTTTATCCTGATTACCAGCGTGTCTCACTATGGCATCGGCGCCAAACTTCCTCACAAAAGTGATGATGGGCATCCATTCTTTACAGTACAATATTTCACCCCATAAACAATGGGCCTTGCGTCTGGTGGGGTGGTTTGCATGCCTCCTTGACGCTGATAGCCATACACCATATGCGAGGCCAGACAAACGTGTGGTTTACAAAGATGGGAAGCAGCCTTTTCAGTAGTTTCAGGGGCAACGCTCTGGATGATTGACTGATGTGGCATTATAACATCAACCTAAACAGCTCTGCTGTGCTGGTACTGTGAATGGCTAAAAGCAAGGGGAACTATAGCTGTAATTTTTCTCTAGAGAATTTTCGGTTGAATGATGATGGCATCCTCTTGTGTAAAATATTCCGGTGGTAAAATAGGCCCCAATTTGGATTTCAAGGCAGGGAAAACTCAGGAGGATGTTGTCATCAGGGTAAATAAAACTGGCATTCATTGGATTGGAGTGTGGAATCTTAGATCCCTTAATCAGGTAGGTAGGTTATAAAATTGAAAGAGGAAACTGGATCACTTGAAGTTCAATACAGTAAGAATTACCGGTTCAGTGGCAGGAGGAACAGAATTTCTGGTCACCAGTAAACAGGGATATGAATACAAAATCAAATAGGCGTAATGCAATAGTAGAATTAATAATGGAAAATATAAATGTGTGTATGCTGCTATGAACAGCATAGTGAATGCGTTATCATAGTTAAGATAGACACGAATCCAACATCCACCACAGTAGCACAAGTTTATATGCCTACCAGCTCCGCAGACATTGAAAGGTATGTGCTAAGGTCTGATCAGGGAAGATCCAGAAAATAAAGTCGTTAGTTGCCAACCGCAAGGTGGAACGAGTATAATATCTTTGAGTAGGAGAATCTTTGATGGTTAACAGAGCCGGGCGCACTCAGTAAAAAAACTCGAGAGTCGCCACTAGATGCCCCGAAGGAGCAGACGTGTGCGGACAACTTTAAGGTGGGAGTTGCGCTCGTTGCACAGTTAAGTAAGAAAACTTTAGCACGTCAATGACAGAAGATACATAATGATTTCAAAATGGTTTTTGTTAGATAATGTTCAGAGTTAGGATTTGTATGTCCAAGGTATGACACAGTACGCGTTTTGTAAAATTTATTGTAAGAGTGATTCGTGCTACAAAAGTGTTGGAAATGGTAGGTTTTGTGTATGACTTGAGAGAGAGAGAGAGAGAGAGATCAACATTGTGTTTAAATCTAACAGCCTGAATCAGAATCCGCATCCTTTGCTTCTATTGAATATGAAAATGAGAGGTAAAGTAAAGTTAATCACCAATGAAAGAATGTAAAGAAAATGAGGACTCTATGCAATATATATGTGCAGTTGACAGTTTGAAATCGATTTTGGTATAACTAATGTTATCAAAGCAAAGTTATTTCAAATAACTAATTTTATGCCATTGCACAACTGGCATTATTCAAGTCAAGATATAACTGCATTAAGTAAACATCAGGGCCAAAAGTTAATTTTTCAGAGCCATCTTAATGCCATTGCACAAACGGCATTATTCTCTTAAACTTGATTGCTGAGTCAAATACATGTTGCATTTCTGGCAAAATGGAGGAGTATAAGAAACAAGTTCACAGACGTTGCAGGTTTGTTGAATAAATAACTTGGAACAATCTTATCATTGATACTTTCACTAATAAAAAAAAGGATACAATTTTGGTTACATACTTTCACTTGGCGACATCCTCTGTGGTGACGTACTTGGATATACTTTCCGTAACTGTGGGCTTTGTTGCGAGCATTCCTTTCCCCAACACTGTTTCAGCTGTGTGCTGCGTTGCTAGTTGCGTAATATTGCGTTTGCTTCTACACCACTGTTTCAGCTGTGCGCTCATTGCAAGTTGTGTAATATTGAGTTTACTGCTACGCTTGTGAATATTTATTTTAGCTCTAGCTTCTGTTTATACTGATTTTATGTGTCCATTCTAATTCTTTTACTTTTTGTGTAAAAATATCGTCTTGTGAATTACGACCATTTTGAGATTTTTTCCGCCATATTGTCTCCCTCAAGATGTCCAAAACAAATCGACGGGGTGATAAAGTACAATTACGCAGTTCCTCAAAATCGCGTAAGCAACAACTACCGGACAACGGCCTAGTTTTGTCAGCTAACCCTCCTACTTCACAAAGTGATCTGGAATTTCATAACAAAGTTGCGGCAAGTAATGACGCCACAAAATCACAAAATTCTACCTAGGTTCCTCTTCTGCCTTCGGATTCTCAGAACGTAGTAAGCCAATTAGAAACAGTTTCCCATGACTTCTTCATGTTAATTCAACCTTCACAAAGTCATGTGGTTGATTCCGATAACCAATTTCTCTTGCAATATTCTTCCACAGACAGAGAAATTGTTTCATCTGAGAATTCTCAAACAGTTTTTAGCAGCCCTCCCCAGCAATATGAGTTGCAACACCCAAATTCCGAGGTGAGATCCCCAGCTCTAGTTGAAGATAAATTAGAACGTGACGCAAAGCATGATGAACCGTGCAGACAATGCTAAACGTGATGAACAATTTGGTCAATACTGTGCAGAGTGTGCTAAGCGTGATGAACAGAACGCAAAACGTGACGAATACCTTACCGGTAATATTCAGAAATTAACTCAAACTATCGACACATTTAAAGAAATAACTGACAATAAATTACAGGATATAATTGAAACGCATAAGCGCGACGTTACTAACCTTAGGGACAGAGTCAATGTGGTACTTCCACCTGAGTCTATTGAAAAGTTGGAACAAACTTCCGCTGCTCATTCTGAGCACACACAGGCCTTAGAATCACGTACCCAATCCCTGACATCTGACGTCACTCAAAACAAAGGTCAATGAACAGGGTGAGCAATTCCACTCACAATTAGAAAACATAACGGTAAGAGTAACCGCTTTGGAAACGCATGCAGAAAATGATTTAGATCAGACAACCCCAGTTCCTTTTTCAGAAACAACTTAATACCAAGCGCTGGCTAAATTTAAAAGTAAACAAATCACTATTAATGAACAACAAAAACGATAACTCAACTCAATTCATAGTAAACTCTGCGATATTCAGCAATAATTACAGGACGACAGTGCGCCTCGTAATTTTGTCCCAGAACAGCAGCAAAATCCGTTTGCATACCAGCAACAACAGCCCCAAATCTCATCTTCACAGGCTCCATTTGCACAATATTATCCTGTACAAAGTAATTCCTTCCCAGGCAAATTTTCTTTGCCCCATGATGCTCCATCTTTTCCACCCAAGACAATGTAGATTACAAACACTTCCTGTCAATCAAGAAATTTAAAATGTTCCGGAATAACCCGAATGATTTACATCCTCTTGATTGGATTCAGCAATTTACATTCGCTTTTCCTCCAAATTGGCCAGTGGCACATCAATTAGAACTTGTCTGCAGTTTCTTGGAAGGCGAACCTGCAACACGTATGTGATACATTGCACGCCAATGTTTGTCTTTCCAGTCATACCAACAACAATTTCTTGATCCTTACTGGAATCCCACTTCACAGCGCGATGTGAAAGATCAGTTGCTAAATATGCCTCATTTTTATAACTCACAATTTGGCACTTTGACACAATATTTTGACCACATGATTCAACAGTATCATCATTTAACTGAACCTTACAGCGCTTCCGGTCTCATTCAGCTTTGTATTTCAAAATTACCTAGATCATTGAAGGTTCCGTTGCTGACAGGGAATCGCACAGAAAACTTGAACACTTTTCTTGGTGTTTTACGGCTTCTTGAACTGGGTGAAACACACAATCTACGATCTAGTCACATTCTTTCCCGGAAACCCAAAGAATAGAGACAACCGTTTCCGTAATAACGGCAGGCAGTTTCCGAATAATAGACCTCAATATGGAAATGCAAGACGCTTTCTTCCATAACCCCAGTAACAGCAGAATGTTAGAATGATGTGAATGCCTACCCATTCATGAATCAAAATTATCATCCCCTTCCATCAATGTCGTTCCGCAATGGTCAACATGGCAATACCCCACAAAATAATCGGCAGTACAGTACCAACCAGAAAAACTGGGAGAATTAGTGGAATAATTCCAACACATCTTTTTTACAAAGAAACCAAATGTGGCACCAGAACCGCCATCAACCATACGGAGCCAATGATTACTACCAACGACGACAAACCTTTGATGGCCCACCCACTCGTCAGAACACTCAACAGAATTTTTCAAATCGTAATGATAATTATCCAAGTCATAACCAGAGACAAAACAATGCCAGCCAAGATATAATTTCACCAAGTAAACATCAGGGCCAAAAGTTAATTTTTCAGGGCCATCTTAATGCCATTGCACAAATGGCATTATTCTCTTAAACTTGATTGCTGAGTCAAATACCTGTTGCATATTTGGCAAAATGGAGGAGTACAAGAAACAAGTTCACAGACGTCGTCAGATGCAGGTTTGTTGAATAATTAATTTGGAACAATCTAATCATTGATACTTTCACTAATAAAAAAGGAAACAATTTGGTTACATGCTTTCAACATGAAGAAATTGAAGAAATGAATGATGAGATAAAAGAAATTACTCAAATAGTTAAGGGATACGAAAATTTAATCGTGACAGGTGACTAAAATTCGATAGCAGGAAAGGAAGAGAAGGAAAAATAGAAGATAAATATGGGTTGTAGCAAATGAAATACAGAGGAAACCACCTGGTAGATTTGCACAAAGCACAGTTTAATCTCAGCTAACAATTGGTTTAATACGTGGAAAAGACCTGAAGACAGATGAAGGATCCATATTGACTATTTAATAGTAAGACAGAGATTATGGAACCAGATTTTAAACAGTAATTTCCATGGGTAGGTGTCAACTCTCATCACAATTTATTGGTTATGAACTTTAAATTAAAACTAAAAACTGCAAAAAGGAAGGAAATTTAGGAGTTGGGAGCAGGATAAGTTGAATAAACCAGAGGATGTTGATAGTTTCAGAGGGAGTACCAAGCAACAATTGACTAGAACAGGGGCAGGAAATACAGCAGAATGGATAGCTCTGCGACATAAAATAGTGAAGGATCAAGTACTTAAAAGGACAAGGCTTAGTAGATATCCTTGGATAACGCAGGAGATATTAAATTTGATTGATGAAATGAAAAAAATATAAAAATGAAACAAATGATGCAGGCAATATGGAATACAAACTTCTAAAAGTCAGATTGACAGGAAACGAAAAATGCCTAAGCATGAACGGCTACAGGAAAAGTGTAAGGAGTTAGACGCATATCACCAGGGAAAAGATAGATACCGCATAAAGGAGAATTAAAGACATCTCCAAAGAAAAGTTGTATGAGGACGTAGGTAAACATGATGTGGAAGATATAAGACTGCGAGGAGAATTTGACAGAGCACAAAAGAGAAGTCGAAACAACGCCCTGAGAGTAGACGACATTCCTTCAGAATGACTGTTAGCCTTGGGAGAACCAGCCAACCATGACAACAATCTTTCACCTGGTGAGAAAATTGTATAAGACAGGTGAAATACCCTCGGCGTTCAAGAAGAATATAACAATGCCATTTCCAAGGAAAGCAAGTGGAGTCAGGTGTGAATATTGCTGAACTACCAGTGGGTAGATCACATAACTAATGATGAAGTATTGAATAGGATTGGGGAGAAGAGAAGTTTGTGGCACAACTTGACCAGAAGAAGGGATCGGTTGGTAGGACATGTTCTGAGGCATCAAGGGATCACCAATTTAGTATTGGAGGGCAGCGTGGCGGGTAAAAATCATAGGGGGAGACCAAGAGATGAATACACTAAGCAGATTCAGAAGGATGTAGGTTGCAGTAGGTACTGGGAGATGAAGAAGCTTGCACAGGATAGAGTAGCATGGAGAGCTGCATCAAACCAGTCTCAGGACTGAAGACCACAACAACAACAACACCAGTTTAGTAAGTCATGGTTCCAAAATGCGAACACGAAATCCTTACATAAAAATGGAGAAAGTGGTATAAGCCGACGTTCGGGAAGATCAGTTCGGATTCTGAAGAACTGTAGGAATACGCGAGGCAATACTGATCCTACGAGGTCGCTTAGAAGACAGGTTAAGGAAAGGAAAATCTACCTTTATAACATTTGCAGACTTAGAGTAAGCTTTTGACAATGTTGCCTGAAATACTCTCTTGGAAGATCTGAGAGCAGCGGCGTTAGAATACAAGGAGCGAAATGCTATTTACGACTTTTACAGAAACCAAACGGCAGTTATGAGAGTCGAGGGGCTTGATAAGGAATCAGTGGTTGCGAAGGAAGTGAGACAGGGTTGCATCCGATCCCTAATGTTTTTCGGTCTACACACCGAGCAAGCAGTAAAACAAACAAAAGAAAAATTTGGAGTAGGAATTAAAGGTCAAGGAGAAAAGGAAAAAGTGAGATCTGCCTGTGATATTGAAATACTGTCAGAGAGAACAAAGGACTGGGAAGATCAGTTCAACAGACTGGATAGTGTCTTGGAAGCAGGATGTAAGATGGACATAAACAACAGAAAAATAAGGATAATCGAAGGTAGTCTAATTAAATTACGTAATGCCAAGGGAATTAGATTACGAGACGAGACTCTGAAGGTAGTAGCTAATTACTGCTATTTGAGCAGCAAAGTAACCGACGATGGCCGAAATGGAGTGGATATAAAATGTAGAATGGCAATGAAAGAAGAGAATGAAGAAGAGAAATTTGTTAGCATCTAATACAAATTTAAGCGTCAGGAAACCTTTTCTGAAAATATTTTTATGGAGTGTATCCACATATTAATATGAAACAGGGGCGATAAAGAGTTTAGGCAACAAGGGAATAGAAACTTTTGAAATGTGGTGTTATAGAACAGTGGTGAGGGTTAGATGGGTAGGGTACGTAACTTATGAAAATATACTAATTAGAACGGGGCAGAAAGATGTTCGTGGCATTATCTTATTGAAAGAAGCTATGGGTTGATGGGACTCATTCTGAGACGTCAAGGGATCACCAATTTAGTATTAGAGGGAAGTATGATGGGTTAAAAATCGTACACAGAGACTAAGAGATGAATACAGAAAGCAGATTCAGGATGTACGGTACAATGGTTATTCGGTGATAAATAGACATCCACAAGATAGCGTAGCATGGAGAGCTACATCAAAAAGTTCCTCGAACTAAAGACCAAAACAACAACTTCAGGGACTTTAGCCTACAAACTGCAAGATGCAGGTGTACCAACACGTTGGAGCTAAGAGAGCTCAGTGCGCTGAGAAGGTAGGTTTAACTTGTAAAAAAGCGCGAATATGTCCAGCTATACTGGTTTAAATGTCTTTGAAGCAGCCAGAGAAGCCAAGGACCTAGTTCCCTTCTTTTACAGCTCTATCTACAAACCGCCTAAACTGGACGAGTTTGCTTGCTTCGAAACTGCTCTTTCAAGTCTCAGATGGACATATTAGCATATAATTACAGCTGGTAACACTAACGTAAATCATTTATACACTAGTCCATCCAGTATGAAATTTAAGTCGGTGCTTTCTTTTTAAAACGTGTCGCTACTTCAGCTTTCTCCTGCCCATCATACGAACAGCAGTCACACTCTCTCATAGATATATTTACAACGAAATCCCCAAAGAGAGTGATTGGTACGCGCTAGAATGTGCCAGAAAGAAACTGCAACTGATTATATACCGATACTTAAGACACATTAATTTACCTGAACTTGCAACTGAGCGGCGAAAACAGTTTGTGGGCTTTTGCTATTACTCTCTCAGGAGGTGAAGAGGAGGAGATTAGCGCTTAACGTCCCGTTGTCAAAGAAATCGTTAAAGACGGAGCTCAAGTTCGGATCAGGAAGGGATGCTGAAGGAAAGTGGCTCTGAACTCTAAGAGGAACCATCGCAGCATTTGCCTTAAGTGATATACGGAAATCACGGAAAACCCCAAATCGGTATGGCCGTACACGGGCTTGAATCGTGGTCCTCCAAAATGCAAGTCCAGTGTGCTAACCATTGCGCTGCCTCGTTCGCTTCCTCTCTCAGGAGTAAATGAAAATCCTCACGGCTTTACTAAACTCAACTGTATGACAAATACGCTCCATTATAGGCTGGAAAATCATCGAGAGGACAGTCTGCCCTTGCAAGTCCTGTACGTCAACCCAATCAGCACCCCTGCAATGGTTCCAGTTCTAACTGGATCCAGCTGGCGCTCTCTTCGCCCAGTTGCCACTCCTCGTCATAAACCTATTACTCAAATTTCCTCACGTTAGAACGTTAAATACTACATAAAAGGAGACTATAAAGTGCACTGCAGAATATATTTGTCATTGAATGGATCCTAGAAACAATCGTTTCGGACAACGTTCCTCAATTTTTATCCATTATCTTTCTGGTTTTCCGCTCTGGTAACGTCATAGTGCTCTTGACAGTGCCGTCGTTGTAGCCAGCCTCAAATTGCAAAGCCGAGTGGTTAGTTCTCACCATTAAAGTGCAGATGCGGAAGAAGCTGTCAGTCTCATGTTAAAACCAGCTGAGCCTACACTTAACGGCTTCTACCTCGACACAACCACCACCGTCTCAAAAGCCCTTGCCCTCGTACTCCAGGATCAACACTGCTCTCCCTGCTGCCAACCGAGGTTCAAATGGTTCAAATTGCTCTGAATACTATGGGACTTAACATCTGAGGTCATCAGTCCCCTAGAACTTAGAACTACTTAAACCTAATTAACCTAAGGACATCACACACATTCATGCCCGAGGCAGGATTCGAACTGCGACCGTAGCAGTCGCGCTGTTCCGGACTGAAGTGCCTAGAACCGCTCGGCCACCACCGCTGGCCCAACTGAGGTCTCAGCGACTCCACATGTCGAGATGCCGAGATTCCCTGTGAAAATTTAGATGACTTGGCCACCCTTCCCATACGCTGATCACGACATCGACCGGGCTACTTCTGGCGCTAAGCGCCGATTAAAGGGAGGGAGAGGGATGCTGTGTCTCTGTCATCCGTCAGTGAGATCGATATACAACGACCTCCGCTATAAACTTCACCGCCGCCGGCTGGTAAAAGAGGCCAGCAAGTGGTTGTGTATTCCTCGCCATGGACGTCGGACATGAGATAAATCCCGGCCACCGGGCGGCTGCGAGGCACTACGAAACATTTTATGCTATAGTCTCTACCTCACTTACATCTTACTTTCGTGACCTGCCCGTTAACTGGACTATGTTTTGGATTGCTGTACTATGGATTATTGACGGATCTGCTTGAAACTGGAGTATCTGCATTATTCTCTTGGTTTGTTCGTGTGCTTCACCGTAGCAGGTGTAACACATTTATCAGACCATTAGGTGATGCTAGTATCGCTGCTTATCTATTAGTACCTTCAGATGTGTCGTCACCCATTAGTAGTGAATTAAGTACTTCTATATGTAACTTTTGATAACGGGCCGTTTCCAGAATATGACTCGAACCTGTATAGCTGCCCTATGGGCATAATGTGTTACCTGCTGCACATGTCGTAAATGCCTCACGAGACTAGCTCAAAGCAACAACCTAGCGAAGGCTTATCTCAGTTCCGCCAACCGTTCTTACGCACTTCTCCACGACGCTGTGGAATATGGACAGACAGCGGTGTTCTCTTTCTAAAGGCGGTTAACCAGGTGTTGATGTTCTGACACACAGTTGTAAGATATAATCTACAACCTACACGGCGTATCATTCTTAAAAGGAAGCAACAATCACTGTGTTTTCGCTTAGAGCGGTGTTTCCCAACAGAAGTGACAAAGACTCTCCTAGCCATGAAACAAACCCGTGAATGTAGTTTCAAAATATTTACAACGACACAATGGGCTCCAAGGAGCGACGTACAAGCATGTTATAATATGTTTCCATTTGCGTATAAAATCTTTTCAAGTGCTGTCTTCATATGTAATATTCTTAGAATATTATGTAACTGGAAATATTGTGGAATGGCGGAATTTAATCATGGAGCTGGTTCACTTGATCGTTAGTATTTTCAAACATCTCCTTTGACAAGGCAGCCGGTTTTGGCCCTCAAATAATTAATAATTAAACAGTTGCAAAAACTGTTCAAACCAATCTTAAGAAGGAACAATGGATCGTGGCCTCTAAAACAGTTAAGAATTTGAACAGTCACAAAAAATTTGTTTTTATAAAAGAACTCTACACAGCTGCTCCAGACATGCAATAAGAAAACTCTTTGGTGCATTTAGTCAACATTCAGTTACCTAAGGTGAAAATTGAATGACATTTAACAGTTCAGTCGACCTCAAGAAACTTGACTCGAAATGGAGTTTCTGGCGAGCTCCCACGGTGCGGCTGCACACGCCCTGCACCACGACCCGTTGGGCCAGCAACAGCATGCTGCACTCTCGCGTGTTGTTCCGATCAGCGGCGGTTACAAGACTGCCTGTCCCTCGCTGCCTGCCGTCTCGTGCGTGGAAACCAGCACGTAACACCGACAAGCGCAGGCTACCTTCATTGACCACCGAACGCTCCACTCCCTTCTCGAAAGTCGAAACAAGGCCCCTTTTCCACGCTTGTGCGCTACTTAAAACTATTCCAGATCGCGGGGCGCGCCATTTCTCTATGGCGTCTAACTCCTCACACCAGTTAAGCTGACCCGCGGGAGAAATTTAAACGTATGTATCAGATTGGTCATATGTTAACTATCTGCTCTCCGCATTTCCTAAAAAAAATACATATTAACAGTTAGTA
This sequence comes from Schistocerca serialis cubense, assembly GCF_023864345.2. Lineage (NCBI taxonomy): Eukaryota > Metazoa > Arthropoda > Insecta > Orthoptera > Acrididae > Schistocerca > Schistocerca serialis. The sequence continues at coordinate 787,187,157 of NC_064638.1, read as the reverse complement.
ACTGTGAATCGTTGGAGACACTTGTTATGGACAGTGTGTTTTCTTAGTGCATAAGTGGGCGCAGTGTGCTGTCAGATATCTCGTTCTGCCAATTAATATGATCGTTTCCAGCGCACCGTCTGAGCAGTACATATTGGCCGGCACAAACTCACAGACGAGTGGAGGCTCCATCCACCAAGTGGAGCAGAACATCGTACACGTGAACTATACTGGTATGGTGGACTCATCTGCAGATATAGCTTTGCTGAGGGTGAGTTTACAAATATGATGGATTTCATATAATTCTTTACATTCCGTTGTAGTATTCACATACGCAGGAGAAATGTCGCAGATCACTCACTGTTTCGAGACCATAATGCAAAAGCTAAATTTAAGTCTCGCCATTTTATTGTCAGTTATCAGTAACTATTAAAATAGTGCAGTGTGGATCTGCCTTTCGTCTTTCCTGTAACAGTTCTCAGTGGACGTACATATGAGATGGTGGTTATTCAAATCACCATCAGATTATTCACATTTAGTATTCAATGGCTTCAATAAACTGCCCATGTTAATTGTTTAGATGATCATTTTGAAAAATACATGGGCGATATCTCTTTCCATTCCTCTCACAATCAGATACTGTGGCCTTTTGTGATGATCATCGTTAAAATCCATTGAGTCTTCCTGCTTCTTCCAAAAGTAATTACAATTAGTGCCTTTTCTAGATGACACATGTTTGGCCAATTATTCTGTACCAAGAGACATATTTGTACAGTCACAACTAATGACGGGGAACAGAAAATACAAATTTGTTTTCAAAATTGCCCCATCAATCAACAAACATCCAAGTATGTCTAAAGTAATGTTTGCCAGAGCAATGGAGTGGTCTCATAACGGATATATACAGCACCTTCTGCCTGCAGTCATTTCATAACCATTATTCGTCTGGTCTTGGATTGGATTGGATTGTTTTGGGGACGGAGACCAGACAGCGAGGTCATCGATCTCATTGGATTAGGGAAGGAAGTCGGCCGTGCCCTTTGAAAGGAACCATCCCGGCATTTGCCTGGAGCGATTTAGGGAAACCACGGAAAACCTAAATCAGGATGGCCGGACGCGGGATTGATCCGTCGTCCTCCCGAATGCGAGTCCAGTGTCTAACCACTGCGCCACCTCGGTCGGTTCTGGTCTTAATAGTCTGAATTCACGAATACGAGTGGATACATTTGTGGCGCACAGGTTTTCGACATTGTTATCCACAATTTCAAGATGCAGAACAGTTACGACTGTTTTAGATAAAAATGGTAAAATACCGCAAAACTTTAAGTTTGAGAAACCCATATTTTTTAAACAGAGTTTCAAAACATTTAGATATTTGTAAAAAACAAAAAACAGAAATCTACAAATATCTTAAGTACTACACTTCCAAACACAGAATCAATAAATTTTCTGGTTTTACGCATACCTGAAAGAAAAATAAGTTTTTCAGTTAACCCTTTGTTGCCTGACGGTACTTAGAAGTACCAGTAAGTTTTGACTTTCATTATTTTCTCGTGGTGCAGTTTCGTGATCTGAGAGCCTGTCGGTACGTAACAGTAACTCTGCTCTACTGTTTCATAGATGTTATTGTGCAATACATAGACCTCTCTGGTGGTCAGAGCTTGAAATTGTTTTTCGCGCGCTGCTGTGAAAGCAGAAGATTGTATGTGCTTGTTTCCATGGTGTTGCCTGAATTTGTGCGCAATTTATTGAAACTTCCGTTGAGTTTTCCATTGTACGTACTTACCTTCTTTGTTTTTTATAATAGTTTGAAGCATTACGTTACATGTGAATGAGATAAAGTGGAAAATATAAGGCGGACTTATTAGTACCGTCAGGTTGTGTGAACACTTTATGGTAGCAACAATGCATTACCTCTCACTAGTTGTTCTGTCCACTTTTTCTCACACAGAAATAGGTAAATACATTTGCCTGTGGAACAATTAGAACAAACAGGAAAAGTTTGCCAGGGAATTTACCTAAAGAAAAATGTCTAAATCAAATCACAGAGAGTCATCTTTAGACCTAACAGTATTTCAGTGGAAGGAAAATAAAGTAGTGTATTTTGCGTCAAACTTCCATGGCACTGAACAGAGCGTAGTGACAAAAAATCAGAGAGATGGAACTAAGATGACTATACCATGTCCAGTTATTGTATGTGATTACAATAAAAACATCGGTGGTGTGGATCATGCAGACAGATTACGTTCAACTTATGGTCTTGACAAGCGATGAAAGAAATGGTGGCACCGTCTCTTCTGTGGAGCAATAGAAATTGCTTTTGTCAATGCTTACGTCATTTTCAGTGATCTACATGGGGCACTGCCACTGCTGGAATTCAGGCGTGCTGTGGGACTAGGGCTAATGAATGAACAGCAAGTGCCAAATCTCAAAAAGAGAAACTCTGGTAAAGATGAAATAACTCTCCCAAAGAGAACGAAGGATAACTTTTCTGTTCCGAAGGATGTACGTCTTGGCAACCGAGGAAACCATTTTGTAGTGTTCAGTTGTTAAAGAGGACGATGCGAAATGTGTGCGAGAAATAAAATTCAGTCGAGACCACATTCACAATGTAGTACATGTAAAGTATATTTGTGCTGCAATGAAAAAACGAACTGTTTCCTACGATGTCATGAGGTATCACTAAATATGTGATATGTATACACTGTCAAAAATGTATAGCTAAGTTACTATGCATTGTGAAGTTGCTCTAGAATAAATTTATGCGAAATTTAAAAAAAAAATTCAGAAATATCATATTTCTGTTAATTAATTTTCTAATGTAAAAATATTTAATATTTACGTGGAATAAAGTACAAGTTATAAAAATTGGAGCATTTTTCTGCGCATGTTGTGATTCTGTCCATGGAGTCTGACGGTACTTCTGAGTACCAGGAGAGAAAAAAGTTGTGCAAAATAAAATAAAATTTTACAAAAAATTCTACCGTCATTTGAGGCCACAATAGCATAAATTCTGCAAAGAAAATGTTAAAAAGCAAATTTTTTCTTATGTCAGGAAACAAAGGGTTAAAACAGTGAAAAACAACAAATTTTCCAACGTTTCGGTCCCGTATGCTACACTCATCAGAGAATTTCTATTTATTATAAATTTAATAGAAAATAACGGGAAATACAATCTCATTTTACTACGCACCATTCTATTAAATGTGGAAAAAATGAGCAAAAACAGAATTGTGAAATAGTTATTGTATAATATTTCAGGAAAGGGTACAGTATGTTTACTGGGGAGCCTGAAATACAGATAAGTTAGCTAGAATACGAAGCAAATTATCAGAAGACAACAAGATAGAACCAAACCAGTGAACTATATTTTATCTGCTTATACTGTTAGTTCATTAGCAGTTAACTATCTGGAAGTTGTGGAAAATGTAGGAAACATTAACTGTTATATCTGTGTTCAAATTTCTTGTATTGTGTCCGAAGAGATACACTGAAGCGTCAAATAAACTGTTATAGGCATGCGTTTTCAAATACAGAGCTATGTAAACAGCCAGAATAAGGCACTGCAGTCGGCAACGCCTATATAAGGCAAAATATGTCTGGAGCAGTTGTTAGATCGGTTACTGCTCTTACAATGGCAGGTTATCAAGAGCTGGGTGAGTTTAAACGTGGTGTTATAGTCTGCACACGAGCGTTGGGACGCAGCATCTCCGACGTAGTGATGAAGTGGGGATTTTCCCGTACGTCCATTCCACGAGTGTACTGTGGATATCAGGAATCCTGTGGATCATCAAATCTCCGACATCGCTGCGACCGGAAAAGATCCTGCAAGAACGGGTCCAACGACGACTGAAGAGAATCGTTCAACGTGACAGAAGTGCAACCCTTCCACGAATTGCTGAAGATTTCGATGCTGGGCCATCAACAAGTGTCAGCGTGCGAACCATTCAACATAACATCAGTGGTATGTGTATCCCTGGTGACTGTACGATACAAAGCTCAACGTCTCGCCTGGGACTGTCAACACCGACTGTGGACTGTTGATGACTGGAAACGTGTTGCCTGGTCGGGCGAGTCTCGTTTCATATTGTAGCGAGCGGATGTACGTGTACGGGTATTGAGACAACCTCATGAATCCATGGGCCTTGCTTGTCATCAAGGGTCTGTTCAAGCTGGTGGTAATGGTGCGTGGCGTGTGCAGTTGGAGTGATATGGGACCTTGATACGTCTAGATAATATGGGACCTTGGTACGTCTAGATACGATTCTGAGAGATGACACCTACGTAAGCATCCTGTTTGATCACCTGCATCCGTTCATATCCATTGTGCATTCTGACGGACTTCGGCAATTCCAGCAGGACAATGCGACACCCACACGTCCAGTGGCTCCAGTGGCTGAATTTAAACACTTCCACTGGCCAAACTCCCCAGACATGAACATTATTGAGCATAACTGAGATACCTTGCAACGTGCTGTTCAGAAGAGATCTCCACCCCCTGGTACTCTTACGGATTTATGGACAGCCCTGCAGGATCCATAGTGTCAGTTCCCACTACTTCAGGCATTAGTTAAGTCCATGCCACGTCGTGTTGCGGCACTTCTGCGTGCTTGTAGGGGCTTTACGCGATATTAGGCGGGTGTACCGGTTTCTTTGGCACTTCAGTTTGTATTCTGCTAAATCTGACTCATAGAAGAGCTTGAATTAGTAAAAATTGCTGATGTTACTCTGTTTACATTATAAGAAGGAACCAATACTACTAGTAAACTGTCTTTATAGAGAGAAAGAAAAAGAAAAACCGTAGAAGTAGAAATACAGAAAAAAGGTAAACATTACGAGCTACGATAATGTATAGACTAAAAGGTACAAAATCCCTGTCCCACTTGAGTACACATGTTTAAAATGTAACACTGCCTTAATGTCTGTAATACTGGTCAAGGGTTTCATACTGAGAGCGTCTGAAGATGACGCAAATATTCAGACTTCTTTGGTAATTATCGTTGTCAATAAGATTAAAAGATTCATGAAATTGCCAATTAATGTGTGATTAACTGTGCACTTGTAAAGTTTCTTGCTGTGGAACACACTGTTTCCCGCACGTAGTTGAGTACAGCTGTGATCTCGTGTGCAGGTGTCTCCTCCGCTAGCTCTGGATGGAGTGACCGTTACCACAGTGAAGCTGCCGGCTCAGGGACAGGAGATAGAAGACGGGGCGAATGCAGTCGCTGCTGGATGGGGCAAACTGTCGGTAAGCATAGCCACAGTTTACCAGGAGGGTGACTCCAGCGACACTGGGAGCGATGGAAAGTGACTTGCCGCCATGTTACACTCTCTGATCCCCCAGCTTTATTTCTATTGTTTCCTTTGAGTCAGTAGCTGATTGCACATCTGGATACTCATCTACTAGTTTTTACTGCTTTTATTCCTGTTTCCTGTCGTTTAAAAATTGTCACCTGCATTTCTTTTTTATATCTTCATTCCTTTGGAGTTCCAATAGAGAGAATCACGCAAGACGATATTCGCTTTCCCAGTTTCATTTATTAGTTCTATTTTGTTCCCTGTTATAACAGCTATTAACATAGCTTTGACAATCTCATACAGCATATCATTGTCAGATTAAAGGTTATTACAATGATTAAACACTTCGTTAGAAAATTTTTAAACAATATTATAACATTTTCCTTCGTCATATATATCACTCTGCTCGGGCCCCTCGGGCATGTGTTGTTTAAATTGACAAAAACTGAAAACATATTGACTATTTATGACGTAGACCACCTTATAGGTACAAATAATTTAAAATTACGTTGATTGTTTAAATTTTGCATTTTAAAAAGCCATTTCATATTTCTACTGGTGGCTTTTTAATGACATATAGTTTATTCTTATTCAACAGTAAGTGTTTTCATCACTTAACACTTTCGGCCTGAGATGCCGTGGTCCATACATAAGACTCTCCCTTGAGTAAGTGTTTTTATAATATAATTCTTATAGCAACTTTGAGCAGAGTCCACATATAATAGCAGACTGTTACGAGCATACAGGTTTCTAAAAATTGCTTCTAACCACACAGGCTGGCGTGGAAACGTGAACCAACACGTCAACATAAAGCCATAATCAAATTTTGGTAATTATTTTCCGGAACTCTCGACTGACGAGACAAATTAGGCGAAGTGATCAAGTGAAATGTATAGCTGCTAATAGAAAAGCTAAAAAATGGCAGACTGGCCTCTGCTGCTAGTTGGTAGTTAAAGGGATAAGAAACATGAAGCAGCCGGAACAAGGAAACTGATTTACAAATTTTTTTACATCTCCCCATGGGGTTATTCATTAAGTTTACTGAACAGAATTCTTGAAATTGTACTCGTTCGATACTACTAATACTCCACTGGCAAATGTCTTTATAGGAAGACAGGGGCACTCCTAACTTTGTTTATTCCTGTCTGGTATCGATTTCGTATGGAAGCATCTCATTTCTCCAATGACACGACCTGAGTAGTTTTCTACACTGGTGTACATGCAGCTGTATTAAGTTGTCGCAGAAGCATTCCCCATCGTAGCCAGCCTGCATTCCTCTGGTCGCGACGAGTAAGCAAGTGATTGAAGACAAAAATAATTATTGATGTAAGACTTTTTGAAACAGAGGCGAATTAGATGCACATATTTTACAAATAAAATTGTAGCGTAATTTTTACGATCGTACTGGATATGAAATAACGAATTGTAACAGTTGCTAATTCACATAAATGACGATTTACCCGTGTTTTGAGGATTAATCATTTCCAATTACCTTTACTTCGTGATATTTACGTTATCAAGCAGGTAAATTACTGTCTTGAATTAAGTGTATTAGCACACAGCCCTCTGGTTTGATCATTGTGGATACCATTAAAGGTTTGCTCTGTGTTTACATAGTCTTAAGAGCTGTTGTACAGTAATAAATCCATATCGTAATGGTCACACAACTTAAACATCACGGGAGACACGACACTTCTTCTCTAGTGTATTTAAATTCGGTCATGTCGTCCACGACAAATAACTCCGTGCGCAGTAGTCACTGATTTAAGTGTGGACAACAGTCTCAGCTCCTTATGCAATGAAAGGAGTAACGAACTCTATAACCTCATTAATAACAACTGAGACATAAAACAAAACTTTTGGAATGTTGTAGAGTTATGGAAAAGAAATTTACCCTCGTTGGTGTGTTTCAGTATGAATAAGATCAAAATATTTTAACGACACGGAACATAACACGAAATCCAAATTAATACTAATTATGTAGACTTGGAATGCCACCATAAATAAGTACCTAAATTTTACGTAGAAGTAATACAGAAGAATACATGACTTCTATAAGAGTATGGCTTTCGTACTGATTACAGTAACGTCCCCCATACGCAGAAAAGTAACGTCCTCATCGTGAGATGCGACAAACACTCTTTTAGGTACTTCATATAGCATCCGGTACTCGCACACTAACCTTTCAGTTAAGCCTGTGATATTTGTCACAATGTTTGGCTGGACATACGCCACTCTACGCCACCTTCTGGTGTGTTGGTACTTTAAGTGACATTTCCATACAGGATGAAGCTGAACTCTACCGGTAAAATATTTGAGCGCCGGAGGGATACTTTCTGCGTATTTTCGTACAGGTGACAAATAGTCTTCAGTGTAATTACGATTTACTCGGTTTGTTACACAGATTACTTACGTTTCTTTGGAAATGTCTTCACACAACGATAAACTGTGTAATATGCCAATCATTCTAACACAAAAGGATACAGCTCCCTGTAGGTGTCTATGAGCAGATAAAAAACTACTGTGATATGACTGCCACCGCCGTGGGATCAGTTTAGTAAAGCGCCTATGCGAAGCTCTTCCGTAGCTTTAATGAACAGTGCACGAGTTGCACACCGACAAACTCTTCAACAGTGAACATATCCATATTTCGCTCTGTCTCACTGATAACGTGCAACTAACAGTAACGGAAAAAAGATATGTAACCGAACGGTACAGAATCCGTACTGTAACAAATAGGACTGAAAAGGCCGCGCGTACAATCGAGGTTTCGTAGGAGTCTTGGTGTTCGGTTCTTATTTGAGCCAGGAACATTTGGTTTAGCTCTCACCAGCCGCCATCTAGTAGCCATTCGAATATCTGTCTAGCTGTAGTTATGTTACGATATACAGGGTGTTACAAAAAGGTACCGCCAAACTTTCAGGAAACATTCCTCACACACAAAGAAAGAAAATATGTTATGTGGACATGTGCCCGGAAACGCTTACTTTCGATGTTACAGCTCATTTTATTACTTCTCTTCAAATCACATTAATCATGGAATGGAAACACACAGCAAAAGAACGTACCAGCGTGACTTCAAACACTTTGTTACAGGAAATGTTCAAAATGTCCTCTGTTAGCGAGGATACATGCATCCACCCTCCGTCGCATGGAATCCCTGATGCGCTGATGCAGCCCTGGAGAATGGCGTATTGTATCACAGCCGTCCACAATACGAGCACGAAGAGTCTCTACATTTGGTACCGGGGTTGCGTAGACAAGATCTTTCAAATGCCCCCATAAATGAAAGTCAAGAGGGTTGAGGACAGGGGAGCGTGGAGGCCATGGAATTTGTCCGCCTCTATCAATGCATCGGTCACCGAATCTGTTGTTGAGAAGCGTACGAACACTTGCAGGAGCTCCATCGTGCATGTAGTGCCGTACTTGTAAAGGCACATGTTCTAGCAGCACAGGTAGAGTATCCCGTATGAAATCATGATAACGTGCTCCATTGAGCGTAGGTGGAAGAACATGGGGCCCAGTCAAGACATCGCCAACAAAGCCTGCCCAAACGTTCACAGCAAATCTGTGTTGATGACGTGAGCACCGAAGTCAACATTACCTTCTTCAATTGGGCTAACTGCCGGTGAATCGAGGAAGCACAGTACATACTGACGAAACTAAAATGAGCTCTAACATGGAAATTAAGCGTTTCCGGACACATGTCCACATAACATATGTTCTTTATTTGTGTGTGAGGAATGTTTCCTGAAAGTTTGGCCGTACCTTTTTGTAACACCCTGTATTAAGCAAAGTTGGAACTCGAACCGGAGATTGTGCCAAGGGAAACAGTGCGAATCAATTAATTCCTTTTGCAAAAGATATTAATTGTGTTAAAATTGATGCTCGGCTAATGGCTCCGTTTGTACTACGGCTACCACCCACATTTTACGCACAACAGAATGAAAAAAATACTCTTCCATAGTTTAAACTTATAGGAATCAGTTCAGACTTTGCACGAAGGTAGACACAGAGATAAAGTCAAAATGAAATTTTCTATCCAGTAATCTTCATCCCTTGTCCAGATATAATGGCTTAAAGTTGAGATGAATAAAGTACATAAATGTCGTTCGTATGTGAACTAAATACGCAGAAACGATTTAAAGTGTATCAGATATTTAAAAATGCGTTATTACGATAAAATTAAAAACTCGCTTTCAGAAATCCAGCTTAATTCGGATATTACGTGCAATAAACGTTTTTTCGTGAGGATTCTTTCACGCATCACTTCTGTGTTTCAAACTTGCGCGAATCAGTTCAAATTTTCTGAGAAAGTAGACAAATACACGCAATTAATGGTCACCCTGTTGTGTTGTGAAATCTTCATCCGTTCTCACGATTAGCAGTCTAAAGTGACACATGAAATACACGTAATATCTTCAAAAAATACTATGCTGTCTCGTAGAAAAGTTATTTTCAGACAAGATAAGCTTACTTCGTCAGTTTTCATACAGGTCTGAAAAGCTGACGATATTTTGTCGTGTGTAATTTGTTTCATAGTTCCGATTGTTTCAGCCAATCATACTCATAGGAAATCCGAACTGTTTTGTTGCAGCATTTCGCGGCAGAGTGAAAGTTGGAACCGAGAATGAGAAATACTCCCATTATGGCACAAAAAATGGCGACTATGTCCTGCCCACAGTTCTGGATGTTATAGAAGGGAACCAGCCTTTCGACTTATCCGGTTGTACCAAAACCATTTAAACAAAACATCTTCACGTATTCGATCGTTTTTACGAGTTAACCTATTTTCCCAGCACAGTGAGCACTCCAAGCAGCAAGGTGTTAGTACACCTGCATCATGCAATTTATAGCCTAAAAGCCTCTATTTTCTTCTTGTCTAAACTGTCTCTCGTCCATGTTTCATTTCCATATATGGCAACAATGCATACTAATACATTCACAAATGGCTTCCTAACACTTGACTATAAGTTTGGTATTAGTATATTTATTTTTTTCTGTTACGCTTTTCTTGCCATTGCCACTCTACATTTTACATCCTCTCTACTTCGGCCAAAGAGTGAAACTCAGACACTACTTTAAATATCTCGTTCCTTAATGTATTCCCTGAGCATCACCAGATTTCATTCGACTGCATTCGTTATCCCTGTTCTGCCTTTGTTGATGTTCATCTTATATTCACCTTTCAAGACGTCCATTTCTTTCAACTGCTCTTCCAAGTACTTTGCTGTCTCTGACACAGTTACAATGTCATCGGTAAAGCTCAAAGTTGATATTTTTGCTCCCTTAACTTTACTTCATATTTCAAATTTTTCTTTGGTTTCTTTACTCTTTGCTCAGTGTGGTGAAATCCGTCCACCCTCGAAGGATGATGGTGTAGCATACGTGGTTCAAAGACTGCAGCATCAGCTGTGGTTGAAAAGTCCCATCCGAGAGTGTCACTGCCCATTGCAGTTTGAGGACGTGAAATGTGAGGGACTTCGAACAGAAGCCGCTCTCCCTTACCGTGTTGTCCTCTTCCTAATTTGTTCATGTGTGCGTTCGTCCTCTGCAAGCTTGACCCCATTTCGCGCAGTTAGTCGCCACATGACACGATCATCAGCAGATCAGCAGTACTTTCCCGGTAAATTGGAAATGCCGTGTGGCTAGGGCCCCCGTCGGCTAGACCGTTCACGTGGTGCATGTATTTCGAGTTAACGCCACTTCAGCGACTTTCGTGTCGAAGGGGATGAAAGGAGGATAAGGACAACACAACACCCAGTCCCTGAGATAAGCAAATCTCCGACCCAGCCGGGAATCGAACCCGGGCCGTTAGGTATGACATTCCTTCGCGCCGACCAGTCAGCTACCACGGGCGGACAGTCTCCCTGTGATTTGTATTAATACCGGCTTTGGTCAGGCCTCTCTTGCAGAAATCCTTGAAGTGAAGGTGCGATCTTCCGACTGGCTTCGCATCCTCCTGGAATACCCCACACAGCAGTTTTTTCGGTATTCGCTCAGCATACATGTTGTAGACATGTCCCAGTTAATTACTTTTGAATACATTGTGGGAGTAAACAGTAATCAATGTGTTACAATCACTGCAATAAAATTCATTGTGATCAAGACTGTTTTCGATAGTAAAGTGTCCCTATTACCTTCGAATTCGATGGGTCAGGAGGGCTTGAATGCTGGTTGTTCTTGCGAGCTGTACGATTTCCGTGTTGCGTACTGTATCTCTTCCATGTAATCTGAAGAATCCTTCGGAGACAGTGGAGGTGGAATTTGTTCAGCCGAGATTCTTGCTTAGCAAGAGATGCCCATGTTTAACAGCTATTGAGAAGAGTGCTGATAACAAGTATTGTTTACATGTAATTTAGTTTCTATTTTGAGCAGTCCATTGTAGCGTACGCTGTTCTTCAAGTCGTCACTGCTTCTCCCGGCTCCTCGCTTGCAGCTGACGAAGAGAGATGATATCCACGTTTGATCGGCCAGGTATGAATCAGCACAGAGATTCTGGATAGATTCTGGAAGCTAAGATCTGTAATCATATTAAGATGGATCTTGCTTATTCTTTCCCAGCTACAGTTGACAGTGTCGTTCGTCGGTAACTGTTGCAATCACTTCTGCTCTCTTTTTTTTATACAGAACACAAATCTTCTAATTCCGCATACTCACTGAGTTGTAACCTTCTTCCTGGCTGGTTGTGGGACGTATGTGTAGGTGTCTAAGAGGGACAGACTTGTTTTATTTAATAATATCTGCAGAGATCCCATGTTCACATAGAGTCTTTCCACTAGCAGGAGAACCTATTGGTTTACTGAGTTTTCCATAGTAGCCATTGCATGTAATTATTCTATAAGTACCATTTGTGTGATGGCGGCAGTTGTATCCCTGAAAGCCGGCCGTTGTGGCCGAGCGGTTCTAGGCGTTTCAGTCTGGAACCGCGTGACCGCTACTGTCGCAGGTTCGAATCCTGCTTCGGGCATGGACGTGTGTGATGTCCTCAGATAGTTAGTTTTAAGTAGTTCTATGTCCTAGGGGACTGATGACCTCAGATGTTAAGTCCCATAGTGCTCAGAGCCATTTGAAGCGTTTTATCCCTGACAACTTCGTTCTCCGCTACATACAACTCGAGGTAGTGTTCAACCCAGCGTTCCATCTGCTTACCTAAGGTTGAGTGGTCAGCGCGACAGAATGTCAATCCTAAGTGCCCGGGTTCGATTCCCGGCTGGGTTGGAGATTTTCTCCGCTCAGGGACTGGGTATTGTGTTGTCCTAATCATCATCATTTCATCCCCATCGAGGCGCAAGTCGCCGAAGTAGCGTCAAATCGAAAGACTTGCGTCGTCGAACGGTCTATCCGACGGGAGGCCATAGGCAAACGACCCACATCAATAGGAACAAGCGAGGTGGCGCAGTGGACTCGCATGCGGGAGGACGACGGTTCAATCCCGTCTCCGGCCATCCTGATTTAGGTTTTCCGTGATATCCCTAAATCGCTTCAGGCAAATGCCGGGATGGTTCTTTTGAAAGGGCACGGCCGATTTCCTTCCCAGTCCTTCCCTAACCAGAGCTTGCGCTCCGTCTCTAATGAGCTCGTTGTCGACGGGACGTTAAACACTTATCTCCTCCACCCTACATCAATAATGACTTCACCTGCCTTGGGCTTCAGAGGGGCTGTTTTTCTGGCAATTAGACCAGTTGCTTTCTTAATATAATTATACACTCTCTGTATACCTAAACATAAATTCAGCCACCAGTTATCTGAACAACAACCCTGTCTCTCTCCCTTCTCATGCCCTTGTAACAGCCGTCTGGTTTCTGTACAAGCTGTCAATACCCTTCGTTTGCTGTATTTTACCCCTGATACCCTCAGAATTTCAAAGAGTGCATTCCAGTCAACGTTGTCAAAAGCTTTCTTGAAACCTACAAATGCTATAAACGTAGGTTTGGCTTTTCTTGTGATGTCGTAGGGCCAGTGTTGTCTCTCGTGTTCCTGCACTTTTCCGGAATCCAAATTGATCTTCCCTGAGGTCGTCTTCTACCTGTTTTCCCATTCTTCTTAGCATTTTGCAATCATGACTCATTAAAATGGTAGTTCGGTAATATACACATCCCTCAGCACCTGCTTACTTTTGAATTTGAAATTATTATATTCTTTTTGAAGTGTAAGGGTATTTTTCCTCTCTCATTCGTCTTGCACCAGATCGTGAAGATTTGCCATGGCTGTCTCTCTCAACGCTATCAGTAGTTCTTGTGGAGTGTCTTCTAGTTCAGGGACCTTGTTTCGGCTTACGTCTTTCGGTGTTCTGTCAAATTCTTCTCGTAATATCGTACCTCCCCTCTCATTTTCATTTACATCCTTCTCCATTTCTATAATATTGCCTTAAAGTACATCACCCGTGTGTAGACCTCCCGTACACGCCTTCAAACCTGCAGCTTTCCCTTTTCGTCTAGAACTGGTTTCCCAGCTGAGTTCTTGATGTTCGTGCAGCTTTTTCTCTTTTCTCCAAAGGCCCCTTTAATTTTCTGTAGACGGTATCTACCTTTCACTTAGTGATATATCCTTTTAAATCATTACATTTGTCATCTAGCCATTCTTGCTTACAAATTATGCACATCTTGCCAGTCGCATTTTTAGGCGTTTGTATTCCCTTTCACCTGCTTCATTTGCCGGATTTTTATATTTTCTCCTTTCGTCGGTTCAATTAAATACCTCCTGTATTATCCAACGCTTGGTTTTAGGCGTTGTCTTTCTACCTATTTGATCCCCTACTGCCTTCACTATTTCCTTTGAAAGCTACCCACTCGTATTCTACTTTGTCTCCTTCCCTTGTTCTAGTCAACTATTGTCTAATGCTCCCTCTGAAACTTCTTTTTGAATTGTAATCTTTGGTTCATCCAACTTATCCAGGTCTTCCGTACCTTTTCCATTTTGTTCAGTTTTAATTTACAATTAACAACACTCTGGAGGTGCCTTAGAGTTTAAAATCTGGTACCGAAAAGTTTGTCTTACCATTATAAACTGACGGAAAAAAACTGCAACACCAATAAAGAGCTGTGCGATATAAATGAAATTTGGTAGGCGTATTTCTACATCTGAACGATTATATCCACTCAGATTTCGCGCCAGTCGCATAACAGTGGCGGTAGTAGCGCCGCTGTGAGGATATAAATCAGGTTTTCTTTAAATACGCGCTGTAACGGTCGTTACGTTTGAGAGTTGACGTGTTCAGTTGATGTTAATCAGGAATAACTTTCAGACGACAAAGAGGAGACCATTATGAACACCTTATTGAGTTTGAATGAGGTCGTAAAACAGGTCTTCGAGATGCTGGTTGTTCTTTGTGTGACATAGCGGAAAGACTAGGAGAGAATGTAGCCACTGCACATGATGGCTGGCAGCGGTGGTGACGGGAATGTGCGGTCGGGAGAGATACGGACTCTGGACGGCCATGTAGCACTTCGGACAGGGAAGATCCTCGTGTTCGGCGTGTGGCTCTGGCGGATCGCACTGCATTTGCAGCAGCTATTTGGCCAGCAGCTTGCCCCACAGTCACGCAACGAACTGTTACGAATCGGTTACTTCAAGGACAGCTCCGAGCCAGATACCCTGTAGCGCTCATTCCACTGACCCCAAACCACCACCATTTGCGACTTCAAGCGCGAGCGCATAGGAGGAAAGTGTTGGAGATCGGTTTTGTTTTCTGTTGATAGCTCGTTCTGCCTTGGTGCCAGAGTTGATCATGTGCTATAAAAGAGGCTATTTGAAGGCCTGCAACCAACCTGCGTGCGTGGCGTACACATTGCATCTGTACCTGGAGCTATGATTTGGAGTGTGATCTATTTATTTGACCTGTTCTGCTGTCATTCATGAACAATGTTCCAGCAGTGTTTAGTTAACAGAATACCGCTCGCCAATATACCGCCGTTGTAACCCAATATGCTCTACTGACTGTCGAGATGTTGCCTTGGCATGCTCGATTACTCCATCTGCCAAAATCGAGCACAAATGCGACATCAGCGGATGACAACTCCAGAATCATCCATAAAACACCATTAACTGTCCCTGTATTGACTGACCAAGTGTAACAGGTATGGAACAGCATGTCACAAAGTGACATCCGGAGCCTATACAAGAGAATGTGCTCACGTTAGCATGCTTTCATTACGTGCTGGCAATTACACTAGTTATTAATGTACCAATATTTCACATTTGCAAGGGCTTATTTCTCTCTTAAATTAACCTGCGATCTTGCAGTGTTTACCTAGATAAATGTGTTCCCAAAATATTATTACTCTACATTAATTAGGCTTTGGTGTTGCAATTTCTTTCCTTCAGTGTATAATCCATCTGGAACCTTCCGGGATCTCTAGGTCTCTTCCATGTATACTTCTTTCGTAATCCTTAAGCCAAGTGTTGGCGAGGATTACGTTCTCTTCGAAATTCTACCAGGCGGCTTCCTCTTTCATTCCTTTCCCCGAAGTCCATAGTCTCCTAATATTTTTACTTCTCTTTCTTTTCCTACTATCAAATTCCAGTCCAGAAAAACTATTAAATTTTTGTGTCCCTATCTAAATAATTTCTCTCATCTCAGCACACTTTTTTTTCAATCTCTTCGCATCTGCGGAGCTATTTCGCGTATAAATTTGTACTGTTCTGTCTGTCTTGAGAACGATAATGCGTTCAGTATGCTGTTCGTAGTAGCTTATTCGATATTAAACCTACCCCTGCATTACTTGTATTTGATTGTAGATTTATGACCCAGTACTCACCTAACCTGAAGTTCTGTTGCCCCTGCCACCGATCTTCACCAACTCCCACTACTTCGAAGTTCCTCCTATCCATTTTCATTTTTAAATTTTCCAACCTACCTGCCTGAATAAGTAATCTAACATTCCAGCCTCTTATCCGTAGAACATCAGTTTTGTTTCACCTGACTGCGACACCCTGTTGAGTAATCCTCGCGCGGAGATCCGAATGGGGCACAACTTTACCTCCGGGATATTTTACCCGAGGGATACCATCATCATTTAACCAATAGTAGAGCTGTATGCCCTCAGCAAAATTACGGCTGTAGTTTGAAGTTGCTTTCAACCGTTTCGCAGTACCAGCACACCAATGCCGTTTCGGTTGATGTCAGATCAGATCAGTCTATCATCCAGACTATTGTCCCTGTAACCACTGTCAAGACTGCTCCCGCTCTTCAGGATCCATACTTTTGTCTAGCCTCTCTACAAGTACCCTTTCGTCGTATCACTAAGGCATGCTAATCTCCTCATCGTCGATTGCGACGTCCATGGTTTCTCGGGGGGGGGGGGGAATGCTCAAAATATTTGCCAATCATAGTAACCAATATACGAGGTTCGCCCGGAAAATACGTATAAAAGTTGAATAATAACTTTATTTTACAATTATTCAGGTATTACATATGGTCTCCTTCAAAGTACTCGCCCTGAGACGCGATACACTTCTGCCAGCGCAGTTTCCACTGTTGATAACATTGCTGAAAGTCTTCAGTTGTGATGTTGTTCAGTTTCCGTATCGTTTCCGACTTGATGGTTTCCACATCTCCCAAGTGCCGCCCCCGAAGCACCATTCTGCATTCCGGAAACATGAAGAAGTCACACGGGGTTAAATCGGGTGAATAAGGCGGGTGGTCTGTCACGGTGATTGAGTTTCGGGCCAAAAACTCGTGCACAACGAGCGACGTGTGAGCGGGCGCATTGCCGTGATGAAGGATCCCTTTTGCCTACTCAGATCGAACTCGCGCCACACGAGCTCTGAGACGTGTCAGAATTTCAACGTAAAAAATTCCGTTCACTTTCTGGCCGGGAGGGACAAATTCCTCGTGAACAATGCCTCTAGAATCAAAGAAAACAATCAACATTGTCTTCACATTGGACCTTGATTTTCGCGACTTTTTGCTCTCGGTTCTCCTGCTAGTTTCCATTCCTTGCTTTGAGATTTGAGCTCCACATCGGATTCGTAAAACCAGGACTTGTCTACCGTGATGACTCGGATGAGAAAGTCCCCTCGTTCCTCTGCTTCCAACCAATCCTCACAACACTCAACCTTCTTTGCTTTCTGTTCTGTCGTCAAGAGCTTCGGTACGATTTTCGCACGCAATTTCTTCATTTCAAGTTTTTGTGTCAGGATTTCGGGAACGATTGTTTTGGGGATTGACAACTCGTCAGCAATCATTCTGACTGTCAATCTTTAAGAACACAAGCCCGAATTCGTTCAACATTTGCATCGGAACTCGATGTCGACGGGCGTCCTGGGCGGGGGTCATCGTTCACTTCTTCTCGGCCATCCCGGAACCTTTTTAACCACTTGATCACGGTTGGTTCCTTCAGAGAAATTTCTCCGTAAACCTGTTTCAAACACTCAAAAATCTCACGACCATTCTTGCCTAGCTTTGCAAGAAACTTGATGCTGACGCGCTGTTTCTCAGTCAGAGAGAGCACCATGCCGACGGCAAGTGAAGAAGGGTAACTGTCAACAAGCTGCCGCACACTCCCCCTTCACGCAGAGTGCTCTGACTCGAACTGAGCGTTGATGGGATTGATTACAGCAGTAGTCCCATCTGGCGGTGACTGCAACCTGTAAAATAAAGACATTATTCAACTTTTATACGTATTTTCCGCACAAACCTCGTACAAAATCATATGGATAAAGAGCATACATACATGTAATAGCTAAACAAGTTTTTTTTGCGAGGATGAAATATTTGGGTGTGGATATATTCCTGAGGAACGCTAATTTTTTTATTTTTTGGGTGAGAATGGTTAAGTTTTCCGCGAGGAGACTATTTGGCCCCCTAGATACACTCCCTGTTACACGTATTGTTAGTGGTGTGAGAGGAGACACAAAATTATGTGATTCTAGAGAGTGAGAAGAATCTACAATAGGTAGTATCCAAGAGTGGGGATGCATGCATCCAAAATTTTAATGGCTATTTGTGTCCTACTGCACGACATGACAAATGCCATACTGAATGACTTGAACACATGTGTCATGTTATACATCATGATATCACGTATCATGTTCCTTTACTTGATGCAATGTATTAAATATATGGCACGGGTACTAATACTAACAATTGAAAAGCGCGAATATATCAAGATGTTTTGATTTAAATGTCTCTGAAGCTGGGAGATAAGTCAAAAGCTAGTCCCCTTCTTTCACAGAACTCTAAGGAATTTAAAATACGAATTGGGGTAATATCCACATAGAAACCTAGATGTCGACCCCTATGACTTCCATCTCTGCCCACATCTAAACAGCTTGTGGTTGCCACCGTTTCTGGGTCTAGTCATTAGGTTATGGCAACTGTGGCTATAAATTTTGCAGTATTGCCGATCTACACTTCAGTGAGGGAGTCAACTTACTGCAGAAACTTTCTAACAATGAGAATTGAGCTAAATGGGATTGTGTCCACATTTAATTACAGTTTCTACATAAGAAGCGCAGTCTTTTACTTTTAGGACGACGTATGATGATAGTGCCTTTGAAAATATTTCATAATTATATGCAGAATTCCAGTAATAAATTTTTTTGCAGAGTGATTACGGGAACGACACGCTGGCGCCATGGCTTCAGAAAACCAACTTAACAATCGTCAACAACCAGGAATGTCAGAAAGACTACAGTTTTAATCTCATCCTGCCAGAGCACGTTTGCGCGGGAGACCGTTATTCCGGGATTTGTGGTGTAAGTAATTTTCAATTTTTTTTACGTTGATAATCAAGCATATGGATATTTTAGACAACTACGGGAGTAATAATTACTGTTTATACTAAAAGATAATCTGCTAACATTTGTTAAAAGTAAACAGAAATACTTGGAAATCGTATTCCTGAGATTTTCTGATACGTCTCATTTTTACGTTACATCCACTTCTGTCCAACGGCATGACAAAGGAAATACCTGTCAAATGATACCAAATGGAGGATACAAAAGTAATTTATTGTACAACTTCAAATCAATGTCAGAATGTTTCTCTTGTTTCAGTATACTGTATTTATATTTCTTGATTAGCGCGCGCGTTTGTGTGTGTGTGTGTGTGTGTGTGTGTGTGTGTGTGTGTAAATGTGTTTCTGTGTGTAAATGACTGGACACAAGTACGAGACATACAAGCACTTATAATGCGAACATTTATAGCATTAACTGGCCAGCTGCTTATTCAGTCGTTACCTTCCATACCTGCCATTTCATCCTTCACGTCCACTATTCAATCACAGATCTAATATAGATCCACAAACCTTTCAATACCATCCTACCAAATGAGTTTTTCTGTCTGTAGCTTTCACATCTGTCTTACTTTCTGTCTGGTCATCAGTATTCTGACTGGTTTGATGAGGTCCGCCAAGAATTCCTCTCCTGAGCCGATCTCTTGATCTCAGAGTAGCACTTGCAACCAGCGTCGTCAGTTATTTGCTGGATGTATTTCTGTCTCTCTCTTCCTCTACAGTTTCTGCCCTCTACAGCTCCCTTCAGTACCATGGATGTCATTCCCTGATGACTTAACAGATGTCCTATCATCCTGTCCCTTCTCCTTGTCAGTATTTTGAACATATTTCCTTCCTCTCCGATTCTGCGCGGCACTCCTCCACTCCTCATTTCTTACCTTATCAGCATTCGTCTGTAGCACTACATCTCAAATGCTTTGATTCTCTTCCGTTCCGGTTTTCCCACAGTCCATATTTCACTACAATACAATGCTGTACTCTAGACGTACATTCTCAGAAATTTCTTCCTGAAATTATGGCTGATATTTGATATTAGTAGACTTCTCTTGGCCAGGAATGCCATTTTTGCCAGTGCTAGTCTGCTTTTGAAGTCCTCCTTGTTCCGTTCGTCATTGGTTATTTTACTGCCTAGGTACAGAATTCCTTAACTTCAGCTACTTCGGACCATCATTCCTGATGCTAATGTTCTCGCTGTTCTCATTTCTACTACTCCTCATTACCTTCGCTTTTCTTCGATTTGCTTTCAACCCATACTCTGTACTCATTAGACTTCATTCTATTCAGCAGATCATGTAATTCTTCTTCACTTTCACTCGGGTTAGCAATGTCATCAGCGAATCGTATCACTATTATTCTTCCACCTTGAATTTTACTTCCACTCCAAAAACTTCCTTTTATTTCCATCATAACCTCTTTGATGTACAGATTGAAAATAAGGGGCGAAAGACCATATCCCTGTCTTACCCCCTTTTTAATCCGAACACCTCGTTCTTGGTTGTCCACTCTTGTTACTCCCTGTTGGCTCTTCTACACATTATATATTACCCGTGTCTCCCTATAGCTTACCCCTATTTTTCTCGGCATTTCGAACATAAAGCATCATTTTACATTGTCAAACGCTTTTTCCAGGTCGACAAATCTGTCTTGATTTTTCTTTAGTCTTGCTTCCATTACCAACGCACCAACGCAACTTCAGAATTGGCTGTCTAGTGCTTTTACCTTTCCTAAAGACAAACTGATCATCATGTAACACATCCCCGATTTGTTTTATAATCTTCTGTATACTATTCTTGTCTGCAACTTCTATGCATGTGCAGTTAAGATATTTGTGTGATAAATCTCGCACTTCCCAGCTCTTGCAGTCTTCGGAATTGTGTGCACAATATTTTTCCGAAAGGAGGATGGTATATCGCCAGGCTCATACATTCTACACAGTAACGTGAATAGTCCTTTTTTTTTTTTTTTTTTTGCACTGCCCCCAATGATTTTAGAAATAATGATGGTGTGTTATCTATCCGTTCAGCCTTTTTTGAACTCAAGTTCCCCAAAGCCCTTTTAAATTATGGTTCTAATAATACTGGATCCACTGTCTCTTCTATATCGACTCCTGTTTCTTCTTCTATCACATCAGACAAATCTCCCCCCCTCATAGGGGCCTTCAGTGTATTCTTTCCACCTATCCGCTCTTCCTCTGCATATCACAGTTGCATTCCTGTTGCACTCTTAATATTAACACTCTGGCTTTTAATTTCACCGAAGGTTTTTTGACTTTTCTGTATGCTGAGTCAGACCGTCCGACAATTATTTCTTTTTCGATTTTTTCGCACTTTTCATGTACTTCCGTCTTTCACCGATCAACTGAATCATTTCTTCTCTTTCCCATGGCTCCCTCGCAATTACCTTCTTCGTTCCTATGTCTATCTTTCCAACTTCTGTGATTGCCCTTTATAGAGATGTCGATTCCTCTTCAACTGTACTGCCTACTGAACAAATTCTTATTGCTGAATCCATAGCCTAAGAGAATTTGAAGCATATCCCGTCATTCCGTCGTACTTCTTTGCTTACTGATTCTTCCTGAATAGTCTCTTAAACTTCCCCTGAATCTATATCTGCTCCTTGGTACGCTTTATAATCTAGTATCTGATATCTAATTCTCTGTCTGACCATTATGTAATCTATACGAAATCTTCCCATATCTCCTGGCCTTTTACAAATATACCTTCTACTCTTCTGATTCTTGAACAGAGTATTTGCTATTACTAATTGAAATTTACGACAGAAATCAACTAGTGTTTGTCCTCTCTCATTCCTGAACCCCAAGCCATTATTCTCCTGTAAGCTTTCCTTCCACTACAACTGCTTTCCAGTCCCCCATTGAGTACTGTATTACCTTTTCAACATCCTCATATACTTTCCCTATCTCTTCAGATTTGGCTTGCGATGTCGGCATGTATACCTTAAATATCGTTATCGGTGTTGGTTGCAACCGATTATGATGAGAACAATCCTATCACTGAACTGTTCACAGTAACACACTCTCTGCCCTACTTTCCTACTCATAACGCCCGCATCTCGTGGTCGTGTGGTAGCGTTCTCGCTTCCCACGCCCGGGTTCCCGGGTTCGATTCCCGGCGGGGTCAGAGATTTTCTCTGCCTCGTGATGGCTGCGTGTTGTGTGCTGTCCTTAGGTTAGTTAGGTTTAAGTAGTTTCAAGTTCTAGGGGACTGATGACCATAGATGTTAAGTCCCATAGTGCTCAGAGCCATTTGAACCAGCCTACTCATAACGAATCCTGCTCCTATTATACTATTTTCTGATTTTGTTGATTTTAATCTGACCAGTAATCCTTGTCTTCTTTCCATTTTACTTCACTACTACATCTAATCTGAGCCTTTGCATTGCCATCTTGCAGAACCCTCAGACTATTCGAAGCCTTCTCTTTCCTTTCCTCAATACAGAGTTTACTTGTTTATACCGACAACAGCGATTTTTACAATGATTCCTAAATGGTTGTAGGATGTGATGTGCTCCAGATTTTCACCACTAACATCGTAATCAGTTTCTATTGGATTAGTTCTCTTCTCTGTAAGGCTAGGAGAGGCAGTTGGGCATCTGGCGCTTTCAGAGCCAGTGGTATGAGGCGGTAATGCAGAAATCGGTGATGTCAGCAAAGAGGTACTCAGGGGATGTACATTTATTCTGATGCGAAATCAAGTGTGGTGTGCGTACTGTAAGACCTTCGGTACACACACCATCAGATTATTTGACCTCTAACGAAGTAGGCGTGTGTCAGCAATATGTCTCGTGGTCTTATCGTGGTGTGTTTATCTTCTGCCGTTAGGTCAGACAATAGAAATGCCATTTGCATGGTTAGAGTAGCAGATTGACAGTGACCAACTTTAAACAGAACTTGATTAATTTTCACACACATCTATTAAAATAATAACAAGCATAAACATTACGTAACTTGATTCTGTATGCGATTTACAATTGACAATCTGAAGTTCCTTTGGTCTTGGTACGTTAATCTTATTCTCACATATCTCTGATACTTGACAAAAGTGTCTATACATTTATCTTCATGGCTATGTACAGGAATATGATAATCTTACTAGGCACAGACTGAAACTTGACTATCAGCTGGTACAGACAAATGCAGACTAATGCAGACTGATGCAGACTGACTAATCGGAGGTCTTTACACCTGTTATAATACCTTGCGCGTTCAGGTATCACTGCGCGAGGGTGATCTGCGAGGAGAAAAGGTTTTACGTTAGCAGCAATCTCATTGGCTGCGTTACATATTAATACGTGGATCGGCGGAAGCAGAATTTGATCCATCTCTAAGGCAGTGCCATCTCGTAGTGCGGAGACGGATGAGCGCTGCGCCTGTGCTGTTGTGCTTAGCGGGGCGCGCTCTATTGGGAAAGTTGTGCATACACTGACTACGCAGGACTATGTACACAACATCAAGTAATTGTTATTAATAAATATTTGCTAACAAAATTTGCTTGCAGACCGTAGGAGCCCAGGGGTGATAAACACTATCTTTCAGTAATTTTACATAGGTAGGAAATGTTGCCATTAATAAATAAATGAATAAATTTCTCATAACCGAAGACGTACGATCTTATGTGAACTATATCGGTTGTATACTCGTGTTACAGAATTGCGTCATATTCGGCAGTCGTCGATAGGATGTTTCTCGACCTTGTCATGTGGTAGACCATGCTGTCGTACCGTTAATCGTTTATGATTAGTGTGAACAAGTTCATTTTATGGTGTTTCTTAAATAAACGAACAATAGTGGCATCCTGTGTAAAAAATTTTTGCTCAAAGAAAACCTTCCCGCCTCATTACGTAAAACATAGACAGCAGTATCGCACTTCCGGAATCCGACAGCGCTGCTACGGCTCTGCAAGGGGACACAAAACTACGAGAGCATCTCCACATAACGGATAGGGAGAATTCCTACGCGGCGGCTCACTAAGTCAGTTCAAGGACGGAGTGGCTTAATTATCGCAAAACTCGAGTGGGGAATCGTGGCCACTCATACTGTACGCCCCTTATACCACCATCTACGGACTCACCTGCAAAACTGAGGCTTAGTAGGAGTGGGGGTTCTTGCAAAGTAAAGTAAAAGAAAAATATAGATTGCGTTTTAAAAGACATCGTTAAGAAGACACCGGTAAAAATTATTTATTTATTATTTCCACAAGTGAACCCTCGGTCGTTGCATATTATCAGGTGGAATACAGCGAAAAATTTCCAAATTTGAGAATATCGAACAACGTATATATGGCTTTTTAAGTTCTAATTTGTATTACAGTACGTAATTTGTAATAGTAATCCTCCTGAAAAAGGCCAAAGTTTGAATATGAGCAGTCGAGATCGACAAAGATGTTTGATAAAATGCGTTATCTGACTGTGTACATCGCTCAGTAACAGGTATTCAATAGATACTCGAATTTAAGGTCTCATAACATTAACGCAATCAAAGCGCACCACGAAATACGCAGTGTATTAGTGCTTTCTTATAATGTGAATAAAACTGAAGTTTGCTGTTGTTTATTTCTATTTTATAATGCATTGATATGTTTGCAGGGGGATTCTGGAGGACCTCTTTATGTGAACGACCAGCTTGTGGGCCTAGTTTCCTTTTCTCGGTACTGTTCAGGCCTTACACCACCGAGCGTCTACACCAGGGTCCCAGTGTTTGTCGACTGGATCAAAGAAAACGCACAGTAGTTGATCGCCTTCAAAAATAAATAAAAGAAAAACATAGACGACGTGAAGAGGCGTTTTATTTGCTGTCTCAATAATTAACAACTTATCTGCATTTCACGTTATCCAAAGCATTTTTCACGTTCATGTTACTAACCAAACTATCATGTAACTCCTCCTTCTTTTATAGTTCCGATAAAACTGAAACTATGTAACTGACCGCCGGCATGGTAGCTCAGCGTGTTCGGTCAAAGAATTAGCTACCCTCTATAATAATAAGAATAAAAAAACTGAGTGACTGGATCAACTATGAACTTGAACGAGTGTCACGGAACGTCCGCCCCGAACAAATGCAACGAACAATTACGAACAAAATGAGACAATCCAAGAAAACAAAGATAAAAACCGGCAGTCCAAAACGGTCCCTTGCTCTTTTGAGGAAACTCTACAGAGTATATTCCAGGTAGCTATATGTTGTGGTGAACGACAAAGAAAAAGGGTACTTCCTTGACTGAATCTTCCACTCTGCAATGTATACTGGTAGATTGAAGCTTTGAGGCGTAGTGGAGTGTACTGTGGTAGACTGAAACTGTTGGGAGTGCTTGAATGGTTCAATCGGTATAGCACCACTGTGAAACCCAGTCCCAGTTCAAGATGTTACATCATAGCGTATGCTGCGCTGCAGAGTGGGGGCTACGTTCTGGTACAATTATGTGTACAACGCTTGAAGCCTGCAGTGACTACGACGGGTGAGATCCGTCGGCATTTGTTGCAGCTCAAAAACACGACCTTAGCTGTACTGAGAATAGCATACAGTTACTGCCTGTACTAGGATACTGAAATCGAGCATTACAAAATTAAAACCAAAATATGCAACAATGATCCTCAAAAACAAACGAAAGAGAAGAAGAATGGCTCAACGCAAAACAGGAAGAACCTATAAAATCACTTTCCCACATCACTATCTTTTGCCTGCATGAATCAAGGATCATGTTTAAGGTAAGAGTGTAGTTTTTGTAATACATAAGGCAATAAACATGTAAAAATTATGCTCTCGCTCTCCATACATGGTTTAACAGTAGTCTTGTAAGTATAATCTCATTTATATTATTCGTATGTGTTTTAATGAATGTCACATATCACTACACACAAACTCACTATTCAGTTTTCGAGAGTAGTTTGGCTTCGATCGGCAAGTGTATTGTTTACAGTATATTCCTATTGGTCAATTGCGGTAAGCGTTTCGTCACTGCTGTTCATTATCTATACAGATGAGATAGTAAATGGTGTTAACTACAGCCTCATACTTTTCAGTTGTCAAGAAGAAACTAAAGTGGCAAGAGTTCAAAATGAAGATAGTGTAGTACACATTTGCTGAGTAACAGCACACGACTTTTACACTTCTGAGGACACTTAATAAGTGACTTTACGAGTGAGATGGTTAGCCTAACATATGAAAGAGATGAAAGAGTCGTTTCTGCGGAGATGATAGTTACATAATGTCCTACTATCTGCACACGACCATCTCCAATTTTTCCTTACTTTAATTAGGACTTTCTCGGATTCCTGATGGCGATACTGTTACACATTTTCATCCAGGTGGCATTCGCAGTAGGCAGAGAGTTACCTTTATTGTCGTTTCGTAGGCTCCACGAATTTTAGTACCGTACGGAATCATTTAAAATGCTTCGTCTACAAATCTGATATTACATTTCTGTAGTAATTACGACTCTACACTGAAGAAGTGTTCAGGCAACTGGAAAAGTATCCATGGTAACAAGATATGAATCATAGCTACTTGGAGAAACATGTATACATTAGGTAAAAAAGACTGTCTTTTCCTTCAGTTTTGATTGTTACGTCAAAAAGTCCCACTCTAGATACAACATGGGACTCTACTAGTAACACCAAGAATCGGTCTTGTGGCTTCTGTCCTACTTTAGACAGGATATATATGCTTGCACTTTAATCCGGCACTTTTCACGACCTTAAGAGGGCAAGTTCTCGCCTCTACCGCAAAGGGATGGGCCTAATCTGCTATCTACGAAACCACAGCACAATTAGTCGTTGATCAGTCTCCTATTCCCTATTTAACTATAACTACTCCACTTATCAACGATTATTTACATTAATAGGCTAACACTCATTCTAGGTACTGCTGTTTATGAACAAGAATTAATTGGTAGTTTTGAAGGTGGAGGCAGCTTTCTACTTACTTCATGCTATAATCTATACTTCGGTAAATAAGGCTGTCACAGTCTCACCCTCTGTCACCTTCCAGTCCATCCAGCATCTTATATGCACCTTTCCTCCGGACTTGTCAGAACCACCACTGTTCGGCCCCGTCACTGCATGGTGGACTTCACGTTCAACAAAACGTTTCCAATACTCATTGCAAAACTGTTTGTGACGGCTAATTTGCGTCGTTATGTCCTGGAACGTATTTGAAAGCTTGTGCCTCTTCCGTGATTGACAACTGTTTCTTGTGAAGTGATTGAGTAGCTCAGACTTACCCGCGAAAGACAAAGGTCCCGAGTTCGAGTCTCGGTCCGACACACAGTTTTGCTGCGCGGGTTAGCCGCGCAGCCCAGGGCGTCTTGTGACGGTCCACGCGCCTTCCCCCGTCAGAGGTTCGAGTCTTCCCTCGGGCATGGGCGTGCGTGACGTCCTTAGCGTAAGTTGGTATAAGTTAGATTAAGTAGTGTGTAAGCTTAGGGACTGATGACCTAAGCAGTTTGGTCCCATAAGACCTTACTACAAATTTCCAATTTTTTTCCACTGTGAAACGTGTTGTGTGTTGATAGTTATGAAGTACCATTATAGTTAGTACGATGTTTTGTTTTTCAGATAGTTATTACAACTCTTTACTCTGCTGCGTTTTTATGGTCAAGGGACACGTTATCGCATACAGTAAACATGGCCTCGATTCAATTTTACATATCACTAATTAATTAGTTACATAACAAACATTGGACTAATAGTACTATACTACTCGTCACTTGCTTATTTGGTTCCCTACTGCTAATTTCATTTCAACTACAGACCAGCACTTTATTGTACGGTGTAAATACGAAAAAGGTATAGCTGAGATATATTAAAATGTGGGTGATATTATCCAGGGTGAAGAAAAACTCGCCCACTCGGACTTCGCAGCACGATTCCCCACATACTACCATTACAAAAATGTCTAATACGAAATTTCGTAATGCAATATATATATCTTGTAGGAAATGGACATTAAGATTAGAAATCTCGCAACACATTCATCACATGTACGGTAATCAGTTAGGTCAGCATATAGGAGTAGTACTGTGGAGTTTGTGGGGTGGATAACGTTTTGAGTTAGCATGCGGGAGGTCAAGAGTTCGATTCTGCGTCGAGTCGTATTTGTTTTTGTTTGCTACATATAGTGTGCGTGGTACGGTATCTGGTGTCTTAATCGTCATACAGCGATTCCTTTGTCAGCTTTTAAAGAAGCCTTGTGCATATCGAGGACGCGAATTGTTTCGCACAACCGTACCTACTACATTCCAAACCCTTTTTCTGTATATCATTTCCCGATGGTCTAATTGACTAGTACCAACAACTATTATTCTTGCCACGTGCAGGTCCGTTACACTTCGTTAGTGCCTTACGTCACCAGTAGGGCTTCTGGGGCGGCAGGTAATAATGAAATGGTCTTTACTTCGTTATGTCACAATGGAAAGACTCTTTAATTGTCTGTGCGTGCTTTCCATCTACCTCTGCCATCTACAAGTGCTTGAAAACTATTTTTACGGTCAGCCAGACAGCCATACAGAACATACTCACCATAATTTCCAGTCTGCTAGTCACCATTACTCTTTGCGCTTACTGAAAAAAAATGTTCTTACTTCTTGTAAATAAAAATTTTAAGGTTTAGCTGACTAATATATTCTATAAAAGTACACACCGAAAAAATATCTCTTAGTACTGTAACTAATATCCCTATCGGAAACAGTACTATTAACAGTTCACAATATACATAAATGACATTGTGGATGAAATCGGAAGTTCACTGAGACTTTTTGCGGATGATGCTGTGGTGTATCGAGAGGTTGTAACAATGGAAAATTGTACTGAAATGCAGGAGGATCTGCATCGAATTGACGCGTGGTGCAGGGAATGGCAATACAATCTCAAGTGCAATGTGCTGCGAATACATAGAAAGAAAGATCCCTTATCGTTTAGCTACAATATAGCAGGTCAGCAACTGGAAGCAGTTAATTCCATAAATTATCTGGGAGTACGCATTAGGAGTGATTTAAAGTGGAATGATCATATAAAGTTGATCGTCGGTAAAGCAGATGCCAGACTGAGATTCATTGGAAGAATCCTAAGGAAATGCAATCCGAAAACAAAGGAAGTAGTTATAGTACGCTTATTCGCCCACTGCTTGAATACCGCTCAGCAGTGTGGGATCCGTACCAGATAGGGTTGATAGAAGAGATAGAGAAGATCCAACGGAGAGCGGCGCGCTTCGTTACAGGATCATTTAATAATCGCGAAAGCGTTACGGAGATGATAGATAAATTCCAGTGGAAGACTCTGCAGGAGAGACTCTCAGTAGCTCGGTACGGGCTTTTGTTGAAGTTTCGAGAACATACCTTCACCGAGGAATCAAGCAGTATATTGCTCTCTCCTGCGTATATCTCGCGAAGAGACCCTGAGAATAAAATCAGAGAGATTAGAGCCCACACAGGGGCATACCGACAATCCTTCTTTCGACGAACAATACGAGACTGGAATAGAAGGGAGAACCGCAGAGGTACTCAAGGTACCCTCCGCCATACACCGTCAGGTGTCTTGCGGAGTATGGATGTAGATGTAGAACAGTTCATTGGCTTTGTGAACATTGAGGGCGGTACGTAGACAATCACTTCTGCGAAAACTTAGCGATTCAGGATGGAGTACAGTCGAGTTCACTTCCTACTTTTACCGAAAACCCATTCAAGTCTGCCCAGCTCTGACGCCATGCGAGGCACAATGCACATGGGTGTTTGACTCATACAAGTGGAAACGTCGGTGCGAAGTGTGTCCTACCATTGCCTCTCTGAGTGTACTTGTATGGAGTTACATCTGCTATCAACCGCCCTACCACAGGCAGCAGAATCTAAATAGCGCCTTTCTCGGACACATATTAATTAATAGCTCTATCATTTAGCAATTTACAATCTTAATTTGTATATAAATAGAGTTATGCATGCTTTAGTTACTGAAAAAGTCTTAGCTCGACTGTATTTAAACTCTAACAACTAGAACATTACCTCTGAACTGCCTCTTTAAGATTTATCGCAACCAACGTTATTTACAATATAGTCTTGAGACTTGATACAACTGTACTATTTCATGAATGTAGCCGATTGCTGTGATTAGAACTTTGTATTACAAATACAAATGATATTCTGTCATGAATAAAGACGTTTTCATTCTAATGTAATTCTTAGTAAGTAACTTGAAAACTAATAGAGGTAGCTTATTTCTGTCACATTCTTAATGTTTTCTCATCAAACTGAGTCTACATAGGAATTTTCAGCTTTTTGAGTCCAATATTTAACGGCTTTAATTTTTCGTAAAAACTCTGATTTTAACCAAAATCTTGCTCTGATAAAGTTGACACTTGTAACTTTTAATTATGACACACATTTGGTCAATTTTTAGAATTCTAATTGTACTACTCAGAGCCTTTTATTTTTTTAAGATCAGATGTTTTGCCTAACTTAGTCATTTAATCGTTCTGAGACGTTTTATTGTTAATATTAATGTACTTAAGCATACAATGACGAAGCTAGCGAAAGTTATATTAGTTTTTAATTTCACTCTTAGATTATGATGCAATCCTTTGTACGTTAAGCGCAGGCAGCTTATGATGACGTGGTGCTGGTAGTACTGAACTGAGGTAAGCCCTGACACTCTCGCTCGCCTCTGTACCTCTTACAGTGACACGGCTCTTGTTTCGCCTCTTTATCCCCTATTTATTCTTCAACAAAATTATCATAAACAAGTAATGTTACTATAGCTGACTTCTTTTAAATGAAACTGATTTTAGCTATATTTTCCTTAATACCAAACACACTACATTTAAATATGTATATGTAGATTTTTCTTTCGTTTTGACTAGCAGTAGTTCACCAGTATTTAAACTATTGGGGGCAGATTTTGTTGCATGTCGCCTTTTTTGTCCAAGACAGTTTTATGTATGGATGATCCAGCCTGTACTTTCTTTTCATCCATGATATAACTTTCTTCCGCATTACCATCTTGCACATTATTCCCGAACTCAGAACCTTCCTGCACCTATCCCTCATTCCTCATACTCTAATAAACAGTTCCGGTGCTTCGTAATTATTGCCCACATAACTTCAAATAAAAGGCTCCGTAATCACTCCAGAATCTAGTAAAGTTAACACTAAGTGGATTTGTTCAAAGTCGGTCATTCCTTTTTATTTAGTTAAAATATCTCTATGAATCACATTTAGACACTTAACCTGATCACGAATAAACAAGAATGATCCATTATTATCATACCTATACCAGTTGGTACCAAAGCTTCGTGCTGTACTGGTCTAGGAAGTTTCCAGTAGATCCTATGATCCTGTATTCTGAACCACCGTACTTCCAACATTCAGGTTCCCACTATCATTATTTCGGTTGTTTGTATGAATGATGGAAGATCTATTATTATTCTATATCTGCTGCTCAATAGCAGCTACTCTTTCCACTTAATTCAGATATTCAGTGAACCTATTCACGTAATCTCCAGGTGCGGAAATGATTCTTTTCTGCCAATACAAAGGCAGCCTATCGTCTAGTCCCATGATTGTCTTTCCCGGATTCACCATTTCTGTCAGATGTGACAGGCGTGAAACCGAATTTCTAGAGAAGTCTTTGACTGATTCAACATGGAGCAAATTTTTTAAACCTCCAAAATTCTCTCTGAAACATCGTTTTGTTTTTTATGTGACCAGTACTCATTAAGAAATTCAGTTTTAAATTCAGAAAGAGTTTTCCATCTATGATTACACCAGCTGACCATCGAAATCCCCTCCCGACAAATGGCTTCTTATGAAAGAAATTTTCTCACATTGCCGGCCGCGGTGGTCTCGCGGTTCTAGGCGCGCAGTCCGGAACCGTGCGACTGCTACGGTCGCAGGTTCGAATCCTGCCTCGGGCATGGATGTGTGTGATGTCCTTAGGTTAGTTAGGTTTAAGTAGTTCTAAGTTCTAGGCGACTGATAACCACAGCAGTTGAGTCCCATAGTGCTCAGAGCCATTTGAACCATTTTTTTTCTCACATTCTGATCATGCATTTGGTAAAACATGCTCAAAATCATTTCAGAACTCTAGCAGGTGAACTTGTTTGTCTCGATCAAGACCTAAAAATTGACGACATCCATAAAAGCAGAGTCAACTACAGCAATATGCTGAACAGTAGTATTACATGAGCTAGCAGAGGTTTCTCTATTTCCTATGTTAGTAATATTAATATTTAGTTCTTCTACTTGCAGTACTACTGTCTCTAGTGTGCCAGAAATTTTTTAATCAACATCCTTACATAATTTCTCACAGTCAGATTTTACTTTCTTAATATCCCCCTGACAAGCATTCACTTCATTAGTTATTTCCTCAAATCGATTAGAGCGAAGTTTGTAACCTGTTGCCCTACTTTGACCTGCAGATCATGATGGTTACAATCATTTTTATAATTTAAGCTATTCAGTTTGAATTCATTTCATCCTTTGATTCTTTATTGCTAGATTCAATGTTACTGCTTAACTGTTTACTACTTGATTCCAGCTTATCGTTCTCTTATTTATGATGCGACTCAAGTTTAGAAAACAGTAATTGTATCCATCTTGATGCCTCTACCTTGTTTCTCAGCATTCCAGCCACTTTTAAAGGAGTTTATATTATTCACTAGTTTGCCTGAAATTCAGACATATTGAACTCATGAGCTATCCTTGTTCGCCGGCCGGGATGGCCGAGCGGTTATAGGCGCTACAGTCTGGAAGCGCGCGACCGCTACGATCGCAGGTTCGAATCCTGCCCCGGGCATGGATGTGTGTGATGTCCTTAGTTTAGTTAGGTTTAAGTAGTTCTAAGTTCTAGGGGACTGATGACCTCAGAAGTTAAGTCCCATAGTGCTCAGAGGATTCATTTTCAGAGACTGATTCCATTTTAACTTTACATCATCCTCATCAGTAGAATCTATTTTTAATAGCCTGTTGGAAACAAATAACAAAAACTTTAAATATTGTTGACTTACTTTCTTGACCTCGACAAACGATGCTGGCACGGTGTACCAGCAAACGTGATGCAACATATTGTGTCAGTTTCCTGGGCTGATAATAACCATATATGGAGCAGCTGATAATAACCAAATGGCCGTTACTTCGTTACGTCATCATGAAAAGACTTAATTTCTCCTTGTGTACTTTCCATCTATCTCTGCTGTCTACAAGAGCCCGGAAACTATTTTTTCGGTCATCCAGTGATGGAAAACAAACGGACCATAATTTCCAGTCTGCAAGTTCACGTTACTCTTTGTGTTCACTGAAAGAAAATGTTCATACTTGCTACCTACTCAGTGGGATCAGTAACTATGACTATAAATAAAAGTATAACTATAAATAAAAATTATGGTGCAGTCCTTTGTATGTTAAACACAGACACCTTATCATGACGTGGCGCTGGTAATAGTGAAGTATAGTAAGCCCTGACACTCTCGTTTGCCTCTGTATCTCTTACAAAGATACAGCGTTTGTTCGTCTCAGGCTAGCGACGTCATTTGCAAATAATTTCCAAATTCGGTTACCATTTGTATGTATTATGACCATGGAACCGCTAATTATGGCTTTCAGTGTTGAGTCTGATAAGATCATGCTGTTTAGCAAGTATCTCCATGGGTTACTATTATCATTATTCTTCTTATTATTCGTATTATTATTTCGATGGAAATGTGGAAACATCACGGTCATTACCGTTAGAGAAACAGTGTAATTCGGAAACGAACATTTCACAACTAGCAATGTCGGGATGAATCATGCGGAACAAAAGCTGTAAGAGAGGTGATGTGCGTTACAGGAAACAGCCTGCTGCGACTAATACCATGTTTATGCTGTATGCGCTGTTCACCAGACAGGGACTAGTTGCTAGCGGAGTAACGCGCCCGTGATCGACTCAATGCACATTCGTCACATATCGTATTTTCTTCTTATGTTATTCTAAAACCGTGTGGCAGACGGTGAATATGTGGACATGTTTCTAATCCATGAAGCATCTGATATCCTTGCTAGCTTTTCCGCCCGTGAATATGCTGCTAGATATCCTGGTCGACGCCATCCAGATAAAAGTATGTTTCGTCGTCTGGAGCTTCGCCTTCGGGAGACAAGTTATCTCCCTCCACCATCGCGTGACAGAGGTCGTCAACGGACTCGCCGTACTCTAGCTACTGAGGAATCTATTACGGAGGTGTATGACACCAAGGAAACCAGTGAATTACACATGGCGTGGCAAGATAACAGCGCGTCACCAAAAGCACGATCGTTAATGTGCTGCACGAGAATAA
The DNA here is from genome assembly GCF_023864345.2 of Schistocerca serialis cubense. Taxonomy (NCBI): domain Eukaryota; kingdom Metazoa; phylum Arthropoda; class Insecta; order Orthoptera; family Acrididae; genus Schistocerca; species Schistocerca serialis. The sequence continues at coordinate 787,152,831 of NC_064638.1, read as the reverse complement.
GCTGCATCCATATCATTATTATCTGTCGCAGAACCCACATCCTGCAGATCGCCGTCTGCGGATGCAATTTTGTGAATGGTTCCAACAAGAAAAGGAAGCCAACGACGACTTCATAAACATTTTGATATGGTCGGATGAAGCAGCGTTCAGTGATGAAGGTGTCGTCAATGTGCATAATGCCCACCTTTGGAGTGATGTTAAACTGCAAGTCACCCGCGACCGTGGATATCAAATTCTTTTTCGCATCAACGTCCGGGGCGGAATACTGGGAGACAAGAGATTGGGTGCCTACTTGTTGCATGACAGGTTGACTGCACCAAGGTATCATACATTCCTCTCACACTACTGTATTTGCCTGACGCAATGGAAGGTCTTCTATTCTATGTTCAGCAGATGTTATGGTTCCAACATGCCGGAGCACCTCCACACTTTGGAATTAATGTGCGACGGTACTGAGACAGAACATTTCCAGGGAAATGGCTAAGACGTCCAGTTGTGTGACCGCCGCATGCACCTGACCTAAATCTCCAGGATTTCTTCCTATGAGGACACATGAAGGCGCACATGTGGAGCAACTGATAGCGCTTGTTAATGCTGCTCTTGTATCTGTCAACGCAGCCATACTGCGAAGATTTCAAAGCCGTATGACCTAGCCGCTATGGGGTCGCGCAATGTTTTGGTCATGCAGGGGGTCGCTTTCAACACCTGCTCTGAGGACAAGGTATTCTTTTGTAAAAGTCATATGTCTTAATACGGAAATTATTATTGTCATAGTTCTAACGTGTTACTTCTGAGCGGGCGTACTGGATGTAGTATAACTGGCAAGAAGATTTTGAGTTGTTTGACCGTGAAATCAACTTTCTCAGCGTCAACAATCTCGAAAATGATATTGGATTTGTAGTTATGTAGTCACATGCTAAGTAATTTGTGTCAGCTGCCTATTTCTGATTTTTGCCGGCCGGGGTGGCCGAGTGGTTCTAGGTGCTCCAGTCCGGAACCGCACGAGCACTACTGTCGCAGGTTCGAATCCTGCCTCGGGCATGGATGTGTGTGATGTCCTTAGCTTGGTTAGGTTTAAGTAGTTCTAAGTTCTAGGGGACTGATGACCTCAGCAGTTATTATTTATACAAGCATAAATACAAGAGAAATGCCGTTCTTCCGGAGGAATCAACAACGGACATAACACTCGAACAAGGCGAGCAAAAGTTTTTATTAACAAGGCGTCGGAAAAAAATAATAACAATAATACTGAAGTAAGCTAAGAGGTGTGAGGCAATAGACAAGAAGGGAAGAAGGTGCATGGGTATGATAAGACTTGCAGGCAACTGCCCGACAGATGGAGCGTGGTGGCAGAGTGGGCAGGGCTCAACATGCGATGCTTGGCCACTGTGTTCCGGCACCATTACCGGGAAGAAGCGCCCGAAAGGAGGGAAGAAGTTAAGGACGAGGGGACAGTAGAGGAAGGGGAATGACCAGCGTGCTCTGGTATAGCGCATAAAAGAAAGGAGGCGCGTGTCCATGCGCCCACACTACTGTGGGGTACGATATAGAACGTAGCGCGGAGAGTCTCAGATGCCAGCAGGTGAGAGGGGGGGGGCGGGGGGGGGGGAGAGTGTCGTCTACTTGTGGCACCATCCCGCTGAGCGGGAGAGACGTAATTATTGCGTGTAGGTAATTGGCGAAGAAGGCGCGGTAGCGCGGTTGGTGCTCGACTTCACTGTGGGCGGTTTGTAAGTACTGCCAGAAGTCAAGGCGTGATTTGTCGCCTTCATTATACATGTAGGTGATCGTCCACACCTTGCCCCTTACAATCACATGATTTTTGGTGGCGGGAAGCAAGTATTCTCAGGATGGATAAAAGACCTTGGGTCCATCGAATCCAGCGAAAAGCGGAGGTAACAGGTAACGAACTATGGACCAAGGTTCCAGACGTCACTGGTGACAACACAAGTCAGTTGGTGGACATCGTCATGTATGAGGTGGCGCCGCGCGGGGTAGCCGTGCGATCTAGGGCGTCTTGTCACGGTTCGCACGGCTCATCCCGTCGGAGGTTCGAGTCCTCCCTCGGGAATGGCTGTGTGTGTTGTCCTTCGTGTAAGTTAGATTAACTAGTGCATAAGGCAAGGACCCATGACCTCAGCAGTTTGGTCCCATAGTCCTTACCACAAATTTCCAAGTTTTTCCATGAGGTGGCAAATTGAACAAAGTGGAGAGTCCGTTAGTCCGATGTCTTGAAGGCATTGATTTGTGGCAAATTTTCCACATGCGACGTGGTACCATGTTGCCCGGACCCCGGTTGGAAGGAAAAGCTGGTGGATATGACGCCAAACAGTGGACCACCGAGTCGATGGATGTCTGAGTTCGATGTTGTTGCTGGATGTATGACGAAGCACTCGGGTGTAAAAATCTTTAGGTCGAGGAGAACGCGTGTCCGATAAGTGTGTGTGAGCATAACTGAAGTCGACGATGAAATCAGAAATGTGCATCAGATGGTGCTTGACGTGTTCGACTGGTACTGGCGGCTTTATGGTCGCGGGTATAAGAATTTCCAGCAAGCTGCGCGTAAGGGAGGGGCCTCTGTTCCACTGCTTGTGCATGGTGGACATGTACAAAGACGCCGCTCGGAGTCACAAATTGATAAGGCCGAGACATCCCGCTCGCTGGGGGGGGGGGGGGGGGAGGGTGAGAGTTTCGTAAGAGTTTCGTAACGAACCTAAAGAGCGTACCGGCCGTACGAAAGTATCAGAAAGCAGCCTGGAGGCTGCGTCCAATAGTTGATGGCAGCAGGAGTACCTGCGTGATGTGGACCATTGTGGACGCCACATGTTGATTGAGGTATTGGATCCGTTGTAACGAATCGAGTCGGCGAAGGAGATTTTGTCGCACCGCCGAGCGGATTATTTGGAGTGTACGCCGAAAATTGATGGCAGCGGAGCGGCGCACGGTGGAGGTGAAAATTATACCAAAGTATCGTAGGTGCTGTACACACGGCAGAGGTGATAAGTCGTCGTGTGAGAGGCCGCGTCCAATGGACATCGCCGTAGATTTAGCCACAATCATGGTGCTGCACGCTGCAGTTCCGTACGTTGATATCAAATCAAGCACCGTTTGTGTTTCATTCCGTGAGCAGACTAAGAGGTGGAGGTCGTCCGCATACGCACGACATCGAAAACTGTCGCAAAGTGAGACCAGAAAAGTTGCTCGTCAGACTTCCGATTAGTGGCTGCAGGTTTATGGCATAAGTAGGGTGGAAAGTGGGCAACCTTCTACGAGTAGATCGCCGGGTCGTCACTGGTCCCGCCATTCGGCCATTAACCTGAATCAGCGATTCGGCGGTGCCGTACAGGCGCCGGATGACTTCGATAAATGAGGGTGGAAAACCCATTCGGCTCATTACTGAGAACAGAAAACGATGACGCACCTTGTCGAATGCGCTGTCAAAAGCAACAGCAACCGCCGCGGCGCGAGGTCTGGACGCCGCTGCCAGTGCAGTTAAACCTCGACGTTCTCCCGTGGCCGTTTATTACCTGCGCCACCCGGAGTTGCCTGTTCCGGGGATAGAATGCTAGACAGGATCTTGCGGCATCACGTCGCCAGGAGTCGTGTAACAATTTTATAGTCTACGTTAAGCAGAGTCAGGGGACGGTAATGTGCTGTCGTAAGTGCCGGTGTCGCTTTGTCGATGAGTAGAATAATTCCCGTGACATTATCCCCATAATCATCAGTTCGTGAAACATCGTCGTCCACCGTAACGCCATTAGCACTAGGAAAGAGCGATAAAATTCTATCGGCAATCCGTCGACAAATGGTGACTTATTCAGAGCACCTTTGTTGATTGCATCGTGCGTACGTAGCTCCATCAGCTCGTCCGCTTCGTCGCTGGCGAGGGTACGAGTTACGTGTGGTAACAAACCCCTCAGCGTAGTTGTTGGTAGTCTCCTCCTGGTACATTGGGCGGTAGTGCTCTACAAAGGCATTGAAGATTTCGGCCTGGCAAGTTACTTGCTGGGCGCGACTTGTGTAGATCTCGGTGATGAGTCGTTGTCGGTGTTTCTTGTCGGACGTGATATGACGCATGGTGGGATTTTCTTCCTCCACCGAATCTTGACGTCGGGTCCGCACGATCGCCCCCTGCAGTCTACGGCGTGTTAACGTTATAATTTGTGCCTTAATTCTGCTGCGTTCACTCTCGGTTCCAGGAGTGGGCGGCTGGGCGTTCAGTCCGCAGAGAACGTCGTAGAAATAGTCGGTAGTGTGCCGGCGCCACGTAGCGACTTCCTTGCCATACAGAATAGAGGTACGTAGAATGGCAGGTATGGCACATTCCAGCCACCAAGTCAAGGTTCTGCAGTACTTACGTAATGGACGTTCACAGGTGGACCATGACTTGGTAAGGCGTTGAAGGCATTCGGGATCATAAAGATGGGAAGGTGTTTAGCTTCCGCGGTGCACGACTGCGCTAGATTACTTGTTACGGGAGGAGATCGTTGCAGATGTAGGCACAGTGGTCCAAAAAGCCAAGAGCCAAAGTTCTGCACCTTAAACTTCAGGTGTGAGTTCCCGAGAGACGTAAATCCCATCAAGGCGGCTCGCGGAGTGACTCGTCTGGTAAGTATGTCCAGGTGCGTCGCCGTGCCGAACTTTTCATGTGTCGCGGAGCAACAGGTCACGGACGACAAGGCGCAGTTCTTGACAGGTGTTGTAGTGGGGCATTTGACCCTTAGGGTGCAGGACACAGTTAAAATCACCCCCAAGCAAGTAATCATAACAGCGTCCAAGAAACGAAGGGGATATTTCTTCTGAATAGAAGTGTGCCCTGTCGCGTCTGCGGGTGGAGCCTGACGGAGAATAAATATTGACAATATGCGTCCCAATGACGGTGTGGCCATGCCTCTGGCAGGTATAAATAGTTTGGTGGTCAGAAGCTAATTTCTTAAAGTCCTTCATAGCTACTATTATTATTGTTGTAAGACTCTGTTCCCAGTCTATTAGGATGGCACTTGCCGGCAGTGAGTACTAAAAGCTCTGTGTTATGGTGAATAAGAGTGGGCTGACGGTGTACTGTAACACACGTTCTAGAAACTTACGTTTATCAAACACTACACGACATAACACAATTGATTTCATGGCCCTATTGATAGTAACATGTTTGTCGTTAGTTCCAGCTCTGGGAGAATCCGTGGTCATGAATAACTGGGGCGAAAGAAATGGAAAGGACACGGGATAGGACAGAAATAGGGAAGAAATAATGACTTCCAGCCACAGAGAGCAATGCGGCAGTGTAATGGCGAGAGTTGAAAATTTGTGGCGGAACTGGACTCGAACCCGGATGCTTTCGCTTCTCTAGAACTGTAGCCATAACCGCAACAGACATGTGGACACTTTTCCCGTTAGGCCCAAATTCCCAACTTCCTCCCCGCAGTGACCCCCGCCCATTAATGCCTTAACGCAGATCTTTGTTTCACATTCTAGGTTTTCTTCTTACGCTTACAATTCTTGACGGAGACCGTTTCTCTTATATCGAAAGGGTATCTCAGTGAACTCACTCACAGTACGTGATCAAAAGTATCCGGATACCACCAAATCTTAAGCTTTTCATTATAGGTGCATTGTGCTGGCACCCACTGCCACGTACTCCATACCAGCGACCTCAGTAGTCTTTAGACATCGTGAGAGAGCAGAATGGGGTGCTCCGGTGACTGTGTTTAACTTGTGTGATACGTCTGTACGCGAGATTTCCACACTCTTAAACATCTCTACGTCCACTGTTTCTTATGCAATAGTGAAGTGGAAACGTGAAGGGACACGTACAGCAGAAAAGCTTACAGACCGACGTCGTCTTTTGAATGACAGGGATCGCCGACAGTTGAAGAGGGTCGTAATGTGTAATAGGCAGACATCTATTCTGACCATCACATAGAAATTCCAAACACCACCAGGATCCACTGCAATAACAATGACTGTTAGGCGGGAGGTGAGAAAACTTGGATTTCATGGTCGAGCGGGTGCTCATAAGCCACACATCACGCCGGTAAATGCCAAACGACATTTCACTTGGTGTAAAGATTGAACAGTGGAAAAAAGTTGTGTGGAGTAGCGAATCACGGTACACAATGTGGCGATCCGATGGCAGGGTGTGGGTATGGCGAATGCCCGGTGAGCGTCATCTGCCAGCGTGTGTAATGCCAACAGTAAAATTCGGAGGCGGTGGTGTTATGGGGTAGACATCTCTTTCATGGAAGGGGCTTCCACCCCTTGTTGTTTTGCGTGGCAATCACAGCACAGGCCTACTTTGATGTTTTAAGCACCTTCTTGCTTCCCGTTGTTGAAGAGCAATTTGCATCTTTCAACACGATCGAGCACCTGTTCATAATGCACGGCCTGTGGCGGAGTGGTTACACGACAATAACACCCCTGTAATGGACTGGCATGCACACAGTCCTGACCCGAACCCTATAGAACACCTTTGAGTGGTCTGGAACGCTGACTTCATGCCAGGCCTCACCGACCGACATCGATACCCCTCCTCAGTACAGTTCTCCGTGAAGAATGGGCTGCCATTCCCCAAGAAACCTTCCAGCACCTGATTGGACGTATGCCTGCGAGAGTGGAAGCTGTCATCAAGGCTAAGGGTGGGCCAACAACACATGCCTAAGGCGGCTATCTTAACAGATTGGTCAAGAGCAAAGATCCTTCCAGGATGAATTAATTCCCTTGAGGTTTGGTTGGAACGATACTGGAAAATTTATTTTTTTATGTCGAACTTTAAATGGGTTCTATGCATTCAGAGGTTTAAATGGTATTTTGGCGTATTTGGACTCTATGTTTTCATTTCCACATCTGAAAATAACCTTCAGGAACAGTACTAACTCCACGACTGCTATTTCTGCTTATCGCAGAAAAACATACACTGCGAAACACAACAAAAGTTGGTCCTTCAAACCACGTAATTGTCTCCCTATAGTGGCGACGAAGAAGTTTGAAATTGGCTCAAAGGTGCCTACAACCATCGTCTTTAATGGCCCAAAAGCGTGCCTCCTGGAACGTCACCTCGGACTCAGAGATGCCTCAAACAGCATGGCGTCGACATGCGAAAAAATGGCCGCAGCTCAGAGGCTCATGTGAAGTGACGGACGTGTTCACTATGTCGCATTGGCATCAAATTTCACCGAAATTTTGCCCAATGCCACCGTGGATGTGTCACGCATTGGGGAGGTCGTGACACCACATCTTACCCAAATTTCACCCCTTCTCTTGAGGTCTCTGCGATGGAGGTCAGAAGCGCGACACCCAGAGTTGAAATCACGCGATTTTATTATGGGTGGTCGAGGAAAACACTTCAGACACACCGACGCTCAGAAGAGAAGCAAATAGCCTCCGGGGGTGGCAGAAAGGGCGTCAATGAAACAACGTCTTTCCTTGGAGCGTTGATTCCCACACATTCGTTGGAAGGAAAAAAGGACTGGGCCGTTAAGAGACTGAACATCGTTGTAACGATTATATATACAAGCATTTATTAATATCATCGCAGTTTTCTTATTACCTTACAGCTGACTTGATTAAGGAAATGGTTCAGCAAAACGTGAACATTAATTTTAACAATTTAAGAAAGCAGTTTTATATCCCAAGCAAATCACTAGCTTTCTTTGTGAAGTTGAACAGAATTTTTGCAACGTCTTAAAATGTTCACAAGTTAAACAGAAATTTTGCAATCCTTTGAAATATCAGTGCCCTAATCAAATTAATTCATCATAGAATCTACAAAAAATATGAAAATCTGAAATTGAATCACAACAGAAAAATGTGAAGTAAATATTAGAAATAAGGAAATACACGCGACTAGAGCAACAAGCCCAACCTCATCGGAAAATTCCAGGACGCCTTACAACATGGGCATCCTAGAAGAAATGGAAGCTCCAGCTTCCACAACGCACAGTAAAATATCTTTTAAAACAAATGGGCCTTAATGTAGATGACCAATGGATATGTAAGAAATAAAAAGGACATATTAATTAGAAGCCTAAAGGATTTCCGAAGTTCCCACTTAAGTCGAAACCACTCGACTACAGCTTAAGACAAATGGCACAAGCCACTTTAAAACTTGCTGTACATTGGGACAAAGAACCAAATAATTTCCCTCAAATAAAAACAGACTTTCAATCCACAACACACACAGGAAGCACATCAAACATCGTTAAAGCAAATAACTTACTGGAGTAAAATTTCAATTGGGCCCCAGCGAGAGGATACAATTCAGCAATTCCCAGATCCAACTTAATCAGCGAGGACAGCTAATAAACATTAGCACCCTTTATTAATTAAAGGCTGCTCAGGGTCAAATTACGTGGGTTTATCAATCGAGACGCTGAGCACTATATCAGGCATCGAGAGTCAGTTTCAACACAACATAACATCTGCTAAATGTGCACAAGATAAACCAGCAGTAAAACTGCTCCAGCTGGCAACGACTCGATGGACAGGCTAACATTACGTGTACCCTGAAATTTTGAGAAGATTCAGGACCTACAAATCACCAAGCAGTACATTACAGTCCACTCACCAAATAAACAGAACTCGTGGCGATGCACAGAAACCAAGTGAGGGCAGAAGCGTGTAGTGGCCGGGATGGACAAAGATGTGCCATATAGCTGACACCAAGACGTTACGGCAGAAGACGACTGGGAACACTGGAAAGGTGCGAGTAATCCAAGCCCGGTCGACGTACCCTTCCTCGCATACCCAAAGCATGGTCAGCACTCCTCGACTCAGTAACGGGCTCAGGACGCGCCGCTGCCGATGCCACACGGCCAACTCAGCAAATATGCCGTACCCAGGCTTCTCCCCAGCCTCGTTCCTTCAAGCCCGTCAAGAACCAACTCAGAGCGGCCGCCTCTGCTCGCTGCCTCAGACCACTGCCATCTCGCTTAAGCAAAGATGTCATTTAAGGAGTGACACGACTTTCGATGGTCGTGGCACGGCACACACATGATGTCCAGCACTTCATGTGTATAGTAATCCACAACACTTCGTTCGCTGTCACTCATACCGGGCGACAGACATTGAACTATATGAAACAAAATAGTCGTAACTTCTGAACGGTTTGCGTTAGAATGTTCAAACTGCACAGTTGGCCGCGGGACATGATGGGAATTAATATGCGCGTGCATGGTTTGGTTTAGCGACGAAGCCCTCTTTCATTCGGATGGGTTCGTCAATAAGCAAAACTGGCGCATTTGAGGGACTGACAATCCACATTTCGCGATCAGGAAGTCTGTTCACCCTCAATGGGTGACTGTGTGGCGTGCAGTGTCCAGTCACAGAAGAATTGGTGCGACATTCCTTGATGGCGCAGTGACAACTGAACGATACGTGTTGATTTTGGAAGATGATTTCATCCCGATAGTTCAAAGTGGCGCTGATTCCGATAGAACGAGTGATGCAAGACAGAGGTCGACTCCATTGAAGTAAGAGAGGGTTCGGTGTCCTGGAGGAGCACTTTGGGGAACGCATTCTGGCTCTGGCGCACCCGGAGACCACTGCCATGGGCATCGACTGGACACCATATAATCCGACTCTTTTAGTGAGGCTAAATTAAAGACACGTTCTACACTAACAACCGCTTAATCAATGCTGAGCTGAAAACAGCCATTCAGGGGTCATCGAAGCATCGATGTTGCGACACTTCAACGTGTCATGCAGAATTTCGCTAATCGTCTGCGCCATATCGTAGCCACTAAATCCGAGCATCTGTAGTGAGGTTTATATGTTGAATACAGTGTGTGTACGCCGTAGTTTGTTACTAATTTACGTTTTTTTTCTATACTAAAATTGGAGAGATGTGAAGTAACAGTGTTTCAAGCCCCTGTGATTGGTAGGTCGTATCACATGTCATCATTAATATTCCTTTGACTTCGAGGTTGATCTTACGAGGAACATTACGTTGTAGATGAGAAGTGTTTAAGTGTGTGATTTCCTTAAGGTACGGCTTCACCCCAGTGAGAGAAAGACTACAGCAGCCCGTAGCGGCACCTCTGAGCTCTACAAAGCTGAACAGCGAGGCATTCACTACGGATTCCAAACAACACAAAAGCCAGCTGTAATCGTAATAAGATCATCAGGCGGCGAACGCTGGCGACTCAGCGAACAGCACGCTCCGCTATTTGCGCTTTCATTCTCAGCTATTACGGTGGGATTACTGTTGTCGCTGCTCCGTCTGGATTAATTAAGAGGCGGCCGGATTAAATGCGTCAGTGAATCACTCACGTCCCCACGGCGCAGCCTCGGCCTGCAATTACGTCTCCAAGCAGGTAGCTGGGCAACACCCGCAGCCGCCGACGCATCCGCTCGCGTAACAGCGAGGTAGCACGCAGTATGTCAGCAGTTCCCATCTAAGCAGAATACCGTCAACTCCGCTTTCAATCGCTTCGTAATAGTCATTTGCTTCAGATGAAAAGAGAAGTTTCTATAGATAAAATCAAAACAGTTGTTGCTATCTTCTCTAAAACATAAAAGGCCATATCCCGACTGACTGACTGACTCACTCACTCACTCAGTGACTCATCATCGCCTAACTTTAAACCGCTAAGGACAGAAAATGAAAATTTAGAGAAGTTGTTGATGTATACTGTGGTTTAAGAATGGATTTTTCGCAACTGTGGCCTTAGCAAGGTGAAATAGGGGATGCAAAGCTTTTTTTGCGAAAGCTACACCTACAAAAATTAAAGCTAAACCTACGAAAATTGGTATGTGGTTTCACGGTCGGAAATAAATAAATATGTGCTTTAACATTCTAGTGGTGAAATAGTGCATGAAAGTTTTCTTTAAACAAATCGTTGTTAAAGAATTACTGAAGTATTTTTAAAGTTACATCTGTGAAAACTGGTATTTGTCTTCTCAGTTATAAACAAAAAATATGTATTTCACTGTTTCTGGGAAGTTCAACCGCTAAGGGGGTGAAATATGGGTTGTAATTTTTTATGAAATTATTTCATTATGAAAGCATTTTTAAAGCTAAATCTGTGAAATTTTGAATTTAGCTTCTCGATTAGAAGTAAGACAGACGTGTTTGACTATTTTTGGAAATTCGTTCCCTATGAGGATGAAATAGAAACTGAAAGTCTTTATGTAAATTTTTCATCATGCAAATATTTTTGAAGCAAAATATATGAAAATTTGAATTTGGCTTCTCTGTTAGAAACAAAAAGACACATTTCGCTTTTTAGTGAATCTCAACTCCTAATGGCGTGAAATAAGAGTTGTAATGTTTTATGAAAATATTTCATTCTGAAAGCATTTTTAAAGCAAAATGTTTAAAAACTAGTATTTGCCTTCTCAGTTAGGAACGAAATAATTAATGTTTCACTGTTTTTGGAAATTCAGTTCCTAAGGCAGCGTAATAGGGCCAGACTGTTTCATTGAGTGACCATCGTCCAGCCCAAACCGCTAAGTATGCAAACTTGAAATTTGGAAAGCGTTTTGACCTTATGCTGATGTCATTGTTTAATGACATAGCTGAGAGAATTATTGCTATTCACCGAAAAAATTCGATTATAGCTGAGCGCGAAAGTAAAGGCGCCATGAACTATCTCGACGTTAAGGTTACAAGAGAGGTTTAGCGTACACAGAAAACTGACCTGTACAGACATTATTATTGACTTTCTAAGTATCGACCCCCTGAAAGAGCCAAGGTAGCGGTCTAGATCCATGATTACGAGGTTATTAAAACTGCCACCAAGCGAACAAGAGAGGAATAAATAAATCGCTATTATCAGGCAACTTACAGTGAGCAACGGTTATCTTGTTCCAACAGTACGTAGGTTACTACAGAGCATTAAAAGACAACAACAGCGTAAAATCAATGACAGCACGCTAACAGGTGAACAGGAAAACAAAAGAGTCATGTAAATGTCCATGAGTTATAAATCATGTGTTTCAGAAATTGTTGCTAGACAATTTCGCAATACTAATATGCGTATAAGGCTGAAGACGACCTCATACGCTTCAGGCTGAGGCACGGCGTGAATAGAAAAGCCTCGTACTTCGCGGCAGAAAGTGTAGGCCTATATAAATAAATGTGTGGAAGTTTTCCAAAAGTTTACGTATCTCAGAAAGGCAGGACGTTTGAAGCACGCTTCAAGGAGCAAACTTCAAGTCACAACAATAGAACATCGTCTGGTGAACATCTTCTGCCGCGCGGGATTAGCCGAGCAGTCTAGGGCGTTGCAGTCATGGACTGTGCGGCTGGGCCCGGCGGAGGTTCGAGTCCTCCCTTGGGCATGGATGTGTGTGTTTGTCCTTAGGATAATTGAGGGTAAGTAGTGTGTAAGCTTAGGGACTGATGACGTTAGCAGTTAAGTCCCATAAGATTTCACACACATTTGAACATTTGAACATCTTCTATTATCGAAGCATGCTTTTGGAACTATTGATACACATATGGAAACCCTGCACAATGAAGCTAAGGATCACCTCCGGACAACGTTTGAAGCCTGGTATCACATTAAATGAGGAGAACGATTTTATTAGCAATGTATTTTTTTGAAACTTCGAAGGCCCCTTCCAACCATCCACTTTGCCTCAGCGGACGTGTAATCAACAGGCCCACTCACTGAGACGAACGGCGCCAGCGCATCAACTAGCACCAGGTCGGCTTGCAGACAAGCTTCCGCACCTACTGGAAAACTGCGCGATGTACAACGCCACCAAGTAGAATCAAATACATTAGAGAAACTGTCACAATACCCTGTTCCTTATGACTTTAGTTGGTACTCGTAGTTTCGCTTTTATAATTTATTATGCATTTTACGGTTTTATACTTTCATTTTTTCGTATTGTAATGATACTTCAAGCTTTTATAGCTCCTCCACATAGTTCCACATCTGTAGTTTTAAAATGTTTGTCTCTTTAACTATTTACGTATGCATTTTTCTAGACCTATACTTCTGATATTTTAACAAAAATTGTTACACAGTTTTGTTTCTTGTACTCTCAATATTAAGACCTTATGGTTTTATTCTCTCGAAGTTTCACACTTTTAATATCTTAGAACACTAAACCGGTTTCAGTTAATTTATTTTCACTTTTATAATTTGCTATTTTAGCCCCTTTAACTTTTTAACACATCCATTGTCTACACTTCTGGTATTTAAACGGAAGGATTTCTATATTATCGACTGTTTGCAATTTCAGTATAATATCCTGTCTTGTGAAACCCATACCATCCATGCCACTAGCCTCCCCCTTCCACCGTCCTTTGCCTTTTTGACCCACTCTCAATCCCCTCAATCCATTTTATAATTTTACTATTTGACACCATTTCCATTTTATACGTTTATTGATCTACACTATTGGTACTTTAACGAGAATTTTTACATAATTATATCTACTATAATTTAAGCAGGACTTGACTTGTTAAACTCAAGACGTCCCTACTACCTCTGCCTCCTTTCGCTTACCTCCTTCAATCACCCTTACTCCCTTTGTCCTTGCTCCTTCCCTCCCTTCACCCCGACCATCAACATATACGTATTTAAAACACTGACCACAGCTGGAACATGCAGTACTCTGACATATAGTTCTGAGTAGACAAGACGGATTGCTGAAGCCACTACTTAGGTAAATTGTACATTTATGTACAATTCCTTTTTTCTATATATTGCAAAATATTAGAGATACATGTTCAGTTGTTCATTGTTTTATACCTGGAGATGACCCTGAATGATAGAAACACCTAATGTAACTAAAAATGTACATCCGAGACGGAACAATATAAGAGAATAGTCTTAAATTTTGAATAATCTTAGTTCCATATTTTCTCTTCACAAATAACATGACATCAATGCACTGCACCCTAGGCAAAAACAGTGCAGCTCCATCTTGTAAACATTCGTACATCTGACGTCTGCTAGAGCGTCTGCCAAGACTCAACACAGTAACTGCCCACGCCAGTGCTTACTGGCAAAAGGACACCGTTCCTGCTGAGGCTGCTGTCTTTGTTCTAGGCATTAATGACGTCAGCCCCTGGCGTTACCATTGCTGGGTGTCTAATGACTGAAATTAAGTACTGTGCATTTTTAACTAGTGGTGATCGCTAATGATAAGACAGTTAAGTGCATCCAAATGGTATAGGTAATCCCTCATAAACTACCTCTTTGGCTGCATGCATCTTGTATTTATAACATTCTGTTTGAGCCAGGTTAAAAGTGTTGAAATATTTTGCTGCTTACAGAAGAAAACCACTAAGAAAATTATATGAAGATGACAAAATATATATAAGCTAAAGGATCAATATGAAAAGAGACGGACAATTTCAAGAAACGTAGTGTAGTGGCAGCAAGTGTGTGCTATATTACATCATAACCTATTTTCATTACGTAGAATTTAGATTATGATGAACAGAGCAGTTTCCAACTGAAGTAATCGGTTTGGAATAGATTGTTCGCCATCGATTTTTTAAAAAAAATGAGGAGAATCAGTAACTTAAATGTTGCTACTTCTTATGAAATGTCCAGCACAGTCTATGGGTGATACATATGTAGAGTCCAGAGCTGGCCTTCGATGCCTATGGAGCCTAAGTCTCTGAGACGATGGACGAACACTGCAGTCAGCAAACTCGGCGGTAACTGGAGGCTCCACACCACTCGTCGCACTGAAGAGTACTGTCCGCTGTAGACCTTTTTTTTTTTTCGTGGAATGTTGCGTCATCGGTAGAGAGCGGTTTAACTTTCAATTACGGCACCGCAATGACATATTTTACAGCACGTTGTAAATTTGGCGGTAAGACTTGAAAGTCCCGCACTACCCTCCGACGGAGTAAGTTTAAGTTTACCAATAAGACGTGACACAGCTGCAGAGGTAGGTAGAGTGGTGGTATATTCACGGTAGCTCAGTGCTCCGGCATTTAACGAAGCATTGACATCAAAAGCATCCAACACAAAAAATGTTATGACTCGAAGCTTCACGAATGACAGTAAATCGCACTGATTTTGTGGTCTTCTTGTAAGTAGCATTTAAAACACATGTTCGTAAAATGCACAGAGTGATGCCTATGGATTGGCAGCTTCGGCGGCTGGCGGGCCTCGGTATACTCCGTGCTTCCAACTCATACGGCTGCTGCGCTACGACTAGTTCCAACGCGGCCTATCGATTGCGGTGCACTACTCTGTGAGTCGTTAATACCTCACCACACCCCTTCCTCGCAGAATCGGTGCACGGTCGTAGGAGAATTGTGTTGAGAACATTGTGGCGGGTGGTGTGGGGGAAAGGGGGTAGGAGCACTGCCGCCGGACGTATATGAGAAGACTGGTGGCGGAACTGTGGCGGACGGATCCTGCCAGCCCACACTCCGACACCTGTTTTGATAGTTCGCCGGGAAACCGTCATCAGGGTGCACCCATAGGGCAGGCCTTCAGGGACACCAGGTGGCGAGGCGTGCCTGGTGGTTTCTGAACGTAGTAGGCGACGAAGATGACCTGAGCGCGTCAAGGTCCACGGGGACTGCGCCGTCCGGCGACGGTGGTTCTACGTCCATATGGGCCGGCAGCGGGGGAAGATGGCGCCGCTGACGAAGGCTGCTCGAAGTAGTTTGGAGGTGACTGCACCCTGGGAGAGGGGAGGTGGGCAGGGGGAGGAGACTCACGAAGTCGGAGGGAGGCCCTGTAGCCCGGAGGCAGACAGCGATCTGCTGAAGCCCGGAGTGGCGATCGGCCGGATTTTGAGGAAGGAAATCTCGCGGCAGGTTCACTGTATTCATCATATTAGCGGGGCCTCAATTGTTTCTGCAACCGACGGCAGATGCGACCAGGAGCCGGTGTGACGTCTTAATGTGTCTGACCATGAGCGGCGACGACAATGACCAGCTCCCAGGCACGTCGCAGATTGTATACGCGGAATTATACTTTGTTCGACAATGAACTTTGTGCGAAATTGCTGAGGAGATGGCACAGTTCTGGGAACCAATAAAATCAAAATTGTACCATGAGGACGTCCTTGTAGAAGCTCTGGTAGAGACTTGCCACTGGAAGGCAGAGAGCGATAAGAATAAGAGACGACGAGAGCTTACGCCCACTGACTTGCCGTAATAGGCTTTATAATAACGCCAATACATTGCAAACGACGTAGCTCTGTGGCAACTTTGCGATGAACTGCTTGAAGGACAAAACTGTTGACGTGCGTCTGGACGAATACTTTTGCTCACCTCAGAGATCCATCAAATAAAATTTGAAATTCATTAGATAAGGCATTCACATCAGTATAAGATGTATGAGAAGCCATGTGCAGCCCATTGTCCTGTATTTTCAGTTCAAAGACATCAAAAGCATCCAACACAAAACTGATATGACTCGAAGCTGCACGAGTGACAGTAAATGGCACTGATTTTGTGGTCTTCTTATTAGTAGCGTTTAAGACACAAGTTCCTAAAATGTCAATTTTAGCGCCATCGTGAGTCGTCACACAAGTATTTTAAGAGAACAATGGCGAACTGCCAAGCAGTTTGTAAGTATTTTGATTCAGTAATGTAAGAGATGCACCCGTGTCTAGTTGAAACTGCACATCATGCTGACCAATTTCAGAGAAATAAACAACTTTTTTGAACTTCTAATAACTTTAAATCGGCTCCTGACAGGGTTTTACTTTATTAGAAGTAGCAGATGTGGGTGCAGATTTCCAACATTTGCGTCGATTTGACATTTTGGTGTCATTAATAACATTTATATCCATGAGTTCTACATGCTGTCGATGTGTTGAAGGATTCGGCTATTGTAGCTTTTGAGAGCAGACTTGCTGTACGTGACCAGGTCTGTTACAGAAAAGAACATGCATCGTCCCTCTGTGGACAAAGTTAACGTTCGTGGTGGACAGAGAGCTGGGGGCATTATTTTAATTTATGCGCGGCCCTTGTTTACCAAACTCTGTGCCCGTGATGGCCCGCAGGAGCATGGCTGGCCGCACCTATTGGCAGCTGTTTGCCGCGGCACTTTGTCAACAGCAGCGATTACGGGAAATCGCATGTCAGTGTTTGCTGAATCACAGTCTCGAGAATTTGCTCAACATCTGTTGGGTTTGATTCCTTCGCCAGGAACGCTCTGAGTAGTTGCGTCACGCAGAATTTCATCAGCATGTGGTTTTCCAGAGGAACAGTAAAATTGGCTATTTCTAGGAAGACCCCGTAGCTCAGTAATTCATTCCTTGTAGGTTTTCTGCTGTCGTTCGGTACATCGAAAGAATCTGAATCGAGCGACAGCAACGTCAAGTTTGCTGCCAAAGCAATCCGTCAGAGTCGTAACACTCTTCTACTTGTGCGTGTCAGACTCAAGAAACAGTTTGACAAGGTGAGTGAAGGTAGATTTTCCAGTCTTCTACCTCCTCGTCACAACTACGAAAAGGTGGCACAGCGACTTTATTGCTTTTATCCCTCTTGTCTAAGCATCAATGCTTGAAAAACATGAGCTGCGACTTCTACTGTGACTGAGACCAAAATAATTTATGTAAGTTCACGTTCGCGTTAGGCATCATGGTAAATAATGAACCACACAAATTTATATGATAATTTAAGAATATTTCTGCTGTCCGCCTTCCTGAAACAGAAAATTACTCACATGCACAGTAAATTACTACGCACAAGCACTACACCTTTTTCCGCTATCTGCTTGTCACGGTGTATCAAACAGAAATTACCGACTGTGTTGTTTCGTTGGGAATCGAGGAGGACAGCGTAGGTTATCTTCAGTCAGAAACATTCCTAACAATTAGTAATAAAATGATATTTATTAAGTACGAAGAAATCCTCAACTTCCTTTTTCCGGACGGCGTAAGCTTGTTAAAGTTTTCCGGTAAGACGTGATACAACTACAGAGGTAGTCAGGTTGGTGGTACATCCGCCGTAGCTCAGTGTTCCGGTGTTTAACAACGCATCGACCAATCGCCATCCAAACACGTGATGTCCATGGGTTGGCAATTGCGGCCCCTGGCCGACCTCGATATAGTTCGTACTGCCAACCCATACAGCTGTTGCTCCATGAGTGTCTCGAGCGGTGTTTATCGATTGTGATGCGGTACTCTCAGGAGTCGAGAGTACCGTCAGCACAAGGACGAAAGGGAATTTAAGCGCAAACGAGTTGCCTACTTCCTCTCAACCACCGCAATGAGGAGTCTATACGCTACTCTCTTGACACGTTTGCTTTCTTTTCTTTTGGTCGCTGTGTACTAAGAGTATTATATTTGTTCGAGTAAACACAACAATAAAGTTTCTTGTTAGTAATTGCTTTAGTTTTACAACATACAAATGTACTATGACAGAGCTGGCCTTCTGTAGATGTTAGGGATTTTGTCCTGCAGAACGTCTACTAAGAATTACTGAAGCTTTGTTAGCATGATTGCTTAGCATGGATAGTGTATGATAAATTATACAAAAACACAAAATGTAGCTGGATTTAGGACCACCTTTCAGTAACTTTATTAAGGTGAACGTTCCTAAAATGAACTGAAGGAATACAGAAGTATACAGGGTGAAACAATGTGGTCAAAGTTGCACGAAACAACTTTCACACTGAGAGAAAACATTTCCGTGTTAGAGCTCAGTCTCTGCAATTCATCAACACAACGAAGACATTTCAGCTGGAGGAGGAGCTTCTTCGTGAACTTCGTGACGACCCTGGGGTCAGCGTAAGACAATTAGCTGCCAAATGTAATGTTGACTAGCAGGAGAGTGCTACATGAAAACCTGCTGCATCCCTACCATGTACACCATGTGCAGGCAATATCAGCAGCTGATTTTCCTGCACAGTCACGCTTATGTGAATGGTTCATTCTTCCTGCATTCCCAACAGTCCTTCCTTAAGTAAATTTCCTGTGGGTTGCCAAATGCTCTTATCCGGCAAGTGATGGAATTATAGGTCGATGACGTTTTGGGACGCACAGCACACCTAGCCACAAATAGAAACGTCAGCCAGTACACCGCGTGCGGTTCTTCAGAGCTCGACAAACATAGTTGAACATCTCAATAGTGCTGAATTTTGCACGATTTGGCACAGAGGGATGAGATAATAGGTGTGGGTAAAAGAGGGATGTGAAGAGAAGCCTTTAGTGAGCTTCTCATATGGAGACCTGATGCAGCCTTTCCGCCAGCGAATTTGTCTCGGGGGACGTGGTGTTGGTGAATTTCACGTTACAGTCCAACCGTCTATCATTCACAAATTTGTGTTCAACCATGATATATTCCGTAAAATATCCAAGACGTACAGAGACTCTCAGTATAGCGACATGACATTTTTAACGACGTATCCTTGTTTTCGTTGATGAAAACGGCAAGTTAGAACTTTATAGGGAGAGAAAGAGGTAAAAATAAAAATGTAGAAATATAAAGAGGGAAATTACAGTGGGTTGATACACAGTCTAAGGGACCCATGGCCTCCAGGCGGTCGTTGCGGAGGAATAATGTAATATTTTAGTCATCTTGTCCACGTCTCGTGACATATTCATTTTAGCCTGCAGATATCTCAGATTATGTGGCTGCCTTAGCTTCTCGGTTTTACGTACTTGCATTTTTTGTCTATTTTGGAGGACACATAATTCATCATTATACGATTCCAAAGTAGCCTGGGATCACGTGAGATTGGACATTGTCTCTTAAGGAACACTTGATACGAATACCTGCTAAGCTCAAAAGCAGAAACAACGTCCTCCATAAACTCTGTGGCAGTAGTTGAGGATCCTTAGGAGACACTCTTCAAGTGTCAGTCCTCGGATCAGTATACTCGACAGGAGAGTACTGAGGGCCTGTCTTGCTGAATAGTCTATACATAAAAACATAAAAGTACAACTTAGCAAAGGCCTGCACATTGTTAGTAGGTCAATACGGTCTACTCCCACATACTGGTTACACGTTTTAAGCCACAATCCGCCTTCTGATGTCAGACGGAAGGGTGTGCTACTAAGTGGTTACCAGAAGAATGCCAATCGCCCCGACCTTCAAATGTTGAATGGTGCTCGTATTCCCTGTGGAACGAAAAAGTTTGAGATCAAGACTTCCCACTCTAATCATAGCCAGGACTCTTACGGAAATTGAAGTCAGTCCATCCAAGAATGGAAACGTTGCTGGACTCAAAACTGTCCTCCATAATGCCTGAAACTGGCCTGCACATAGAAGGAACACCATGGAATTGACTAGCCTCGGCCAATTTGGACTACCCTGAACAGTGTCCCATAGTTTAACGGAAGAAATGCAGACGCTCTCCATAAGTGGAGCGAATCTTCAGCGCAGAACCATCCTGCGACTGTAGTGTAGAATGACAGAACTGCTCATGATGTATAAAAATGACAAAGATCCTTTCGAAGATTTCGTCATTGCAAAGAGTAGTGTGATAAAATACGTAAAAAACTCCAATATCGATGTATAACTGTTGTTATTTGTGTTATTTTACCCTCGATAGATGTGTTTAAATGTTGACATGTAGTAGTTTACTAATCTTTGCATATACAGGGCGTCTCAAAATTATAGCCGCTGACTTCTCGGGGATGTATAATAAGATGTCTTGGAAACAAAATGAGGTTAGGGACCCTGTCAAAGTCGTCATCCATTCACGCTATATAGCGTCAAAGTTACAGCGCCGGCGCCTGTATAGCTCATTAGTCATAAGAAGTGTTGAGTGCTATCGACAAGGGATTTCCAATTGATTCCATATTTTTAGATTTCCAGAAGGCTTTTGACACAGTATCTCACGAGCGGCTTGTAATCAAATTGCGTGCTTATAGAATATCGTCTCAGATATACGATTCGATTCGTGTTTTCCTGTCACAGAGGTAATATTTCGCAGTAACTGACATCGAATAAAACTTATTTATGGCGTTCCTGATGGTAGTGCTATGGCCACTCTATTGTTCCTTATCTACTTAACGATTTAGGAGACAATCAAAGCAGCTGTCATACATCGTTTTCAGATGATGCTGTCGTTTATTGTTTACTAAAGTCATCAGAAGATTTAAAAAAATTATAAAACGATTTAGATAGGATATTCGAAAATTGGCAATTGACTCTATATAATGTAATGACTGAGATCATCCACATGAGAGCTAAAAGGAATCCGTTAAAGTTCAGTTACAAGATAAATCAGTCATATCTAAAGGCGGTGAATTCAACTAAATACCTATAAATTACAATTACGAACAACTTAACTTGGAAAGAATTCATAGACAATGTTGTGGGGAAGGCGCCAACTAAAGACTGCATTTCATTATCAGAATGGTTAAAAGATGCAACAGATCTACTGAAGATACTGCGTACGGTACGCTTGTCCGTCCTCTTTTCGAATAGTTCTGCGCGGTGTGGGATCCTTACCAAATAGGATTAAAAGAGCAGCACGTTTTGTATCGTCGAAAAATAGAGGAAAGAGTGTCACATACATGATATAGGATTTGGAGTGGACATCATTAAAACAAAGGCGTTTTTCGCTGCGCCGGAATCTTCTCGCGAAATTTCAGCCACCATATTTCTTCTCCAAACGCGAAAATATTTTGTTGACGCCGACCTACATAGGGAGAAACGATGATCACAATAAAATAAGGGAAATCAGATCTCGCAAGGTAAGATTTAGGTTTTCGATTTTTCGGTGAGCTGTGTGAGAGTGGAATAACTGAGAATTATTGTGAAGATGGTTCGATGAACTGACTGGCAGGCACTTATTGTGATTTGCAGAGTATCCACGTAGATGTAAATGTAGGTGCAGACACTATAACCCCTGACCTACAACCGATGTAAACCCGTCTAGGCGATAGCAGCGTCACCTGGAGAGGAATGACTGCTAGCCACACACACGCATGGTGCATGTAGTATCAGTAATCATGCTGTTCGTGTTAGAATGGGGAAGGAGTTTAACCGAGGGCAGATTGCGGTGGCTCGGCGCGAACATTTCGGAGACTACACGAGTTATCGGGTGTTCGACGACTGGTGTGACGAGTGTCTTCAACATTTGGCGAAACCATGTTGAAACCACGTTACGACGACGTGGGACTGGACGGCCACCCCTCGCTACAGGCGTCGGATGTCGTAGGATGGGCAGACTGGTGACACAGGACAGGCGGCGAACTGTGCAGGAACTTGTAACCTCCCCCTCACTTATCGACCTTAATGACAGTGAGAAATTAAACCGCGTGTACCTAATGGAAATTTGGGAAAATCAATCGTCACCGAAGTTAATCTGTCGGTAAAGAGGGAGGAAAGGGTTACATCTAAATGAAAGGAAAAATGTAAATGAAATTGGTGGAAATTAATTTTGAGAAAAGTGTAAAATTAATAAAGGAAGTAAATGTGCGGCCGTTACGTTAACAATTAACTAGCGGGAATTAGATATTTGAGATTTGGGGGAAATTACGATCGCCAGTCCTATGGACAATTACTATAGTAACTGAAAAAGAAAGGTTATTACACATATAACTAGCACTAGAAGCGTGGCAACTGAAGGTTGACACGTGTAGTGTGAAAACTGAAAGTTTGTCAGAAGTAATAAATTTCGCTACACTCTGACTTAATTTAGCAAAAGAATTAATAAAACCGGAAAATTGGAAGTTAATTTAGTGACTGAAATTAATAGTGAGCTTTGTTTCTGAAGCACATCGATACGGTTAGTCTTGGGCTACCTCAACAATCATTTCAAAAGCTACTTGAATCTACGTGATTTAGAAATAAGAGATTTAACTTTGAACTTGAACTAAATGATTGTGAACAATTAACAATAGTAAAATTTAGTACGTACCAAGCTGAGCTGCAGTCACAGGTAAGATAAAATACAGTAACAAAACTCGCACTCTTAATTTGTGCTTGTGTAATCTAAATATTGTAACCAGCTATGAATACCTTAACTGAACTTTGAAATTAAAGCAGTGAAATGGAATGATGTTACTTTAATGCTGGCGTCTGAATTTGAACGACACTCGGGTTCATTTCGGAAAAGGAAGGGACCCTGCTTGGTAATGCAATTGGGACAATGAGCAACAAAGGTTCATGCTAAGTTGCTGTAATTTTGTGATGCAACAATTTTAAAAGCTGAGGTCTGCCATACAGTTCTGAAACTTTACGTGCGTCCAGTCTTCCTTGGTTGATTGAAGGTTTGAAGCTGCCGATCGAGGGGGTGGCGACAGTCACTCATTGTCGGCCGTCACTGTTGCAGAAGCTGGATGTTGGCGCGCCTTCTTCTCGACACGGTCTCCAGCCGAAACGGGCTCTTGATGTGTGCCAGCTAACGCTTCCCGTCCGCGACGCCATGTCCGAAACTATCATAGCAAGTCGAGCGCAATTACATGCTACCAAACCCCGAAAGCGCGGCAACTCGCGGAAGCGTCACACACTGCACTACCCCAGCCAGACTCCACGTGACAGAGTTAACCCTCTCAAAGATCGTAAACACTTTGGTTCTCCACACGACCTATCGATGTAATCGTTCGATAGCATAGTTTTCCCTAGGCAAGACCCAGCGTAAAAATACAAATAATATTTACAAAACAACCAATTATACATCGACATAAATGCATAAATATATATATATATATATATATATATATATATATATATATATATATACAAATAGTAAAACAATTACAATATATAAAGACACAGAAATGTCATATCTTGAGGTAACAAAACAAGGAAAAAAATTATAGTACAATAGATGGAAATAGGAGGATATGCATTTCCGGCGTTACAAACTAACATCAGACAATGGTGGGCAGAGTACAAGTGTGTCTGAAAGCATAGTGCACCACACAATACTGACGATGGGCGACCCATGCACGTGCTAATGTTAACATCGTCTGATGAATCCCGATACCTTCTTCATCAGGACGATGGGAGGGCGCCAATCCATCATCTTCCAGGAGAAGAGCTCCTTGATCCCCGTAAGGCGGGACGGAGACAATTTGCCGGCGGCTCCACTGTGCTGTCGGGAACATTCATGTGGGCACCCATGGGTCCAGTGGAGCTCGTGCGAGGTACCACGAGGCCAATGAGTATCGTACACAGTCTGCAGGCCACGTAAACCCTTTCACGATGATTATGTTTCCCGACGGCAGTGTCATTTTTCAACAAGATAATGCGCCACGTCACAAGGTCTGGAGTATGATGGAGTAGGTCGAAGAATACAGTGGCGAGTTCCAATTGATGTGCTGGCCCCACAACTCGCCAGATCCGAACCCGATCGAACACGTCTGGTTGCGATTGAACGTAGCGTCAGAGCTCATCGCTCCCTTCCCCGGAATTGACGGAATTAGGTGGCTTGTGTGTGCGGATGTGGTGCCAACCCCTCCATTTACCTACCAAGGGCTCATTGCTTCCACGCCACGACACGTCGCCGCTATTATCCGTGGTGGACTATTAGGTAGATGGTCATAATGTTCTGGCTGATCAGTGTATGTATGCACAGGATGATTCCGTGATGATTTTACAAACTATGAGGGATGATGGAGAAGGATAACTGTATCAGATTAGGTAGGGGGCCATGGTCCGGAAACGAACGAGTATAAAGCTATATGGTACTGTAGTTGGCAATTTTCAATGGTGGTAGTATGGAACAAAATGAGTTCAGTAAACATGTACTCTAAAGCGCCTATCTGAGGAGCTAAGAGCACTTTTTCATATCCGCTCCTCTGACAAAAATCCCCTCCATTGAACAAATGCTCATAGCTTATAAGGCATGCATTTTAAGGCCCATGTTTGGCGAACATTTTTGTGACCCTGATCCATACTACAACCGCCGAAAGTCTTAGCGCCAGCAGTACCTGTACTTGTATTACACCGTCGCAGGTATCAGAACGATTTTCGCTTGTAACTTCCGAGTCGTTCGTTTTCGGGCCAGGATCCCTTGCGTCAAATTGATAAATTTATCCTTCTCCATCATCCCTGAAAGTTTGTATCATCGTAACTGGATCACCCTACATAAACATTCATAAATGGGAACCGGAGATTCTAACATCGACGCTCAGTAGCGTGGTTCGATAACTTTTCCTGACACTGGTTTCTATCTTCATTTTGTTCCTAGGGACACCTATCACACCCCTTCGATGTTAGTCGGCTTAATTTTGAAAAACCATGTATATTTTATAAAGGTGATTGTAATAGTCAGACAATGAGATTCAGTTTTTACAACACACTTATTAAAGTTCAGTTTTTCTTCAGCAATTTAGTGAGTTTAAATCCTGCCACTGCTTGCTCACGAAAGAATTTCATATTTTCATAACGAATTTTACTCTGCTAAATGATTAATTACTGAAATGTAAAGGAATGGTAAATCTGTAGCCTCTAAGTGCAAGTCATTTCAACAGAGAACTGCGTATTCTCGCCTGAATAATGAAATGAACTAACCAAAACCAATGAAGAAAAATTTCACTAAAACTTTCTGTTTTTCAAACACGTTACAATTACGTGCAAGCAAGCAAAGCAGCAGCACTTTGCCTCAGAAAATCGTCAATTGTCCAACTAATCTCTAGAAAATCTTATTTCACTACTCATCATCCTCTGTAATTTTGCCTCTGGGCTCTGCAAGCTGTTTCAAGACCGCTACCAACCTAAGATCACAGTGCTTGTTCAGCAAAGCTCTGTGGCGTAACACATTTACTATCGAAAACTACTGTTTGAAAAATGTTTATCCTACAAGTAAAAGTTTAGCCTACAGGTGAAAGCATAAAGCTCACATGCAAGTGGAAAGTAAGAGAAGCCTTGTTGAAAAATTACAAACAGGACGTGCATCTGCATCCTTATAAATTTACCGTTGTGCGTGAATTAAAACGTGCAGATGAACTTTCGCATGAAAGTGGAATCAGGACTTTTGGGTCCTCAGTTTTTTCCTTCAACAAACGGCACCTGACTCAGCCTGTCAGGAGATGTTAATTCTCATACTCCATTATGCATCAGAAAATCCCCTTTAGTGCTTTGAATAGCAGTTGAATAATCTCAAGATTAGTGCTCGGTGTGCAATATCTGTTGCCCGCAACATAACACGATTCCCTTGCCACGTTCGTAATGGAAACCGGTATATCAAGAAATTGTTTAGTGCATATGGGGATCAGCTCACAGAGGATGAACGACTGTATGGCGATTTGCAGCAACACAAAGAAACGGCACACTTCTCCTTGACAACCTTGTCACGAGTACATGATGTGTTCAATGTGGAGAGATCACTAAAGACTGTGCAATCCCTTGGCCACCTCGATCGTATGGTATCTCTGCCTCTGATTTTTATCCGTGAAGCAAATTGAAGGGTCAGAAACACACAGATAATCCTCACACTCTGGAAACCATACAGCAGAATACTGAACACGCTGTTGCTGCTGTCCCTCAGGCAAAGCAGCTACGAGTCTGCCACAGTTTGATAAATGGAGCACTGCGCTGCATCAGCGGAGGTTATTTGCAGCATCCTCGGTATATTCAGTAAAAGGGGTCGCTATTACGTCAGTCTTAAAGTATATATTTTCCATACCGCTTTTATTTTATCCTCCCTCCATAAAAAATTACAATTTTCACCCGTTTAACCATAATGCCACTATCTTCTGTATGTACATACTTCCAATTATTTACTTTTCCAGTCGCGTTAGCAGTGCAAAAATGCCCGTTTAGACGGTGAGGTGTACATTTATACATGTCTCTGTTACTGGCTGCAGTCGAGTTTCATCTCAGAGGCCTAACGTATCTCCGCCACGGTTTTTGCCAGAGACAGATCGAAGGCGACAGTGACATGGCGTTCCCTAACTGACAGCTGACAGCGGATAAATTATTTTCCTTGGCGTCTCGTCGCAAGACAGATCGACAGGGGCGCTGTTCAGCTACGTACACTACTCCCCAGGGTATGATATTTATTAGGAAAGCCGCTGTTTCCTTATTCCCTGAAAGGGTATGAAACCCTCCAACACTCCAACGACAGTTGAAAAATGGTAGTTAACGACTACATTCCAGGGAAACAAGAAGGGAGTTCTGTAAGTCTAAAAGTAAAGCAAAATCATATTAACAGAAGCCGCGCTGAATTTAAAAAACGATTATCAATGAACAGCTGCCTCATAAACTAGAAACAAGTGACACTCTACGGTCCGAATAGCAGAATGTCCTTTTTGTCACCTGTTAGTTACTTAAGTAGTGTTCGCTTAAAAATACGAAAGCGACACTAGTTTCGCACCAAAACTTTTGCAGAAAATACGTGATCGTGAGAGTAACATGTAACTCTTCAAGAATTCCTCGTACGTTTCTGTGATCGTAACTTAATGATTTCCGTAGTTCTACATCTGGTTCATAGTAGTTAATGAATCCATCTCTCCCACATCAGAGGCAGCCAAATGTTTTAAATTCAGTACTTTACTGTCTTCTTGAATAGTATTTTGGCAGGAGAAACGGAGGTGGCTTGACCTGGAAATCATCGACCAATGAACATGGACTGAAGAGTCAAAGAAACTTGTACACCTGCCTAATATCATTTAGGGCATCCGCGAGCATGCAGAAGTGCCGCAACACGACGTACCATGGACTCGACTAATGTCTGAAGTAGTGCTGGAGGAAAATGACACCATCAATCCTGCAGGGCTGTCCGCAAATCCGTAAGAGTACGAGGGGCGGAGATCTCTTCTGAACAGCACGTATCAACGCATCCAGATACGCTCAATAATGTTCATGTCTGGGAAGTTTGGTGGCCAGCGGAAGTTCCTGGAGCCACTCTCTTGCAATTCTAGGCTTGTCGGGTGTCGTATCGTCCGGCTGGAATTTCCCAAGTCCGTCGGAATCACAATGGACATGACTGGATGCAGGTGATGAGACAGGATGCTTACATACATGCAACCTGTCACAGTCATATCTAGACGCATCAGGGGTCCCATATCACTCCAACCGCATACTCCCCCACACTATTAAGAACATCCACCAGCTTGAAGAGTCCCCTGTTGATATGCAGGGTCCGTGGATTCATGACGTTGTCGCCATACTCGTACACATTCATCCACTCGATACAATTTGAACCGAGACACTTTCGACCAGGTAACATGTTTCCAGACATCAACAGATCATTGTCGGTGTTGAAAGACCCAGGCGCGGCGTAAAGCTTTGTGTCGCGCAGTCATCAAGGGCACACGGATGAGCCTTCGGCTCCGAAAGCCCATATCGATGATGTTTCCTTGAATGGTTCGCACGCTGTCACTTGTTGATGGTCCACCATTGAAATCTGCAGCAATTTATGGAAGTGTAGCACTTCTGTCACGTTGAACGATTGTCTTCAACCGTCGTTGGTCCCGTCTTTGCAGGATCTTTCTCCAGCCGTAGCGAAGTTGGAGGTTTGATGTTCTACCAGATACTCACACTACATTCGTGAAATGGCCGTACGGCAAAATCCCCACTTCATCGCTACCTCGGCGATGTTGTGTCCCATCGCTCGTGCGCCGACTCTAACATCACGTTCCAACTCACTTATATCTTGACAACCTGCCATTGTCGCAGCAGTAACCAATCTAACAACTGGGCCAGACTCTTGTTGTCTTATATAGGCATCGCCTACCGCAGCACCGTACTCTGCCTGTTTAAATATCTCTGTATTTGAATATGCATGCCTATACCAGTTTCTTAGGCGCTTCAGTGTACGGAAATATTAGCTATAGCAGGGTCGAGTCCAAGAATTATAATCTCAGTTCCATGGGGGGCATAGGACACTTTATTTTATGTCTGTAGCCATTGTCCTCAATGCTATTTGTGTGAAAGCAATGATAAGTGACGCAGAAAGAATAATCTACGACGATTATTACAAAAAAAAAGAGACGAAGCAAAACGCGTTTTGGATGGTGCTCATCTAATAAAAGTGGAGGAACCCTAACATGTCTCCACCAACGTCTGTTACACGCAAATTTGAAGGTTACGGAAAACAATAATAGTTAACCTCCCTGGGAGGAACTATAATACATCCGCAAAGCAAATCATCGCACGTCAGCTAAAACCAAAAGTTGTCCCCTAACAAATACCTCACCAAACACATTGGACACGTCGTGGTCGGCAGCTGTGTAATACCTTAATGGTGGGCATAGCACAACTTGCATATTTGCTGAACACACGACAATAACCCACACGAGAACTGGTGCAAAATAAAGTAGCATGCAAGTAAAACAAACATCACTAGGAATAAAATAAATATGCATAAGTGATTAAAAAGCGAATGACAGCATTAAGGCTGACTTATTTCGCTCTTACTAGCAATAGCAACAGCTACTTACAAGAATAATGCACTGTCGGAAGTTAATGAGTTTGCAGAATTATAATGTCTATAGTCAAAAATGATTTACTGAGTGAAACATCGTTTAATTATAATCCTGAATGTTACTGAAAAAGAAAGAAAAACTGGTGGTTCAGTGTGATATTTTACAGTTGCGTAAAATAAGTGACAACGAGAAACTACCATTGCTTTTTGGAAAGGTCCATACAGGATCATTTACAGAAATAGTTGGCGCGAGTTGAGCTTTCTACCAGTGTTTTTCAAAGTCAGTCTCCACTTAACAGGCGGTGTCGGTGTGTCGTCGACGCCCGCGTCATTGGTCCGTAAGCCTTGAGCGTGCCATCCGTTAATTACTGTCGTCTTGCTGTTGCTCTTTAGTTCCGTCAACGACGGACAGCTGGTGGGAAAATCGTGCAGTCTGAAATTTTTGTTCAGTGAAAGGAGAGAATGTCATGAATAATCTACTAAAACTCCTGACCAGTTTGATGTGAGCGTTGGGGAGGAGCCGTTGGGGGGAGGGGGGCTTTTAAAGGTCACTTTTTAAAGTTATTCTTGAATAACTCTAAAACAGTGGCTTCTAGGAAAAATGTTTCCCAGTGAAAAATTAAACTACGTTACATTTCCTACAGGAAAAGATCGCATGCATCATTCTCTAGTACAAATATAATAAAATAAATAATCAAGATATCCTGATTTGCACAGAAAAATTTTCAGTGTTGATAGAAAAATAGCATATTATTAAAACAGCGTTTTAATAGTACAGAATTAATGATTACTGTCAAATAAAATTGGTTAAGAACAAATATTAAATTTGTATATGTGGTGTCTATTCGTGCAGACATTTGTATAACACTTGTAAGTACAATATGCCGCGTGAGGGGATAAATTACGCTCTGTGCGTGTGACAGGTTGGACGGGAAGAGGGAGGACGGTAGAAGAGAGGCAGAAAGTTGGTCGTTGGATGTGGTCGTCCATATCCTTCCTTCATAGGTCTGCAAACTGAAGACAGAGCAGGTGACTCCCCATTCTATCCATCCCATAACTTCGCAAGAAACAACTACAGGGTGTTTCACAAAGTTATAGCAAACCTTCACAGTATGCCTTTATGAATCAGCACGCAGACATGCACAGGGTTGGGTCCGCAGCTCGTGGTCGTGCGGTAGCGTTCTCGCTTCCCACGCCCGGGTTCCCGGCTTCGATTCCCGGCGGGGTCAGGGATTTTCTCTGCCTCGTGATGACTGGCTGTTGTGTGATGTCCTTAGGTTAGTTAGGTTTAATTAGTTCTAAGTTCGAGGGGACTGATGACCATACATGTTAAGTCCCATAGTGCTCAGACCCATTTGAACCATGCACAGGGTTGTTTGTTTTCCACAAACTGCATTAACGCTACATGGAATACAGATGTCAGTTAATAACATAATATTAACGCTAGAAACGCATGTGGGCGGAGTCTACGTAATTCTCTGTATAATTCTCTGTACGCTGTTCTAAACTGTTGCAGGGGAAACTGATACATAGTCAGCATTTATGGCCGCTGTAGCGTTCATCCAGGAGAGGCAATTCGCTCTGAGCACTATGGTATTTAACATCTGAGGTCATCAGTCCCCTAGGCTTAGAATTACTTAAACCTAATTAACCTAAGGACATCACACACATCCATGCCCGAGGCAGGATTCTAACCTGCGACCGTTTCAGCAGCGCGGTTCCGAACTGAAGCGCCAAGAACCGCTCGGCCACAGCGGCCGGCCATGAAGAGGTAACTTCACCCACCACGAACGCTGCTCGCTTTTCGTTTTGCAGACAAATTCTACCTCCCAACATTTCCTGTCGAATTCTCTTCTTTAATTACACAAAATAACTTCACTGAGCTGATGCTTATATAGAGAAGAACACAAAGTACACTCCTGGAAATTGAAATAAGAACACCGTGAATTCATTGTCCCAGGAAGGGGAAACTTTATTGACACATTCCTGGGGTCAGATACATCACATGATCACACTGACAAAACCACAGGCACATAGACACAGGCAACAGAGCATGCACAATGTCGGCACTAGTACAGTGTATATCCACCTTTCGCAGCAATGCAGGCTGCTATTCTCCCATGGAGACGATCGTAGAGATGCTGGATGTAGTCCTGTGGAACGGCTTGCCATGCCATTTCCACCTGGCGCCTCAGTTGGACCGGCGTTCGTGCTGGACGTGCAGACCGCGTGAGACGACGCTTCATCCAGTCCCAAACATGCTCAATGGAGGACAGATCCGGAGATCTTGCTGGCCAGGGTAGTTGACTTACACCTTCTAGAGCACGTTGGGTGGCACGGGATACATGCGGACGTGCATTGTCCTGTTGGAACAGCAAGTTCCCTTGCCGGTCTAGGAATGGTAGAACGATGGGTTCGATGACGGTTTTGATGTACCGTGCACTATTCAGTGTCCCCTCGACGATCACCAGTGGTGTACGGCCAGTGTAGGAGATCGCTCCCCACACCATAATGCCGGGTGTTGGCCCTGTGTGCCTCGGTCGTATGCAGTCCTGATTGTGGCGCTCACCTGTACGGCGCCAAACACGCATACGACCATCATTGGCACCAAGGCAGAAGCGACTCTCATCGCTGAAGACGACACGTCTCCATTCGTCCCTCCATTCACGCCTGTCGCGACACCACTGGAGGCGGGCTGCACGATGTTGGGGCGTGAGCGGAAGACGGCCTAACGGTGTGCGGGACCGTAGCCCAGCTTCATGGAGACGGTTGCGAATGGTCCTCGCCGATACCCCAGGAGCAACAGTGTCCCTAATTTGCTGGGAAGTGGCGGTGCGGTCCCCTACGGCACTGCGTAGGATCCTACGGTCTTGGCGTGCATCCGTGCGTCGCTGCGGTCCGGTCCCAGGTCGACGGGCACGTGCACCTTCCGCCGACCACTGGCGACAACATCGATGTACTGTGGAGACCTCACGCCCCACGTGTTGAGCAATTCGGCGGTACGTCCACCCGGCCTCCCGCATGCCCACTATACGCCCTCGCTCAAAGTCCGTCAACTGCACATACGGTTCACGTCCACGCTGTCGCGGCATGCTACCAGTGTTAAAGACTGCGATGGAGCTCCGTATGCCACGGCAAACTGACTGACACTGACGGCGGCGGTGCACAAATGCTGCGCAGCTAGCGCCATTCGACGGCCAACACCGCGGTTCCTGGTGTGTCCGCTGTGCTGTGCGTGTGATCATTGCTTGTACAACCCTCTCGCAGTGTCCGGAGCAAGTATGGTGGGTCTGACACACCGGTGTCAATGTGTTCTTTTTTCCATTTCCAGGAGTGTACAATTGCACTCACGCACCATGACAGTCATTTTGCTGTTCTCGTTCACCACTCTTTGTTGGTGTTTTTCTCTGGCGACCCGTCGACACGGTTGTACACTGCCCAACACATCTCTCTTCACCTTACACTTTCAAAAATTCCGGGTACATCGCTTTAGAGCTTCTTACAGAATTACAACTACATATTGTTCTACACATGGAAATCAAATTTAATCAACATCTTAATAAACGTGAGAACATACAGCATCAGAAAAAAATGGAAATAGGATTCATATTCATGAAAAATGCATGAGGAAAACAGAAATGTAGTTGTACGAAGAAATAAATTTACAAAATTCTTCCTGAGATATCTCTTTCAGTTTATCATGGAAATAAATCGGAAAACAAGGAAAAGGACTGCACAGGAAAAAGGAAAAAAAGTATATTGTTCTGTAGTGTTATTTTCACATACTGTCATAGGGAATCTAATGTGGACCATGCTATCCCCCATTACCGACGACTCGGCGATGGTAATCTCCTGATGTCTTCGAAAAAATGCGTTTAAGAGCATTACCTGTTTAAATTTGTGAATTTCGTTTGTGTTCGGCACGTTACGGTTTTATCCAGCTTAATATCGTCATACAGCACATGTGATCACTTACATTGTAGCTCTGGTTATACTATCCACAGCTGGTGGATATTCAAGTGATTGATGGAAAGAATATGGACATTGACTACAAAAGCATGCCACGAACTAACGTTCACTTCTCATTATCGCTTCAAATGGGGAGATCTGAAAGATGGTTGTAACCCCAGAGCCCGAGGAACATAACAAGGCAGACAATGCTTATGAGAGTGCACTGCTGATCAGCTCAGTGTGTAATTACGATTCCCACAGACTACATATAAGAAATTTCCCAACTCGGTTTACACAAGCAGCAATACATAACCCATTACTAGCTGTCAATTCCGGACGTACGACGAACCGGCAAGAGTAATGTAACACATGTTTGAACTGTCGAACTTTAAAAATGATACTTCGGTTGAGACATTCTAGCAAATCTATGTGCTCAGTAAGCTGTGTAACATCTAATATCCAATCTGAAGGTGGAATAGCCAATCTGAAGGTGGAATTCTATTGCCTCACTCCGACTATAGGTGACGTATCTTCTGTGTAAAGATGCCGTCTGGGTGACTGTCACGAATATTGTTATCGTGTGTCGTCGTATCTCTTTTCTTACTGAAGCTAATGGACATTAAGGAAAGGGGTAAACTAATCTTCTCTCAATCAATATCAAGAAAGCTGTAACGTTTTAGGCATCCGGCCAGCGGACATATCACTAGTATCAATTTTATGACCACCTTAGGTAGGACACGGTAAACAGATTTACATATGCGTAATCAGAAGCTGCACATCAGCTATTTAGAATTATGGACAAACTGACGGGTTAGCCATGGGATCCCCCATTGCTAGTATAATAGCTAAAATTTACATAAATCACATTGAACATTAGTTCCTTCCAACGCACCCACAACACCTTCAAAGAGTAGTATGCTAGAAAAGATACCTCGATGACATAATACGTTTATATAACTGAACCGACGCCTAGCTGCAACTTTTTCGTCTTTAACAAAATGCACCCCAAGATTCAGTGTACGATAGAATACCACTCTGGCTTTACACTCCCATTTTTAGATCTAAAAATTTCGTTACAGGACAGTAATGTTCACTTTAAAATATCTAGAAAACCCACAACGACTAGTTCTGTTATTCATTGCTCTTCATCCAAAGCAGCAAAAAATGGCAGCTGTTCGTGCTATGCCTTACCGCGAGGCTAGAGTCCCTGCCCCATAAGAAAATTGCCAGCGCGAGTTGGATACCATTAAATTCATAGCACGTGCTAATGGCTACCAACCGAATGTTGTTGATGTTGTTCATCAGCAAATGCAATCGAAAGGCGCTTCCAACGATATATACGGGATTACCTTGTCATCTACTAATAATGATAACTCTAAAAAAAATTTTTGCATGATTCCATATTTAGATGTTATATTTGGCAGGATTGGCAAATGGCCTTCTACACCGCCCATAAGGTCGGGCACCTATTGAAGCACCACGAAACCAGAGAAGACTATCGCTAAACTCAATCGGGCGTCTATCGCATCCAGTGTAATGAGTGCCCTTCCGCATACTTAGGCCAGACTGCCCGCTCCTTTAGCATACCGTCCAGAGACATCAGGATCTTAACATTTCCAAATCCGCTCTCACTAACCACTTGAAGGATCATAATTATTCCATTTCAAATACAAACACAAATTGCAGCATTGTACATATTCAACGTAAGGGCCCGGTTATAAACATTTTAGAAGAAATAGAAATTATCCGCATCATCTGCCGTGATCCATGTGGCATTTTGAGCGAGCAAATTGCCCGTAAGCCCGCAGGCTCGCCGAATAACTTTTCTGTTTTGAAGCAGCGTCCACCCTCATTTCCTTCTCTTTCTGGTCCCTGATTACTGTACGCCATACGTGTATACTTCTTAATTGGGTCAGTTTTTTTGTGGGCTTCAATCGGCTTAACGAAGGTCCTCCCAGTTCATTTTACATAGCTGTAAAATTGTCCTCTCTTAGCAAAAGTTTGCAGTTTTTCATTTTATACTATGAATATGGCGCATTATTGTACTGTGGCATTATCTGTGCCCTCACTAATTAAAAATTTACCTGTCTTTCATGATGTAAAATGCGTCTCAGGTTTTGTCTCATGTAAGTCTATTAGCTGTAGACTATTAGTTGGCAGGTTTTAAATTGAACCCACTTTTAATGTATCCTTTTAGTGCTATTGCTGCTACATATTAATTGGCATATTACTTTCTGACAGTATAGACTGTAAGGTTTCGCTACTTTCCCTGTGGATCAGTAATGAGAGTTGGTAAATAGGATTGGCAAATGTGTAGGTTTTTTTTAACGATGACTGTGGCGCGTTGTTCCACGTTGCCACTTATATATCCCCACTAAATTTTAAACTTGTTTGCCACCCATGTAAAAGGGAAGCTTCATTGCGCTTTACGGTTTATATAATAATTTTATATCGCAGTTTCCACTCAGTTTTACCGCAGTTCTGTACCGAGCTGTTCAATACGATCATTTACTACGCATAATACACTTTTAACTTATTTCGTGTATTTTTTTGTTTTTGTTCTTTCTTCATTTTCAATGTAAACCACTAATTCAAATTGTGAATGGCCGGGCTAGTGGCCCCGCGTTCTTCTCTCCGTCAATATATTGCAGCATTTTTGCCACTCAGGTTTACCAGTTTGCTTCCTCGTTCGCAACCGCTACTCCCTGTTCTACGCTCATAGGTAACACACTGTGCCTAGTACATGTCCACCGCAGCGCTCGGGGGTCCACAGCACAGTGTAAGTGTCCTGGCATTATTTGTATATTTCCCTCCCCAGGCAGTCATCCGTAGTACTGTCTGGTGTCACTTTCGCATTGACATAGGTTTCACATCATCTAGCCCGACCAGTGATTTCGAAATGTCTTTTTTTAATTTTTTAAAATCTTTTTATGAAATTTTTTTATGTGTGTGTTGCGGCGTGTGATAATTATCTCCCATCTCTTGTTATTTCCAGTGCGACATCTGAGGTTGGGGTTACGAGAGCCCGAAACCGGCAGTGTGGTAATAAAAGAAATTTACAACTGAAGCGGTATTTTCAACCTCTGGTATTACGAATTAGCTATATCGGCAGCAGAGATATGTGTCGTTGGTAACTTGTGAGACGAGTGTGCTCAAAATGAAGAGTTACAGCTGCATCATTTCTCCAAAATGCGGATCGAGAGAACGACACAATCATAGATTAACTGACCAAAAGTGTTGTTAGGTGTACATCCCAGTAATTGTCAGATGGAGTAGAACCCTACGGAATATAACCGCTAAACTCATCCATATTCCTTGAAACATGCTACTGGCGCTATTGTATCGTCTACGTTCTCTGTTACGGTGACTTAAAATCTGTCGCGTCTGCGGGCCGCTTTGAATGCGCACCCAACGGCTCAGACGCGCCCTGCGTACATCGCCGGAGAAATGGTGACGCCGGCCGCAACTGGCGAGAGCGCGCACCGAGGTGGTCCCAGTTCCTCAAGCGGTCAACAAACAAGCATCTGGAGAGCAATCTGCGCCTTGTGAGCATGGTTTTCTAAGTGTGCAGACCCCGCGCACGTGGGGCCCATCAATGGACTTTCTAATCGACGTGTGATTTTGATCCTTTTGGCTTTTAAGGGTATTTCATTTTTGGCTTAGTTGTGTGCCAAGGAGCACTAGCTTATAGCGTTTGGTGATCTTTGCTTTTCCAAAGATAAAGGTGACTGTGTTTGTTATGAACGCTTCCTATTCATTACTAAATGATAATGCCAGATTGTGTGTTAACATGTGTGCCCCATCGAATGGCCATTGCCGCGAATTCTTCGAGGAACGATTGTGATTATTGGTTAATTATTATTGGTTACTGTTTCTATGGCCCTTATTTTGACTGTTATCTATTTTTTGGGCCCCTTTCTCACATGGTTAGAAATTAAAGGCGATTTTATGTAGCTGCAAGCCTCTACTGGAAACCATATGTGAAAGTTTTTAATACTGATGTTGTTTTAAATGGAGTATAGACGATATAATAAACCTACAACATCAAGGCCAGGTCTTTTAATTCTTGTTTTGGCAATTAAATATCGTGAGAGTTTAAATTTTTGTATCTTCTTTGACCCTATATGCAGATACAGAGCCTCGGAAGACCTTGAAATTCGTACTTTTAAAATTTTCCTATTATTCTTGATCTGAATGCAAACCGATTACCCTTTGGCAGTCTTCTTATCAAGTCTGAGCTAAATTGTTTTACAGGCTTTTTTGCACGATTCAAAATACTTGCCGAAACACCATTAAATTATGTGCAGAGCTTATGAATCCGCCTTACATTTATACATGTTCTTTGTTCCATATTGACTTCCAAGTTTGTTTAGTAGCAACTAGCTACTAAATTAATAGTAACTGTGATACAAGCATTGGTGATGTTATCAGCAGCATGAGTAGTAGCAAGTGAGTGTAAGAGCAAAAATAATAGAAATTACCTTTGTTTATTAGTGATGTCGGTATATCTTCGAGCTTTTTGCAATTACATGCTTTTTGTAGCACATTATTTTTGTTCTGTGCGGCTATTGTCAAAGTCATTATTAGTTTAGTTATTTTGTAGCCGCAATTATGGTATTTTTACTGTCGTTACTTGTTCAGTTTTGCATCAGCCGTTCTTCGAGTGACTCGTATTTCGTTATGGAGGCATCAAGAAAAACAAAGAGAGTCAGTTTGTGCAGTTGCAGCTAATTTTGAAAGGCTTTGCTACTCAGTGGTATGAAGAAGCTGATTCATGCGAAGGTAGTTTTGAAAATAGAAGTAGTGAAGAATCAAGCTTTAAACCAATAAGTTTCCTTTGATTTACCTTTATGGTCACAAACGTTTTGTTAACAGATTACCGGTTTCGCTCCATAATGACCACCATCAGATATGTTTCATGAAAACAAAGTCCTAATGTTATAAAACAGATCTGATGATGGTCATTATAGACCGAAACTGGTAATCTGTTAACAAAAAGTTTGTGACCATAGACGTAAATTGAAGGAAACTTATTGTATATATTGGTCACTGTTTTATTCACCACAATGTCTCAGCTTGTAAAACTTTAAACCCGCTGATACAAGTTTTCTGGAAGATTACACTATTTCTTCAGATAATTAAGTATAATTAAGTTCCACATCAGCAACTCAGAGATGCCAGCATATACATTAGTCGTAATGGAATCATTTGGAATCTAGATCGTCTGCAACTGTCGTATGCTTTTTCACAATATCATAAGGAAGGCAGCCGGTCCAGGTCGGGGATTGAGAACCTGTAAACCTAAGGATGGCTGGGACTATTACATTTGCAAGAAAATACTAGATGGTCATCAGCTGCATAAATGTAGAAGGCAGAAGAATGGCTGCTCCACATACCAGAACTTGGAAAAATGTTTCACTTGTGGAAACAGAGGGTTTTCTTGGTCTTTTACAGCTAGTTGGCGTTGAGAAGGGTTGGGATCTCCCTGTAACAGAATTGTTAGTGGATGAAAAGGCAAATCCTACATATAAGGCCACAATGGCAGTAAATAGATTAGGGGATATAAGAAGAATAATAAGATTCGGCGACAGCTCGATCTATAGACGACAGACTTGCAGCTCTGCCATGTTTGACAGCCGTTTCTTGGTAAGTGTAGAAGCAGAATGATTTCTAACGATTCGTTCATAGTTAACGAACAGTTACTCCCACTCCGTGGAAAATGCGGCTTTATCCAACATAAAAGCACCAAACCCGCCAAGCATGACGTAAAGATGTTTTGGTTATATTATACTACATCTGCATACGCTTTAGACGGAATTTTGTACACGGGAAGGAAGCCGGATGAACAATTCAGAAAAATCTTGGATTGAATGTAGCGAAATATTTTAATGAAGGCATGTAAGGATCGTCCAGAAATATTGCTATTGACAATTACTTCACTAGTATTCAGGTGGCAGAGAAAATGTCTTCAGAAGCAAATTACCATGGTATGGCAATCAAACAAAATAAACTAGAAATCCGCAATGAGACGAAACCATTCCCCTCAAGAGTAATACATTACTCATTATTTGCCTTTAGTGGTGGAATCACATCGGTCAGTTATGTTCCCAAAAATGAAAAAAAATAAAATAAAATGGACCAGAAGGTTCGATATTGTACCTGAAACCGATAATCAAGGAAATGGCCATTTGCATTATCTACGAATATGACGGACGTTGTAGCAGTGAACAGTTAATTTTTTTCTGCCCTGTACCCGACATTCCATAGTATAACAGCTGATGAATGGCATTTGTTCTTAAGAGATTTAGAACAGGAAATGGTAAGACCACTAAAGGGGCTTCGAATTCCGATCCCTAACCTCCCAAAGAAAACAGCTCATTCTATGCACAGATGTGGTGTGCGAAAAGATGTCTCATCGCTGAATCAATTATCTGAATCAGGAAAGAGAAAAGTATGCCAATATTGAGCATATGACAAATATATGAAGTTCACCACAATATGTATGATGTGTGTAAAAACAACATAGAGGCTGTATTTGTGTTTCTTGTTTATCAAATGCTGTAAACTAAGAAAAATGCAGTATTTTGTGAAAGTGTGTAATAATTATTTCTCAACATATAACTTATAATTCCTATTATTGTGAACAATTAGAACGTTGTAATTCAAGAAAATGAACTGAATAACTCTTGTAACTTGTAGAACTGCTACTTATAGGTGAATTAATATAATTATTTGCATATATCGTATGTAAGTGATAAAATAAACTCTTAGAGTTCTTTAAAATGAACTTAATAAAACACAACTCAGGTTCGTCAGATTCTTTCAGTCTAAACTAGAAACACTTCAATACGTCAATAAATTTGAAAGAATTGAATGACGTAAAATAAGTACTGAGCCTCGCAGGCCTTGCATATTCATTCAAGTGTGTTTTGAACACCATGCGTCACCACCCATATAAGTGGCAGAACCTTGTGTTTGTTTAATGATTGTGCATGGGGGTTGTTATACATTGCGGTAATGCAATGTAAGCCAGCTGGGGACTCCTCTCTTGGTTGGGTTTTCTTACAAGTCCATGCGTTTGTGTTGATACGATATTTTTGTGTTGTTGTGCACATCTCTGAACCCTGCAACACCACTCCTAGCAACGATAGCTATATTTTGGTAGCTGACCATGGTTATCGAAGAGGTGACCCGTTTATTTTCAAATTTTAATAAATAGTTATCTGGGTTTTATTTTGCTCATTCTTTCGGAGACTACATGTTGTTCATTGTATCTCAGACTGCAAGGGAGGTGCCCAGCAGCGCAGAGCTGTTCAAAGAGGAGGTTATTCATGAACTGTCCACTACATGAGCGAGCTGGTTTCCCGCCTCAGGGAAGAATCTGACCGCGCAATGACCCCGCCCAAGATTCCAACTAACTAAGGTGAGAGACGCCATCGGCAGCATTCGGTTTACGCTAGAGGAATTTGTTTCGTTGATGTCTTTTTTGTAAATGGATAAACCACCACGCTCGAAAATTACTGGAATTAGGGCATGTGTGACGCATTACGCTAACAATACTCACTATTTGCTCAGATTCAACATGGAAGATGCGCGCTGTAAACAGATACAGTAGGTAGTTGACGAGTTGGTCGCGAGAACGCAGAGAATGATGAGACGTACTGCTGACGTCGTGCTGGAAGGTGTAGCCTTGTTCACGGAACGGGTGCGAAGAGAGGGAACTAGCCAAGACTTGTGTATGCATTTTCCGGGCTTTTTACTGAACTACTTAACTATTTATCGGGACTGCTGCGGGAGGGAGAAGTATTATCAGTGATGTGTATTGAGGAGGCTGAGCGACCACTTTGTTTTAAGTTGATGTCGCAGGATCATAGTGAAACGTTTAGTTTGAAGGAAGAGTAATCTTACCAAATTTTTTGTCCAGTGGTCACGGGGTATTTGGAATAATCCTTTAAGGAAGCGACGCGGAATAATTTGTACTTTTCGGAATTTAGGCGATCAGGCATACCACCAGTTGACAGAAAAAAAATTACTTTGTGTGCAGCGGCACGAAGAGTTATTGGGGAGATAGATAAAGAGTGTCAAGGACATTCCTAGAAGTGTGTGTTTAGGTTTCCTAGACTGCGGACAGTTCCTCGCCAGGCGACCCTTAACCTAGCACCTGTAACACGCGATATCTAAATGAGCGTGATCTGTTAACTGACGCCCGATTCCTTACCCCACTCTCTACAAGTGTGAGATTATTCGCAATATTTTGGAGGGAATGTGTCCCAGTGACAGATCTAGAGTTACTTTTAGTGAGCAACCGAAGGGTTTCCAACAGTTGGAAAGATTAATTTCGGAGCTTGAGGCCGTGCACCATGCTTAAGACACTCTTGCAGGGAGTGGCATCAGTTACCAGATCACGCCCATTTAGATATCATGTGTTATAGCTGCTAGGTTAAGGGTCACCTGGCGAGGAACCTCCAAATGCGATAAGAGGGGAAAGATGCCTCGTCTCAGGCCCTGATTTGTAAAGGGATCGTGTGATGGCGAGCTCAAGGGTGCCATTTTTTGTGAGAGTTTTAACGGTGAAACCAAACATGCACTTTTAGATTGCGGGAGTACTCTGAACCTGGTTGCCAGAGATTCGTATCTGGCATGCTGTGTAATATGCATGCTTCCTGAGCTCCATGGTGAGACGTAACTGTATAGAGTGGCAAATTAAGGGGAAATAAAATTTTTGGGGAAGTTCCCATTAATGTATGGGTTCAAGATTTTACCTTGCTTAGTAAAGTCGGAGCGGCTTCGAATTTGTCAGTTCTCGCTATTCTGGATGCGAATTTATGTACCTTACTGGCGTAATCCAGAACTCGAGGATGGGCACTTTTTTTTCTTTTTTTGGTTGAGCACACGTCTTTGATTTATGTAAGCACTGGGTGGCGACAATGGACACATTTAAGAAAGGCAACTATGATTTTAATCATTTATCTCCACAGCAGGTTCGTCAGTTCCACCGACTATGTGCTCCGTTTACTGATGTCCGATGGCATGGGTGAAGAGAAAAGGGAGAATACAACACACAGCTTAAAGGAAATACCCAAGTAAAGCACCTGCTACATTGCTTCTCTCCATATCGCATGAAGTAGCCTAATATCGCCATAGATGAGATGTTGGAATAGGAAGCCCCTATTCTTCTTCCATACTTGTTGTGTACAAGAGGCACGACACGATACATTATTCCGTGGATTACCGAGCCTAAGAAACGAGCGAGAGAGAAAGTTGCCTTCAGTCAGTACAGTTACCTGACCTGCTTATGTGTTTTGCTGGTTTCTGAAGGCGAAGATTTTTAGTACTCTCGATCTTTATCAGGCTTATTACCAGATTCTATCAGGTAAGGACATTAAAAACCTAACTGAGTTAGAGATAAATGTTTTACACAATATTACTGGATGTGAATATTTAAATATTAAAAATAGTTCGTATGGAGATTAATAATGAGTGTACGATTATTTTACCAGATAAATGATGGCGTCTTTTTGGGTAAAATATTCCGGAGGTAAAATAGTCCCCCATTTGGATCTCCGGGCGGGGACTACTGAAGAGGACGTCGTTATCAAGAGAAAGAAAACTGGCGTTCTACGGATCGGAGCGTGGAATGTCAGATCCCTTAATCGGGCAGGTAGGTTAGAAAATTTTAAAAGGGAAATGGACAGGTTAAATTTAGATATAGTGGGTATTAGTTAAGTTCGGTGGCAGGAGGAACAAGACTTTTGGTGAGATGAATACAGGGTTATAAATACAAAATCAAATAGGGGTAATGCAGGAGTAGGTTCAATAATGAATTAAAAAATAGGAGTGCGGGTAAGCTACTGCAAACAGCATAGTGAACGCATTATTGTGGCCAAGAAAGACAAGAAGCCCACGCCTACTACAGTAGTACAAGTTTATATGCCCACTAGCTCTGCAGATGAAGAAGAAATTGAAGAAATGTATGAGGAATAAAAGAAATTATTCAAGCAGTGAAGGGAGACGAAAATTTAATAGTTATGGGTGGCTGGAATTTGGTAGTAGGAAAAGGAAGAGAAGGAAACGTAGTAGGTGATTATGGACTGGGGGGAAGAAACGAAAGAGGAAGCCGTCTCGCAGAATTTTGCACAGAGCATAACTTAATCATAGTTAACACCTGGTTCAAGAATCACAAAAGAAGGTTGTATACATGGAAGAAGCCTGGAGATACTGACAGGCTTCAGATAGATTATGTAACGGTTAGACACAGATTTAGGGACCAGGTTTTAAATTGTAAGACATTTTCAGGGGCAGATGTGGACTCTGACCACAATCTATTGGTTATGAACTGTACAGTAAAACTGAAGGAACTGCAAAAAGGTGGAAATTTAAGGAGATGGGATCTGGATAAACTGACTAAACCAGAGGTTGTACAGAGTTTCAGGGAGAGCATAAGGAAACAATTGACAGGAATGGGGGAAAGAAATACAGTAGAAGAAGAATGGGTAGCTTTGAGGGATGAAATAGTGAAGGCAGCAGAGGCTCAAGGAGGTAAAAAGACGAAGTGTAGTAGAAATCCTTGGGTAGCAGAATAAATGTTGAATTTAACTGATGAAAGGAGAACATATAAAAATGCAGTAAATGAAGCAGGCAAAAAGGAATACAAACGTCTCAAAAATGAGATCGACAGGAAGTGCAACATGCCTAAGCAGGCATGGCTAGAGGACAAATGTGACGATGTAGAGGCTTATCTCACTATGGGTAACATAGGTACTGCCTAAAGAAAAATTGAAGA
Organism: Schistocerca serialis cubense; assembly: GCF_023864345.2. NCBI lineage: Eukaryota > Metazoa > Arthropoda > Insecta > Orthoptera > Acrididae > Schistocerca > Schistocerca serialis. Next base: position 787,108,893 of record NC_064638.1, on the reverse strand, counting down.
GACCTTTGGAGAAAAGAGAACCACTTGTATGAATATCAAGAGCTCAGATGGAAACCCAGTTCTGAGCAAAGAAGGGAGAGCAGAAAGGTGGAAGGAGTATATAGAGGGTATATACAAGGGTGATGTACTTGAGGAAAGTATTATGGAAATGGAAGAGGATGCAGATGAAGAGGAAATGGGAGATACGATACTGCGTGAAGAGTTTGACAGAGCACTGAAAGACCTGAGTCGAAACAAGGCCCTGGGAGTAGAGAACATTCCATCAAAACTACTGACAGCCTTTGGAGAGCCAGTCCTGACAAAACTCTACCATCTGGTGAGCAAGATGTATGAGACCGGCGAAATACCCTCAGACTTCAAGAAGAATATAATAATTCCAATCCCAAAGAAAGCAGGTGTTGACAGGTGGGAAAATTACCGAACTATCAGTTTAATAAGTCACAGCTGCAAAATACTAACGCGAATTCTTTACAGACGAGTGGAAAAATTGGTAGAAGCGGACCTCGGGGAAGATCAATTTGGATTCGGTAGAAATATTGGAACACGTGAGGCAATACTGACCTTACGACTTACCTTAGAAGAAAGATTAAGGAAAGCCAAACCTACGTTCCTAGCATTTGTAGAAACCAGATGGCAGTTACAGAAGTCAAGGGGCATGAAAGTGAAGCAGTGGTTGGGAAGGTAGTGAGACAGGGTTGTAGCCTCTCCCCGATGTTATTCAATCTGTATATTGAGCAAGCAGTATAGGAAACAAAAGAAAAATTCAGAGTAGGTATTAAAATCCATGGAGAAGAAATAAAAACTTTGAGGTTCGCCGATGACATTGTAATTCTGTCAGAGACAGCAAAGGACTTGGAAGAGCAGGTGAACGGAATGGACAGTGTCTTGAAAAGAGGATATACGATGAACATCAACAAAAGCAAAACGAGGATAATGGAATGTAGTCGAATTAAGTCGGGTGATGCTGAGGGAATTAGATTAGGAAATGAGACACTGAAAGTAGTAAAGGAGTTTTGCTATTTGGGGAGCAAAATAACTGATGATCGTCGAAGTAGAGAGGATATAAAATGTAGACTGGCAATGGCAAGGAAAGCGTTTCCGAAGAAGAGAAATTTTTTTAACATCGAGTATAGATTTAAGTGTCAGCAAGTCGTTTCTTAAAGTATTTGTATGGAGTGTAGTCATGTATGGAAGTGAAACGTGGACGATAAATAGTTTGGACAAGAAGAGAATAGAAGCTTTCGAAATGTGATGATTAAATGGGTAGATCACATAACTAATGAGGAGGTACTGAATAGAATTGGGGAGAAGAGGATTTTGTGGCACTACTTGACTAGAAGAAGGGATCGGTTGGTAGGACATGTTCTGAGGAATCAAGGGACCACCAATTTAGTATTGGAGGAGGGCAGCGTGGAGGGTAAAAATTGTAGAGGGAGACTAAGAGATGAATACACTAAACAGATTCATAAGGATGTAGGTTGCACTAGGTACTGGGAGATGAAGAAGCTTGCACAGGATAGAGTAGCATGGAGAGCTGCATCAAACCAGTCTCACGACTAAAGACCAAAACAACAACAACATATATTATCACTTAATTACTGATTCCGATTTGCAGTTAATTGAAAAAGAAAAACAGATGAAACTGAAATATAAAGGAATGAAGAAAGTTAAAAATACAAGTAATACAGAATTCATTCTGTGAAAATTTTGGATTTTTTGATGATGAACTTATTTAATTTTTTACATTCACAACAATTTATTTTATTTGTTTCCTTACGTTTACCTTTAGTGAGAAAAAATAATTTGTAATAAGTGAATGAAATTATAAAAAATATTCATTTTTATTAATTTTCTAACTAATGTAATACAAAATAGACGTTGTTCAAATGAAAAAAACGTGATTTAGACCTGAACATTGGATTATAGTAGGATAATTCAGTATGTTCTAGGTAAGTTTTTGTGAGCTAGTGAATGGGCGAGTGAGCTAGCTTACGGAAACTGAGATAGAACCTACTGAATTATCCTACTGTTGATGTAATAATACAGCAACACGTATTACATAGACACACAATGATCCATGGTGTCTTAATTAATTCTGCCCCAGCGTGAGCTGGCCAAGAACCCAGTTCCCTTATGCCCTTCAGTGACCCCTTTTGGATCTGTGTGTGTCAATCTGGAGGTTTCTGCAAGTGCTGTGCTAGTATTTGCAATATCAGTCAGGTACTTGACATTATTGTCTGTTATCATTGAGTATTTGATACCGCCGATTGTAATTTCTGTTTATTGAACACCTTATGGCCCTTCCTGGCGCGAGTTATTAGATTTGACCCGTAGCTAAAGATGTGTGCACACGGCCTAAATGTACATGTGTGCTTGTGTGTTTGTATTTGCATATTCTCTTACTTCGTGTTGAAGAGCCCTTCGTGTTATAGATGTGCATTTTAATCAGCCATCTGCCATTTGGTGCATATCTAAATTACATTGTCTGTTAGTCCCTAACATCCGAACCTCCAGATGTCAGACACTCAGATCGCTACCAAACGTTGTGTGTCGATTATCAACCAAAACACCGATTGATTTCGCACTGTATGCTGTCGTCCAGTACAACATGTCTAAATGGTAATTAAAAGTAACATAAAGAGCACAGAGTATATGAGAAGCGAATATGAGAAGACTACATGTCATGAAATATGATAGATGAGGTGGTAGAGCATAAGATCAGGTTGCTAAAGGTCCTGAGTTCGAAACCCAATCATGGCGACTTTTTTTAAACAGCGCACGTGAAAAATTGTTATATGGGAGAACTTTTTTCTGACATTTAAGACGTTTCGGAGTTCGTAGTAATGCTCTTTTGGCAGTCTAATTTCGCTTCGTTAGTTGGAAGTAACAATCCTATAGCGTAAATTTGTATAGATAACACTACACCTATGTATACTAACGTACTCCATAGGTTTGCTACTTTCAGCTAACAAAGCGAAAGCAATCTGCCAGAAGAACATTGCTACAAACTCTGAAACGCCCTTTTACATGTAAGCAAAATGTTCTCCCATGTAACAGTTTCACACATAAACTGTCGAAAGAAGTTAATATCAGTCGTTTTGGAACTCGAGATTTTCAGTACGTCGATCTAACGCTCTACCGACTCACCTTCGACAGATCATTCCGTAGTTGTGATGTTACTTTAATTATCGGTTACACATCTTCTAATAAACCACAGCACAAACTAAATTAGTTTTCTTTTTTTGATACTCTAACGACACAGAACGTTTGGTAACGATCTGAGAGTATGACATCTAGATGTTTGGGTGTAAGAGGCCCCAGTAAAGATATACCTTGACTTATTTAATCTCGTTTCAATTTTTCTCTAGTTATACCCTTATATGGTCTTGCACATTGTTTCTTGTTATTGCTAAGAGGTTAACTTGCAATGTTTATGAACGGACTGCTCCTATACTGAAGTTTTAATTGGTGGTTTCCCGGAAAATTATCTTTAATTGTCTATTTTATTATTGTTGCGTTGGTTAATTTATATCAGACTTGTTTTTTTGTTTTGGATATATTGACAGATTTGTATCGGCAGCGGTTGACGCGTTGGCATTCATCTGGTTCGGGTTTGGGAAGCGTTGTCCTTCTGCTTTGGCCGGTTTCCTGTCAGCGCACGAGGCCTGAGTGTTGGCAGGTCACACGCCCTTTTGTGGATCTACCGTTACAGCCACGAGTAGTTATCGTCATTCTTTTGGGAGCGTACCGCGGTGGAGATGTCACTGGATTAGGACTTACCTTTGGCAGTTTCTATTATTGTATGGTCCTTGTGGGCAAGTGATGAAGGTCTCTGGGAGAACTGAGCACTGTGTTTCTTGATTTCTAAAAAAAAAAAAAGCAGTGTTAACTGTCATTACCAATTTAATAACGTTTTAGGAGCCCTGTGGTTTCTTTAAGTACAACTTAATTTATGCATGGCAGCCTTTGAACAATCACTGAAGTATTACTGTTTGCTTTTGTTTTTACATGTGGGTAGTGTTTGGCTAGCTTGGCCGTATCTTGTCTATGTGGGAGCAGAGTAGCACCGTCTTGACACCAAAGTGTCGACATTGGCGTGGCGCTCCCTAGTTAGTAAAGAAAAAAATAATGTGCAATGGAGATGTATGTATTTTTAATGTCCTTTATTAACATTTGTTGAACTTATATGCCAAGTCCTGCTGTGACGCTAGTCGCAGGGATTGAGTGCAGCCTCAGGTTTATTTTACAAGCTAACTGTTTGTAATTGGGCCACCATTGTACTGCATAGTTGACATGTTCCTCCACTACTGTCTGTAATTTTATGTATAATGCAAATGCCCTTATGCATTGTGATTGTAATTTATAAATCTTAACTATTTGTATGAATTTGGCGAGAATCTTAGTAACTGTTAGTGGCTCATGATAGAATAGTTACTGATAAAAAATTATTTGTATGGGAACGATAAATGACGCATCAAGTTGGGCCACCCTTACACGCGTTTCTCTTAAATTAATCCCGATACTTATTCTGGGTCTCACTCGGTACATACTAACAGCAAGTCAAGTAGTACGAGGGACAACCACAGCTGTGATGATACGAGGATGGGAGTCAAAGTGACGGCTCGAAATTTTTTATGAAAACTCTTAAAGCTTTCTAAATAAAACAAACGTTATTACCATTCTACACCTTATTCTTCATGTCTGCATATTTTGTAACCGCCCTATTAAACTATTAGAAACTTAGTCAGCCGGTGTTGTAATTTTGGAATGAGAGTTCGTACGAATGTCACGTAATAAATATTTCGCTTGAGGCGCCGTTGTGACAGAGGCAAGGTCAACTGTGGAAACTAATACCCTGAATACTATAAGTAACGTTATTAAGGGGCTCCGGAACGCCCTATACTTGCAATGTTAAAATAACGCTTATAAATTACATCTTTCCTCACAAAGTATTTGAGGTAGGAAGTTGAACTTAATACAGATTATTTATTGGAATGTGGGCTACAACTTAACACAGGGATTTTACAAAATTTTAGTTCAGTAATTAAAGATGATTTTTTTTCAATTGTAATGAAAATTCACAACATTTTTTGCAATTTTTTATTTATATATTCAAAAATATACAGTTTTTTGGAAAAATGCAGTGTTAAATTATGCAGAAGGTACTGTGTAACATTTACTGAAAGTTTGGAACAAATATGTTTGGAAGATCCTTAGAAAACATGTAATTAGTATGAGAAAATAAAAGTTTTGGGAATCGAGCGACAAAGATTGGATTAACTTTTTAGTCCATTCCAGGTCCATAGGATGGATTACCTTCGTCCTCTGCAAACTCCTCCTCCAGCTTCCTCTTGTTTCTCCTCCTGTTTACTCTTGCTTGTATTTCTAGACTCTTTACAGCCCTGTCTGCAGCCCGAAGGCGTTCCTTGTCTAAAGCAAGCATCGCTCGTTGTTGTGTTCGTAGATTTTGCTACCATTTTCTTCAGTTGCAGTTACTGCAACACTGTTCCAAAAGGTGGTCATGTATGAACACTTATCACATTTCAGTTGTATTTCACTAGCAAGTCCTACGTGCTTTATTATGGAGAGTTCCAGACCAACTTCACTACAATGAATACATCTTACACAGTTTGAAAAAATTCCTTTGAGAACCGACATATCAAATATTTCATTCACATCCGATTCGCCCATAAAACATTCATAATTTTCACTCATTGAACCAAGCTTCTTCTGTGAAGTATTTTCTTTCCCACTTTGACTGCTATGGGCAGGTGTACTTGAGAGGTTAGGTTCACTCACTTGGTTATCGTCTTTATTGTTTACAGTAATAACACATACCTTTGGCTTTCCAACATTTCTCCTTTTCTTACAAGCCTTCAGAGGATTTCTAATAACTTTACTTTTACTCATTATTATACTTCAACAAAACAGAGACTCAAGAAACAGAATTAATTACGAATATTTTCGAGATAACGACAGAGTAAATAAACATGAAACAATCGACAATCACACCAGCGATATATATTGAACCATCACAGGTTAGCCACAACACATACTTTATCTCACATCACTAAAATGTACCTGATGAACACAGACGTTAATAATAACACCATTTGACAGCAGTTTAACAGCGCCACAGTGGGTCACGCCCATGTGGAACACATTTCAAAAAAAATTTTAAAATAGTTGTAGTCTTCGGAATTGAATAAATTATATATCTATTAAAAGGTAATAGTCTGCAGATTCAGAAAACGCAAAAAAGTAAAAATTGAACTTTTCATGAATTTGAGCCTTTCCGGAGACCCTTAAAGAATGCACCCAACTCACTGCACAAAATATGAGGGTACATACATTTGCTAGTAAGTGGTTCAAAGTAAGAATTAATACTGCAAAGGAAATTGGTCATAAGTATAATTACATCGGTACACACTCAGTTGTATGCGAACGTACAATCAGGATAGGGGCACATACATTCGAAGTATTACCAATCGCCGGCCGGTGTGGCCGAGCGGTTCTAGGCGCTACAGTCTGGAACCGCGTGACCGCTATGGTCGCAGGTTCGAATCCTGCCTCGGGCATGGGTGTGTGTGATGTCCTTAGGTTAGTTAGGTTTAAGTAGTTCTAAGTTCTAGGGGACTGATGACCTCAGAAGTTAAGTCCCATAGTGCTCAGAGTCATTTGAACCATTTATTATCAATCCCCGTGACCTGGGTAAAAATAACTGTGATTAAAATGCATTTATTCATCTGAGAAAGAAAATCGTCGGACTTCGTAACTAAATGAAAATGAAGATTTGAGGTTCTGATTGTCGCGGAAAGTATGACCTAAATACTGAAACTGCCACTGGCGGCCATGAAGAGAAAGAGATGAACACATTCACGTACCTGTATTGTTGAACAGCGCCATCTTGAAGATCGCCGCCGCTATCTAATTTTCCATATAAAATTAAAATAATAATAACCTTCCAGAGTTACAGGAACTCGGATCCATGGTATCGTAAGTGAGAAAGTCGTTCTGTTTCACAAGTTGCTTTCATTATTTAGCACAATTTTACTAGTAATTACACAGCACATCTTATTACCAGGACATGAGAACAACGAAAGGTAACTATTACTAAAACCAATGAACGGAGAGCGTAAACCTTCTTTTGTCCGTCAATGCTAAATGCTCTTCAAATTAATCTTTGGTATGAGAGTCGAATTATTATCTATAATAAGAAAAAATTATTAAGTTCCTTTATAATTTGTAGTCCGCTATCTCTAGGCGACTCAAAATTGTACCGTGTGAAACAATCGTGTGTAATGTGACTATGTAGGTATGTGGGAAACAGTGCGTTGTAATCGAGTATAGAATTGTAACAGTTTTCTCACACATGGAGCATCCTTACCTTCAGCGTGACAATGCCAGACCACAGATGAGAGCTGCAACATCTGCAACAATCCGACACCTTGGTTCTACTGTCATTGATCATCCTGCATACAACTTGGTCCCATTTGACTTTCATCTGTTTCCAGAACTTAAAGAATTTCTTCGAGAATTTCATTTTGATATTGATGAAGCAGTACAACCAGAGTAGTGGTTGTGGCTCCGTCAAAAATGTCAAATATTCTACAGTGACGAAATCAACGGTATCTCTAGTTGGGGGCGCTGCAGTCATGGGCTGTGCGACTGCTCCCGGCGGAGGTTCGAGTCCTCCCTCGGGCATGGGTGTGTGTTTGTCCTTAGGATAATTTAGGTTAAGTAGTGTGTAAGCTTAGGGACTGATGACCTTAGCAGTTAAGTCTCGTAAGATTTCACACACAGTTGGGGGAAATGTTTTCATCGCCAGAGTGACTACGTTCAGAAATAAATATGTACACATAAAAAATTAAAATGTAGAATCTCAATAACTTTTGTTTTATTTAAAAAGCTTTAATAAAAGTCTTCAAACAAAAAATTTGGAGGCACAGCTTTTCAGCACGCCCTCTTTCATTTCAAATGATGGAAACTGACAGCCGTAAACATAATCGCGACTAGTTTCATGCCATAATAGTCTCATATTCAGGTAACAAATCTTCCAGTACATTATCTCCATAAAATCTCTGTAAGAGTAAAAGATAGGAGTCCCCTATCTTCCAACACAAAACTGTTGTCATAAATACGCAACTGCCATGCATAATATATTCACTGGAACCAGAGAAAGCCGTAACCTGGACATATGTGGTACGTCTTATTAGCTGCAGCAGCCAGCGCCATTAGTAGAACATAGAATGAGTAAGTAGATCTCGTCCTATGTCTCTGTATCTGAGAAGACTTCGATCACAGAATGAATACAGAAGTTGTAGTAATCGGACTTTGGGTATGAACTTGAATATCAAGTCCTAGTATCGCATGTTATATGTAACCCATATTCAGACGGACTAAGGGATCGTCTACAAAGTATGATAGTTTATCAGCAGCCAAGAGAACATATTGACAACACCAAATTTTATTCAATTAACATATTCAACTATGGAAAACATAGTGATCGCATTGTCGTAGTCAAGGTGCATATAGAATCAGTACCCATCACTGTAGTACACAGTTACATGCCCACTAGTACACGGTAAAATGTAAATAATGAAAAAGGATGATGAGAGAAAAGGAATTATTGAGATAATTAAGGGAGAGGAAAAATTCTCTGTAATAGGGGAGTGGAATTCTATAGTTTTAATAAGCAGAGAAAGAATAGTAGTAGTAGAAAATGAACTGAAGGAAATGTCCTAAAGAGGAATAAATCTGATAGAAAGTTTTTATGATTCCAAACACTTGATTTAAGAGACGTGGAAGCACTGGAACGTTTCAGATAGACCACACAACGCTAAGGCAGATTTCTAAACCCGATTTTAAACTGTAAAATATTTCCTGTGGCAGATATTGACCCTGACCATTACTTTATTGCATATGAACTGCATATTGGAAAAATGAAATCTTTTTGGCCATGGAAGAATGCAAGGAATGATACAAGTAACATAAATAAAACGAACCAGACTGAGAAAGATGAAAATTTACCTTTTAATATCGACAGCCTACAAGACGAAAGTATCAGAACACTCTTTGCAGCCAGGATGGAAATGAAACCAGTTGAATCATTTGAAGGAAGTACAGAAGAAATACATGACTATATAAAAACTAATGTGAAAATCATAGCAACAGAGTTGTTGGGTAAGAAACATAGCAACCACAACCGTGTAGCAGAGTGGCGGTCAGAGGAAATAGAGGTCCTCGTTAGAGAAAAACGAAATGCGTTCCTTCAGTGGTTGAGTGATAAATCAGAAGGAACAGGATCAATATACAAGGAAAAGAAGAATGAAGTGATGAAAAAAATAAGGATGGCAAAAAAATGAAGCATGGGAAAGAACATGTCCAGGGTTAACAGCAAATTAGGATTTCGGAGAGCAAAAGAAGCATGGTCAGTATTAAAAGGGATTCGACAGGATACAAAAAGCGAAAACAATTTCCAACTGATAACACAAAAGGAGTGGGAATAGTATTTCCAAAAATTATTAAATGAGGATAGAGAAGAGTATCTAGAAGAAGGAACAGTGGAAGAAAATGGACTTGAAGATGATGAGATCCAGATTTTAGAAAGTGAAGTACTTCAGGCGTTGAGAAGAGGAAAGAATGGTAAATCACCAGGACCAGGCAACATCAATCTGGAGTGTCTGAAATACGCTGGTGACAAAATTGTGAAACTGATAACACAGCTCTTCAACAAAACGATACATGGAGATTCAATACCAAATGAGATTCAGTTAGGTTACATTAATACAGTATTTAAGAAAGGCTCAAATGGCTCTGAGCACTATGGGACTTAACATCTATGGTCATCAGTCCCCTAGAACTTAGAACTACTTACACCTAACTAACCTATGGACAGCACACAACACCCAGCCATCACGAGGCAGAGAAAATCCCCGACCCCGCCGGGAATCAAACCCGGGAACCCGGGCGTGGGAAGCGAGAACGCTACCGCACGACCACGAGATGCGGGCATTTAAGAAAGGGGATCACAAAATTTGTACAAACTGTCGAGGAATTTGTGTTAAAAACACATTAATGGGAATTTTCGCGAAAGTAATTAAAAACAAACTGGAAAAAATTTTAGAAACCATGAAGAACAATGTGATTTCACGGCTGGGAGATCATGTGTAGACCATATTTTCACATTACGACAGATATTGGCGGAACAAAGGGAAAAATCAAAAAATATGGGATTAACTTTCATAGATCTAGAAAAAGTGTATGATGCTGTTCCAAGAAAATTACTTTGGAGAGCACTACATATGGCAAATATAAACCCTTCCTGGATTAAAATAATACAACAGATGTATAAAGATAACATTAGCCAATTGAAAGTTGGTATTAAACTTTCACAGAAATTTAGAACAAGCAAAGGCCTTTTACAGGGCTGTCCCATGTCACCATCATTATTTAAAACCTTTATAGATATTAGCCTTAGAACATGGTCTCGTAAATGTAATAGTATGGGATTAGAAATAAAAGATGGAGTTTATGTACATCATTTATTGTTTGCTGATGATCAAGTAGCCGCAGCACAAGATAGGGATGATGCTAACTATATGTGCAATCAACTAGCAGTAGCATACAAAACTTGGGGTTTGAAGATTAATTGCCAAACACAGAATACTTGACTAATGATTCAGATGAGCTATACATTGAAGGAAAGAAAATCAAAAAGATAAACACTTTCTGTTATTTGGAATCAATTTTAGAAATCGAGGGAAATCAATAAAAGAATTAGTAGCGGACGGAAGGTCATTGGGATGCTTAACTCAGTCTTATGGAGCAGGAATGTAATGAGCAGAACTAAAAAATTAATATACAAATCCATATTGGAGCGTATGGTTCTGTATGGAACGGAGACCTGGACAATTATCATGGAGCACATTAAAAAATTACAAGCTCTAGAGATGGACTTCTGGAGAAGATCGGCAAGAATCTCCAGGAAAGAAAAGATAAGGAACACTGAAATAATAAGGAGAATGGAAATAAAAGAAAGAATATATGACGTTATGGACAGGAAGAAATTACAATGGTACGGGTGTGTACGACGAATGGAGAAAGCCAGAATACTAAAATTGATACTGGAGTGGGGACCGGAGGGGAGAAGAAGAAGAGGACGACCTGTGACCACCTGGCTCCAAAATGTACAGCACACAATGAGGAGAATGGGCGCAGTGGAAGAGGACACACAAATTCGAAACGCCTGGAGGAATATTTTGAAAATATAGTTTAAGAACGTTTATTCTTTAAATTGTATTGTATTTGTATCTTTGTATTATAATTTCTGAGTAAATTATTATGTTGGAGATTATCCTCTGTAATGAGGAAAATCTCAAAATAAAAATAAAAACTGCATATTAAAACTCGGGACCAAAACAATTTCGGTACGTCACATGATATACTCTTCGTATAAAATGTGTATTATATTAACTGAAACTGATAAAATGTTGTTTATAGCACTTTGCGTGAATTATTAGTCATTGCCTTAATGGTTTCTTGCAATCTCATCCGACGAGAGATGGGAGCAATGAATGCCACGCGTGCACAATGTACGAATGAATTTCTTCAGCTATCAGTCCCGGTGTAAAAATTCATTGAAGAACTCAAAATACGTAGAAAAAAACTACTGATAGATTTTTGGCTTGAATTTATTTTAATAGAGTTTGCTTGTTGGAGCATATTGCCAAGTACATAAATTATAGACGGGATGTATTAAACGTGTGTACAATTACATAAAGACAATAGATTTAAAAGGATGGAAGTTAAGTGGTCTGCAGAGAATTTTACAACAGATTAGAAAAATAGTTTATGTCACGCTCCATAACATTCCTGCGTCCAATCTTCCGTTTGGTACGATTTCAGGTGCCGGTGTTGTCTACCTATATAGTACAGAGAAGTTGGGAAAAACTTATGTTGCATGTTAATGATGAACTGACGAGTCGACATCAGTCCAAGATTAAGTTCAATCTGATTACTTTAATGCATTAAAGAATATGATGTCAATTAGGCAATGACAGAAGTTAAAAAGCAGAGACAACCAAGAACCAGCTGCAGGGTGAAAGCATATCGCATCGTTTCATAATACAAAATCTAAAGACTGTAATCTGGGACAAATCTTCGAAGATTTCTGACTAACAACTCTCGCTAGGACGAAAAAGGCCTGCCAAAAATATTACAAGGTAACAGGAAGCATATTGCGTCTTCTTTAGTGGAACTGCTGTCATTGATGTTTCAGATGATACCACCACAGAAAGAACAGAGAAAGCCAATGCAGTCGCTTAAGGAAATGACGCAATGCTGTATGCAGTTTTTGTAGCTGTACTTTATCTGCTCTATAGAACAATAGTTCGATATCGTTGATATTTGCTTCATGTAACTTCTGTGTTCTCTTATGTACAATGTAATATCTATGCTACTATGTTCTTTGGTTCATCACATATGCAAACAATTGTTCTGATTTACAGTAAAGCTGTTTAACAATAATTGATTTTTGAACGTGATTTTTAAGAATATCTTCCTTTATTTTGTAAATATGTTAAAATGTCATAAATAAAACTGAATCAAGCAGATTAGACGCGCGTTCAAACAAATGAAGTCTTTGTGACAGAGAGAGTCGGTGGCTGGCTTGCCATCGTCCAACATCTTGTGGGCTATTTGAGGCATGGAAAACATCGGTATTCCATTTATTATGACTCGGTTGTGAACGGACACCGATCAGCCAGAACAATATGATCACCGACCTGCTATCGATATAAACCTATCTAGGCGATAGAACTGCCACCTGGAGAGTAATGACAGCTAGTCAGACACACGCACGGAGCGTGTAGTATCAGCGAGCGCGCTGCTGGGGAAAGCGCACAATCTACCTGTGTTTCAACAAGAGCAGATTGTGATGGGCCAGAAGCTCGACACGATCATTACGGAAACTGCACCACTTGCCGGGCGTTCGAAGAATGCTGTGGTGAGTGTCCAACACGGAGCCGAACAAAGGTGAAACCACTCCCAGACGCAGTAGTGGTTGCGCAGCACCCATCATTACAGATATCAGACTTCGCCCGCTGGGCGGACTGGTAAAACAAGACAGGCGGCGAACTATGGCGGAATTACCATAAGACTTTAATATTGGATAGAGTACAAATGTATCTGAACGCACAGTGCACAGAACACTCCTAACGATGGGCCTCCACATCCAACGATTCATGTATATGCCAATTTTAATGTTAAGCCAGTAATTCAAAAATTCTTACAGTGGAATTAGTTATCATGTTATTTAGTTGTTTCTTTACCGAAATGCTTGTAGATGTATGTATCTGTTTACTTGTTAGATTCTTATTTCAAAACTGAGCTGTATGTACATGTAACAAAGTACATGTGATGCGTAGGACCAAGTGGTTTTAAAAGTAAGAGGCATAATCTAATGAGATCGGACTAAACAGCGCACATTCACACAGATCACACCATTTAATGCTGAGAAAACTACAAATTTTGAAATAGCTGGATATTTCAACTCTTTAAGCAACAGTTCATTACGTGGTAGGATACTGGCAGTGAACAGGTTTGACATTTAAAGTAGCTCCTGATTATGAACTTGACTTTTAAGTGATAGCAATCATTGCCATGAATAAAAAATAATACCCTAAGATAAAATTCTGACCTGATATAAAGATGGAAGCATCGAATTGATTCTGAGCGAAAGAATTACTGAACTGCATGATCCTTCGATGCAGCTATAACTCTTCATCACTCACACCACACACACAGTTTTCACTTACTTGATGAAGTTCAGCCACCTTATACGTTGATCTCAGGAACTTCTGCACCTCCTTAAATTCATCGGTACGACACACAAAGAAATAGATCCTTCACCTTCCAGATAGATCACGGGCTCATCTCGATGCAATGGTGATTTGTTGCATTTAAATTCACAGCCTGTAGAACGTAGTGAATGTGATTTGCAAATTAATTTGTCCAATGTGTTGAGTTATACATTCGCCTTAGATTTGACATCATACTTTCATTTCCATTTAACTTTAAACATGAAATTCCTCTTATGTGTCTAAGATCGCACACAATTAACAAGAAATGCTCCAGCGCTGAACACGTTTACTTTCATGTACGATTAAATCCAGAGACACTGTTTCTAAGTGTTATTACACCTAGTAGTTCCATATAAAACTCAGAATAATGAAGTCAGCGACAGTACTGCACCGAGAGGCGTTCGCGTAAATATGTAACCCTGGCGCTTGCGGTTACACCCTCCATATTCAACTGTGCAAGCAAGCGTTAGACAAGACTAAACGAAGTACTCGGCGCCGACAGATCTGCCTCAGTACAGCGTTATTTGCACTTGATAGGAGTTTACACATGAAATAAAAGAATATTGCACATGAAGTGCAGAAATAATTCTAAAGAGATTTGTGTTCTTTTAAACATAACTATCAACAGCTTAACAAAACCTTTACACTTTCAGGTCCTCATGTTTCTCATGTGTTCGGCGTAATGAAAAGATTTGTATTTTTCACTTGACAACATTTAGTAATCGTACTGGTCATCAGTACAGTTTGATGACCACTTCTGTATTACTGTCTCGCAAATTACTAAGTTTTAGACGCACCTCATGACCGATGAAGCTGTGTTTCTACCACATTAATCAGTATTGTGTGATGAACATTATTACTGTGTAATGAACATCTTTCTAGTTTTGAAACGACACTGTGCGTTGGAGAGAGAGAGATTGTTGACAAAATATTTTATGCTTCTTTGGTGTTCCTCATGAAAAGCTACTTCACTAATAGTTGTTAGATTGGGCTTTTCTTTCGTGTCCAATTTACAAAACAGACACCAGTTAGTTTTCTTGGTTAACGGAATATTTACCCGCAATCGCGTTGCCTAATTAGGCAGAGGACCTTTTGATTTACACGTCTACAGCTTCACTTTTTAATTTGATTAACATTGTTTCGATCTCCTGTCAAAAGATAACATTTAGGTAACAAAATTTAACCCGATTGCCTCTTGTTGCACACGACAACAGTCAGTTTAAATTGGGTATTTACTCACGCGGTAATAACCAGTGGTGTTACAGTACCAAGTGCTAAATGACAGGCTGAACTAAGACGGATGCGGAAAACAGATTGAAAGCAAATTTTTCAGTAAATATGCGGAACGAATATGTTTGGAAAGATATTCCTGTAGTTAATATGTTCTTCATGACACACCTTTAAAAGACTGGAAGACTATAATTTTTGATAGACTAGCATATAAGAAATTAAAAGAAAGTAAGTACTATTGGGTGCAATTATTCTCCATTTTATAACTACAAACCTACGGAAGATTTTGTTAATCCTGTTTACTAGCCAGTGTTCAGTACAATTTCCATGTATATGGAGACAATAAAGGCATACATTGCTTGGTATTTGTGTTAAAGAGGTACAGGATTCTCTTTTAGACGTAAAATATGCTCGAATGACAAAAATATTCCGGCTATTTTATTTATTACGCATATGATGTTCATTTCCTGAGAATATTTTACCTGATCTTTCGATTACTATTATATTTTCGAATATCCCATTTTACGCTGAAAATTTGGCATTAAAACGATGACTGCATTGTGTTTTTAAATTTTCTGTCCATATTTTCTGTGACTGAGAAGCACATATTCATTTTTTGTCGTTACCTTTCTTTCCGACCGACGTGGAACTGGGAGTTTCGTTTCTGGCTTGGTATCTTCTGTCTATCACGCAGTAGCCTTAGTAAGCTGAGCCAGCAGTATCTGACAGGTGTTTCCCAGTAAGAGGATTCTGCGCGTCTATAGGCTCGCAGTTTACCTCAAGCCTTTCCCAGTGCAATAGTTATCAAAATTAAGTAAATTTTATTAGACGCCTGTGCATTCTTTACTGTGTCGAATTCTGAAAACGTTTCGGAGAATTCCAATTGAAACAGAATGGTCTGAGAGAGATATCTTAAATGTGCGCTATATTTAACCAGAGGTTACAGATATGAAAATGTGAAACTTAACAAGTAATATTACCTCATGTTTTCTTCAAAAGACCAACGGCCAACTGACTCACATGCAGGTAACCGGGAAGAAAAAAGATCGTTTATCACAGTGTAGACAATGTTGACTGACTATGGTGCATTCTCGAATAGCATAACTTTCTTGCTCTTAGAATTGTGTATCCAAGTTTAATTAGAGCCGCTGAGAAGTCTGGGACCTTTAATTAACGAAGTCAGTCAATTACGAAGTTTTAATTAGGTTAAAAGTAGGAGCTCAGTAGACTTAGAATACTTCCAGTAGTTCGTCACAACAACTAATTGTAGTCTTGTTCGATCCTAACAGCAGCATCCACAAATATGTAATCTTCAGTATTACGACTGTCATTCAGAAATTTTGATCAACTTGCTACTTCGCAAAGAGATACAGAAAATACTACCTGCTACTGACAACTAGTCAAGTTCATACTATTGCTACTCCTGCAAAGACAAATTACAGGGGGTAAAAGTTAAGAACACAGCTGTAGCTAATCCTCTGGTGCCACATAAATATTTCATGATCCACAAGCATATTCAACAGTCTGTTTTACTGTTGTATGCAACACACAATCCCTTTTGCGATTAATTGCTTGAGACATACCTTCATGGCACTGACATGACTATATACTGTTCTTGAGACGGAATGTAATAATCTGGTTTATTTCAGGGGCAGTAAAATTAGGTTATGTTATAGCAACTATCGATAGAGAATTTTTTATTGAAACCTTCATTGATGTCGAAGTACTTATGGAATAGTACTACTTTAATCATCAGAAAAGGTCCAAAAGATGGATTATATGGAACCTAAAAGAATCAATAAGGCCATTGCATTAAGTAACTTCCAGAAAGTGTGAGCAGTATAAATCAGATAACATTGCACCATATGATGTACAGTGAACATGAAATTCGATATTTCAAAATAAGGCACTCAAGATGTTATTGTGGCACTGTTGGACCTTTTAAATCTGTAGCTGACGTGTTACGTCACATCTGTAAATGTTGTCTCTAACTCATAAATTGTTCCCAATGCAAGATAGATTGTAACTGCACAGCCACAAGGCATGCTGAGAAAAGGAATTGTCAATGCTTGCCACAAGAAATACATAGCAGTTGCCTTACACCTAATGATGACGATGGTTTAATCATGGAAGTGCCTAATGGATGTAAAATAAATCTTGTGACTCATATAGGATTGATGTGAATCTCTCTTTACCCTTACCTGTTTTCAGTATGAATATCATTAGTTTAGCAGCCCATTCTTCTGTTAGTCATTATAGATGTGTGGGTGAATATCTGTAGACGTCCTCTGAGTACTTAGTAGGGCAATTTCATTTCAGATATAATTTTCCTTCATTCTTCGTAAATGATTCGGACATTTCAATGTCTACCCATAATTACTAGTATGAAAATGGCACCAGAAGGTGGGTAGACTGTAATCCATTTCCTTTCAACAACAAATCGGCCGATTTCAACGCACTGTATATAAACTCTAAGTTGTGAGTACAAACTGAATTCTACGGTACAGCTCAATTATATTATTGTTTAGTGACTCGTCAATTGACCGCACATGCATGTGGCCTGCTCTCCCACCCTCTTCTCCTCCTCCTCCTTCCCAGATGGTTTAGACCTCAGGGAGACTGTGCTGACATGTGTACACGTGCTTACTGAGAAAGGTCTGAGACAAATCGAGACTTTTTGATGCATTCAAACTTGACCATGTCTCCTGCGGCTGGAATATTAAAGAAAGAAATGTATGGTGTGTTTAATAGTTATCTAAGTGGTAAACTCTCCAGTATGAGCTGTCTGGAACATTGCAGCGACTCCATGCAGACGAATATCGCCTTACAGATCTCGATATGACAAGATTTTGCTGCAGTTTTTAAGAAAACGGAGTTATGTGTTTACCTAAAACCAAACTGTGACTTCTGTATAGAAGTGGGGCCGGCCGCGGTGGTCTTGCGGTTCTATGCGTTACAGTCCGGAACCGCGGGACTGCTATGGTCGCAGGTTCGAATCCTGCCTCGGACATGGTTGTGTGTAATGTCCTTAGGTTAGTTAGGTTTAAGTAGTTCTAAGTTCTAGGGGACTGATGACCTAAAATGTTAAGTCCCATAGTGCTCAGAGCCTATAGAAGTGGGCTACGTAGGCAGCAGCAACGTGATTTTTACTGACTAATGATACGACAATTGGCATATAAATTTAATGTTGATGAGCACCAATTGCAGATTAAAGAAATGCAACAAATTCATATATGGAATCACAAGGCCAGGAGTAACCATCTTGTCGACTTTATAAAGTGTCCATGATATGTATCTACAAGCATCTTATACATCATGTTTGGCTAAAGAGCCTGCTATTAACAGACTGGATGCTGCAGAACGTGTAGTGTCGTTGACTCTATCCAAAAATTATACACAATGTGCTGTGCTGTACTGTACTCTGCACCAATGGAAATATAGGGGATTTTACAGAGTTCTGCAAATTCTTTACTGAGGCAATAAAAATACACGAAAGTTGATTGGTGTTCAAGTAAATCTCTGACAATTAGTACCGAGGAATGATTACTTACTATGTTCTGTCTGCCTTTAGTAACAATTATTTACCTATAATCTATGTAGAAACTTAACACAACAAGGACAATATAAAGGTTACTTTAAAGGTGGTAATTCAATATTTTTTCTGTTTCCAGAACAGTGTTCTCCACAATACTTTCAAGTATACTAGGGTACTGCCAAATTTGGACTGGTCCCAATCAATAATGTCGTTCTGCAAACAGATTTAAACCTTTCCCTACTAAAGAAAGTAGTCCTTCAAGTGCTGTTAATTCTTATATGTACACAAAGGGAAACAAGAAATGAAAGAACTCAAAGTCGTAAATGACATGCGAATGTGAATATTTAGCGAAAAAATGGCCATGACGAAAGAATATAATCTGCTGGTCGACACAGAACAGTCCATTACAAGTGTGCAAACGCGACTTACAAATTACTTTAAACAAAGTATTAGAAATATTTTGGGACAGTTACAGGATATCTGCATTGTTGTAAATACCAGCGGATAATGGCCATACGTTGGAATTGTCCCAGAAAATGATGTAGCCGAGAAAGTTTACTATACCACAAGACGTAACACTTACAAATTACTTTAAAGACAGTATTTGGAAAACTCTGGGTACAGCTGTGAGAAACACAAGGTAGCAGCATTAATCTACATATCAATGGAATGTGGCCATATGTTGAAGAACTTACAAAAATTGATGGATCCAAGGATATTTACAAATTAATTGCATAAACGAAAAATCTGTTTATAATCTGTTATCCTCTTTGAGATCTCTTTATAATCTGTATCTCATCTGCATCTGCTTAAAACTATGGCTACATAGTATCTAAATGTGGTAGTTTTGATATTGTGTATCTAGCAACATGAAAGCCTTTTGTAGGTTATGAATCTGATGGAGTAACTGCATGTACCGACCATTCGTTTGCTTAAGCGTTAAACTTAGAGTTATATATGCCAATTCCACTGGAATATGGAATGTCTTTACAGCATTACCACTAAGGAAACCGAGTACCACATGACTTGCGCCCTTGGATGCAAATGATTTTTTGTGTCACAAGTGGAATATAACAACAGATAGGCCTAATCGAAATGCAGATTTTTTATGTATTTTGATAACTATTACAGACAATTTAGACGAGGGAATAACATTGTGGTACTTAATTTTTTTTGTGGGGTTTTAGGGCGCTCAACTACAGAGGTCATTAGCGCCCAGTCACAAATGTAAGTGCACATATAATCTGGAAAAACTCAAGGGGGAGCGAACACCAGAAAGTTCTTAGAAAGACGCAGATAAAATAATTAAATGAGTTAGATGTCTTTGGACAAGTCCGTCAAAGTAATAAAACGAAGAACACGAGCAGCTGCTCCAGTGTCATCAGTTAAAATTTCCTGTAAAGTAGATGGCAGAGACAGGACAACACGAGATTGATTAAAACGGGGACACGACAATAAGACATGGCGCACTGTCAATGTAGGACCACAAGGGCACTGAGGGGCAGGGTCACCGAATAGCAGGTAGCGGTGGCTAAAAAGGCAATACCCAATCCGCAACCTGGCCAAAAGGACCTCCTCTCGCCGAGATGGTCGGGAGGAGATTGTCCAAGCTGTTGGGAACGGTTTTATGGCCCGGAGCTTATTTTCTTGAAGTGACGACCAAGTATCCCACCATAATGACAAGCCTCTTACAAACAACCCCACTAATGTCAGACGATGGGACACAAAGGGAGGCTGGCCGAGGCAGGAGGACTGCAGCCATGGCCACAGCATCAGCAGCCTCATTCCCAGGCACTCCTACATGGCCTGGAACCCACATAAAGCTAACAAGAGAGCCATCATCAGCAAAAGAATGGAGGGAATGTTGGATCCGTTGCACCAAGGGATGGACTGGATATGGAGCTCCAAGGCTCTGAAGAGCACTGAGTGAATCAGAGCAGAGTACATACGGAGAATGGCGGTGGCGGCGGACGTTCTGAACGGCCTGATGGAGAACAAAAAGCTCGGCCGTAAAGCTGGAACACTGGTCGAGGGCCTGACGACAAAGGCACAGCCGACACCATCGTCAGTTTTGGAGCCATCAGTGTAAATAAAGCTGTTACTGGCAAGTCCCGCACGAAGATCGACAAGCTGTGAGCAATACACTGCATCCTGACTACCCTCCTTCGGGAGCGAGCTGAGGTCAAGATGAATGTGAACCGGAGCCTGGGGCCAAGGTGGTGTCGGGCTCTCACCCTCTCTGAAGGTGGTAGCGAGGGCAAAATCCAATTGTCGAAGCAGGCGACGAAAGCAGACTCCAGGGGGCAGCAGGGCAGACACATACAACCTGGACTGACGGTCGATAGAATCGGCGAAGAAGGACTGATAAGAGGGGTGGTCGAGCATTGACAACATCCGGCAGGCATGCCGACAAAGCAGTACGTCGCGCCAGTAGGTCAATGGTAATTCGGCAGCTTCAGCATAAAGACTCTCGACGGCACTAGTATAGAATGCTCTGGCCGCAAGGCGTAGCCCTCGATGATGGATGGAATTGAGACGGCGTAAGAGGGATGGCCGAGCAGACGAGTAGACAAGGCTCCCATAATGCAGCTTTGATCGGACTATGGACCGATATAAGCGAAGCAGGACAGTGCGATCCGCTCCCCAAGGTGAATCACTAAGAACACAGAGGACATTAAGGGAACATGTACAACGGGCAGCCAAATAAGAGACATGCGGAGACCAACAAAGTTTCCTGTCCAGTGTGAGCCCTAAAATCTTCGTTGTCTCCACGAATGGGAGAACAACGGGACCGAGATGTAAGGATAGTGGAAGGAATGCTTTATATCGCCAAAAGTTGATGCAAACCGTCTTCTCTTCAGAGAACTGGAAGTCATTAGCCACACTCCATGAGTATAGGCTGTCAAGACAACGCTGAAGGCAGCGCACCAGGGGGTATGTTCTCTGGACACTGCAGTAGATCGCGAAGTCATCTACGGAAACAGAGCCTGAGACGTTAGGTGGAATGCAATCCATAGCTGGATTCATCGCTATGGCAAAAAGGGCTATCGCCATGGCAAAAAGGGCTACGCTCAAAACGGAGCCCTGAGGCACTCCGTTCGCCTGGAGGAAGACGTCTGACAATACGGAACCCACACATACCCTAAACATTCGATTTGTTAAAAATGAATCAATAAAAAGGGGCAGGCGACCACGTAGGCCCCACCTGTGCATAGTGCGGAGGATACCTCCTCTCCAACAGATATCGTAAGCCTTCTCCAAATCGAAGAACACAGCTACCGTCTGGCGCTTTCACAAAGCGTTGTTCATGATGAACGTCGACAAGGTCACGAGGTGGTCAACAGTGGAGCGGCGCATTGAATATTAGTAAGTAGCCGTCGATATTCAAGAATCCAAACCAACCGAGCGTTAACCAGGCGCTTCATCACCTTACGGACACAGCTTGTAAGAGAAATGGGGCGGTAACTAGGAGGAAGGTGTCTATCCTTCCCAGGTTTGGGTATGGTAACAACGACGGCCTCACGCCAATGCTTGGGGACCTGACCTTTGGTCCAGACGCGATTATAGGTACGAAGAAGAAAGCATTTTCCTGCTGGGGAAAGGTGTGTCAGCATCTGAACGTGAATGGCATCTGGCCCCAGAGCAGAGGACCGGGACAGTGCAAGTGCACGTTCGAGTTCCCGCATGGTAAAGGGGGCATTATAATCTTCTAGATTCAGCGAATGGAAGGAATGTCGCCGAGCCTCTTCTGCCTCTTTTCTGGGAAGGAAGGCAGGGTGGTAATGGGCGGAGCTTGAAACCTCTGCGAAAAAGCGGCCGAAGGCGTTGGAGACATCCACAGGGTCCACAAGTACCCCATTACCTGAAGTGAGGCCAGGTATCGAGGAGTGGGCCTTAATGCCCGACAGCCGGCGCAGGCCACCCCAGACGACAGAAGAGGGAGTAAAACTGTTAAAGGAGCTTGTGAAAGAGGCCCAACAAGCTTTTTTGCTGTCTTTTATGACTCGACGACATTGCGCTCAGAGTCGTTTGTAACCAATACAATTCGCCAGCGTAGGATGGCGGAGAAAGGTGTGTAAAGCACGTCGTCGAGCACAGATAGCGTCTCTGCAAGCCTCATTCCGCCAGGGGACTGAAACACGACGTGAAGAAGAGGTAGTACGAGGAATGGAACGTTCAGCAGCATTGATGATAACAGCCGTGAGGTATTCGACCTGACAGCTGAGAAAATCTTGGTCCAGAAAGGTCACCAGGGAGGAGTAAAGTCCCCAGTGCGCTTTCGGTATGTTCCAGCTCGAGAGACGTGGGGATGGTGTGTGGTGCAGGAGACGAACAACACAGGGGATATGGTCGCTCGAATAGTTATCAGAAAGGATATACCACTCGAAACGACGGGCAAGAGTGGTAGAACAGATCGAGAGATCCAAGTGGGAGTAGGTTTGAGTAGAGTCCGAGAGGAAAGTCGGGGCGCCAGTATTGAGGCAGACAAGATTCAGACAGTTAAAATACATCCACCAAGAGGGAGCCTCTCTGACAGGATGCAGAAGAACCCCAAAGGGGATGATGGGCATTGAGGTCGCCAAACAATAAAAACGGAGGAGGACGGAAGAGGACGTCCACAGTCGCCACAAAGGGGCTCAGCTTCACACCGTGACGACATGTGCCCAAAGCACAAACATCGAAAGCATCGCATAGGAGGCGGGATGTAAGGTCGCACGTCGCACCGGTACCACATCACCTTTGCCTTCTCTGGGAGAACATCCCTCTCGAAGGCGAGGATAAAGGCCCCAGTGTCGACGCGACGGTCTTTGGGGACTCGCTGGACGATATGCACGCCACGGCGCTCCAGGTTGGCGCTGAGCTCCTCATCAGATTGCAGCAGGAGGTCCCAATGGAAAATAATCCCCTGCGTCCTATTGAGTGCCAGATGTGGGACAATGGACACTGGGATGTCCCCTAGTGCCTGGAGCGCCGCCGACTGTCTAGCGGAGGTGGTCTTTATGAGAATGGACGCCGAACGCATTTTACTAAGAGCCTCGATTTCTCCAAAGATATCCTTAATATGCTGTACAAAGAACATGGGCTTGGAGGTAGCGAACGTCCCCCCATCAGTCCGAGAACAGATTAAATAGCGGGGGAAGTATTTCGCCCCAAGCCAGCGGGCCTGTCCTTCCTCCCAGGGAGTGGCCAAGGAGGAAAAGGCAGAAGTACCAGAACCAGAGACAGAGACACAGACAGAACCTTTCCTCTTGGAAGACGCGGCCACTGAGTGACCTGATGCGTGTTGACGTTTCATCTGCGCAATGTCCACCCCGATACCACTCACTCTGACCAGGGGCTCTCCCCACTGGCGCCACCTGGCAGGATGACCGTTGCCGGGAGTCCTGATGCCCCAGGTAGACGGGCATCTACTCCTTGGCTGACGTGGGGAGGGAGCAGCTCAGGTATCGGCAGTACAATCCCTGTGTTGTCAGGGGGCTACAACCTGGAGGATACATGACGATCCCACCACAACGGGCTGGCTACCGTGCTGGATTTCGGGTGCCATGGAAAGTCCATCATGATCGTAGGTGCAAATGGGGACGCACTATGGGCATAACTTGTGCAACCCATCAGGCGTTTAGGACCAAATTGATTAACAGTGGGTGCAGTCACGACGCCGTTGCGATGATGAGTGCCAAGGTCTTAGTGCACTGAGGACCGGTCATACACCATGTACGGTGTCCTTCCCCAAAAGGTTCGTACTTCTGCAGAATTTTGAAAAATGGAGGTCAAACCCCAATGGGGACCATTACATTGAAGGCCGAAATGGTTGAAACTCCTTTTAGTCACCTCTTACGACTGGCAGGAATACCTCGGGGCTATTCTTACCCCAGACCCGCAAGGGGGGGGGTACCTAATTTAAGGATCAGAATTTGTTTTAAGGCGACGAGTGCACCTTAATTGTAGGCTACCCCAACAGTGTCAATACATGATCCACAGGTATATTGTATTGTTACAGAACAATAATACAAATAATTTACATGTGAAAATGCTATTACGATATTTAATTCCATTGTACTTGCACGAAGTGGAGTACAAAGATTGAGCTATACTTTTCATCAAATGTATCTTAATCTGAAAATTAGTTCATTAGTTCCAATGTATGCAACAGAGAGATTATGTTTTTTCAGCAACATGAAACATTTAACGACTCTATCACACAAATTAACGAAGTTAGAGAAATAGTACCAAAATTCGAGTTGTTATATCTACAATCAAAAAAATAAGTGCCATTACTTGCATTTTAACTTTACCAGCACTTATCCATATCACACTTACACGTTTTCCAATAACGGAGACAGCGAACATTCCACAAGGCTATGTTTCAAAATTGTACTGTATTAAGCGCTGATACTTTCGAACATAGTTCATTTTTGAAGTGGACGGCATGATGTATCACCACAAAATACATCTAGACACTGCCATCCACAGTAGTGTCACATGCATAGAAGTGTCACATGGTGTCAAATCTGTATAAAATGACAATCAAATAATGATTTTGTTACTAACGTATTACTGCACAGTTCATCGCATACAAATTATTGCTCAAGCAGTTGATGACTGTGCCTTTTGGCATACAGTTCTACCACTCAATGTCTCCACAGATCACTGAAGACTCTACTTTATGCCTGAAAATCATGTTTATAGAGTGACACTGGTTTCCATTAATAAACTCTCCTTTGCGATCAAGCCCAATTATTTCATCACTATTGAATTTAGAAATATTTTATCAAAACTTATTAACAAATTACAGTACGATATTTCATAGACCCACGAATATCATTAATAAAGATACAGGAAAGCTGAAAACAAAGCAGCACATTCAGATCTGAATTTCTCAGCAGAATTACTCTTACTGCACTCCTCACAAAAAAACACCCTGTCATATTCGAGATTTGAGTTCATTTCCCACGCTTGAAGAAAATAATGACGAATTAAGGATGGATCCGCCTTTTTGTAAAGATACAAATTATTGTTCTGTTTTAACACTCAAACATGTTTCACCACAGTTTTGGCATCTTCGGCGGCTATTTTTTTTCTTTTATGTTCGTTTTATCACATTGTGTGTGTCTGGTGGATGCCAACCAAGATTACCCACAGATCTAAATTAGTACACTATGTCGCAACTCATGACAAACCAAATACCACAATGATAACATGGTGTAGTAATTTAGACCTACAGCTCATTTCGTTTACCAGGCACAGGACACATATAAACTTAAGATACAATAGAATAAAAGAAAGAACCAACTAGTGATGCCACAACTGTGTTAATACATGTGTCGGTATGAAAACAAAAGAATAATTTGTGTACGTGCAAAAAGGCGGCCCCAACTCTTATTCATTGTTAGAGCATTTGTTATTTACGGTTAACAGTGAAACAAGTCCTTTCCAGTAATGTTGTTGTTGTTGTTGTTGTTGTGGTCTTCAGTGCAGAGACTGGTTTGATGCAGCTCTCCATGCTACTCTATCGTGTGCAAGCATCTTCATCTGTCAGTACATACTGCAACCTACATCCTTCTGAATCTGAATCATCAGTTATTTCTCTCCCCAAATAGCAAAACTCCTTTAGTACTTTAAGTGTCTCATTTCCTACTCTAATTCCCTCAGCAGAACCCGACTTAATTCGACTATATTCCATTATCCTTGATTTGCTTTTGTTAATGTTCATCTTATATCCTCCTTTCAAGACACTATCCATTCTGTTCAACTGCTCTTCCAATTCCTTTGCTGTCTCTGACAGAATTACAATGTCATCGGCGAACCTTAATGTTTTTATTTCTTCTCCATGGATTTTAATACCTATTCCGAATTTTTCTTTTGTTTCCTTTACTGCTTGCTCAATATACAGATTGAATAACATCGGCGAGAGGCTACAACCCTGTCTCACTCCCTTCCCAACCACTGCTTTAATTTGATGCCCCTCGACTCTTGTAACTGCCATCTGGTTTCTGTACAAATTGTAAATAGCTTTTCGCTCCCTATGTTTTACCCCTGCCACCTTCAGAATTTGAAAGAGTATTCCAGTCAACATTGTCAAAAGCTTTCTCTAAGTCTACAAATGCTAGGAATGTAGGTTTGCCTTTCCTTAATCTAGCTTCTAAGATAAGCCGTAGGGTCAGTGTTGCCTCACGTTTTCCAACATTTCTACGGAATCCAAACTGATCTTCCCCGAGGTCGGCTTCTACTAGTTTTTCCATTAGTCTGTAAAGAATTCGTGTTAGTATTTTGCAGCTGTGACTTATTAAAATGATAGTTCGGCAATTTTCACATCTGTCAACACCTGCTTTCTTTGGGATTGGAATTATTATATTCTTCTTGAAGTCTGAGGGTGTTTCGCCTGTCTCATACTTCTTGCTCACCAGATGGCAGAGTTTTGTCAGGACTGGCTCTCCCAAGGCTGTCAGTAGTTCTAATGGAATGTTGTCTACTCCCGCAGCTTTGTTGCGACTCAGGTCTTTCAATGCTCTGTCAAACTCTTCACGCAGTATCGTATCTCCCATTTCATCTTCATCTACATCCTCTTCCATTTCCATAATATTGTCCTCAAGAACATCGCCCTTGTATAGATCCTCTATATACTCCTTCTACCTTTCTGCTTTCCCTTCTTTGCTTAGAACTGGGTTTCCCTCTGAATTCTTGATATTCATACAAGTGGCTCTCTTTTCTCCAAAGGTCTCTTTAATTTTCCTGTAGGCAGTATTTATCTTACCCCTAGTGAGATAAGCCTCTACATCCTTACATTTGTCCTCTAGCCATCCCTGCTTAGCCATTTGCATTTCCTATCGATCTCAATTTTGAGAAGTTTGTATTCCTTTTTGCCTGCTTCATTTACTGCATTTTTATACTTTCTCCTTTCATCAATTAAATTCAATATTTCTTCTGTTACCCAAGGATTTCTACTAGCCCTCGTCGTTTTACCTACTTGCTCCTCTGCTGCCTTCACCACTTCATCCCTCAAAGCTACCCATTCTTCTTCTACTGTATTTCTTTCCCCCATTCCTGTCAGTTGTTCCCTTATGCTCTGCCTGAAACTCTGTACAACCTCTGGTTCTTTCAGTTTATCCAGGTCCCATCTCCTTAAATTCCCGCCTTTTTGCAGTTTCTTCAGTTTTAATCTACAGTTCATAACCAATAGATTGTTGTCAGAGTCCACATCTGCCCCTGGAAATGTCTTACAATTTAAAACTTGGTTCCTAAATCTCTGTCTTACCATTATATAGTCTATCTGATACCTTTGAGATTCTCCAGCGTTCTTCCATGTATACAACCTTCTTTCATGATTCTTGAACCAAGTGTTAGCTATGATTAGGTTGCGCTCTGTGCAAAATTCTACCAGGCGGCTTCCTCTTTCGTTTCTTACCTCCAATCCATATTCACCTACTACGTTTCCTTCTCTCCCTTTTCCTACTGACGAATTCCAGTCACCCATGACTATTAAATTTTCATCTCCCTTCACTATGTGAATAATTTCTTTTATTTTCCAGTAATGTAGTAACAATTTATTTACAGAACTTTAAATAATAATAAAATGCCATCAGGAGAATGAAGTGAATTAATAATTAAGTCTGTTCATTTGCAGTAACAATTTTCCTACGCAAATATTTTTAATAGTAGATTTTGTTGCCATGTGTGACAATGGAATGTTAGATCAGAATCGTATCAGGAAAATTTACAGCTCCATGAAGTGAGCTTGGAAAGAGTTCATTTCTTTGATTCTTGAATTAAAGTAGCTCAGGGTTTTGCAGTGCTAATTCTAGTCCATGAAATACTGAAGTTTCACCTTTGTTATGTTTTGTCAGTTGCAGATATATCTACCTTCCACCAGGAGCGGATATACCCTGTGTCCACTCTTAGTGGAAGTGGAAGTGTACGGGACGTGCAAATAGTCGAGTATGGATCACAAGAGAGAAATTCCTGCAGACGAGGACTCTCATTTAAGTCAGACACAAGAACTTAAAGTTCACTTCTCGTTGGAGTGCTGGAGCTGAAACGTTCAAGGTATAAGGAAAGAGAAAGATAAAAATTTAAAATTATCTGACGTTAAATTATTCATTATCTTCTTTCTCCTCGTTTTTTCACTGAACCTGATAGCAACCTAAATGATGCAGTACTTGTTTTGAGAAGATTGAAGTTAGACGATACTGCGTTGTGATATCTGTCCGATGAGGGGTACATCGACCGCACGGAATCGGCCATCAGAGATTAGCTCCGGATAAATCCCGCGCACTCCGTCCCACGCAGCGGTCTTTCAGACGACAAAATAACCTGCTGCATCTATGTACTCGCGGGAGCTGCAATTTCCCTGCTCACGTACCGTGTGATTACTCAGACGGAGAAGAGCCATCAATAAACCAGCTCCCTTTCTGGCTCTGTCGGTATGAGTGATCCCAGATTGCCTTTGATAGGCCCAGAAGCTACAGTTTTTTCCAATACCAATAGATTTACTAAAGATACGATTTTTATTATTATAATTTCACATTTCGCCGGTGGTGTTAACTGAGAACATCAACAAATTCTCGTTAAACCTCCGAAGTATTCTTTGAAAAAAGAAACTGTTACGCTCAAAGATTTCCATATGAAGAACTATTCTCTCTCATAAAACATAAACGACTACACATGTTTTGACATTAGAAGCAGCGTATGAGCGCTTGTACACCACACCCAGGAAATTGGAATTGGAAAACGATGATAATGATGAAGTAACGTGTCTTGCTATTGTCCGTGCATGTGTGGGCATATTCTTATTATCGTGGTATCTCACATCTTTGTGATAGGGATGCGTTCATTGTGCTTCCAGATATATATGGTTGTATTTAGCGTACTTGTGATGCTCTGACACACCATTCAGTATTACACGACCGAATTCAATACGAACATCCATAGGTTCCATTTGTAGGTTATCGAAACTCCTTGTATACCATGTATACTGCTAATTTGCTCCATATAAATGTGAAAGTTGATAACAGCCAAAAGTTACAAACTCTTATTGATTATTTTCCTCATAATGTCATTGTTCAATCCTTCAAGCTCAGTTCTTCATTTGCACATGTGCTCATTTTAAATTTTCTTCATGAATGCAACATGTTCGCATGCAATCTATTTGAAAGACGAGTAAGAGAGAGAGAGAGAAGAAAGAAAAAGAACGATGCATCACGAAGGAATTACCTGAATTGGACGGAAATCGGTAGATGTGATGTTCAAGCACAGCCAGGAAACCGATTATACTTTCAGAAAAGATGATTTATGCAAAAGAGCTTCGCAGATTGAAAAGTCACTGACATTTAGGTCCACCCCTGGCCCTTATGCAGGCAACTATTCGGTTTGAATTGATTGACAGACTTGTTGGATGTCCCCCTGACGGACACCACGCCAAATTCTGTCCAATTGACGCGTTCGGTCGTCAAAATCCAGACGTGATTGGAGGGCGCTGGCAACAGTGCTACAAACGTTTTCAGTTCGCGAGAAATCCCGCGACCTTGCTGACCAAGGTAGGGTTTGGCATGCACGAAGAACGACAGTAGAAACCATAGCTGTGTGCGGGTAAGCATTATCTTTCTGAAACGTAAGCCCAGGTTGGCTTGTTATGAAGGGCAGCGTACCGCTGTGCCGTAAGAGTGCCACTGCAGAAAACCAGGAGGTCCCACCAGAAAATGCAGTGTCATCCCAGACCACCGCTCCAGGTTGTTGGGCGTATGGTTTGCGACAGTCAGATTGATATCCCACCGCTATCCGGCGCGTCTCCAAATCCGTCTTCGCTGGTTATCTGGCCGCAGTTCGAAGCAGGACTCATCGCGGAAGACGATTCTACTCCAGTCAACGAGATTCCAGGCCGACTGTTCCCAGTTCCACTGCAGACAGGCTTGTTAGTATACAGAGGTCAATGGCAGTCACCACAAGGGACGCCGCGAGCTCAGTCCTCTTTCCGTGAGCTGCATATTAATGGACCTTGTGATCAGATCGATGATACTGATGAATCTGGAGCTCCGAGTACCTCTCTTTTGTTCGAACGTCAGTTTCTGTCGTCTCTCTAGGTCGCCTGCTCACCCATACGCTGCGTTCGTCCATGGTTCACTCATTCCTGCCAACATTGTCGAATAGTAGC
Organism: Schistocerca serialis cubense; assembly: GCF_023864345.2. NCBI lineage: Eukaryota > Metazoa > Arthropoda > Insecta > Orthoptera > Acrididae > Schistocerca > Schistocerca serialis. Next base: position 787,078,118 of record NC_064638.1, on the reverse strand, counting down.
ATCTCTCCTATTCAGACGTCGAGCGATTTGCCAATTAATCCAACCGGTTCTTTGAAGGCTTCTTTGAGCCCAGCTACAAGTCCTCTCACAAATGTGCATCTGCGTCTATTCTTGACATAACTGTCTGCGAGGCCTAGTTACTATCTGAGTACAGGAATGTAATTCGCGAAGATTTTACGTCCTCGTATTGGTATGTCCACTGTTTACCATCCTTGCCAGCTGCGGAGTAAAAATGCGCTGCAGCGTCATACATTCATCGATCGGACGCCAAAGTTTACAACGCTGTATTTTCCGCCGATGCCTCTGTGAATATCAATTGGTGACTAGTTAGCATAGCTCCTTTGTGGTTAATCTTTAGTTTTTGTTTATTTATTTTTCTTACAGCGTATTTGTTGGTCTAACTTCAGCAGACACAGCATTTCTAAAGTCTGCCTTCAGCAGCAATTTTGTTTCCTGATTTATATGCAACTTTCAGCAAACTAACGTAATGGCGAGTTGCAGTGACCTTCGAGATGAATGTTGCAGCGAAGAATACAATCAGACCTTGCTTTCAAATGAGTTATTTTTCACTCGTTAGATATTAAAACACATCATGTGCAGTTACACAAGCACTGCACGCATCTTTCCTGTAAAGAGTGATACAATAACAGCGATAGGTGCTATTAGAAGACCTTAGTTGCAATTTATCTTTATGTTACTTACGTTAATGACGCCTGTATTGCTAATTTGCATTATGAAAGTCGATTTACTACATTTTCACCAAAAATAGATCGCATTGTTGTTGATGCATGGGTCAAATTTCATAGACAGGGGAATGTTTTCAGAACTTGATAAGAGGAGACGCAATATGCTATGTATTAAGAGGTTTTAAGTTATAAGATAGTGCAGACTTCTAAGTTCTTTGAGTAAACTTCCATTTCCGTTACAGCTGCAGAAATACTCCATCTATCAAGGCATTGTTAGACAATCGTCAACTGAAACGGTGCTCTTTTATATCAGAAGACCCGAGCAACACAATGGCAAACGACAAGCTCAAGAACACGAGATCTTGTTCCTTCTGTAAACCGTCTGACTGTCGATCACAGCAGAATGGCCGAAAAAACCAGCAAGTCTTTCACGCGAAGTTTCAACAACCTATCAGTTGAGTCTCGCCTCTCATAAACTGTATGTTCTGTTCATAATCAATACTAGTATATCTCGAGAAAACGTTGCTTCCAAAATTCTCGAAAAGTTGTTGACCAGTTTACTTCAAATCTTTACTCGATGTTCAGATAAACATTCGGATTTTCACGGACTATATAAAGGGTGCCTGTTATTGAACTATAAGACACTGCTAGCTAGGACATAGCCACCTACGGTAAACTAACATACGCAAACAATCGACAAACGTCGGCAAGCCCCAGCATATCAGCAACACTGACTGGCAATTACCAGTTGCTATTAGAGACGACCGACAGAAGCCACAGCAGGGACACCGACGAGCTCGCCCACTGACGAAGAAACAAACCGCTAACATTACCTTACACTGTACTTCCGACATATGACCTATCGTACACAAAAGCGATAATAAACCTAACTGTTGCAGGTTGCTGACGCTGAACGAGGACTCTGCACCGGCACCCAGCGCCAGCCTCCGAGCAACACAAGCGCACAACGTGAAAGTATCGACTTGCATGGTACCCACTACTAACTAAGCCTATCCTTGCACGACCTATCGCAGGCAGCAAGACATTCGCTACTGCTCTTACCACCCGACCTAACTATCGAAGAGGTTTTTTCCCTTGGCTCTTGCCTTGGCAATTTTTTTCCTCTGCCCTTCAAACCGCTACCCTTCGTTCGATTTCGACCCAATCTATCTCCAGATGAGCGCGTATTAATGGTTAACCTTAACCAGACGTACGCCAACATTGCAGTACCCACATCCTGCGACACCTCACTTTAGTGAATACTAACCCTTATGCAGAGATGGCAGTAGACCTATTGTGTTGGCCATCATGCCGGTGTGGGCGTGGAGGGCTCCACCTCTTTAAAAAAAAAGAACTATAAGAAATAAAATCGTCGCAACATCTGAACGGTTTGCATTTGGATGTTCAAACTGCACGATTGGTCGCGGGGCATGACGGGAATTAGTTTGCGCATTATGGTTTGGTTTAGCGACGAAGCCTACTTTCATTTGGATGGGTTCGTCAATAAGCAAAATTGGCGCATTTGGTGAGCTCAGGATCCACATTTCGCGATCGAGAGGTCTCTTCACCCTCAAAGGGTGACTCTGTGGTGTGCCAACTCCAATCGCGCAATAATCGGTGCGATATTCCTTGACGGCACGGCGACTACCAAACGGTATGTAAAGGTTTTGGTAATCATCCCCATTACCCAATGTGACCCTGATTTCGGCAATACGTGGTTCACGCAAGACGGAGCTCGACCCCATCGAGACAGGAGAGTGTGTGATGTCCTTGAAGAGCACTTTGGGGACCGCATTCTCGCGCTGGTGTACCTAGATTGGCCGCCATTGATCTGAACAGTTGCGACTCCTTTTTGTGGGGCAATATTAAAGACACGTTCTAAAGCAATATCCCCAAAACGTGGTAATGCTGATCTGAAAATAGCCATTCAGGAGGTCATCGACAGCATCGATCTTCCGACACTTCGGCGGGTCACGCAGAATTTCACTACATCATCGCCAATGATGGCAGGCATATCGAATATGTCATAACCTTGGTAGGTGTCATGTATAATTATGGTATCTGAATTGATTATGAGCGAGCAGCGATGTTGTAAAGCTGTATCGCAGATAGTGATTAGCTGTGATTGAAGTGAGGAAGCAGTTGCAATACTTAAAACGTAAAGTCTCAATTTTCGATACGTTTAATTAAGATGACTAAGTAATGGTAACTGATCTGAGAAGGAGGAAGAGTAATGGAATCTTTTATGTACGTGAAAAGGAATTATAAGGTAATTTTTGAAGACACTCTTTTATTATTGCAGCGCCATTTTTCGCTTACCTCTCTCTTACAATTTTTAATTGATCATGGTTTTTTATAAAAGCAGAAAAGGAACCAACTGTGTTACGAAAACACTTCGATTTCCAACGAACAGAGACCTTATTGCACCTCACGAGTGTATCTGTGTAGATATAGTAATTTGCAGCTTTACCATATCGGCGAACAAGACAACATTACTGCAACTCGTTATCGAGATTTGCGAAGAACAGAGGTAAGGACTACATATTTTGATGTTTTTTTATTCAATCACGGCCAACTTATGTAATTCAGAGACAGATTTTCTGTGTTCTGTATCAGTTTTAGTTCTGGGATCCGTGCTTAGTTTTGCAAAACTAATTGTCGTAGCTTCAATGTCAAAGTTCATTATTCAGACAGTTTATGCTGTTCAAAATTCTTGCAGTCAGATTGTTAACTTTTACAGTATCAAAGACTTCCCTTTACATTACGACAATTAATTATTATTACAGTGCAGCTTTGCTTTCACATTACGACAGTACAAGTTTCATCACGACAGTTAATTTATTATTACAGCTCAGATCTTACAAACAGAAACAGTACTTCAACCTTAATTTTATTTATTTAGATGACTTTCAACCTAAATCCAAACGTCTGTAGCGCGACGTTTACATGTTGAATAAAGTGGGTGCTCGGTGTAGTTTGTAACAATTTTTTTCATGTAGTTCAATAATTGTCACCCTATATAAATTTCGAACGATTGAGATTGCATAGTACTATTCTAATCACAGGGGATTGACCATGCATACAACTCTACTAATATACACGTCTTCAGTTAAAGTGCCGGCCATAGTGACCGAGCGGTTCTAGGCGCTACAGTCTGGAACCGCGCTACCGCTACGGTCGCAGGTTCGAATCCTGCCTAGGGCATGGATGTGTGTGATGTCCTTAGGTTAGTCAGGTTTAAGTATTTCTAAGTTCTAGTGGACTGATGACCTCAGAAGTTAAGTCCCATAGTGCTCAGAGCCATTTGAACCGTTTTTTTTTTTTTTTTTCAGTTAAAGCCGTCCTCGAGGAAAATATCAAAACAGGTGTCGTAGTACTACTCTAATCACAGAGGATACACCAAACTTGCAGCTCTGATAATATACAGGTCTTCTGTTAAAGCTCCTCCCCCCATGAACCATGGACCTTACCGTTGGTGGGGAGGCTTCCGTGCCTCAGCGATACAGATGGCCGTACCGTAGGTACAACCACAACGGAGGGGTATCTGTTTAGAGGCCAGACAATCGTGTGGTTCCTGAAGATGGGCAGCAGCCTTTTCAGTAGTTGCGGGGGCAACAGTCTGGACGATTGACTGATCTGGCCTTGTAACACTAACAAAAACGACCTTCCTGTACTGGTATTGTGAACGACTAAAAGCAAGGGGAAACTACAGCCGTAATTTTTCCCGAGGGCATGTAGCTTTACGGTATGATTAAATGATGATGGCGTCCTCTTGGGTAAAATATTCCGAAGGTAAAACAGTCCCCCAGTCTGATCTCTGTGCGGGGACTACTGAAGAGGACGTCGTTATCAGGAGAGAGAAAACTGGCGTTATACGGATCGGAGCGTGGAATGTGAGATCCCTTAATCGGACAGGTGGGTTAGAAAACATAAAAAGGGAAATGGATAGGTTAAAGTTAGATATAGTGGGAATTAGTGAAGTTCGGTGGCAGAGGAACAAGACATCCGGACAGGTGAATCCAGGCTTATAAATACAAAATAAAATAGGGGTAATGCAGGAGTAGGTTTAATAATGAATAAAAAAATAGGAGTGCGGGTAAGCTACTACAAACAGCATAGCGAACGCATTATTGTGGCCAAGATAGACACGAAGCCCACGCCTACTACAGTAGTACAAGTTTATATGCCAACTAGCTCTGCAGATGGTGAAGAAATTGATGAAATGTATGATGAGATAAAAGAAATTATTCAGGTAATGAAGGGAGACGAAAATTTAATAGTCATGGGTGACTGGAATTCGATAGCAGGAAAAGGGAGAGAAGCAAACATACTAGGTGAATATGGATTGGGCGTAAGAAATGAAAGAGGAAGCCGCCTGGTAGAATTTTGCACAGAGCACAACTTAATTATAGCTAACACTTGGTTCAAGAATCATGAAAGAAGGTTGTATACATGGAAGAAGCCTGGACATACTGGAAGGTATCAGATAGATTATATAATGGTATGACAGAGATTCAGGAGTCAGGTTTTGAATTGTAAGAAATTTCTAGGGGCAGATGTGGACTCTGACAACAATCTATTGGTTATGAACTGCACATTAAAACTGAAGAAACTGCAAAAAGGCGGGAATTTAAGGAGATGGGACTTGGATAAACTGAAAAAACCAGAGGTTGTACAGAGTTTCAGGGAGAGGATAAGGGAACAACTGACAGGAATGGAGGAAACAAATACAGTAGAAGAAAATGGGTAGCTTTGAGGGATGAAGTAGTGAAGGCAGCAGAGAATCAAGTAGGTAGAAAGATGAGGGCTAGTAGAAATCCTTGGGTAACAGAAGAAATATTGAATTTAATTGATGAAAGGAGAAAATATAAAAATGCGGTAAAAGAAGCAGGCAAAAAGGAATACAAACTTCTGAAAAATGAGATCGATAGGAAGTGCAAAATGGCTAAGCAGGGTTGGCTAGAGGACAAATGTAAGTATTTGGAGGCTTATCTCACTAGGGGTAAGATAGATACTGCCTACAGGAAAATTAAAGACACCTTTGGAGAAAAGAGAGCCACTTGTATGAATATCAAGAATTCAGAGGGAATCCCAGTTCTAAGCAAAGAAGGGAAAGCAGAAAGGTGGAAGGAGTATATAGAGGATCTATACAAGGGCGATGTTCTTGAGGACAATATTATGGAAATGGAAGAGGATGTAGATGAAGATGAAATGGGAGATACGATACTGCGTGAAGAGTTTGACACAGCACTGAAAGATGTGAGTCGCAACAAAGCTCAGGGAGTAGACAACATTCCATTAGAACTACTGACAGCCTTGGGAGAGCCAGTCCTGACAAAACTCTGCCATCTGGTGAGCAAGATGTATGAGACAGGCGAAACACCCTCAGACTTCAAGAAGAATATAATAATTCCAATCCTAAGGAAAGCAGGTGTTGACAGATGTGAAAATTACCGAACTATCCGTTTAATAAGTCACAGCTGCAAGATACTAACACGAATTCTTTACAGACGAATGGAAAAACTAGTTGAAGCCGACCTCGGGGAAGATCAGTTTGGATTCCGTAGAAATGTTGGAAAACGTGAGGCAATACTGACCCTACGACTTATCTTAAAAGCTAGATTAAGGAAAGGCAAACCTACGTTCCTAGCATTTGTAGACTTAGAGAAAGCTTTTGACAATGTGTACTGGAATACTCTCTTTCAAATTCTGAAGGTGGCAGGGGTAAAACATAGGGAGCGAAAAGCTATTTACAGTTTGTACAGAAACCAGATGGCAGGTATAAGAGTCGAGGGACATCAAAGGGAAGCAGTGGTTGGGAAGGGAGTGAGACAGGGTTGTAGCCTCTCCCCGATGTTGTTCTATCTGTATATTGAGCGAACAGTAAAGGAAACAAAAGAAAAATTCGGAGTAGGTATTAAAATCCATGGGGAAGAAATAAAAACTTTGAGGTTCGCCGATGACATTGTAATTTCGTCAGAAACAGAAAAGGACTTGCAAGAGCAGTTGAAGGGAATGGACAGTGTCTTCAAAGGAGGATATTAGACCAACAACAACAAAATCAAAACGAGGATAATGAAATGTAGTCGAATCAAATCGGGTAATGCTGCGGGAATTGGATTAGGAAATGGGACATTTGAAGTAGTAAAGGTGTTTTGCTGTTTGGGGAGCAAAATAACTTATGATGGTCGAAGAACAGACGATATAAAATGTAGAATGGCAATGGCAAGGAAATAGTTTCTGAAAAAGAGGAATTTTTTAACATGGAGTATAGATTTAAGCGCCAGGAAGTCGCTTCTGAAAGTATTTGTATGGAGTGTAGCCATGTATGGAAGTGAAACGTGGTAGATAAATAGTTTGGACAAGAAGAGAATAGAAGCTTTCAAAATGTGGTGCTACAGAAGAATGCTGAAGGTTAGATGGGTAGGTTACGTAACTAATGAGGAGGTATTGAATATAATTGGGGAGGAGTTTGTGGCACAACTTAACAAGAAGAAGCGATCGGTTGGTAGGACATGTTTTGAGGCATCAATGGATCACCAATTTAGGGCAGCGTGGAGGGCAAAAATCGTAGACGGAGACCAAGAGATGAATACACTAAGCAGATTCAGAAGTATGTGGGTTCCAGTAGGTACTGGGAAATGATGAAGCTCGCACAGGACAGAGTAGCATGGACAGCTGCACCAAATCAGTCTCAGGACTGAAGACAACAACAACAACAGTTAAAGCTGTCCCAGAGGTATCATTGAAAACGTCCGATTTTAAAGATCGTAATTCGTTTTTGTCTGTTTAAATATCACGCTGTCGTTAGTAAAAGTACTGCGAGAAATATACTGAAAACGCATATTTTCACAGCGTAGTATTTTCTTTATGGTAGCCGATTTTAACGTGTGAACTATATTGTGTCGTTAAAAAAAATATAGCCTATGACCGTCCGAATGTTTATTAGAGTAACGTGTAATAATTTGCAATTTATAGATCAAAAACTTTCCGAGGTCCTTTTCATTCATATTGAATATGGTTCAGTATAATTTCGAACTCCTTACCTTCGAAGTGGGCAAAGCCACAACGAGGTGCCGAAATATGCGTCCTGACATAGTTTCAAGGCGTACCCGAGATTGGAACGTGTATACATTTCCTATGCATAAATAGCAATTGCGTAGCGTTGTCAGGTTTGGCAGTGTCTTACAAAACAGTCTGTTGTTAAGCTCACAAAGCTTTTTTTTCTATAGAGATGATCTGTTACATCAGTATCATAGTGGACGTATAAGAAATGAGCATTGGTCCCTTCGAGACGCCCAGTTTGTAGGGGGTGAGGATGAGGGCGGCCGAAAGGTGAAGGCTCCGTTCCCTGAGGTCTAGTGTGCAGGGGTAGCGAACGTCAGCATGACTCTGTATGGGATATAATTACTCTGATTTTCCTTTTGTGACAACTATGAGAGAGGTATGAACGGGAAGGTAATATACTGCACATATTGCACGCGTCCTTTTGTAGTCTGTGCTCTGAGAATCATAATGTCAAGTCACTTCGCGATGGAAAACGCCTTCCTTGCAACACTACCTCTGGAATCCCATAAGGACTATCGTAATGTCCTAGCGTTTAATAAACGAGACCGTGACGGAACGAGTCGTTTTTCATTAGGTGTTCTCTTTATCTCCTCTGTTGAATCTACCTCGTAAACATTTAGAGTGACGACCCTGCGTACTATCTATAGTACGTAAAGTATATATGTGTCTGTTAAATAACGCTTATGAACATAATACGTAATATTTAACTGCTACCCAATCTACGTTACGTCTGGAATATAAGGCGCCGTCATACCCACTTGGGTCACTACTAAATAAATTCTCCAGAGCAGAGAGATTCTTTAAATTATGTCCCACCACTAAGTAGGTCTGTGATTCATTTTTAAATGCCGATTACGGCCAATATTGTTTGTAAATAAGGAATTGTGTAACTGGAGGCAATAAGATATGAAATAATTTTTCTTCAGAATTGTATGAATTAATGCGAAAATTGTAAAAAATGCAAAAAAGAATAGACAATGGACACAAACGTCGATTAAACCTTTCAGAACCTCTGGCTACAATTATGTGCATTAATTTTACTGTGTTTTAGCCGCAGCACCGCTATTTTCCCAAGGGAAACTTAAGGTACGGTACAAATTTGTGAATGTTCGACGTCTTCGTCATGCGCAAGTGCTGCCAACTGTTGGGCATCACTATGAAAATATCAGCAAGTCAATACAGCAGTGCGCAGCAGCTCGTGACTGCCAGAATACACGGATGTGCTTGTTTCGTTATATTCGACGGTACGATTGAATATTGTTGTTGTTATCTTGTATAGCAATTAGTGAATGATGATTTTACTATTTATTACAATAGAGAATAATTTGTAATTAGTTATTTTAGTTCGTAAAATTGAGACAAGTATAAAAAGTATGTTTTTAAAACGACTAAATAATTTGTATAAATCATGCCTCAAAAATCACTAGAAAAATCACCTGAGAGCATGATTTCATTAAGAAAACTATTCCTTCCTCCAGGAAATATTCATTTCTGAAAAGGTTAATTCTCACCCCCTCAGAAGCATAAAAAGGAACGAAACGAAAAGCACCCACTAACAGAAAAATACACTCCTGGAAATGGAAAAAAGAACACATTGACACCGGTGTGTCAGACCCACCATACTTGCTCCGGACACTGCGAGAGGGCTGTACAATCAATGATCACACGCACGGCACAGCGGACACACCAGGAACCGCGGTGTTGGCCGTCGAATGGCGCTAGCTGCGCAGCATTTGTGCACCGCCGCCGTCAGTGTCAGTCAGTTTGCCGTGGCATACGGAGCTCCATCGCAGTCTTTAACACTGGTAGCATGCCGCGACAGCGTGGACGTGAACCGTATGTGCATTTGACGGACTTTGAGCGAGGGCGTATAGTGGGCATGCGGGAGGCCGGGTGGACGTACCGCCGAATTGCTCAACACGTGGGGCGTGAGGTCTCCACAGTACATCGATGTTGTCGCCAGTGGTCGGCGGAAGGTGCACGTGCCCGTCGACCTGGGACCGGACCGCAGCGACGCACGGATGCACGCCAAGACCGTAGGATCCTACGCAGTGCCGTAGGGGACCGCACCGCCACTTCCCAGCAAATTAGGGACACTGTTGCTCCTGGGGTATCGGCGAGGACCATTCGCAACCGTCTCCATGAAGCTGGGCTACGGTCCCGCACACCTTTAGGCCGTCTTCCGCTCACGCCCCAACATCGTGCAGCCCGCCTCCAGTGGTGTCGCGACAGGCGTGAATGGAGGGACGAATGGAGACGTGTCGTCTTCAGCGATGAGAGTCGCTTCTGCCTTGGTGCCAATGATGGTCGTATGCGTGTTTGGCGCCGTGCAGGTGAGCGCCACAATCAGGACTGCATACGACCGAGGCACACAGGGCCAACACCCGGCATCATGGTGTGGGGAGCGATCTCCTACACTGGCCGTACACCACTGGTGATCGTCGAGGGGACACTGAATAGTGCACGGTACATCCAAACCGTCATCGAACCCATCGTTCTACCATTCCTAGACCTGCAAGGGAACTTGCTGTTCCAACAGGACAATGCACGTCCGCATGTATCCCGTGCCACCCAACGTGCTGTAGAAGGTGTAAGTCAACTACCCTGGCCAGCAAGATCTCCGGATCTGTCCTCCATTGAGCATGTTTGGGACTGGATGAAGCGTCGTCTCACGCGGTCTGCACGTCCAGCACGAACGCCGGTCCAACTGAGGCGCCAGGTGGAAATGGCATGGCAAGCCGTTCCACAGGACTACATCCAGCATCTCTACGATCGTCTCCATGGGAGAATAGCAGCCTGCATTGCTGCGAAAGGTGGATATACACTGTACTAGTGCCGACATTGTGCATGCTCTGTTGCCTGTGTCTATATGCCTGTGGTTCTGTCAGTGTGATCATGTGATGTATCTGACCCCAGGAATGTGTCAATAAAGTTTCCCCTTCCTGGGACAATGAATTCACGGTGTTCTTATTTCAATTTCCAGGAGTGTAGTTACATACTCGAACTGCATTCACGCGAATTCACATAAACACATACTCATAGTTATCACAGGACGTTCTAGGCGAAATAATTTACACAAGCTGCTCACTGCAATAAATTTGAACAAGTTCTTTTCACGTAGCGACTGTGCTAAAATGTACCTCCAGGCTTTCAAATTCAGCTTCCATGCGTCGTCAGCCTGAATAATATTTGTTTTACTAAGTACCTGGCACTTCCTGCGTACATATTTCTATTAGCCGTTATCCTCCTTCCCCTCTCCCTATCCACCTCTTCTAACACCTTCTCTCTATCCATATACTTTTGCCTCCCTCTCAGTCCATCTGCTCCTCCCCACTCTCTCTGTCCATCTCCTCCTCTTGCACTGTGACAGAACTGCAACCTACGAGAGTCCATGTAATAAGCTCTATTAAAACGTTTAGGCACCATTCTCTCCAGTACACCACAAAATCCAGAAAAATTTAAATTACACAAATTTGATAAACAGTCGTGGAATGGTGCAATAATATCCTATCCGACCTCTCGAAGGAACACAAATTAGCTAGAAACTCTGCACGATGAAGTATGTATGAAATAAGTAATCGTATGCTTGATCAAAGTGGTAATTCTACCTCCCATCACTATAGCACACCTTCGATTAAATGGGTTACCACAAGGACTATCAGCAAACAACAGAGCGAATGCACAAGCCAACCCTCTTAGTCAAGTGTCTTTTTAGTAAAGAAATCTCCCAATATATATATCGCATGTATACATAAGTTAGCACTTAGCAGTATTCAACTAAATAAGTCTAATATCTCTTCTGGCATTAACATGCGACCTTCAGAATCATGTTAGTAAGTCTTTAGCATTTATATGCCATCATTTACTTACAAGTCCATAAAGAGTTGAAAAATGTCACAATTTAAGTACACTCCTGGAAATTGAAATAAGAACACCGTGAATTCATTGTCCCAGGAAGGGGAAACTTTATTGACACATTCCTGGGGTCAGATACATCACATGATCACACTGACAGAACCACAGGCACATAGACACAGGCAACAGAGCATGCACAATGTCGGCACTAGTACAGTGTATATCCACCTTTCGCAGCAATGCAGGCTGCTATTCCCCATGGAGACGATCGTAGAGATGCTGGATGTAGTCCTGTGGAACGGCTTGCCATGCCATTTCCACCTGGCGCCTCAGTTGGACCAGCGTTCGTGCTGGACGTGCAGACCGCGTGAGACGACGCTTCATCCAGTCCCAAACATGCTCAATGGGGGACAGATCCGGAGATCTTGCTGGCCAGGCTAGTTGACTTACACCTTCTAGAGCACGTTCGGTGGCACGGGATACATGCGGACGTGCATTGTCCTGTTGGAACAGCAAGTTCCCTTGCCGGTCTAGGAATGGTAGAACGATGGGTTCGATGACGGTTTGGATGTACCGTGCACTATTCAGTGTCCCCTTGATGATCACCAGTGGTGTACGGCCAGTGTAGGAGATCGCTCCCCACACCATGATGCCGGGTGTTGGCCCTGTGTGCCTCGGTCGTATGCAGTCCTGATTGTGGCGCTCACCTGCACGGCGCCAAACATGCATACGACCATCATTGGCACCAAGGCAGAAGCGACTCTCATCGCTGAAGACGACACGTCTCCATTCGTCCCTCCATTCACGCCTGTCGCGACACCACTGGAGGTGGGCTGCACGATGTTGGGGCGTGAGCGGAAGACGGCCTAACGGTGTGCGGGACCGTAGCCCAGCTTCATGGAGACGGTTGCGAATGGTCCTCGCCGATACCCCAGGAGCAACAGTGTCCCTAATTTGCTGGAAAGTGGCGGTGCGGTCCCCTACGGCACTGCGTAGGATCCTACAGTCTTGGCGTGCATCCGTGCGTCGCTGCGGTCCGGTCCCAGGTCGACGGGCACGTGCACCTTCCTCCGACCACTGGCGACAACATTGATGTACTGTGGAGACCTCACGCCCCACGTGTTGAGCAATTCGGCGGTACGTCCACCCGGCCTCCCGCATGCCCACTATACGCCCTCGCTCAAAGTCCGTCAAATGCACATACGGTTCACGTCCACGCTGTCGCGGCATGCTACCAGTGTTAAAGACTGCGATGGAGCTCCGTATGCCACGGCAAACTGACTGACACTGACGGCGGCGGTGCACAAATGCTGCGCAGCTAGCGCCATTCGACGGCCAACACCGCGGTTCCTGGTGTGTCCGCTGTGCCGTGCGTGTGATCATTGCTTGTACAGCCCTCTCGCAGTGTCCGGAGCAAGTATTGTGGGTCTGACACACCGGTGTCAATGTGTTCTTTTTTCCATTTCCAGGAGTGTATTTTCGTAATGAAATTTGACATCCAAATCCAGAGACAAAGTGTTATAAAGGCGACGCAAATAAACTTCTTTGAATGCCACCTCTGGTTAGTTGTTCCGTTACTAATAAATGTTTAGCACCAGTTCTTTCCTTTAGTAAATCTTTTAGAAATATTCTGACAAACTCCACTATTTAATTAATCGTAATTTTTCAATACCAACCTCTTATGAAATTGCTCTAATGTCTTAAGCTATAAGGCGCTAATATTTAAAAATGACTATCTTTTGTTTTAACTATTTCCAATTCAGTTGTCTAGATCATATCGCTGAGTTGAGGTGCTAACTCTGCTTGTTGCGTAAGAGAATTGTAAATTTTACTTTCCTTTATAAGTCTTATTTTTTAAATTAGTTAGTGAAAGTTTGTATAGAATAAATGATATACCTGAGGAGAAAAATTTAATTTTAAATTTAAATACTTTACAATGGCCAAACATCGACTGTGAATCAGTGACTGCAAAAAACCAACATCCCACACTAAGCAATATGACAATACAAAAAAAGATGAAAAAGAACTCAAAATAAATCCTAGGTACCACCACCACTTTAAAGTTCAGATTTTCAAAATTTCAGTCCCTTCAAGAGTTGACCTCTCGCGTACCCATCAACAAATCCTAAATGCAATTGTCACTCAGCACTTTTACTATAAAAATAATGATAGCAACTGGAATTCCCGCTTTGAAGTGGTTCAAGTAGGGCAATGTGGTTTTAGTAGTTAAGACGTACGGGGAAAATACGCTATCTATAATGACTCACCTCCGATGCGTGTGTTCCTGTGCTTGATCTGCCAATCAAGAAAAGCTTCGGCAGTAATGCCCGCTAAGCAGTTACTCCACAAAGACAATAACGTTACTACCTCGTAGCACGACTCTATACTCAAAAAATTACTCTCACGATTAACACTCAACTGCCTTAGAACGTCTCTTCATAAATCTGCCTTAACCATTTGCAACAACTAAATCCACTCTCGTCTGCATTAATATCACAGGTAACACAACACGGACCACATGAGATAAAATTACCGAAGTCAAAACTTTAATGTCGTCGTATTTTAAGACACACGAATTTTGCTATCAAATACTGACACAGCGTACAAGCCACTCTCGTCTAATACAATTTGCTCCATGTAGGTATCGATCACGGCACTTGTAAACATGTCCTAAATCACACGCAGTAACACGTATATCGTCTTACCGATTCAGGCTCACTACCTCCTCAGCTGCTCAGCAGTGATTGAGCCAAAACCCCTTCAAGACCGTAGTTAAACCATTAATTCAGTCAAATGTAGGGTGCTACGATTATTTCTGTCGGTTGCTCTCCTAGCGACTAACTCTCCCGGTATGATTTCTGACACGCACAAGTTCTCCTGTCAACCAGGGATGCCTGGATGATATTTGCCGTCTCTGTACGAATACTTAAATGGTATGACACAGTACGGATTTTTATCTTAATTCTCGACTGCTGTTACAATAGACTGGAACGATCAAATTAAATTATGACGACTATAAAACCAATACAATAGTTTTGATCCATCACACGAGTCCCTTTCGCTGTCCATTTCTCACTCCCTTCACTGTGGCCATATTCTACCTTCCTCATATCTATGTCCATGTCTTCCTGCTTCTCTATGTCTGTTCACCTCTTCCTTTCGCATTCTCTCTCTACGTTTTAGAACCACCCCTATAGAGGTTTCTTTTCAGATAGTAATAAGTTTACCACATTTGGTAGAAGTCGATCTAGTGGTTTAGAGGGAACTTTTTATCTATGTCTTTGCCATAGAACACACATTGGAAGCCTCCTACGCTCTTTTAGGTGCCTTTTTATTAGCTGAAGTTAGTTTACGCAATTTAACGTTCTTGCTGGTCGTTGCCAGACCGTGGTACAATCCTTTTTCTCTCGCTGCCTTCCTCGGTCCAGTACCAGGATAAATAAAGTAAGGGGACGGAGCGAAATAATTAATTAGTTAACAAATAGTATTCATTTTAGCGTAGTGGATAACGCAAGGTAGGACTCCGTTAACCGACGAAGTTAGCGATCTAAACCGCGCACTCTGACACGACCCTTACTTTTTATCTCACCAAATTTTTGTACTTCTTGAATTATGCTCATTACAGTGTTTACATTCAATGCGCGCATAGTTAAAATGGTGGGTGCTGTGGTCCAAAATATTACATGGTATGCTGGTATTTTTTTCTGTTTGACAATATTATTTATTTCTGCTTTCGTGCTCATGCAACAAAGGAAATGTATGTATTAACAATAGCCTTGCGTTGATGGCGTGTACTTCCCCACTCACTGGTCTCAGATACGGTATAACGTGGGATCTATGCTGCTACAGCAAGAGACAATCAAATCTATATCGAAAATGGATTTCGATAAGCAGTTCAAGCACGAATATCTAGTCCCCCGTCAACCTACGAGATTGGCCATGCAACGCCACTGAGCATGAAATGTGTTGGGTCGGGAAATAAAAATTCTGATCACCGCAAACACGAAGTAATTTGGACGGGAAAAGGGGCAAGCAGACATGAACATTAACATTACCATTGACACATTATACAGTAAAACGTCACAAGCGCACACGTTAATTCCTAGTCTAAATTTCGAGAATATCGTATAACATCTTGCAGTTTGATGCGACCATCGCCTGTTTGGCAGATGGCAGTCATTCTTACCAACATTACTCGCCGTTTTAATGACACGCTCTTGGACTAACTTTGAGTTCTTTGATTCATCACTTGACTGTTTCAGTCAATGGGTAACGCCCTATTCACTAGTAAAAATCTCAAACATTTATCGGAACTGCAAACGTTAATTGTAAGAAAGTGAATTGAATTTAGAGCTCATCAAACATTAGCTGTGCTTAAGGCACAAAAGGAATGGTTTCCCTCTAACGGATGGCGCGAAGCTCCATGCTTGCACCGGAAACAGAATATCCTAATTAATGAGCTTAATATTGAAAATTACTACAAACGGTGGTCGTAACGAAATTTTAATTATCAGCCGCCTTTAAGAGAATGGATTAGCCACATAAAAGATGTATAACCTCATCCCAGTTGTCTTCAAATCTTCATATGGCGGAGACGACTGCTCCGTGCTCAGCCCCTGCAGTCCCAGAGACGAAATGGCGAACACCTCACGAACTGTCGCTCTGCTTTCGCAGAAGGGGAGGAGGAACCATTGTGAACCCCTGAAGCCTAGACGCAAAAGGTGCGTCTTTGACTGAAGTCTCACAAGCACTTAGGTAGGCACCAGAAATTCAAGAGCTCATCTACCTTTGACACTATCACACAGCAAACGGTCTTTTCCATGTGACAACTCAACTTTTAATAAAATATACCAACGTAGAGGGAGGAGAAAAGGACGTGCATAATATGATTTGTAATAAAGATACATAGTGACGTCCATTCCTTCATCAGTCGTTCACAGAATAATACGAAGTAAAAAAAAATAATAATTTACCTCATTGGAACAACAAAACTATTATGCCCGCGTGATAAGGTGAAATAACTGGTTCCGTTGCAACATTCCACGCATATTTAACGTGTTTCACACGTATTTGTACACATATTTTACCTGTATCTGTAGTGAATGTCGTCCTGCAGTTTCAATTTGGCTCAAATGGCTCTGAGCACTATGGGACTCAACTGCTGTGGTTATCAGTCCCCTAGAACTTAGAACTACTTAAACCTAACTAACCTAAGGACATCACACACATCCATGCCCGAGGCAGGATTCGAACCTGCGACCGTAGCAGTCTCACGGTTCCGGACTGCGCGCCTAGAACCGCGAGACCACCGTGGCCGGCTAGTTTCAATTTCACACATCGCAATCTCTTTGACCTCATATGTCCTGTAAATGAGTGTTACAGTGATATAGTTCTGCAGGCACATTTATTGGTAAATTTTTACACTGTCTGCCAGATCTGCTGCGAATAGAGTCAGTAGCAAAGACGTAATAAATTTAAGTGGAATGCATGATGTTGCAGTTTTTTCACGCACGTCACTTTTTATGACATATCTGCTAAACTATGTGTGGCACAATGACATAATTTTACAGGTACATTCAATAGTATATGTGAATACTGTACTCGAAATATGTCTGAATACAGTTAGTAGTTAAGAAGTAATAACTTAAAACGACATGCCTGATGCAGCAGTTTCCTGCATGAACAGCGAAAATGTAATATGAGATAATTTTTTTTCCTTTCATCATTTTGTCAGGGCTGCCATTATTAAAAAGCATCGTAAAGGTTTGAAATTATGTGTAGCGATTGTTGCAAATCACTAACACCCAAACCTCCAGATGTCATCAAACAGTCAGATCGGTACCAAACGTTGTATTTTGATAGAGTATCAACCCAAACACTGATTCAGTCCGTGCTGTGCTGTCGTCCACTAGAACATGCTTAAAAGGTAAATAAAAGTAACACCAGAACTTCGGGTTGTTGTACGTACCTCGCGTGGGTGAGTACGTACTGCGTGAGGTCGTCGTACCAAAGGACCCCCCATAAGACTCCACTAATGACAATTTGTGTGAACTGTTTACAAGTGAAACTGTTATTTGGGTGAACATTTTCCTGACATGTAAAAGGACTTTTCGGAGTTTTTAGCAATGTTCTTTTGGCAGTATGCTTTCGCTTCGATAGTTGAAAATAGCAAACCTATAGAGTACATTTGTATAGATAGGAGAGGTGTCCTGTCAGACATGTGCGACAGAACAGACACCACTGGTGATGAAGCAGCTGGTGCATTTGTAGTTTCACAGAATAAACATATACGATTGGAACAGTAAGAGGTGCATTCAAGTTCTAAGGCCTCCGATTTTTTTTTCTAATTAACTACTCACCCGAAATCGATGAAACTGGCGTTACTTCTCGACTTAATCGCCCTGCAGACGTATAGATTTTTCACAACGCTGACGCCATGATTCCATGGCAGCGGCGAAGGCTTCTTTAGGAGTCTGTTTTGACCACTGGAAAATCGCTGAGGCAATAGCAGCACGGCTGGTGAATGTGCGGCCACGGCGAGTGTCTTTCATTGTTGGAAAAAGCCAAAAGTCACTAGGAGCCAGGTCAGGTGAGTAGGGAGCATGAGGAATCACTTCAAAGTTGTTATCACGAAGAAACTGTTGCGTAACGTTAGCTCGATGTGCGGGTGCGTTGTCTTGGTGAAACAGCACACACGCAGCCCTTCCCGGACGCTTTTGTTGCAGTGCAGGAAGGAATTTGTTCTTCAAAACATTTTCGTAGGATGCACCTGTTACCGTAGTGCCCTTTGGAACGCAATGGGTAAGGATTACGCCCTCGCTGTCCCAGAACATGGACACCATCATTTTTTCAGCACTGGCGGTTACCCGAAATTTTTTTGGTGGCGGTGAATCTGTGTGCTTCCATTGAGCTGACTGGCGCTTTGTTACTGGATTGAAAAATGGCATCCAGGTCTCATCCATTGTCACAACCGGCGAAAAGAAAGTCCCATTCGTGCTGTTGTTGTGTGTCAACATTGCTTGGCAACATGCCAGACGGGCAGCCATGTGGTCGTCCGTCAGCATTCGTGGCACCCACCTGCATGACACTTCTCGCATTTTCAGGTCGTCATGCAGGATCGTGTGCACAGAGCCCACAGAAATGCCAACTCTGGAGGCGATCTGTTCAACAGTCATTCGGCGATCCCCCAAAACAATTCTCTCCACTTTCTCGATCATATCGTCAGACCGGCTTGTGCGAGCCCGAGGTTGTTTCGGTTTGTTGTCACACGATGTTCTGCCTTCATTAAACTGTCGCACCCACGAACGCACTTACGACACATCCATAACTCCATCACCACATGTCTCCTTCAACTGTCGATGAATTTCAATTGGGTTCACACCACGCAAATTCAGAAAACGAATGATTGCACGCTGTTCAAGTAAGGAGAACGTCGCCATTTTAAGCATTTAAAACAGTTCTCATTCTCCCTGCTGGCGGTTAAATTCCATCTGCCGTACGGTGCTGCTATCTCTGGGACGTATTGACAATGAATGCGGCCTCATTTTAAAACAATGTGCATGTTTCTATCTCTTTCCAGTACGGAGAAAAAAAATTGGAGGCCTTAGAACTTGAATGCACCTCGTAGAATAAAGGAACATTTGCATCATACATGCGGAAGTGGTAATAGTAATACTAATAATAATAGCTGTCTACAGATGGTAGTGCAACCGCACATCAGATGTTCGTGTTTGTGCACACTCAGACAAATGGATCTGCAGTTGCTATCCGGCTGCACGCTACAAGTGCTGCCGTTGTCCGACATGAGTCCGTGGAACATTGTTGACATTCTTGTCGAACTGTTGCGTAGCGTCTCCTATGTATGTATAACAACGAAAATAACTGAAGATGAGAGAAAGTGTGCAGCATTCCAGCTGGACATAATTGATCAATGGAATGCGTCGAACGTCACCAAAGAGGACACATTAAATATCGACGAGTGCACACCGGGTGGAGACGAATCGTTCATTTGTGACCAAGTGAATGGACTACAGTAGACACCTTTGATATCATCACCAGAAAGGCCATCAAACATTAGAAATGATGAATTACCACAGAAGGAGAAAAGGGCAGTGTTTTATTCAAGAAACGAGAAAATGGAATTGCTCAAATTGCCGTAGCGGCCCCTTATTAGTTAGAGGGCTCGCACAACAGCCAAGCAAAGTGGGCTGCCGACCTCCCTTCAAGAGCTCGTCTCAAAACATCGCCAGTGAATGAATGTAAACATCTACAGACCTTCCGTATAAACACAGCACTACTTCGTGAAAAGCCATGTTACAGGGATCCATCAATTGGAAGTAATGTGACTAAGTGTAGCACTCAGCAAAATCGGTGTTATAAGCACGCCAGCAGTCAGATGGTAGTGTATACCTACAGCTAGGACACCTCCGACCAACACCTACCCCGGCGCTAGTCCAGTAGACACTCGCTGTGGTCTTCTTTAGTAATTTGTAACTCGTTGGGGGTAATGCCACTTTGCAATTGTGTAGCATAGTATTTTGGTTGTCATTATTTCTTTTCATTGTCTTTTAACTTTTATCTGGCTTTTACCGCTACGAGAATTATAGTGTTTCTTGTTATTCTTGAGTTTGGAAATTAGTGCACGCCAAGAAGGCGTATTAGTTAAAGTGTGTTCAAACTTGATAGTTAGTTCTTTCCCCTTGAACGCAGGACACTACACAAATATTCGCTTAACGTCAAAAAGCAGCCAAACCCGACCCAAACATGAAAAACAGATTTCGCAGATGTCCTACACATTGCATGTCGTATGAATGGACAGGGAAGTGAAGGAAAACTACAAACATATTACAGTGTATGTGAAGGAGACTTTCTACATCATCGAGCGAGGTGGCGCAGTGGTTAGTACACTGGACTCGCATTCGGGAGGACGACGGTTCAAACTCACGCTCGGCCATCTTGAGTTAGGTTTTCCGTGATTTCCCTAAATGCCGGGATGCTTCCTTTGAAAGGGCACGGCCGACTTCCTTCCCCATCGTTTCCTAATCCGATGCAACCGATGACCTCCCTGTTTGGCCCCCTCTCCGGAATCAACCAACCAACCTCGTCAGGAAGATCGATATGTTCACGATGTAGACATCAAATTGTGGGCGAAAACAAAACCAAGACATAAATTTCGTAACATTTGACGTTAGTGATAGTTGTGTCTTGGGCTGGAAGCGTAAAAAAAATATTGTAAGCCATGAAGTCAAATATTTTGTTATAATGAAAATGTACCACAACAGTAACGACGTACAGAAAATGGTAGAGGACTGGTAACAACCGACTAGTGCACTCATGGTAGCCTACACAGACGAAAATGTCTATAACACCAACGAAAGTGGATT
This sequence comes from Schistocerca serialis cubense, assembly GCF_023864345.2. NCBI lineage: Eukaryota > Metazoa > Arthropoda > Insecta > Orthoptera > Acrididae > Schistocerca > Schistocerca serialis. The sequence goes on along the minus strand of NC_064638.1, from coordinate 787,057,126 downwards.
CAACAAGGAGTTGTCTGTGGGCCGCAGTCCTGCAACTAGAGGTTCTAGCAGTACTGAGGTCCGTCCATGCGGCAACCGACACGTGCATAATGGTTCCATTGCTTTCACAGGCGGGCAGACTCACTCGAAAGCTGTTTGTTGTCCTTCAAGAGCTTCATTCTTTGAGTACTCATGCACTTCAGTCCATGTTCCCAGCCCCAGATTTAATCGTCCACTCTCACTCTTCCGACAAAATGACCAAAGAACTGTTCAGGATATTTCTACAAAAAGCGATAGTGAGACAAATCGGTGGAAAGAAACTTCTGCTAATACTGGAATGCCAGCCGCTGTGGTCGAGGGGTTCTAGGCGCTTCGGTCAGGAATCACACGCCTGCTACGGTCGCAGGTTCGAATCCTGCCTCGAGCGTGGATGTGTGTGATTGTCTTAAGTTAGTTAGATTTAAGTAGTTCTAAGTCTATGGGACTGATGACCTCAGATGTTAAGCTCCATAGTGCTTAGAGCCATTTGAACCATTTAATACTGTATTCTTTCAAATGGCTCTGAGCACTATGGGACTTAATTTCCGAGGTCATCAGTCCCCTAGAATTACTTAAACCTAACTAACCTAAGGACATCACACACATCCATGACCGAGGCAGGATTCGAACCTGCGACCGTAGCGGTTGCGCGGTTCCAGACTGTAGCGCCTAGAACCGCTCGGCCACCCAAGCCGGCGCTGGATTCTTATGGGCCCCACAAAGACGCTAGTGTTCTTCGTGACCTCCATATACAAAATAACCTACCTGAAGACAAAATCGCAATTCATATAATTCAGCAAACACAATCTCCATTTGCCAACTGCTTGATCTTCATTCAGAATGTACAAGCATATGATTCGTAAAACGTCCTATGATGCTCGAGGTTCTTGGGAAGAGATTAGTCTGCAAGAGCGGAATTATTTTCTTAAGCTGCAGTGCCTCACATACAATCAGTTGTGTTCCCCACGTCTCTATAATTCTCACTGTCACGAATGGATAACGGCTAAACTCATTGACGAATCCAGATCCTTTGAAACTTTAACAAAGTTCTGTTTCGGACACAAGCTTTCATTCTGAAATCTACAGAGTGTGATTGATCATATGTGCTTGGTGTATGAAAGTAATTTGCTTCACACATTTCTTCGTATGCAACCATAACAGTGAAGATTTGGTCTACAGTGAATGGCACTGAGTGTGCGCGCGCGCTCGCGCGCGACACTTAATCACGCGAGGGGTTGCTCCACTGACTACTTCTGAAACGTTTGTTGACGGACCTGGATAATTTTCGTGCCCTACTACGCATGTGCCATCGACGTAAATAAAGGCCGCCATTGTCGCTTTCACCCTCGAGACGGGGTTAAAATAATTACTTCTTCTCTGCCCCAATAATTAGTTGCCTGTAGCCGTCAGACTACTTTCCAAGGCTTTCCACGTCCGACCATCGGATTTCACAACAAGCACAGCAATCAGTCGGTACAGTGTCACCAACAGTTTTGAACCGTCTACTCTGTAAGAAAACACAACATCGGTCTTCCGTGATTTCCCGAAATCGTTCCAGGCAAATGCCTGGATGGTATCTTTGAAAGGTCACAGCCAATGTCCTTCCTAATCTTTGAAACAACCCGAGCTTATGCAGTGTTTCTCATTGTCAACAGGACGCTAAAACCTGATGTTACTTCTTTCCGACAACACAACATTACAGTATGTATTCAAACAGGATAAGGACGCACACCAGAAACTTCACGTCTAGTATCGCCTACTGTTCTGCCAACCTTCTTAAAGTCATGTGACGCGAGTAGCCAAATTTATCGCCCACTCGTTACACGGACTCTACCAGTATCGGGTAAACGTTTTCCTTCCAATCCCCAGCGACCACCACACATCCTCGCGGCGCGCGTCACACCACAACGCTGCCGCCTCCGCTGCGTTCCACCCCTGCTCCCTGTGTTCATCCGCGGCCCGGCTCTATAGGTCGCCGCTCGGCCGATGTGTGGCAGTTTTATTTAGGATGGGGCCCCTCCACGCCCGCACCAACGTGGTGACCAAACCAAAAGTTCTACTGTCACCTCCGTAAACATGTTAGTTTTTGAATCAGGCGTCACAGGATGCAGGCTGTGGTTATCCATGCGTCTGGGTAAGATTACTCATTAACATGGTCCATCAGGAGATAGAAGTGGTCGAAAACGATCGAAGGGTAGCGGTTGTAAGGGCAGAGGAAAAAAAGTGCCAAGGCCAGCGCCAAGGGAAAAAAACCTCTGCGACAGTAGGACGGGTAGTAAAGGCAGTAGCGGCTTGCTAGCTGCAACAGAGCATGCAAGGTGAGGGAAGGTTAGCATGAGGTATCGTGCATCGTTACCTATGTGTTGCGTGGTCGTTAACTGGGTCAGTCCGGGTGCTGCGGCTGGGCTCGCTTGTAGTCTCCTGTGCCGACCGCAGTGGCTTCTTCCCTGTAACATAAAGAGTCCGGCGCGGCAACGCATGCGTTGCTGTTAGGCCCTCTGCTGCGCCTTGTCGTCAGTGACTTGGTGCAGCTTCATCAGGCTGGTGTAGAACGGCGGCGATCGGCTACCGTTCAGCGTCCTCCTCTACTGCACGGCGCAGGACTTCTGCATTGCAGCTTCGAGCCGCTCCGCTTGTTCAGTGAGCTGCGCCGCTTCAGCGTCGGAGAAATAAATGCCGTTCGCTCTCGCTGTCGCGATGATGGACGCTCCCGCAGCGGTCGGCGTCGCCACCGGTTCCGCTGGGGCGGCGGTTGTCTTCTTTGCGCCTCTCACCTGCGGTGCTGCTGGGACAACCGCTGGGATAGGCGCGCGAGCGTCCTTCTGCGAGGTCGCAGGAGGAGTGTTCGCGGGTACGACTGCGCTGAGGCCTTGGGCGAAGACTGCTCGCAGTTGCCTCAGGGCCTCTTCCTTCTCTGCAGCCACGGCGGCTGCGAAGGCAGGCCTCTCCGTCGCCATGACAGCTTTGAGGGCTGCTGTGGCCTCCATCACGGCGGTGCCGAGTGCGAGGTCACATCTCTTCACGGGAGAGCGAGCTGCGTCCTGGCTGCCCGTTTCCGAGCGGCCGTCCCCGCCCCTGGCAGGTGGATCTGCTGCTGCGCCGTCCCTCAGCTGCGCCGGGCTGTTCGGCGCCCTACGCCGTTTCCGGCGTCGTCTTCTCTTCTGCTGCTGCGTCGGTGCGGCCGCGGCCGCTTCGCCGCCACCGGCACGGTTGCGGCTTGAGAAAGCTGCACAACCGCGCCAACTGGCGACGTGCGGGCCGCCACACCGGACACAAGTCGGCAGAGCGTTGCTGCCGCGGTTGCAGGCGCGGCTGTCGTGCTCACCTGAGCACTTGACGCACCGCGCCGCGTTGCGGCAATACTTCGCAACATGGCCCTCGCCCTGGCACCTGAAGCACTGGGGCTGAGGATCCATGGCGGTCGGGAGAGCCTCCGTCGTAACCGGGAAGCCCAGCAACTTCCGCAAGTCGAAGATGTCGCTCCCGCCGTCGACCGTTTGCACGGTCACGGCATAGAGCGGCGCCCTCTTCCTGTTGGTTCGGTTGTGCAGCCTTGCGGCTGCATTACCAAACCCGGCTCGCATCAGCCCCTCTCGGACCGCTTCCTCATCACAGCACCAAGGCAAACCCCTGAGGAGTGCCTTAGTCGTCTTCACCCTTCCTACGGAAGGTGCCTTCACACGCGCCGGCGGCGCGTCGACGATGTGGTCGGCCACTGCGACCTTGATCGCCCTGTGGTCGGCCACGTTTGCGGCTCGAACGCAGATCAGCGAGTCTGTATCGACAGACTCGTAGACCACCTCGTTCCGAGCGCAGTCCGTCATGGTGTCGAACAGCGCTGTCCACCCGCATTGCACTTGACGTACAAAGGGGGGACAGGCCGCGACTCGTCTTCTCGGGAGTTCCTTGCACGGTCGGCAGACTCGGTGAGTTGCACAACCGAAGGACCCTTCGTAGCGGCAGGTTTCCTCTGCGCACCATTCTTTCCCATGCTGCGAGGCGCGGAACACGACAATTTGCACACGTTGTAAAAACAACGCACGACAATTTGCTCTCCGCGGCGCCCACAGCACAGAAAACCTCTTCACGAGCTCTCAGTGCAGCTCAAGCAGCCTAGGGGAGCGGAGATCGCACTACTGTTGCTGAGCACTCTGGTGCTTGGCTACACAGAGAGCCGAAACAGCGTGCTTGTGCTGTGGCGTGTGTGCAGAAAGCTGCCTGTCGAAGTGTCGTTCTTACGAGACGAACAAAATTTGTGTTTTCGCGCCACATCATTGGCAGGCGAGGCGTACGAAAGACAGCTGACGCAGCGAGAGGGCATTTGGTCGTGCAGTTAAGCGATTTTGCCGGTTAGCAGAAGACAGAAGAGGTCCTTACACCTGTCCCTCCTCTGTATATCCAATGCAGGGGTTTTCTGTGGACAGAGTAACAAGACCAGATAGCCCGTGCAACTTTAGCTAATGGAAGTACTGCAGGGTAGCTTTCCTTAACCAGTACCCCATATGAGCAAACTGATTGCAGGTTCACCTAACCTTGCTCACACCTCATGTAATTGAGCTAAGCAAGGCTCTGGTAAAAAAAAAAAAAAAAAAAAATATGCGATGGGGTCCAGCCACACACATCTGCTTTCATGCCCAACAGCGAAGTTGCAGCAAACGATACTTTATATCTGTGAACCTGCAGTGAAATAGTTGACACATTGGGTGGAAATGCGAATTAATGAAGTAAACAGAAATATTTAATGAATTAAACAGAAATATTAAAGGTAAATGAATAGCTAATAAAAGGAATTTTATTCTACCGTCTGTATCTGGTGTAGACGACGCTAGAGAATTAAGCTGAATAATGTTTATTCAGGATAGTAAATCTTAAACGGGAAGCGTGATTCTGCAATAACTAGTCATAACACACACAGAAAGATGGCCTTCTAAAATGTAATATAGTTGCATCGAGAGCGTTACGAGAACGGTAGCAGAAACCCCAGGCTAAAATGTTATCCAAATTGCACGAAAAACTAAGTCCATTTCATTATTGTAATACACCAAATAATAGTCATTTCGAAATAAATTAAGAGTTCTGCACGGTGATATTTACATTAACATACGAGAGAGAACGAGTGAGAAGTCATGCGCTGTTCATTCTGAATTCCATAGTGCAAGTGGAAAAGTAAGTGCTCTGCTCTGCAGCACATCCTTAACTCGCAAAAGTCAGAGACCCTTCAACAGTTCAATTATTATTAGAGGGGCCATACATCAACCAGAATTTATCATCGACGTGACCGAATAACCCACATTGCCACAGGTAGGTCTGCCTTCTTCAAGAACTTGACTTAAAGTATCAGAATCGCTCCCTTGACTGCGCCACTCAAAAAGTGTCTCTCCTAATTGATTCTAGTTGTATTCTGCAATTACTCAATTCCCCATTGGCTGGAGGCCATCCCCATCAAAAATACTTCGTTATTAAATTTTACACCCATGGTTTTGACGCAACTTGACCACTTTCTGCCCTAAACTAACACATTATAGCAATATTCAAATAAATTTTATAAACATTCAGTCACAATCAAGCCATTCACAACAAATATAAAAAAGTTTGTTCATAAAAAAATAAGCTTGCATTCTTAATCAAGTGAATTCGACTTAAATAACAACGAAATGTCCTTAATTATTCTTTAAATGGTTATATATGTCTGCTTGACAGAAGCATGCTTTTGGCTCTTCAGCAGTGGTATCAGTTGACACAATCAACTGATCACTTCTTGAATTACCATAGTTTTATAATATAGATTGTAATCTTGTTTAAATAAAGCTATTTGTAAAATTAGTAACATATTCCTTAAATAACTACACATAAACGACAAGATGTGATTTATTCATGATGTCTTTAGTTGGTGTGTAACTGTGCAGAACAACATTCTGACAAACGTTTGCATAAAGAAAAATATATAAAATGTGATTAATTAATAAATAAAATAGGTACAGATACATAGCTCTCAGCGATCATAGCTATACTGCAATTCTATACAATGATATCATGAGAGATATCGTTTACTGAAATCGGATGAAGTGTTAAAAAGTTGCTCATTCTAAGGTTCATTGTGAAAATATATTTTGTTGTTGTTTTCTTCAGTCCATAGACTGGTTTGATGCACCTCTCAATGCCTCAATGCTACTCTATCCTGTGCAAGCTTCTTCATCTCCGAGTATCTTTTTTTTATTTACACATAAAGTTCAGTAGGACCAAATTGAGGAGGAAATCTCCAAGGCCATGGAACGTGTCAGTACATGAAATTACAACATAAAATTAATAACAGACAAAAATAAATGCTTATGAACCCGAAAAAGTCAGTCCATAGGTTTAAGTAAACGCAATCAACAATAGAATAAGAATCAGTTTAATTTTAAAGGAATTCCTCGACAGAATAGAAGGAGTGGCACATGATGAAACTCTTCAGTTTCGATTTGAAAGTGCGTGGATCACTGCTAAGATTTTTGAATTCAAATGGTAGCTTATTGAAAATGGATGCAGCTGTACACTGCACACCTTTCTGCACAACGGTTAAGGAAGTCCAATCCAGATGCAGGTCTGATTTCTGCCGAATATTAACCGAGTGAAAGCTGCTTGTTCTTGGGAATAAGCTAATGTTGTTAACAAGAAATGACAGTAAGGAATATATATATATATATATATATATATATATATATATATATATATATATATATATACTGAGGCCAATGTCAAAATGCCCAGTCTCGTGAACTTACACTGCTTATTGCCCGAACCACCCATTTCTGAGCCAAAAATATACTTTTAGAATGGGAAGAGTTACCCCGGAATATAATACCATACGACATAACGAATGAAAATAAGCAAAGTAGACTACACTCACTTAAGATACCGTTCGAATACTAAAAATGGCAGTATTAAGTCTTTGAACAAGATCCTTAATATGTGCTTTCCACAACAACTTACAATCTATCTGAACACCTAGAATTTTCAACTATTCTGTTTCACTATTCATATGCCCGTTCTGTGAAATTAAAACGTCAGATTTTGCTGAACTGTGTGATAGAAACTGCAAAAACTGAGTCTTACTGTGATTTAACGTTAGTTTATTTTCTACAAGCCATGAACTTAGGTATTGTACTGCACTGTTTGAAACTGTTCCTTTACTACCAAGCTAGTGTCAAGAGCAAACAAATATTTTAGAGTTCCCCATAATACTATGGGCCACATCATTTATATAAATAAGGAACATGAGTGGCCTGAACACTGATCCCTGGGGCATTACCCCACTCAGACCCCACATCACAGCCATTATCAACATTGTGAATAATGACCTTTTGCTGTCTGTTGCTAAGTAAGAGGTGAACCAATTGTGAGCTACTCCCTGTAATCCGTAATTGTCCAACTTCTGGAGGATGTTACACGATCAAACGACTTAGTTAAATCAAAAATACGCCAAGCGTTCGAAACCTTCCATTTAACCCATTCACTACATCACGGAGAAAAGAGAATATAGCATTTAAAGTTGTTAAACGACTTCTAAAGCCGAACTGTACATCTGAAAGCAAATCTTGTGATATAAAATGATCAATTATGCTTACATATGCAGCCTTTTCAATAACTTGCAGACACTGATGGCATGGAAATTGGACGAAAATTATGTCTTTCTCCCATTTTATGAAGTGGCCTTACTACTGAGTACAAGTGCAGCACAGCACTTTAATATTCTGCTAGATACTTCATCATAACCATTAGAGTTCCTAGTCTTCATTGATTTAATTAGTGACTCAATTTCCCTCTTGCCTGTATCATAGAGGAGTATTTCAGACATCAATCTTGGAAAGCCATTTGCCAAGAAAGTAGTATGATTCCCTGCAGAAATTAAATTTTTATTTAATTCACCAGCAATGCTCATAAAATGATTGTTAAATACTGTATATATATCTGATTTGTCACTAACAAAATATTTTTACTGTGAACTGACTTAATATCGTCGACCTTGTGCTGCTGACCAGGCACTGCCTTCACAACTCACCACATAGATTTAATTTTATCTTACGAATTAGCTATTCTATTTGCTTACCACCTACTCTTTGCCTTCCTAATAACATTTTAAGCACCTTACAACACTGTTTGTGATGGGCTACTGCAACTTCATTGTAACTACTAAGATTTTGATATAATTCCCACTTTGTTCCACAAGATTTCCTTATCCCACTAGTCAACCAACTGTGCTGCCTATTACTCTCAGTATCCCAATTACAACGTTCTAATGGAAAGCAACTCTCAAAGAGCATAAGAAATGTGTTATGGGAAGCATTTTATTTATCATCTATGTTATTGACACTATAAACATCCTGTCGCTCTTGTTCCTTGACAAGGTTTAAAAAACTCTTGCTGTTGTATTAACTTCCCTACATAGGTTGTGATTAAATATGACATTTGTTTGAGTACTAAAGCCTTTCAGTGTTAAAATTTGTGCGCCATGGTCCGAAAGACCAGTCACACTTTTACTGACAGACTGCACATCTAGTAATGAAGAATTAATAAAAATATTGCCTATGGCTGTGCTACTGCTCCCTTGCATCCTAATTCGAGAAAACACAGTCTGCATCAGATCATATGAATTTGTGAGATCTACCAACATCCTTTTTCTTGCACCATCATATACAATTGAAGTCACCATATATAGCTTCTGGTACTTCCTACTAAGTGAATCAAGAACCCTCTCTAGCTTGAGCAGAAATGCTCTGAAGTCAGAGTTAGGGGACCTATAAACAACAACCATTACAAGTTTAGTTGTACTAAATTCAACCGCCCCTGCACAACATTCAAATATCTGTTCAGTGCAGTTCGTGAAACGTCTATGGACTCTAATGGACTGTTTTCTACGTATATAGCCACTCCCCCATCCCGCAAGGAACTCCTTGAAACACAGCCAGCTAATCTGTATCCTGGTACAGGAAGCCTCTGAATTGTCCAATTATTTAAGTGGTGCTCTGATATACCAATAATTTCAGAGTCAACAACTATAAGCACTGACTTCACTAACTTTATCTCTAATACCTCTCATATTTTGATGAAATATGCTAATTCCTTCTCTACTTTGAAACATTACTTCCTCAGATGGTGAGCCCTTAGTTAGAGGGAATTCCTTTAAGCAGGCATACCAACCAGCTGGCTTCAATCTAAAAAAGGTGCAGCTCTAACACCAACTACTACAGAAATTTTTCCACGAGTGATCCCACCACCACCACCAGCCACTTCACTGTCAACTGTAATTTTTGACAGCCTTCCCTTCACATACCTATTGAGATGCAGGCCATACCTAGTGAATCCTAGTGGCGCCACTGAGATGTGACCCTCGCCCTCTGCCACCAGCACCCTCCCCAGCCTCATTAAGGTGAGGCCGATCATGAGGCTGAAACAGTTGCACGAAAAGCACATTAGTGGCACCAGTTTGAGTAGATATCTTTACCAAGTCACCACCTACACCATATTCCCCGTCCCTATCAAGACTGTTCTCCGCTCCACCCACTATCGCTACCTGATTCTCCTTCATAAAAAAAAAATGGTTCAAATGGCTCTGAGCACTATGGGACTTAACATCTGTGGTTATCAGTCCCCTAGAACTTAGAACTACTTAAACCTAACTAACCTAAGGACATCACACACATCCATGCCCAAGGCAGGATTCGAACCTGCGACCGTAGCAGTCGCGCGGTTCCGGACTGAGCGCCTTAACCGCTAGACCACCGCGGCCGGCTCCTTCATAAAAGTCCTACATAACTCCCCTACGCTGTCAGTCACTTGAACTAACCCTGCACTGGGCTTCACAACGCTGGTGACCTGGTACTCACTTCCCAATACTTCCTGCAACTGCTGGCCCACAGCTCTACCGTGAGAGCTACCTAGCAGCAGAACCTTCTTCTTTCTGTTAGACTTCGCTACTGATCTAAGCCTCGTAATTGCTGAGGACTGCTGCATGTTCCCTACATCTAAAGCTACACGACGCTCCTCTCAACACAACTCTGACAGTTGTTCAAATCTATTGCACAACACGCAAAGTATAACTCTCTGACTACCTCCTCTTGCTAGATGTCTTCTTGCCAAACGCCAGTTTTCAATCTACACCACCCTTCACCCTCCTCACCCTATCTACTTCCTCCTTTGCGCGTTGTAACTGCACCTGGAGGGCACAGATCTTACACTCCTGCTTCTTTATAGACTTATTTCTACCACAGATTCTGCATTCCTATGAGAGAATCTCGCTAGAATGCCCACTAGCTTCCCCACTGCATTCTCCCCAATGAAAATACTTTGAATAAATCCCAAACGGTAACCCACTATTGACGAACCTACCACAGAGACCACACTTCTCACTCATGGTAAAATTTTACTGTTACTGAACGAAAATTATACGTCTACGTTAACGAAGTCCAGTTACACCAGTAGAACTATTTATACAATAGCGGTCTCGAAGTGTCTCGAAATTCTCTATCTACTAAGAAAGCAAGTACTTATATTAATAGTACATCACCATAGCTAATCCCAATATCTACAAAACTTCACAAAATTATTAGCTAAAGCCAAAAAATTCAAACGGCTACTGGAACACTATACGAAGTTAAAACACTGAATGAAAATTTTACTGAAATATTTCCCTACACAATAAGAAACGTCCGTTGAAAACTAAAGCACGAAATTTACTAAACGACTTCAACGCACAGAAAACTCTATGAAGAACAGCGATCGAACGTTTCCAAAAGTTTATTAAACCGTTACTCCGCCACAAGCAGCACGAAATACCGCTGAAAACTATTAAATTTACTAACTGTATAGCAGTGTACATATAACGTCGTCAGTACTGAGGCGTGAGGCTTGGACGAACGACGTAAGCACACTCATGAATAACAGTCTACTCGAGTCAATAACACAGGAAGGAAAACTGACATTAACGAAAATCCACTAATAAATTACTTTTACAGCAAATATCAACACAAATAAACTTTAAAATAAGTAACTGAATACTAAAACTTTATAAAATATTGACGAGCAATTTCAACAGCAGTCCAGCACAAGTGACGTCACGCCAAAGACACCAACTATTGCAGTCTACATCTTCTTAATACGCTTAGTGTATTCATCACCTGGTCTAGCTCTACGATTTTTACCTTCCACGATTCCCTCCAGTACTAAATCGGTGACCCCTTGGTGCCTCAGAATGTGTCCTACCAACCTGTCCCTTCGTTTGGTGAGGTTGTGCCACAGTTTCCTCTTCTCCCGAATTCTATTCAGTACCTCCTCATTAGTTACATGATCTACTCATCTAATCTTCAGCATTATTCTGTAGCACCACATTTCGAAAGCTTCCATTCTCTTCTTGTCTAAACTATTCATCTTCCATGTTTCACTTCCGTACATGGCTACACTCCATACAAATACCTTCAGAAAAGGCTTCCTTACACTTAAATCTATACTCGATATGAAGAAATTTCTCTTCTTCGAAAACGCTTTCCTTGCCATAGTTCAAATGGTTCAAATGGCTCTGAGCACCATGAGACTTAATATCTGAGGTCATCAGTCCCCCTAGAACTTAGAACTATTTAAACCTAACTAACCTAAGGGCATCACACACATCCATGCCCGAGGCAGGATTCGAACCTGCGACCGTAGCGGTAGTGCGGTTTCAGACTGAAGCGCCTAGAACCTCTCGGCCACAGCAGCCGGCCTTGCCATAGCCAGTCTACATTTTATATCCTCTCTATTTCGACCATCATCAGTTATTTTACTCCAAAAATATTACTACTTTCAGTGCGTCATTTCCTAATCTAATACTTTCAGAATGACCTGATTTCATTCTACCACATTCCATTATCCACGGTTTGCTTTTATTGATGTTAATCTTATATCCTCCTTTCAAGACACTGTCCATTTCGTTCAACTGCTCTTCCAGGTCCTTTGCTGCCTCTTACAGAATTACAATGTCATCGGCAAACCTCTGAGTTTATTTTTCTTCTGCAAGGATTTTAATACCTACTCCGAATTTTTCTTTTGTTTCCTTTACTGCTTGCTCAATATACAGATTGAATAACATTGGGGATATAATACAATCCTGTCTCACTGCCTTCTCAGCCACTGCTTTCCTTCCATGACCCTCTAATTCTTATAAATGTTTTCTGGTTGCTGTACAAATTGTAATTCGCCTTTCACTCCTGTGTTTTACCCCTGCAACCTTCAGAACTTTAGAGTATTCCACGGTCGCAGGTTCGAATCCTGCCTCGGGTATGGATGTTCGTGATGTCCTTAGGTTAGTTAGGTTTAAGTAGTTCTAAGTTCTAGGGGACTGATGACCTCAGAAGTTAAGTCCCATAGTGCTCAGAGCCATTTTTTTAGAGTATTCCAATCAACACTATCAAAAACTTTCTCCAAGTCTGAAAATATATAGTCACTGTAAAATATTATCTTCTGTAGCTTTTAAGTAATCAAAAATTGATTAGCGAGCAAACGTAAAATGAGGCGCATCGTTTTACTGAAATTGGAGATGTACTCAGATTTGCTATATTAGGCAACTGTGATTTACTGTAGAATTTCTAAACATTGAAGTAGTCGTATTTCAGACTGCCTTACATTCCGCCATTTCTCGTGCATTGTCTGTTCTCCAGCTAAGCGTTTATCCGCTGTCCAAATTCCCTGCACTGGATTTATCCATTTCCAGCCATCGCTGCGTAGCTGGGCCAGCCACCAGGCCACGTCGCATCGGCTAGCGTTCAGCAGCACAAACAATTTTTCCTTACCTCCCACTGGTTCCAGGCGGCTGAATTTTCCCCTACATATGCCGCAAGCACGATGTTAGCGTCGCGCCTGTTGACACTGATGCCACGATTGTGCTGCAGGCAGCGAGTTCAGAAGACTCTATGGTACTTAAGAGTTAAGTGGCGACTCACATCGTAGAGGCGCCTGTGAAGAAGACAACTACACCAGTGCTGCGAGGGAAGGCAACCAAGGCATTCCTCTGGGGATTGTCTTGTATTTGCAAAGAGAAGGTGGTCCGCGAAGGGCTGTTAGGTGCCGGCTATCAGGATGTACAACCAAGCTGTATAACTGGACGAACAAGAAGATCCCGCCAGTGTTCATCATCGCCGTGCGAAGAGCCCTCAAAGTGGCGACGTCTTCTGACTGCGAAGGCTTATGTGTTTCCTTGTCAAGGTTGCCGCTCTCCCAGCAGGAATGGACCATTTATAAAACTTGATTTATTTTAGTAAAGTTTAACGATCTTGCCGCTTGAAGTATTTGTAAACTGTGAACTAATTGGGAAACGGAAATATTTCATTTTTATAATTTGTATATTAGTCTCGGGATAACTGCTGGTACGGTCACACGTGTGGACAACAGACATCAGCAACGTAAACGGTATATCTGTACACTACTCACGGTCTATATGAACGACTTTAAATCTGAATATAATACATTTATTACACAAATACATTAAGGTGTAGACTATGTAATAAGTATTTTTGTTAGTTTTTAGTAAATAGCTCCAGTGCTTCTCAGGCAGCAACCAACTTGTCATTCTCTCTGTGAATACCTCTATCAAAGATGCTAACAAACTCGGAAATCACAAGTGTAACCTGAATCGGTTTTCACTCAAGCATACGCAGCATGATTCAAGTCCGTTGCCCTATCAGCTATCCCACAACTCTGATAAACTCTTTTCTAGAACGTCTCAGAGATCGCCATATATATTACAAACCAATGAAAGCTTTGATCTCAATAACATCTGTTTCTTCACCATACATATCACTACAAAATTTGCCTCGAACATCATTTAAGTAAATATTACAGCTCTTTGCAATAATGGGTATTATGTTTTCATTCAAGAATAGCTTTGTAATAGCTATTTCTGTCTTTGGTATACGAGTTTCATTTTTGGGTTCAGGTGTGTGCGCAACAATAGTACATCTTATTGTAACATTGGTAGGATATATACTTTTACTGGGTTTACTATTATATATTTTCCTGAAGGAAAAACTTCCTTTTGAATTAGCTCTCCACTGAATGAAATTCACGATTTTCTTACATTTCTTGTTCTACTACTGAATCAGGAGTGGTTTCATGTACGCAACCTGCGTTCTCCGAGTCAGGATCTTCATCACTCAACTCATGGAGCCGTTCCAGCAATAGATTGGGATCTTTGCTAATCTATGTCCTAGGTTCTTTTTTTTACCTTTGGTCTTCATTCTACAAACTAGAAGTATAGAGAATATTTGCTTTCCGTAGGTAAGTAGTCCAGACAAAAAAGCAAATTAACAGTCACTAGTTTTGATAAGCCAAAAACTATGCACATGAAAGTTGTATTGTAGCAGCGGTGCGCGTGTGGATAACCGGTATCCCCCGGAGTATAATAATCTTTCATAAACAATGAAACCTGCGTAACAGAAGACAATGAAAATAAAGCGGGAATGTCATGTGGATGACGAGTGTCATCCGAGAGTGCTCGGAGGGTTTGAAGATAGAAAATTAAGAAGATGGAAAAGAGTCAGAAAGACACAGAGTTGCTCGGTCCTGGGCAGCGTCCATCCGATGTACTGTTGTTCGCCATCCCAGGGCGAGGGCCTCAGCAAGACTCGTACTTTGAGCTTCACACCCTCAGATGAGGTGATTCTACAGCTACGTTAGGTTACTTTAAATAGCAACATATGCTGTCCTCTATTTGTACATATATCTTACAATCGAATATTAATGCCTCATGACCACTGACTTTCTCGATAATTTGGTTCCTACACATTTTTAGTCCTCATCCTGTGCCGCTGTTGTCTTCTAATGCTATTGTAAATATAATACTGCCATTAATCTGTATATTTTAAAAAATTTTGTTCCATAATAATTTTGAAGAATTAAGAAAATGTTATAACGAGAGTAAGGTTTTGTTAAGTGTAGTTTATCTATTTAAAATAGCCTCTTTGACGTGGGTGGAATAGATGTATTAAAACATATTTTGTAATTAATTATGTCAATTTTGTATGTATATGCTGTCATGCAATTGCAGATGGTTCATACTTAGGGTTTCTGTAAGCAGAAGTGTAAATTGAAATGTTGTAGGGATAATAGGTAGAACGGAACTCCGTTTTGTGGAGGAATGGAAAAGGTGGTGGGGTGCGCGAGTGAGATTTGGCGCGCAAGTTGCTGATACAGTCGGTAGCTGCCCTGCAAGTGGTGAACACGCATTACGTTGGTCAAGCAATAGAGGCCTCGAATTTACCTGCAAGACTGGGATTTTGGCCTCGGACGTGTTCTACATGACAGTACGGCAATAAATTAATAGTTCAGAAATTTGCAATTTTGTAGTCACCACCAAGAGGAAGACAGAGCTATGTACATTAAGAGCCGTACCTGCGCAATGTTACTACGCACCACCGCCTCACGCCATCTTCTACATCAGTAACAGGCAAAGTACTTTATTTAGAAGTGTATCACTGTATGACCCATCCATCTTCAATCAGTGCAATATAAGTGTTAAATGTACCTTTGTGTTTAGCCGTGATTTTCCTATGTCATTTACCTCAGTAGGGTCCTCACCTAAACGAATTTATTCCGAGTATCCTGATGTTTATTGAAGCAGAAGTAATAGTAAATTACTGGCAATAGCAATGTTTTGGTAGTAAATTCTGAAAATCATTATTGAATACTAAAGTTTGCACGTATCGGTTTAAGGGCCACCGCTTTGCGTGACCATAAGGATAAGTTTCCAATAGTATTTCTGAAAGTAAAGTAACATAATTGTTTAACTGCCACAATCTTAACAGTAATTGTTCGTGTTGCTTCTCCATGTCAAAGAAAGCCAGACAAATATTTGTGTTAGTAAAACACTGACAAATAACAGTCCTAAAGAAGTGAAATTTTGTCGTGTTAAATAATAGTTTTGGTCATATGAATGATAGCTATAAGTTTAATTTTTTTTTATCCTTCTAGAAGCATATGTGTGTTTTCTTTAAGTAATTACTGGAGTATAGTGATAAATTCCATAAGTAACGGAAAATGGGATTAATAGTACTTACTGCCAAGTGACCGTAGTAAATGGAAATTAAATGATTGTGTTTAAATCACTTAGTAAGCGAAAGTAGCTATTTATTCAGTGTCGAAAATTGACTTCATCTTTTTGTGTTGACACTGTGCCCGATTTGGGTTGGCGGCCGTTTTATTAAGCGAAACAGTTTCTTGTTATAACAGGCTTTGTCTGATAAAAGGTTTCCAAAAGTAATTAATCTCACTGCTTTTCCCCCAAACTGTATGATTCGGAGAAAAATAGTTCGATACTTTACCATTGGGTTGAACACGGTTAAAATCTCTCTCCGAGAGTCGATGGTTTGGAGTGTTAGTGCTGCGTGATTTTGTAGTGGTGTTCCTGCCACTTACTACACAGTTCTGACATTCTGAATCGCGGATCTTCCGTCTTTACAGTGGTAGAACTTAAACGTTCTGGTACCGTACCGTTCCGTTGCAGTCTGAGCTGCCATCGCTACCGGTGTCATCTGCGTCGCTAGCATTGTCTCTGGAGACGTTTGTTGGCTGTACTCGTTACTGCCTATACTCTCTAACCTGCAAGTACTATTTATGCAGCACTCCAGATGTTCTGTGTGCACAGCGCTCTAGATAGACGTTGAGACCGGCCACAACATGTGATCTCCAAGACACGGTTTTATGTCGTCCTGTAAATGCAATACTCGGTTTTCCTGAGACCTACGGTCACAGTATTAAAGTATATATTCGGAGGCCCTTCTCTCTCCAACGCTCAGCATCATCCTCCTGATAGAGATTTACATGCAGCAAATGAGTGTGCTATGGGCCATGGCCAGTTAAGAAATAAACCATGGCTGGTCTTGGATCAAAATGTTTCATCCTGAGTCGTTTCCTGTTATTGGGAAAGAATGCGTTTACCCTACGGGCCTTTGCTACGAATTCACTCTCACGTTTTGTATTCTAATGATCTTGCTCGAAGGGGACCGATAAATTTTTTTGCGAAGATATCATGATTGCATAGAAACTGAAGCACCCCACTATAAACAGTTGTGAATGCAGCACCTCATGCTATTTATGAAAATGTATAATCTTACTGAAAAAGGTACCCATTTGGATTTTTATCGTCTTCAATATATCTACATCTACATCTACATTTATACTCTGTAAGCCACCCAACGGTGTGTGGCGAAGGGCATTTTACGTGCCACTGTCATTACCTCCCTTTTCTGATCCAGTCGCGTATGATTCGCGGGAAGAACGACTGTCTGAAAGCCTCCGTGCGCGCTAGAATCTCTCTAATTTTACATTTGTGATCTCCTCTGGAGGTATAAGAAGGGGGAAGCAATATATTCGATACCTCATCCAGAAACGCACCCTCTTGAAACCTGGCGAACAAGCTGCACCGCGATGCAGAGCGCCTCTCTTCCAGAGTCTGACACTTCAGCTTGCTAAACATCTCCGTAACGCTATCACGGTTACCAAATAACCCTGTGACGAAACGCGCCACTCTTCTTTGGATCTTCTCTATCTCCTCCGTCAACCCGATCTGGTACGGATCCCACACTGATGAGCAATACTCAAGTATAGGTCGAACGAGTGTTTTGTAAGCCACCTCCTTTGTTGATGGACTACATTTTCTAAGGACTCTCCCAATGAATCTCAACCTGGTACCCGCCTTACCAACAATTAATTTTATGTGATCATTGCACTTCAAATCGTTCCGCACGCATGCTCCCAGATATTTTACAGAAATAACTGCTACCAATGTTTGTTCCGCTATCATATAATCATACAATAAAGGATCCTTCTTTCTATGTATTCGCAATACATTACATTTATCTATGGTAAGGGTCAGTTGCCACTCCCTGCACCAAGTGACTATCCGCTGCAGATCTTCCTGCATCTCTCTACAATTTTCTAATGCTGCAACTTCTCTGTATACTTCAGCATCATCCGCGAAAAGCTTCATGGAACTTCTGATACTATCTACTAGGTCATTCATGTATATTGTGAAAAGCAATGGTGCCATAACACTCCCCTGTTGCACGCCAGAGGTTACCTTAACGTCTGTAGGCGTCTCTCCATTGATAACAACGTGCTGTGTTCTGCTTGCTAAAAACTCTTCAATCCAGCCACACAGATGGTCTGATATTCCATAGGCTCTTACTTTGTTTATCAGGCGACAGTGCGGAACTGTATCGAACGCCTTCCGGAAGTCAAGGAAAATAGCATCTACCTGGGTGCCTGCATCTAATATTTTCTGGGTCTCATGAACAAATAAAGCGAGTTGGGTCTCACACGATCGCTGTTTCCGGAATCCATGTTGATTCCTACAGAGTAGATTCTGGGTTTCCAAAAACGACATGATACGCGAGCAAAAAATATGATCTAAAATTCTACAACAGATCGACGTCAGAGATATAGGTCTATAGTTTTGCGCATCTGCTCGACGACCCTTCTTGATGACTGGAAATACCTGTGCTCTTTTCCAATAATTTGGAACTTTCCGTTCCTCTAGATACTTGCGGTAAACGGTTGTTGGAAGGGGGCCAAGTTCTTCCGCGTACTCTGTGTAGAATCGAATTGGTATCCCGTCAGGTCCAGTGGATTTTCCTCTGTTGAGTGATTCCAGTTGCTTTTCTATTCCTTGGACACTTATTTCGATGTCAGCCATTTTTTCGTTTGTGCGAGGATTTAGAGAAGGAACTGCAGTGCGGTCTTCCTCTGTGAAACAGCTTTGGAAAAAGGTGTTTAGTATTTCAGCTTTACGTGTGTCATCCTCTGTTTCAATGCCATCATCATCCCGGAGTGGCTGGATATGCTGTTTCGAGCCACTTACTGATTTAACGCAAGACCAGAACTTCCTAGGATTTTCTGTCAAGTCGATACATAGTATTTTACTTTCGAATTCACTGAACGCTTCACGCATAGCCCTCCTTACGCTAACTTTGACATCGTTTAGCTTCTGTTTGTCTGAGAGGTTTTGGCTGCGTTTAAACTTGGAGTGAAGCTCTCTTTGGTTTCGCAGTAGTTTCCTAACTTTGTTGTTGAACCACGGTGGGTTTTTCTCGTCCCTCACAGTTTTACTCGGCACGTACCTGTCTAAAACGCATTTTACGATTGCCTTGAACTTTGTCCATAAACACTCAACATTGTTAGTGTCGGAACACAAATTTTCGTTTTGAT
Source organism: Schistocerca serialis cubense (assembly GCF_023864345.2). Lineage (NCBI taxonomy): Eukaryota > Metazoa > Arthropoda > Insecta > Orthoptera > Acrididae > Schistocerca > Schistocerca serialis. The sequence goes on along the minus strand of NC_064638.1, from coordinate 787,037,896 downwards.
CTGTTAGGGAGTCTGAAATCTGCTTCTATTACTCTTGCTAAACAAATAAACCTTCCTCCCTTTTTTTATATTCCTATTAACTTCCATTTTCAGGGATGCTGCAACGGCCTTATGGTCACTGATTCCCTGTTCTGCACTTACAGAGTCGAAAAGTTCGGGTGTGTTTCTTATCAGTAGGTCCAAGATGTTACCTCCACGAGTCGGTTCTCTGTTTAATTGCTCGAGGTAATTTTCGGATAGTGCACTCAGTATAATGTCACTCGATGCTCTGTCCCTACCACCCGTCTTAAACATCTGAGTGTCCCAGTCTATATCTGGTAAATTGAAATCTCCACCTAAGACTATAACATGCTGAAAAAATTTATGTGAAATGTATTCCAAATTTTCTCTCAGTTGTTCTGCCACTAATGCTGCTGAGTCGGGAGGTCGGTAAAAGGAGCCAACTATTAACCTAGCTCGGTTGTTGAGTGTAACCTCCACCCATAATAATTCACAGGAACTTTCCACTTCTACTTCACTACAGGATAAACCACTACCAACAGCGACAAACACGCCACCACCGGTTGCATGCAATCTATCCTTTCTAAACACCGTCTGTGCCTTTGTAAAAATTTCGGCAGAATTTATCTCTGGCTTCAGCCAGCTTTCTGTACCTGTACATTGTACCTACACAGTGGGCTCACTCGTTCCCGGATGAAGAAGATTCTCCGTATCCTATAGATATATTTGTTCTCCTTCGTCATCCCAGAAAGTGTGAATTCTATATAATTACCAGTGTTATATCAGTCAAACACACACATACGTAAGGACAAAGTAATTTTATTGACAAGTGATGTGACAAGAAGTGTATGGCAAAGTCAAATCAAATAAATACACCTTTTACTGTAAAAGGGTGCCTAAAGCGTGGCATCAGTACATGGTGTGGCCTCATCTGGCGACAACGGAATGGTGTTTTCTCGCATGCAAGCAACCATTAATGAGCCCAATGGCATTCTGCGATAGAATGTGCTAAGCATCTTACGCCTGTTATTTAGGGTAGGCCATGATTCTTGCACGCCCTGAAGAGCAACCGAACTGCCGCTTCTTCGTATTCCACACATATTCAATTGGCGAGGGAGATGGTGATCTTGCTTGCAAGGGGGTTGTCTCGCATCGCGGGTGGGGTTGCGGCGGCGGCGGTGCATTTGTGTTAAAATCATGATGAATGAGCGGGTCGTCTACCCCGCCATAACCCTTCCTTTTTTTTGTGATATGTTACAACACAGCATCACCGGTCTATTGCGGTCTAACCGTGTTGGTGAAGCAGTAAATTTATCCACAGGACAGTGACGCAATTCACTTTGGAGGTGTGGCGGTGGGACCTGTAGTCCCGTACCACCCTCTGACGGTGACAGTACTACATGAGTCAGGCAGACAAATTTAGCCTAACGTGGGCGGGTATGATTGGAAAGTATTGGGCGTAGAATGGGGGCTACTCCCGCCAAGGGATGCGTCCGTGGTGGGCGTGCCAGGCCTGTCGTTAGCCATGGTCGGAATCCGATTCCTCTAGGATGGTTGGGGGAGCCGGATGTCGATGCCAGCGGCGTGGTCCCAGCGTGGCGTAGCCCATGGGCAATGTTCCGCAAGGCATCCACTTTCTCATCGAGCCGCCGCGCGTTGTTGCATATGGTCGTCTTTAGTTGGACGATATACGATTCCTCGTGGAGGGTGACAATTCTCGCGGGTGGCGGGGCGTGCAGGCTCCGTAACCCATCCAGTGGCACTGGTTAATTTATAAAGCAGAAACTCCTAATGTGACAGCGAGCGCAAACTGATGCCCCGTCAAATCTATGAAATTTGGTGTGAGACCTATGTGTCGTAGGTAAATCCACTCCGAAATAGGTCGCGCACCGTGTCTACAGGAAAAACTTAAAGTCAACAATTCGCATACAGACAGAACCTATTCTCCTAGCTGAAGACAACAGAGCGCCATTGCTCTCTCCAATCAATACTATCGCAACTCCAGAGTAGCCGTGCTTGGTGGTGGCGTGCTGTCAGTGGTAGCCTAGCAAGAGGCACATGCGATCCTAGTCTTGCTGGCAGCAGGCGGTATCCAGTGGTCCTCGGAGACACAGCAGGTGCAACACATGCCAGGATTTCTTCCCTGGATGATGTTCGGTCGGTCACCGCTGCTCCCACAATGCCTCGACGTTCGCTTGCACTACGAGGAGGTCTAGAAACTGTTCTAGGATGTTCATTTTTCCGCAGACCACTGCTGAAAATAATGACACTTTGTGCCCATCATGTGCAGCATTTCGTCGATACGCCCATCCACCTTGCCGCAGGCCCACGATTCGACAATTTTCAAATGGCTGAAGATGTTCAACACGAGTAAGAATTCGTCAGAATGGAGTAAGAATTCGTCAGCAGGGCATGGTTGTACCCTAGAATGAATGTTGCAATCGCTGACTACCTCAAATCTCAACACAGTTTCTGCCTGTAGAGTCAAAACAAAGGACGAAAAGACAAATATCGTGAGCGCCATTTCATCGCCGATGGCCCGGACAAATGAATTACTAACACATTAGAACCTATCAGAATGCACATATTGTATCAACATTGTACCCTGCTGCAAGTCTGAATTTCCTAAAGACAAAGTGGCTGAGAAGCAGAAACTGCAGGTGAAACTCGAAGATGCGGTTCCACAGTGGTGCCGCTGGATTCGCGGGCTTGCTATCCGTAGTGTTTCCGACCGATATGTAAATATGATCAACCAGTTTTGCTTAATGGATTTTCCAACTAGAGCTTCCCTCAGTGCTAATTTACGCCAACCGTTCACCAGAAATAGACATGTCGACACCGTCAGGCAATACCCTTACTGACAGCCTTCGTTTTCGAATAGTTCCGTTGGTCTAAGATATTTGAGTTTTATGCATTGACAGCAACAGAAATAATCGCAATAACAAAAGCGAAGCAGTGTTTCCTCAAGGGTGGTCGTCGCTAACGGATTAGCAGAAAATGTGATGAGTATACCAACTGGTTATGCGTGAATTCCGAACGAAGTAACTGCTCAGGCTGTTTACAAATTGTGAATGGCAGGATCTTGACTGAACGGGAACATTCTTGCCCACGTGACGACGCAGATGTGTAGACTATAAAACGATTGCACAAATGAAGGCAAACAGACCACGAAGAAAATATGGTGACTGCTTTCCAAATATCTCAAGAGGGATTTTAAGACTTGGAAGACAGAGTTTTAGATTTTATCGCAGATACGCTAAGTTATAAGAACTCAAGACTGTATTCTGTAAAGCAAGAACGGAAGCTTTTGAGTCAACCCAGAACGCTGGCACTAGTTCAGAGATTCACCTGAGCGAAAACATTTTGAAATTAATTAAAAGTAACAGTCTTTTTTAATTTACGGTGGGTCTTGTTTCTGACAAAAAAAGGATCCTGGCCTTCGGTTGTGAAGGAGTGGAGGAAATCGTGAGCAGAAATGGAACTGTTCTTATGGACGGAACATTCAACATATTTTCTAAACAATTCACACACCAAAGACGTTGATATCGGAAGCACAGAAGAAGATACGAAGGTATTTCCTCTTTTATTTGCTTGCAAAAAAAAAAAAACCATATGAGAAACTTTTCTCTAATTGAAAAATAAGATAGTGTGGTGGTCACCAAAAACTGCGTCACTAGACTTTAAAATGGCAACAGTTAAGGCTATGAAAACAATGTTCCCTGAAATACCGCTGTCCGGTTGCAATTTTCAGTTTAAACAATATCTGTGAAAGAAAATACAAGGTTTTGGACTAACGGAGGAGTACAGGAATAGAGGTTCAATCGTTTTTTTCCTCATGTGTGCTGCAGTGGCACAACGCCAGTCTTGATGAAGGTTGGATGGTAATAATGGTGGAAATGTCCAGCGAAGAAAAGGTCATGAAATTCGCAGACCATTTGGTCAGTCAATGGATGGAAATTTCTAGAATACCTGTTGAAATGTGGAATCTTTTTAACGAGCGGCACAGGATTACGAAAGCTGTCGAAGTTTAGCGTCGGAAACTCAAGTCTACAATAAATCATAAACAGATGAACTTTTACTTTCTGTTAAATAAGTTGAAAAAGGAAGCAGTAAATGCGATATTTGAAATTAAAAAGATTCCATTGGCTTACCTCTCCAAAAAGAAGAGAAAGATACGTAGATCTTGGTAGAAGGTTGGAACTTAAATAGTTGCAACACTGCTGTGGAGACACTATGCTGATACCACACGATGTCGTCTTACCTACCTTACCTCCGAGCAAATGCACTCGCCCGTCCCACGTCACCGGCGTGCGCACAATCGAGGGAAACACAGTCACTAGTGAGCGAGCGGTCTAACGTAACGGTGTCACTATGTTTTCGAAACAGGAACAACGGAGCTGGATCCAGATTGGAGGTGCCAGAGGTCCTACAGCACGACAGTGTCATCAAGATTTTCAAGAGGCGTGCGGGGAATCGGCATTGCCGTACAGAACAGTGGCAGGTTGGCTAAAAGCCTTCAACAAAGCTCGGTGAACAGTGGCAGACATGCATCGGGCAGGTCGTCCTAGGTCTCTGAAGAAGAAGTGCATGCTGTCGATTCTTGAGCTCGCCCACGAAACCGGATTAGCGCTTACGACAGTGCTTCGCATCCTGAAGGAAGGGCTGGGCACGCGAAAAATTGCATAACGATGGATTCCGCATGACTTGACGGAAACGCAGAAATGGATGCGTTAGGACGCTGCTCAGAAGCACTTGGAGCGCTGTGAGCGCGAAATAGAGGCTTTCTTACGCCGTATCATAACACTGGATGAGACATGGGACACATCGTGTGAGCCAAAACTGAAACGCCAATCCAACAAATGGCGTCGTTATGGGTCGCCGCGAAAGTTAAAGTACGTCAGAGCCCCAGTATGGTGAAAGTTTGATGATTTTCGTGTACGACTGTGATGGTGTTATCCTGACGCATTACGTTCCTCCACGGCAGACCGTCAATGCACTGTATTACCGTTTGTTTTTGGAGCATCACCTGCCACCAACTTAGCGAAAGAATCGGCGACGCTTTCTGTTCAACCCACCCACAATTTTGCACGACAACGCGCGGGCGCATACGGCACAAGGTGTGGCTGCTCTGTTCGGTCGATGGAACTGGGAAGTACTGTAGCATCCACCATACTCCCTAAACTTGAGTCCATGTGACTTTGATTTGATTCCGAATTTGAAGGAATCACTTCGCGGTATTCGTTTCAGAACTGTTCCAGAGATTCGACAGGCAGTAGATCGCTCCATTCGCACCATCAACAGAACAGGCTCTGCTAACGGTATACTACGCCTTCCACATCGCTGGCAACGGGTTCTACACAACTTTGGTGACTACTTTGAAGGACAGTAACAGGTGCAAACATTTAACTCTTTTGTATCGGTTGTGAATAAGTAGTTGCCAATATTTAAGTTCCAGTCCTCGTATGTACACGGCAGGGATTCAAAAAGATGTTTAAAATCGATGGCTTTCTTACGAAAAGAAACTGAGGGATTAACTAAAATTCGTGAAACAAGACAAGAGGTTTAATCATTTGCTCCAGTAATGTTGTAGAAATAAACGTCGAAAGTATGCAAATAAAAAAGTAAAAACAAAAAATCAAGAAAGTAAGAAGCGTATTGACACACGCCTGTGTACTAATTGCATAGCCAGTCCTAAGACTAGATAAAATTAAAAAACGGTCGGCAGAGCCTTCCACACTATTTTGACTTTCTTTGAGGGCCGGAAAACCCACGGCTAAAACATTAGTTGTCGGAAACTCGATGCTGACGTCACAGGTCGCAAAGCGCAGGGTCGGAAAGGCGACGACACAGTACGGCTGACTCTCCCAAGGCCAGCCAGCAGAGGCGCGTGCCCTTCCATCTGACCCTCGGGAAGGGATAGCTGCCCTTCGACTACGGGGGATCGTCTGGTCCCATACTGCTCAGCAGGCCATACATTATTCATTGGTAGCAGGACGCTTGCTTCGCCGTCCAGAAACTCGGAACGGCCGACACTTGCGGCGACTGGTTTACATCTAATTTAGGGGCAGCTCGATTCAAGATTCTCGCCTCGCCGAGAAAATAACGCCCCCCCTCCCCCCTCGTCCGACTTGCCGGGTAGCAGCCTCGCCCCTTCCCCCTCCGTCCCTCTCTGCCAAGCCCTGCTCACCACCACATCGTGCGGAGAGTTTCATCAAGTTTACTCGCTGCCGCGATCAAACTGCTGCGGGCGACTCGTGCAGCCGAGTCTCATTACTTACCTCTGGCGAGGGGCAGAAAACACAAGCAACTGACTCATTCCAGGAGGCTACTACCCAAATGAAACGAAGCCATCCTCGTTAACACAGTCTCTGTGAGATTACATCTAGTTCAAATGATGCTGCAGATAAATCGTCACAGAATTCTCATTACCTGGTGTTTTGTTTTATGGTGGCGCTGAAAATTCGCAGTACTTAGACGGAGCACCTGCTTGTCGTCATCGGATGGAGATGAAAATTAGTAAAATATCGCAGTATGGTGCCAAATGCGCATGGTGCACGAGCAACAAGGGTACAGGCGACGAAGAAAATTTAAGGATGGCAATAATGTGTGTGTGTGGTGGTGGGGGGGGGTGGGGGGGTGGGGGGGGGTGTATAGTTTTGCAGAAGATAAGAATGACAAAGCCGACACCCATTGTTTTTAACATAATAAGAAAAGGTCTGAACGAAAAAGCACAAGAACAGTACCGCTACATAGAACGATTAGCATGCACCTGAAGTCTTATTATTCAGATCACATTCGTTAAAAGAATTTATTAATCTCTCTCTCTCTGTCTGTGTGTGCGAGAGCGATATAGAGTGAGACAGAAAGGGGGAGGGGGAGAGAGAGAGAGAGAGAGAGCGAGGGGAGGGGGAGACGTGGGGATACAGAGAGAGGGAGAGAGAGAGAGAGATTAGGGGGAGATGGGGGGGCGGAGAGAGAGGGGAGGAGTTACAGGGATGGAGAGGGTGTGCTTTACGATTTTCTTTAGCTTTATCAAAGTTTATTTTGAAGGACATGTAACTTTTGCGGAATCCATACGTCCGTAACTGTTATTTAATCATAGTATGTCAGCTTCAGTTAACAGTGGCTATGTGACACCTTTGGTCTAGGTGTAGCGTCTTTGATTCATAATAAAAACGTCTTCGGTCCTGGGTTCGATTCACACCACTGCCTATATTTTGATAAATAACCAGCATTGGGGGCCGTAGACTTCTGGCATAAGAAGTCAGCCTCATTCTGCCAACTGTGGGGAGGCGGTTAATTTGTAAAAATAACTAATGAATTGCTGTATAAATGCTTGCAATACTTGAATCAGTTTCTGGCTTTTAGAATGTTGTTAATGCTGTCTTTCGCCGTTCTCAACACTGGCTCTCTATTTACTTTTTAGCACCCAGAAAGTGATTTAACAAACGTGAAGCCTGTAAATAGAGTTCCTAGTGCCCACTTCATCTGAGAATACCATTATAGCTGCAGCTTATAGCTCTGAGGAATTAGGAGATTGTCCGGGATTTCTAATCAAAAACGGTTTTCCAAAATAGTTGAGTATATTCCGAAATTCACTGATAGAAAACACAAGTATCCCTACAACCTAACTAACAGAGCAGTTCAGAGTCTAATGCGCTGATGCAACTATAAATGTCCGAATTAAATGTTAAAAAGAATGCTCGCCATAATTTGATGAAAATATTTCATCAAATGCCACGCTAAATATTTGGTAGAATGTCTGTCCCGCGACGGCTCGTGAAAATACGACAATACGCAAACTGAAGACAGATAATGAAAATCATCCCAGAATTAACACTTCACTTGAAATGTTTTCATGGTTCCGCATATCTCTAGTAACTTAATACGGCACCCGAGGCTGTTTGTAGCAGTGACACTGATGCGACGCGACTCCCGACACAGATGGCGTGTCATTCAGCGTCTGGAGAGAACTGGGGCCTTCCTTCCTCGCGCAGCGTTCTTATATATAAAGCCGTGGTGCGGATGGCTAAGGGAACGCCTGATCAAATCGGCTCTCCCGACTAGCAGCTGGGCTAGTAACGCACCACTTCAAGTTACATAATAATTTATAGCTTCTTTTGCTGTTGGCCGATGAAGCTCTTAATTTAAACGTGCATTCAGCACGCAGGTAAGTATTGATAATAAAATTTTGACGTGGCTAAGTTAAATATTTATGGCGAGAGACTTAATTAAATTACACTACACGCAGTAGATGAGCTCTGAACTGGCCCTTTTGAGATCCGCTATCGCTATAATTTTATAGGTATGCAAAAGAAACTTTTCACATCTTCATAGTCATAGCGGACCTCCAACCTATTTAAATCTAAACATCCTAGCCTTATTTATTAGCCTACTTAATCTATCTTGCTTCCTTCAGTTTTGAGATGAAAACCAGAAAATCATGAATTTCCACTAAAATCTTAATTTGTGAAATCCAAAGTACTATTTTTATTAAATCATTCTGAAAGATGAATCTAAATATAAATTTTGAAGTCTCTAGCTCTTTTCTGTTGCGCCAATGATTTTTTCAGAAAAACGTCCAAATTTCGCAAATGGCTGAAGTTATCGAACTGATATTTAACTCACATTAATTTAGTATTACTCCTGACATGCTAGAAAAGTTTTAGGTCATTTGCTTGATTTTTAAGGTATTGCGCAACATTTATGACATCAGAGCTAGTTACAGCAGACTGGCTGGCACACAATGGAAACTGATGTGAATTAAGTAGGCTGCTTCCCTACATCACCCTCTACTTAAATTTTTTTGTTTATGAATGTTAATGAATGAAAAAAAAATTTAATTACAAAAAGGGAAGCAAGAGTACAGTTTAACTCCCTATGAAAAATCAAAATTGAAATATAAACCTGTAGAAACATTAAAGAAAACTGATTACCTACATTAATTATTTAAATTGTAGGCATGTTCACTGCCTTTTAAACAATGTCATTACTCAAAATTTTAAGTAAAGTCAATGAAATATTTTGGCATACATATTGCCTTAGACAAACAAACACATAGAAATTGAAAAATTATGAAAATCTTAGATCCATTAAATACATTAAATACATTTTTACATACTCAAATTCAAAGAAAATAACATGATACATAAACAGATGATTATCTCTTAGCAGTCTTTTCTAAACCTGAAAGAAAAGTTCACAAATAATTTTTACACACGTGGTTGTAGCCGCTTTGGCTGGCGTCCTACACTTCCATTCACAAGGGTAGAGGAGGGGAAGTTGCTATGGTGTGCGTCCTTCACGTTCTCTCTAAATTGCATGGTGGAAAGGGGAGGGGTCACTGTGAGTTGTGTCCAAGTCACTCCACGCTTTCACGCAGCTACCAGGCTGCCATTATCTGGTTTGTCCTGTAGAACAAACAAAAAGAGTGCCTCAGACTCTGTTCACTTAATACCTATGGGGGGGTCACAATGAAATGGGGATATATACATTTCATCTTTCAATATTTTGCTGGAACAAGTTAACAGAACTTTTTCAATATTACTCTCGTGGTTACTTAATTGTCATAAAATCGGTAAACAAATGGCTTAAAACGCCGTTAGTGACGTACTAGAGAAAATTTATGCTCAAGGCATACAATCATAAATCTTATTTAATCTCAATTTATTATTTCTGGGCCGGAACACTGAACCAATGCTCGGTACATTCCTGATACATTTGTATTTTATTCACTTAGCTGACATATCTTTGATTACCTTATTCTTAGAGATAGTATGAGTATGATTAGTGGTTGTTTTCTCAGCTTCTTTGTACATGTGAGTAACTTTTGGTAATAGTACAGATGTGACTGTTCAAAACACACTACGTTTAGTTGACTACTAAATCCACTTATTGGTCCTCTGCTGTTGTCAGTTCCAAATCTGCAATTAGGTACTTACTTACTTTGAAGTGTATTTATGCTGAGCTAAAATAATGTTTCACGTCTGACTACGTTATTTATTTATTTTGCTAGTGTATGTACTTATTTAACACTCACTCTATTAATATTTAAAGCATAGGATAGCATATTTTTTTCATATTCATAGTGTATTGCAGCTGATTAGTTTGCTCACGTGGCAATCCATTTCCACTCGATCGGACGCTGAAACCTCAGGTAGTCTCTCTCAGACCTACCACTAAAGTGCATCAAGTAATTATGAACGAGCGTAATGCTAAATTCCTTAAACCTATAGGACACCATGAGCTGCTCTGTCTCATCTAACATAAGGGTACCTATGGTCGCATTCACGCCTCCAACTCATAACCTCAATACGTGTAGGTGTATCCTATCACACACTACACTAAAATAATGGCCAGCTCCAACCTTATAAATACTTCAGGGACGTGTCCTTCACGTCTCAACCACAAACACTGCTCAATTCTATTACATTGCCTTTCCTTACTACACCAGGTGAGTTTAATCTTACAACTTATCTGCATATTTTTCCTAACACTAAGCAATCTCTTTTACTATTTCTTAGTTAGCTCTAATGCATACACTAGGTTTCACTGCCACTTCAGATCCTGCTTGTACATGAATTCATATATCTTTTTAAATTACTGTTGGTGGACCATTTCGAATAAAACAACACTTTGTAGTTACTATATTACCTGGGTTCTATACATACTTGTTACTCAAATACATTTTATATCTTAATTACGTCATACTTCTGTATTGTTTGTCACTATTAGGTTTGTCACATTAGGTATTTTTCTTCACTAAACGGTAGATAGAATGGTTACATGACTCATGGCTTGATAGCCATGACAGAAAATTTTCATGTCTGGAAAGAAGAGGTCAAAATTTTGTGGATAGGAAAGATGAAGAGTGAGTGAGACCCGAAATGGAAAGAAGATCTCACACAGCTGGGACTGCACAGCTGCCACACTGTGTAGAGGTTACAGAACAACCTCCTTCCTACAGCATTCATTGGTTTAATGCTGTATTGATAACCATACCGGAAAATTTAATGTATGAAAGAAGAGGTCGAAATTTTTTGAGGACAGGAAAGAGGAAGAATGAGTGAGATCTGAAATCGGAAAGAAGATCTCACACAGCTGGGACTGCACAGCTGCCACACTGTGTAGAGGTTACAGAACAACCTCCTCCCTACAGCATTCATTCACTACCTATGAATTTCTTTAGGTCGATCACGTTCCTGAGACCTAATAGCTTCTTACTTTTAGGGTACTCCAGCCTATATGCATTGGCATTTGGTTTTCCTATTATCCTGAAAGGTCCTTGGTATACGAACATGAATTTCTTTGTTTCTGCATTTACTTCCTTTGATTTTTCTTTGGTTTTGACAAGGACTAATTGACCTATTCCATAGCT